>NC_141878.1:190418006-191043006 GCF_056163025.1 Triticum urartu | reverse complement strand
GCAAGGGTAAGAAGAACTTCAAGAAGGACGACAAGGGAGTTGCCGCGCCCGGTAAGCCAGTTGCCGGGAAGAAGCCAAAGCATGGACCCAAACCTGAGACTGAGTGCTTTTATTGTAAGGGAAACGGTCACTGGAAGCGGAACTGTCCCAAGTACTTAGCGGATAAGAAGGTCGACAATACCAAAGGTATATATGATATACATGTTATTGATGTGTACCTTACCAGCATTCGTAGTAGCTCCTCGGTATTTGATACCGGTGCGGTTGCTCATATTTGTAACTCAAAACAGGAGCTGCGGAATAAGCAGATACTGGCGAAGGACGAGGTGATGATGCGCGTCGGGAATGGTTCCAAGGTCGATGTGATCGCCGTCGGCACGCTACCTCTACATTTACCTACGGGATTAGTTTTAAACCTCAATAATTGTTATTTAGTGCCAGCTTTGAGCATGAACATTGTATCCGGATCTCGTTTAATGCGAGATGGCTACTCATTTAAATCTGATAATAATGGTTGTTCTATTTATATGAGAGATATGTTTTATGGTCATGCCCCGCTGGTCAATTGTTTTTTCTTATTGAATCTCGAACGTGATGTTACACATATTCATAGTGTGAATGCCAAAAGATGTAAGGTTGATAATGATAGTCCGACATACTTGTGGCACTGCCGCCTTGGTCACATTGGTGTCAAACGCATGAAGAAACTCCATGTAGATGACTTTTGGAGTCTCTTGATTATGAATCATTTGACACGTGCGAACCATGCCTCATGGTAAAAATGACCAAGACTCCGTTCTCCGGAACAATGGAGCGAGCAACCAACTTATTGGAAATCATACATACTAATGTGTGCAGTCCAATGAGCGTTGAGGCTCGCGGTGGCTATCGTTATGTTCTCACCCTCACTGATGACTTAAGTAGATATGGGTATATCTACTTAATGAAACACAAGTCTGAGACCTTTGAAAAGTTCAAGGAATTTCAGAGTGAGGTAGAGAATCAACGTGACAGGAAAATAAAGTTCTTACGATCAGATCATGGGGGAGAATATTTGAGTCACGAATTTGGCACGCACTTAAGGAAATGTGGAATTGTTTCACAACTCACGCTGCCTGGAACACCTCAGCGTAATGGTGTGTCTGAACGTCGTAATCGCACTCTATTGGATATGGTGCGATCTATGATGTCTCTTACCGATCTACCGCTATCATTTTGGGGTTATGCTTTAGAGACCGCCACATTCACTTTAAATAGGGCTCTGTCGAAATCCGTTGAGACGACACCATATGAATTATGGTTTGGGAAGAAACCTAAGTTGTCATTTCTGAAAGTTTGGGGATGCGATGCTTATGTCAAGAAACTTCAACCTGAAAGCTCGAACCCAAATAAAAAAATGCGTCTTCATAGGATACCCTAAGGAAACTATTGGGTATACCTTCTACCGCAGATCCGAAGGCAAGGTCTTTGTTGCCAAGAATGGATCCTTTCTGGAGAAAGAGTTTCTCTCGAAAGAAGTAAGTGGGAGGTAAGTAGAACTTGATGAGGTATTGCCTCTTGAACCGGAGAGTAGCGCAGCTCAGGAAGATGTTTCTGTGGTGTCTGCACCGACTAGAGAGGAAGTTAATGATGATGATCATGAAACTTCAGATCAAGTTGGTACTGAACTTCATAGGTCCACAAGGACATGTTCCGCACCAGAGTGGTATGGCAACCCTGTCCTGGAAATCATGTTGTTAGACAATGGTGAACCTTCGAACTATGAAGAAGCGATGGCGGGCCCGGATTCCAACAAATGGCCTGAATCCATGAAATGATATGATCCATGTATGAAAACGAAGTATGGACTTTGACAGACTTGCCCAATGATTGGCGAGCCATAGAAAATAAATGGATCTTTAAGAAGAATACAAACACAGATGGTAATGTGACCATCTATAAGGCTCAGCTTGTCGCTAAGAGTTACCGACAAGTTCAAGGGGTTGACTACAATGAGACCTTCTCACCCGTAGCGAAGCTGAAGTCCGTCCGAATCATGTTAGCAATTGCCGCATTCTATGATTATGAGATATGGCAGATGGACGTCAAAACGACATTCCTTAATGAAGAATTGTATATGATGTAGCCGGAAGGTTTTGTCAATCCTAAGAATGCTCACAAGGTATGCAAGCTCCAGCGCTCAATCTATGGGCTGGTGAAAGCATCTCGGAGTTGGAACATTCGCTTTGATGAGATGATCAAAGCGTTTGGGTTTACACGGACTTATGGAGAAGCCTGTGTTTACAAGAAAGTGAGTGGCAGCTCTGTAGCATTTCTTATATTATATGTGGATGACATACTATTGATGGGAAATGATATAGAATTCTTGGAAAGCATAAAGGCCTACTTGAATAAGTGTTTTTCAATGAAGGACCTTGGAGAAGCTGCCTACATGTTAGGCATCAAGTTCTATAGAGATAGATCGAGACACCTCATTGGTCTTTCACAAAGCACATACCTTGACAAGATATTGAAGAAGTTCAATATGGATCAGTCCAAGAAGGGGTTCTTGCCTGTATTGCAAGGTGTGAGATTGATCACGGCTCAATGCCCGACCATGACAGAAGATAGAGAAAAGATGAGTCTCATCCCCTATGCCTCGGCCATAGGGTCTATTATGTATGCCATGGCGTGTACCAGACCTGATGTGAACCTTGCCATAAGTTTGGTAGGAAGGTACCAAAGTAATCCCGACATGGAACACTGGACATCGGTCAAGAATATCCTGAAGTACCTGAAAAGGACTAAGGATATGTTTCTCATTTATGGAGGTGACGAAGAGCTTGTCATAAAGGGTTACGTCGATGCTAGCTTTGACACAGATCTGGATGACTCCAAGTCACAAACCGTATATGTGTATATTTTGAATGGTGGGGTAGTAAGTTGGTGCAGTTGCAAGCAAAGCGTCGTGGCGGGATCTACATGTGAAGCGGAGTACATAGCAGCCTCGAAGGCAGCACATGAAGCAATCTGGATGAAGGAGTTCATTACTGACCTAGGAGTTATTCCCAATGCGTCAGGCCCGATGACTCTCTTCTATGACAACACTGGAGCTATTTCCCTTGCCAAGGAGCCCAGGTTTCACAAGAAGACCAGGCATATCAAGCGTCGCTTCAACTCCATTCGTGAAAATGGTCAAGATGGAGATATAGATATTTGTAAAGTGCATACAGATCTGAATGTCACAGATCCGTTGACTAAACCTCTTCCTAAAACATGATCAACACCAGAACTCAATGGGTGTTTGATTCAATACAATGTAACTAGATTATTGACTCTAGTGCAAGTGGGATACTGTTGGAAATATGCCCTAGAGGTAATAAAAAATGGTTATTATTATATTTCCTTGCTCATGATAATTGTCTATTGTTCATGCTATAATTGTGTTATCCGGAAATCGTAATACATGTGTGAATACATAGACCACAACATGTCCCTAGTGAGCCTCTAATTGACTAGCTCGTTGATCAATATATGGTTATGGTTTCCTGACCATGGACATTGGATGTCATTGATAACGGGATCACATCATTAGGAGAATGATGTGATGGACAAGACCCCATCCTAAGCATAGGACAAGATCGTGTAGTTCGTCTGCTAAAGCTTTTCTAATGTCAAGTATCTTTTCCTTAGACCATGAGATTGTGCAACTCCCGGATACTGTAGGAATGTTTTGGGTGTGCCAAACGTCACAACATAACTGGGTGGCTATAAAGGTGCACTACGAGTATCTCCGAAAGTGTCTGTTGGGTTGGCACGAATCAAGACTGGGATTTGTCACTCCGTATGACGGAGAGGTATCTCTGGGCCCACTCGGTGATGCATCATCATAATGAGCTCAATGTATCTAAGCAGTTAGTCACGGGATCATGCATTACGGAACAAGTAACGTGACTTGCCAGTAATGAGATTGAACGAGGTAGTGGGATACCGACGATCGAATCTCAGGCAAGTAACGTACCGATTGACAAAGGGAATTGTATACGGGATTGATTGAATCCTCGACATCGTGGTTCATCCGATGAGATACTCATGGAACATGTGGGAGCCAACATGGGTATCCAGATCCCGATGTTGGTTATTGGACGGAGAGATGTCTTGGTCATGTCTACATGGTTCCCAAACCCGTAGGTTCTACACACTTATGGTTCGGTGACGCTAGAGTTGTTATGGGAAATAGTATGTGATTACCAATGTTGTTTGGAGTCCCGGATGAGATCTCGGACGTCACAAGGAGTTCTGGAATGGTCCGGAGGTGAAGATTTATATATGGGAAGTCATCATACGGTCACCGGAAGTATTCGGGGGTTTGTCGGTATTGTACCGGGACCACCGAAGGGGTTCCGGGGGTCCACCGGGAGGGCCCACCTGCGCTGTAGGGCCCTATGGGCTGTATGTGGAAGGGAACCAGCCCCTAAGTGGGCTGGGAGCCATCCCCCCTAGGGCCCATGCGCCTAGGGTTGAGGGAAACCCTCAAGGGGCGCCCCCTTGGCTTGGGGGGCAAGCCCCCTCCCCTTGGCCGCCGCCCCCCCTCTAGATCTCATCTAGAGGGGACGGCCCCTTCACCCTTCACCTTATAAATAGAGGGGAGGAGGGAGGGCAGCAACACCTCATCCAAGGTGCAGCCCTCCCCTCTCTAAGACCCCTCCTCCTCCGTCAAGCTTGGCGAAGCCCTAGCGGAGAACTGCAAGCTCCACCACCACGCCGTCGTGCTGCCGGAGTTCTTCCCCAACTTCTCCTTCCCCCTTGCTAGATCAAGAAGGAGGAGACGTCCCCATGCTGCACGTGTGTTGAACGCGGAGGCACCATTGTAAGTGACTTAGAACAGAAACAACCGCGATCTGAATCGCTGCGAGTACGACTCCTTCATCCGCGTTCTTGTAACGCTTCCATCTCGCGATCTTCAAGGGTATGAAGATGCACTCCTCTCTCTCTATCGTTGCTAAACTCTCCATAGATTGATCTTGGTGATGCGTAGAAATTTTTTTAATTTCTGCAACGATTCCCAACAAATTTTTCCCCTTATTAAAGTTGCTTGTCAACCGACACCGGACCCGAAGAATCTGCAAGGAATTCAAATGTTTGGAAGCTCAGCTAAACGGAATGGAATTATCTGCAGACTGCAGTGAAATTGCAATATCTTGTCTGAATGCAAAAGAAATCTTGGATGGACTACCAGTATCAAGTTTGCATCAATATGGAATTCTCAGCCGACTGCATTGAGATCTGGGGATATCTTATCGTGATACGAATAATCAGGTTTGCCTCAGTGTGCACACTTCATAGCAGAAATGATAAAGAAGATAAACTATGTGCAAGATTGACAGTATATTGCAGTACATCTCAAGAATCAGATCTGCAATAGTTCAGTCAGAAAGCAAGTCTGCCTCGAGAATCCGATTTTCATATATAAGTGGTCAGCATACCACCAAGGTCTTGCAAGTCACTCGAAAGCAGATTTGATAGGCACACGAGGATTGTTAAAAGAAGGAAGCCAGCTATACACCACAGTGTGACAAAGGAATGAGCTCAATAAAAGTACCTGTTGTCGGATTTCGGGTTCCACAGACCCTTGAGGTTCGAACACTGGGGTGCGCACGGAGATCTCTCCCCTACCGATCTACGTCCAATCTCCTCGCGTGATCTAAGCTGGAAACAGCAAACAACACAAGGGACATGAGGTTTATACTGGTTCGGGCCACCATTGTGGTGTAATACCCTACTCCAGTGTGTGGTGTGGTGGATTGCCTCAGGGGCTGATGATGAATAGTACAAGGGAAGAACAGCCTCGCGAGAGGTATTCTTGTGCTGGTGCGATGAACTTCTTGGGTGAGTTCAGGCGCCTCTCACTCTCTCTCTCTGCTAGGGCTCTATCAGATCTCTAGCTGTCTCTATCTCTCGATCTCTCGATGTCTCGATGTCTCCCCATCTCTCTATGGTGGCTAGCTCTATTTATAGAGGCCCTGGGCCTCTCCCCAAATAATGAGCGGGAAGGGCGCCAACAATTGGCCATTTTGAAGGGGAACATATAGTACAAGTTATCCTGACCAAAGGTGGTCTTTGGCTGCCAAAAGCACTGGTGGTGATGCCGTATTGGGCTCCACGGTGACCTCCATCCTGCCGATCTGCTGGTCTTGGTCTCGTTGCACCGGAATGGTAACCTTTGCCTATGCCTTGGCCTGTGCTTGCCCCCTTTGCACCAAAGGGGAAACAAGGACACTGCGTAGGCCGACACCCGCCTGGCGCCCGCCTGGTCTCGATCGTCATGGCTTGCATCACGGGCTCCTCGCGAGGTACCCCTGCCTTGATCTCTCCGCCTCCTTGTGATCCTTCCTGATGAGGCTGCCTCTGAGGAAGCTTCTTGTCGTCCGCCCCGCGAGGCTTGGCCCCTCACGAGGGTCTTGAGCTTGAGCTGATGAAGATGGGCCACACCGGGCCCCCACTTGAGCCACGCCGCAGGCCGCAGGCAGGCAAGTCTGGGGACCCCCATTCCCAGAACACCGACGGTAGCCCATGGGCCCAAGGCGCGCCCAGGCTTGGCCTAGCAGGAAAGCGAAGGGGCGAGCTTGAAGCGCCGCGGTCCCCAATAGCCTGCAGCCTTGGGCACCGCGTGGCGATTGATTAGACGTGGGCGTCTGCGCTTCCCACGACGCTTCGGCAACTGTCCATCTGACAAAAGAGGTGCCCGGGCCAGACTTACTTGCTTTGTTCTCGTTCGCCTCGCCCCAGATCCCCTTTCTCGCTCTCCTCCTTCTTGCTCCCGAAATCCTCCAGATCTGTCTCAATTCTCCTCATCCGGCACACCATGACGCCTCGCAAGTCCCCGGCCGAGGCCTGGTACTCGCCGGCTCTGGATTCCCTGAACCTGCCGGAGAAGAACCTTTCCCTCACGCGCCTGATGATGGTGGCGTAGGGCAGCAAGGGGGCGACTGTGCTCAAGGCTGGCTCCGACCAGCCTGAAGGCAAGGGGAGCACCTTCTATCCGCTCTTTGTGAGCGCCATCATCGCCGGTCTGGTGCCTCCTTTCTCTGAGTTCTTCTTTGCTGTTCTCCGCCAGTACAACTTGCAGGCTCTGCATCTCCACCCCAACTCTGTTCTTCTCCTAGCGATTTTTGCTTACTACTGCGAGGCTCACGTCGGGGTAAAGCCCACGGTGGCCCTGTTGCGTCACTATTTTTCCCTCCGGGTTTTTGGTGGCCATATCTCCGCATGTGCGAGCTTCATCGCATACTCCAATTCCAATGCTATCTCGAAGCCTGGGAAGAGAATCAAAGGCTTCCGGAGCAAGTGGGTCATGGTGGACGTCGGGTGCCTCCACCCCCGTCTGGTGTTGCCTATGGGGCAGCCCAAGGCTGTCGACATGTGGTCCCGCGTGGACCTCGTCGACCCCCGTGCGAGGGCGGTGCTGAAGAGGATGAATGCGGACCTGAGGCCGAGCAACTTGGGGGCGGCGAAGCTGACCGGGGCCATGCTCCTGAGGGAGTTCTTGGAGCACCGGGTGGCTCCACTCCAGGAGCACTCGCTCCCGTTGTGGAGGCTTGGGGAAGCGAACGCCGCCTTGTGCCTAAGCTCTGAGGCCCTGACCGACGAGAATCTGGTCACGGCCCTCCATTCCTTGGTTGGGGAAGACGTGGCGAAGCCAGTGGGCGCCCCCGTCCCCCTGTTCCTTTGTGACGACTGGGAGCATGTGGTGAACGCCATGCCCACCTGCAATGGTGAGTGGCTGGTGCCCACGGAAGCTCCCGAGGGTCTTGCGGCGCTGGCGATGGTGAACGTGTCCTCCGACAGCTCCAGCGAGGGCGAGGGGAAGAAGAGGCGGAGGAGGAAGAGTCTGACTCTGAGGCGACTGGCGAGGAGTCGAGGGAGTCTTTCCCTCGGCCCAGGTCCCAGGCCCTCTGCTCCATGCTGGATGACGACGAGGCCAGTGCCAGGCGAGGAGGGGAGGACTCCCCCTTTGTCACAAGGAAGGGCAGGTCAGGGCTGGTTCCCCCAGGGTCTGCTCTGGTCCCTGGGCGGTCTGAGGCCAGCTCCAGCCCTCTGCTTCCGGGCCTCCCGAGGCCGACCCCAGCTGCAGGCTCTCGGGCTTCAAGTTTGGCCGGAGGTTGCTTGGGTCCACGAGCGATGACCAGTAAGTGCTCGATTCGTGCTTTGCTTGGTTTCTGCCGCCGAGGCTTGACGTCCATGTTCTTTTGTCAGGCCGGCGCCTGTGGCGAAGAGGTTGAAAGGGGCTTCTGCGCCCTGCTTGGGGCGAGTCCACCTGCCGGGATGGCGCCTTCGTCCGCTGAGGGGAAAGATGGTGAGGCTCACGCCTCCCCAGTCCGATCGTCTTCGCAAGGCCGACCGGGACGCCTTGGCGAGGAGTCAGCCCCCGTGGCCCCGCTGACCCTGGAGTCGACTGCGCTCGATGCTGCAGCCGAGGCAACCAAGGCCCAGGGGGTTCCTTCCTGCCAAACCGTGATCGCGCGGCCGTCCTCTTCGCCCGCTCCGCCGGTTCCCGCTTCTTCTGTTCCCTTTGCCGCCGTCTTGGACCAGGTCGCCAGCGAACTGAGCCAGCTGCGGGAGGATCTTCTGAGCATGGACCCTCGCCTAGCGGCCGGGCGCCTGGAGCTAGCTTCTGGCTGGGCCCGTTCCGCTGCCTCCATCCGAACAGCACTGAGCCAGGCCGTGGCGGCCTCCGATGGGGAGAAGCAGGCCGCCAACCAAGCCAAGGCCACTCGCGACGCTGCCCTGGGCGACGCTGCGGCTGCCGAGGCTCGCTGCGAGGCACTGGAGACCGAGCTGCAAGGCTTGCGCGACGAGCTCGCCAAGGAGGTCCACGACCGCCAGGAGAAAGAGAAGGAGATGAAGGCTCGAGCGGCTGCCGTCAAGGACCGGGACGCCAAGCTTGATGACCGCCACGGCGAATTGGAGACGCTGGAGCGGCCGCTGAAGGTGGAGAGGACCGAGCTAGATGCCAAGGTGAAGGTCCTGGCGGAGGATCGGGTGGCCTTCGCGAAGATGGAGAAGAGGGCTCGTGCCGCGCTGAAGACGCTTTACGAGAGCGGCTTGGAGGAGCCGTTGGCCAGTGCGGAGGACGACCCTGCCAAGCTGCTTCCCTTCCTGGTCCGTGCGCTTGAAGATGTCGTAGATGGCCTTGGCCCCACGGCCGAGGCCGAGGCGCGTGCCCTGTCTTCTGTGGTGCTGACGCATGTCCTCAGCCACGTCTACCTGCGCGACCCCGACGTCGACTTCAATAGCCTGCTAGAACCCGTGAGTGGTGACCTTGCCGCCGCTGCCGCTGAGGCCGTGAAAGGCCGAGCCGAAGCTTTGCTGGGGAGGTTTTGCGCCTTCAGCGTCTTGCCCGGGCGCGGTGCCGCCAGCTCCGCGGCCCCGGGAGGCGGAGTCGCCCAGCGTGACTCCACCACGGGCAGCGGCGCCACTTGAGAGTGATCCCTTCGCGGCTTCTGTCCTGTTTTTATTCCTGCAACATGCACCATGCCTCGCGGAGGCGTTTAAACTTGTGTTTGGCATCGTGAAACAATCTATGGCTTGTAATATTTGCTTTGAATTTCCTGGAATTTGCATTTTTCTCCCCTACTTGCTCGCGCTCTACGTCGGCAGGGCCCGGCCCCGCGCATACCTCACCCAGCGTTAGCCCCGACCGGAAACCAGGACGGGACTAAGGAGCGAGGGGCTACGTGGCAAGTTAGGCTCCTGAGTCGCGATGCTCAGGAGTCCCCCTTGACGCGCAAGCAACAAGTAGGAAAGGGGGGGAACGAGGAGTGGATTGGTCGTTCTGCGTCGGCAGGGCCCGACCCCGCGCATACCTCACCCAGCGTTAGCCCCGACCGGAAACCAGGACTGGACTTAGGAGCGAGGGGCTATGGGGTAAGTTAGGCTCCTGAGTCGCGATGCTCAGGAGTCCCCCTTGACGTTAAAACGGGTTTCCATACCTTGGCTCCGCTCGGGGAGGGGCACGTGACGACCAGGTCCGAGGGACCTGGCTGGGTGGCGTGCGCTCGGGCGAGGCCCGGGCGTAGCCCCCGTGTCCAGCCCCCTCGCGCGGCGCTCCCGAGGGGAGGCGTTGCGACGGTGCCGGACACTGAGCTCCGGGCTCCCTGAGGTTGGTACGGCCATAGGCCGCCCTCAGTTGTTTATCACCAGCGCGGAGCATAGCGCTTCCGTATGTGTACGGGCATAGCCGCTCCTCGGCAGTGTCGTCAGCCAGCGCGGAGCATGGTGCTTCCACTGGTACGTGGGAGGGGGCTCCCCTCCGGGAGGAGCCCCCGGGGCATGTACAGTCCCGCCCTGACACGTGGCCGGCACGGTAGGGCTAGGAGAGGTGTATCTGGGCACTCGTGAGCCAGCGCGGGACTCACGAGGCCCTACCTCATGGCGGGTTGCGCCTGGCTCTGGGCCTTTATCAATGGTGTGTTCTTGCAGGGTGGTTAGAACACAAATGCTCTACGTCCTCAGGTCCCGGCCCTCGAGCTAGCTCAGCTGCCGCTGGTATGACAGGTCGCGATGCCGTGGGTCAAGGCCAGGGGGTGAGGGCTAGAGAGCCAGTAGGAGCCCATGAGTCGCGATGCTCAGGTACCCCCCTTTTAACGTGCAAGCGCTTTGCATGAAAGCAGAGAAGTCCGCAATAAGCAGCAGGTGATAATTAAGCGCGAAAGAGCAAATTCATTTTAAGTAGACGCGGAGAAGCAAACACCGCTAGGCCAGGCCCGAGCAGCTCGGGGATGATGCAGCCCGAGGGGCGCCCCCAACAAGGTAAGTAAAGAGCATAAGCAAAACGGATACATGCCGGAGGGACGGACCCACGCGACCTGGGAATGATGCGGCCCTGTGGGCACTCCCAGCTAAAAACGGAACTTAGAAAGATGTCACCTGGTGCCGTTGAAGATGGAGTGATGTTGAAGGAGCGGGCGATGCGCGATGAACACGTCGATCCTCACGAGCCCCCAGGCCCAGGAGCCTCGGGAGGCTCCTGGGGAACAGGTGGGTTTCCGAGGGCCATCTCCATCTCCGCCAGGACCGCACAATGCCTGACCTCCTGGGCTTCCAGAATGCTCCTCAGCAGGCGCTGATGAGCGGCGACCGCGTTCGGCAGGCCGAAATGCATGCGAACGTGGCTGTGAGGTGGACCCTCGCAACGCCCCACGCGCGAAGGCCAGAGGCGCTCCTGAGACGTGGCTCGGTTGAGCCCTGGCACGTCGATGCAGACGCGCAGCCCACCATCCTCGCCTGGATGTGGGGCTACGGTGGGCAAACGGCGGCTGCCGCGCATGACTCTTGACTCCTGTAGCTCCTGGGTGTTTCTTGCGATGAACTCCTGAGGGTTTGGTGTTCCTTGACTCGTACCTTCCTGAGGGAAACGTGCCTGGAAGCACCCCTCCAAGTGGTGCTCGAGCGCCTCCCTCGCGACCTTGGCAAGGTCGGTGGCTCTCCAAGAAAGAGCCCCCGAGCCCCACCTGAGGAGGGCGCTGGGCGCGCCTTCCTATGCGAGAGAGGGTGGCGCTCCCTGATTGGGCACAGGCCCTGACGCAACACCTCCAGAGGTGACTACCTCCTTATGGCTTGGGCTAGGCGAAACCTTCTTCTTCTTAAGGGTCGCCCCGGGAAGTCTTCCGTTCCTGTGGTCCGGGTCTTCGATTGCTGCGGCTTGGAACGCGCGCTCAAGTGAACACACTACGTCCCTTTCTTCACAGGGTACGGTGATGACTCCACCGCTTCCTGGCATCTTGAGGATATTGTTCCCATGGTGAGTCACTGCTGTGAACTTGGCCAGGGCTGGCTACCCGAGGATGGCATTGTATGGCAGACGGATGTGGGCGACGTCGAAGTCGATGAGCTCAGTGCGGTTGTTGTTGCGCTGCCCGAAGGTGACTGGAAGGCGAACCTGCCCTATTGGAACAGTGGAACCATCAGTGACTCCTGAGAAGGGCTTGGTCGGCTGAAGCTGATCGTACGGCACTTGGAGATTGTCGAACATCTCGACGGACAGGACGTTGAGTCCTGCTCCACCGTCAATGAGGGTCCTGGTGACCTGCACGTTGCTGATGACTGGGGAGCAAAGCATCGGGAGGACTCCGGCCGTTGCCGCGCACTTGAGCTGATCCGCTGAGCTGAACGTGATAGCGCACGCAGACCACCTGAGAGGGCGCGTGGCCTCAAGCTTGGGGAGGACTGCATTCACCTCGCGAGCAAACTGCTTGAAGATGCGCTGTGAGGCTGGGGCCTGCGCTCCACCCAAGATGCGAGCGATTGCGCGCGGCTCCTGGAAGCCCCTAGCCCCCTCGTCTTGATGTTGGTCTTCGTTCCTCCTTGGCGGTGGCGGCAGAGGAGGAAGGCCTGCGTTGCCGTGCGGGCGATCTTCACGAGGCTGATCTCTCCAGCCTCCCTCGCGAGGCTGGTCCTGCCAGCGATCCTCGCGAGGTCGGTCACGCCACCCTTGGCGAGGGCCACGGTCTTCCCATCGTCCGCCACCTCTTCCTCCTCCTCGGCCATAGCCCCTGTCATTGCGCTCGGGGCATCGGCCGACACGTCCATCTCTCACGGCCCTGAGCTCTTGACATTCATTGGTGTTGTGGGTGTGGAGGTCGTGGTACACGCAGTACCGGCTGCCCTTGGATGACTCAGGCTGATCCCTGCCTCTCTTGGTGTATGGTTCCGCTGCAAGCATGGCAGCCCCCTTGCGCTTCACGTCCTTGGCCTTGGGCTTCTTCTCTTCTGGGTCAGCAACCGGGAGTTCGAGGAGGGAAAGGCGGCCTTCCTCAGCCCTGGCGCACTTGGTTGCCAAGTTGAACAGCTCCAGGGATGTGCACATGTCTTCATGGATTGCTAGCTCCTCCTTCATCTTGATGTCGCGTACGCCATCGGAGAAGGCCGAGATGATGGCTTCTTCAGTCACCTTGGGGATCTTGAGGCGAGCGTTGTTGAAGCGCTGGATGTTTTTCTACAGGGTTTCCCCTTGCTGCTGCTTGATGCAGCGCAGATCGCTCACGGCCGGGGGCCGGTCGCGGGTGCCCTGGAAGTTGGCGATGAAGCGAGTGCGCATCTCGTCCCAGGAGGATATTGTGCCAGGAGCCAGGTTCAGGAGCCAGGTGCAGGCCCCGTCCTTGAGCGCCATGGGAAACCAGTTCGCCATGACCCTTTCGTCTCTGTTGGCGGCTTTGATGCATAGCTCGTAGAGCTGTAGGAACTCCACGGGGTCCGCCGTGCCATCGTAGCGAGGGGGCAGGTCAGGCTTGAACTTGCCTGGCCATGCGACGTCGCGTAGCTCGGGGGTGAGGGCACGGCAGCCTGCCGTGGCCACCGGCGCCTTTTGCTGGTGCTGGGCTTGTTCCTGGAGATTAACGCGCGCCGCCGCTTGGAGCAGCGCGGGGTCTTGGCGTGGAGGTGCAGGGACGCGATCTTGGCGCGCCGGTGCTGGGAGCGCGCGAGAACCTTCTTGGGGACGAGGGATCTCTTGGCAGCTCCTTTCTTGCTGCACAGGCGCCGGACGCAGAGGGTCTTGCCCTGGGGCTGCGCGCCTTGGAGCCAGGGCGCCTTCTTGGGGAGGAGGTGGTGGAGGCACCTCCTGATCCTCGCCTCCTGCACGGAATGGAGGGCGAGGCAGCGAGAGGGACGGCAAGGGGAGGGGGGCCTGCGGCGCCGACGAGCTCGGTGGGCAAGCCAGTCCTCGTAGAGGTCATCAACGGGGCGGTAGGGCAGGAGCTCTCTTGCCAGGAGCAGCGCGGCGTGCGCATCCATGGGGGGCGACGGGCGTGGGACGACGAAGCAGCTGGAGTTAGCGATGGTGTGGCGGTGCGGCCCTCCCGCCGCACCAAAGGATGCTGGGACAAGGCCTGCTGCTCGTTCCCCGCCGGGCCGGTGGCGGTGTTGGCGGCAGGTGACGGGGAACGACGAGGACGTCCATCGACGGGCGCCATCTGGGCGACGCGGGTGGTGAGAGCAGCCCGACGCTCGGCACGAGCCCGACGAGCGTCAGCCATGGACACGACGGAAGATCACATGCGAACAGTGGAAGAAAGATTCCGGCGCACCCCTACCTGGCGCGCCAATTGTCGGATTTCGGGTTCTGGCAGACCCTTGAGGTTCAAACACTGGGGTGCGCGCGGAGATCTCTCCCCTACCGATCTACGTCCAATCTCCTCGCGTGATCTAAGCTGGAAACAACGAACAACACAAGGGACACGAGGTTTATACTGGTTTGGGCCACCATTGTGGTGTAATACCCTACTCCAGTGTGTGGTCTGGTGGATTGCCTCAGGGGCTGATGATGAATAGTACAAGGGAAGAACAGCCTCGCGAGAGGTGTTCTTGAGCTGGTGCGATGAACTGCTTGGGTTAGTTCAGTCGCCTCTCACTCTCTCTCTCTCTGCTAGGGCTCTATCAGATCTCTAGCTATCTCTATCTCTCGATCTCTCGATGTCTCCCCGTCTCTCTGTGGTGGCTAGCTCTATTTATAGAGGCCCTGGGCCTCTCCCCAAATAATGAGCGGGAAGGGCGCCAACAATTGGCCATTTTGAAGGGGAACATCTAGTACAAGTTATCCTGACCAAAGGTGGTCTTCGGCTACCAAAAGCACTGGTGGTGACGCCGTCTTGGGCTCCACGGTGACCTCCGTCCTGCCGCTCTGCTGGTCTTGGTCTCGTTGCACCGGAATGGTAACCTTTGCCCGATGCCTTGGCCTGTGCTTGCCCCCTTTGCACCAAATGGGAAACAAGGACACTGCGCAGGCCGGCGCCCGCCTGGTCTCGATCGTCATGGCTTGCGTCACGGGCTCCTCGCGAGGTACCCCTGCCTTGATCTCTCCGCCTCCTCGCGAGCCTGCCTGATGAGGCTGCCTCTGAGGAAGCTTCCTGTCGTCCGCCCCTCGAGGCTTGGCCCCTCGTGAGGGTCTTGAGCTGATGAAGATGGGCCGCACCGGGCCCCCACTTGAGCCACGCCGTAGGCAGGCAAGTCTGGGGACCCCCGTTCCCAGAACGCCGACACATGTGAACCTGGAAGATGATCCTGATGAGCCCTTGTCTTCTTTCTCCAGTAACAGCACCACACCTGTGATCTGAGCCATTTCTAGCTATCCGGGGTGGATGCCGATTTTTATTTCTCTCTTCAACGACTATCATGAGTTCTGAGCTGCTTCCCAGCCATCTCATACAGTTGTTGAGTTTCTTTTTGTGACAGTAGCCCTATAGCTGCTTTTGGCTATTTTAGGGAGCTGCCACTTTCTTCTTATCGACCCGGTCTCATGTTCTGAGCTGATTTTCAGTTGTCCTGAGTCGTGGTTGAGTTATTGCAGTAATGCCCCAGATCTGAGTTGTAAAGACCGTTCTGGTGGCTACTGATTTATTTGCCGATTTCTTGCAAGGGTTCGGATGATCATTTTTCTACGGTCAGAACTTGAGAGGTGATGAACCGGCATACCATGTCAGGAAATGAGGATAAGAGTACGCATGTCAGAATATTGCACCCGACAGAATCCATGGTCACACGAAGAAGCAATATGACCGAGCTCTTTCAGTCAGGGATCCAGACAAGAAAAACAGTAATGGAGTAGCAAGACCGGTGATGCAGTTATGAAAATGGTTGCAAGACCCACATGGTGCAGATACCCGGACAGTCTGAGTCAGTATGGATCACCATGGATATTCACCTAAGGTGGATCTGCTCGATTTTGGTAAGGGCTTCATATCCACATGACTCGGCCAGTTAACAGTATCTGCTCGGATTTGTTAGTATCAAATATCTGAATCTGCAAAGTCAGACCATAGGTCAAATCAACAGTGTGACTCCAGCAATTGTGGTAAAGCATCACACAACCTACTATCCCCTTGGATATGCCGACAAAATGAATAATCAGGATTTCGAGTAACAGTCTTGAGGCATGTGCCCTCACTTATGAGGATTATCAAAGGATAGCCTGTCGTGAGCCAAATTCTTCTGCCAGAACCACCGCCAGTTAAGTCTGCAGATATTATCATGTAAGATCGTACCCCTTCATGTTGGCCCCGGCAAGTGAAAGTCGAATATTTGGAATGGATATGAGACTCCAGAAGGTGGAGCCAGTTAAGATGATTCAGAAACTTCTGCGATGGGTCAGAAATTGTCAGGAAACGGTTATGCCTCAACTCACAGTTTGGAACCAAAGGACCTACATTCAGTGAAGAAACCCAATGCAAGGAGTCAGAGCTTGGGTGTTCACTAGGAAAATGTGGCCACAACTTCGTAAAGGTTGTCAGTGCTGGATGACACACCCATCGGAAATCACTCTCAAATTTGTGAGACAGACACATATTTCAGTCATGGAATCTCTGCTAAGTCAGCCGATATGAAAATAATTACAGCCAGTATAAGCATGAACAAGCCAGATAAGATCTGTCAGAGTATGGATATAGTGAATCAGACCACCCAGAGCCAGTCGGGTAAAAATTTAGTGGGGACAACAATAAAGGAAAAAGGAGACCCGAGTTGGAAACGG
The DNA here is from genome assembly GCF_056163025.1 of Triticum urartu. Lineage (NCBI taxonomy): Eukaryota > Viridiplantae > Streptophyta > Magnoliopsida > Poales > Poaceae > Triticum > Triticum urartu. Next base: position 191,026,502 of record NC_141878.1, on the reverse strand, counting down.
TTTCCTTAAGTCAGTATATTCATACTTGTTCCCTGATCAACCAAATCTTGAGGACGAGATTTATTTAAGAGGGTAAGGTTTGTAACAGCCTGATTTTTGGCCCTTTCTTTTTCTTTTGATTTTCTGAGGTTTTTTCCTGAGATTTCTTTTTTCGTGGCTTTGTGGTCTGGAAACTGAAGAAGATGAACTCTTCTTTGCTTCCAGAGTGGCTTGTCATACCCAAATCCTTCCCTAGGCCTTTCCATTTTCATCCTAGCCCAAATCCCAACATTCTTTTTATTGGGGATATTCCTTTTCTATTAAAGGAATAACTCAATTTGCCATAGGTTGTGAAGCAACCTATATTTCCATCACTCCTAAAATTCGCAAATAATTCTCATAATTTTTTGGGTCATATCTTTCTCAAATATGGCAAAATATTTCATTGGCCATGTTTCCCATCATCCTCAAATAATTCTTTTCCTATTCTGTCCTAGATGGCAGATTGTGAAGCAAGTACCATCTACATTTGCCCAATTGACCCCAAACTTCGTGGACAGCTTTTCATGCCCAAATAATTGCCTCATGCCAAAATTCAACTTAATTTTCCTAGTAAATATTCCTGAGCAATTTTTCAAAGTTCCTGTCTTAGGGAATTGGTTGTGAAGGAAGTACTAGCTAGGTTAATCCAATTGAGTTGAATTTTTGCATGGTCTTTCATATCATCAAACAAAAGCTCTCCACAAGATTTGAGCTCATGCAATTCATCCATGTGAGCACAGCTTCAAGTCCTTGTTTCTGTCCAAATTTTTAGTTAATGAAGCAAGCATATTTTATCTTACTGCATTATGGCTGTAAATTTTCCTAGGCCTTATGTTATCCATATAACCTGTCTCCACCCAATTTGGGCATATTCCATCTAGCCAATTTTCCTCTAGAATGTTTGCAAGTTTTTGGTCAGTAAAAATGCTTGTGAAGCAAGTACCATTTCGGTTTATCCAGTTGGTATGAAACCTTTTTCAGCATCTTCATATGACCAAATAACTTTGCCCTGCCCAAGTTAAGCTTAAGTTGATACTCCATGTGAGAGCATCATCATGATCAAGTTTCCGGACCTAATCTGAGGTTACAAAGCAACCCTGTTGTTTTGTGATCCATTTCCCCTCAAACTTAACAAGATCGTAGTCCTTCCTTATCTACACACCCCAGACAACACCATTTGACCCAATCAAGTTCCTATTGATCAGCAGTGCACGTCCAAGTTTGATGTAGCAAACTTGCAGCAATTCCATACTCCTCTCCTTGGCTCCTTTTGTCGATCCATCAACTCCCTCAGCCTCGGTAATGCAAGGACTCATCATTAGACAACTCGCGGCAGTCCCTTGCGTCCCCTCCTTGCTGGGCACAGTGGTAACCGCGTTGTTTGCACGCGCTCTGGCAGCATTGGTCGCGTGCAGAGCGTCGTTTTGCTCGGGCATGGCTCGTGGTCGTCGCGTTCGCTCGCCCGTGCATGTCTAGCGTGTTCCCCATGTTGTCATCGTTCCCATGGAGCCCTTTCCCCTCTGTCTACTTCCTCGGAGAGCCATCCCCATCGCCAAACAGTGAGCGTCCACGGGAGCGCTGTAGCCGACTGGCTCTGTCCGCGCCTCGGCCGCTTCCTCCCCGTGCTCCCTTGGCCGCCTCTACCCCCGTGAGCTCTCCCCTATGCCTTCCCCGTCATCTACCTTCGAGCCCATGCACGAGCACACGCGTCCGCGGTGCCGGCCACGTGTCCGCGGCGACACACACTCGGCCTCCTCCCCCTCTGCCTATATAAGGCCACCCCGAGCACGTTCCTCTTCACTAATCGACCTCATGCACCCCTAGCTGCCTCCCCGACCACCCGAACGAGCTCGAGGAGCTCTCTATGTCCACCATCGACACCATGGCCGCCAGACTCTTTCTCCTAAATTCGCTCATAGTCGAGCTCTTCCCTCCCTCCTTCCACCACCAGTAGTCCACCCAGACCCCGACGCATCTCCGCAACCCCTCAGCTCGGCGCCGGAGTACTCGTGGCCGCGTGCCCCCAAGATGGGCCACCGCCGTTCCTCTCTGCCTCCACGGTGCGCCTCCGTTCCACGCCTCCTCGACGTTTGTTCTGCGCCAGGATGGATGCGTGGTGTCCTCTCGATCGTGTAGGTGGTCCGGGCGCCACGAATGGTGGCCGGAGCCGCCCGAACGGCCGCCGGCGTCGGCCCTGCCCTTTGGCCTCGCGGGCGAGCGAGAGGAAATGAGGAAGGCGACGATACCCCCTCCCCTTGCACGTGGGACCCGCCCGTCAGCCTCACCTGCGTTGACCAGGCGCTGATGACGTGGATAAGTGGAGGCATGTTTCCCTCTGCGCGCTTTTCTCTCCTGAAAGCATATTCCACGAAATACGTTTTCCATTTGAGGAAATGTACTTTCATTGTTCTTCGGCTGAAAATACGTTTTCTTTTGCAGAAGACGTATTCTGCCCGAAGGCGCTTTCAGTTTTTGCCTCCAGGGACTTGCTTGTAGAAGTTTATTCACATAATGGTCCCTGGTGTTCAACACCTGATAACTCCGCAACCGTAACTCCGATTGAGGTGAAACCAATGCTCACTTCTTCATCTCGTCGAGCCCGTTCTGTTCACATCATTTTTAGTATGGTTTGCCATACTGGAAATGACCATTTTGCCCTTGCCCCTAATCAGCCCCCTCCGAGAGAGAACCTTTTCTGGCAATTCTTTCTGCGGTCGTTCCGGACTTCTCCCCGGAGCCTTCTTCATCCCCAGGCAAGACACAACCACCATTTGCATGATAGACATGCATAAGCATTGGTTTTCAACTAGAATCTTTAATAACTGTCTGTTTGTTTTGCTACTGTGGTCGGTATTTCGGTTATGCTTATGGATCGGTGTTTACCGTCATGCTATGTCTTCATGCACGTTGTTATTATGTTCTTCATGCTAGTATTACTTTAATATTGGCAATGTTTGGTAGTAGTACATGTTGGTGATGGTCTTTGGTGCCTGACTATCATCTATTCCGAGTACCGTTGTTATGCATGTTCCTTTGCATACAGTTAATTAAATACTTGCATGGTAGTTTTATCGTTATGTTATTGCATGGTATTTATTGTTGATGCTAGTGATAATGTTATGCTATGAGTAGTATTCTAGTCGTGATATCCATGCTCGTCAGTATGCCATGCTCATCTGGATAAATGGTTAAATGTTGTTGTTATGCTCGTTGATTGGGACGCACCCCCATGCTTATGTTAATATCATGTTCATGCATTGTAGTTGCATCAAGTTATTTTTATTATGACTCAGCATATTGCATTCAAGTTTAACCAGATTAAATTGAACTTGAACAACTGTTGGCTAAGTCATGGTGCCACCATATCGAGCTGACCAGTGCAACCACGCTTACCTTTATGGGGGGGGGGTCCTAACTGGGTCTATTGTCATGCCTCTTGCCGGTGCCTCACGCGAGGGAAGGTTATGCGGGCGCTACCTTGGCCAGGTAGGACGGCATAAGCCTTGTGTGTCCATTGTTTTTGTAAGGATCCTTGTCCCCATTTGGGACCGTTTTGCCACGATGGTGGCCGTTGGTGCCTTTGGTAGGCACGGGGCCACCCAGGACTTAGCCCAAAGGGGAGTTGGTCGGAGTGGCCGGAAGAGTGTCATGGCAGTAGGACGGTTTTGTCGAAACGCCGTTGGTCCACCCGAATGGGAGTGCGAGGCCATGGGTTCCATGGTGTGGGTACAGTGTGCTAACCTCTGCAGAGTGTGCGTGTGTTAAAACTATCGATAGCCGTGCCCGCGGACATGGGCCCAGTTTGTGTCGGTCACACTATGGGTCAACAGTAATAATAATAATTTGCTTAATAACAACCCTGGTTCGACGATGAAAGAAGTTGGTTGATATTTATGTGATCGTGAGAGGATCACTGTGATATCGTGAGTACCAACTTGATGGATATTGATATGTCTCCAATGTATCTATAATTTTTGATTGCTCCATGCTATATTATCTTCTGTTTTGGACATTATTGGGCTTTATTATTCACTTCTATATTATTTTTGGGACTAACCTATTAACCGGAGGCCCAACCCAGAATTGTTGTTTTTTGCCTATTTCAGAGTTTCACAAAAAAGGAATATCAAACGGAGTCCAAACGGAATGAAACCTTCGGGAACGTGATTTTCGGAACGAACATGATCCAGGAGACTTGGACCCTACGTCAAGCAACCAACAGGGAAGCCATGAGGTAGGGGCGCGCCTACCCGCCCCCCCAAGCGTGCCCTCCACCCTCATGGGCCCCCTGTTGCTCCACCGACGTACTCCTTCCTCCTATATATACCTACGTACCCCCAAACGATCAGATACAGAGCCAAAACCCTAATTCCACCACAGTAACTTTCTGTATCAATGAGATCCCATCTTGGGGCCTGTTCCGGACGGAGGGGGCATCGATCACGGAGGGCTTCTACATCAACACCATAGCCTCTCCGATGAAATGTGAGTAGTTTACCTCAGACCTTTGGGTCCATAGTTATTAGCTAGATGGCTTCTTCTCTCTTTTTGGATCTCAATACAAAATTCTCCCCCTCTCTTGTGGAGATCTATTCGATGTAATCTTCTTTTGCGGTGTGTTTGTTGAGACCGATGAATTGTGGGTTTATGATCAAGTTTATCTATGAACAATATTTGAATCTTCTCTGAATTCTTTTATGTATGATTGGTTATCTTTGCAAGTCTCTTCGAATTATCAGTTTGGTTTGGCCTACTAGATTGATCTTTCTTGCAATGGGAGAAGTGCTTAGCTTTGGATTCAATCTTGCGGTGTCCTTTCCTAGTGACAGTAGGGGCAGCAAGGCACGTATTGTATTGTTGCCATCGAGGATAACAAGATGGGGTTTTTATCATATTGCATGAATTTATCCCTCTACATCATGTCATCTTGCTTAAGGCGTTACTCTGTTCTTATGAACTTAATATTCTAGATGCATGCTGGATAGCGGTCGATGTGTGGAGTAATAGTAGTAGATGCAGGTAGGAGTCGGTCTACTTGTCTTGGACGTGATGCCTATATACATGATCATAACTAGATATTCTCATAACTATGCTCAATTATGTCAATTGCTCAACAGTAATTTGTTCACCCACTATAAAATACTTATGCTCTTGAGAGAAGCCACTAGTGAAACCTATGGCCCCCGGGTCTATCTTCATCATATTAATCTTCCAATACTTAGTTATTTCCTTTGCCTTTTCTTTTACTTTGCATCTTTATCATAAAAATACCAAAAATATTATCTTATCATATCTATTAGATCTCACTCTCGTAAGTGAGCATGTAGGGATTGACAACCACTTATCGCGTTGGTTGCGAGGATTTATTTGTTTTGTGTAGGTGCGAGGGACTCGTGCGTAGCCTCCTACTGGATTGATACCTTGGTTCTCAAAAACTGAGGGAAATACTTACGCTACTTTGCTGCATCACCCTTTCCTCTTCAAGGGAAAACCAACACAGTGCACAAGAGGTAGCAAGAAGGATTTCTGGCGCCGTTGCCGGGGAGGTCTACGCAAAAGTCAACATACCAAGTACCCATCACAAACCCTTATCTCCCGCATTACCTTATTTGACATTTTCCTCTCATTTTCCTATCCCCCACTTCACCCTTGCCATTTTATTTGCCCTTCTTCTGCTCGTCTTTCCATTTGCTTTGATGTCTTACTTGGCTCGTTTGGTTGGAATAGTTGTTTATTTATTACTAAATAGAGAACCTAAACATCTATGGATCCGCATCCGCTTGCTAATATTTTTAAGAGATCAAATTATGATGAACCAATTGCTAGTGAGTTTTGTGCACTAGGTTATCTTTATGAAGTTTTGCTTGAAATTTGTGAATCTGAAAATTGCGATAAAGTACTTTATGGAGTGATTCACGATGAATCTTTGAATAAAAAGCATGATTGCAATGATGATAGTATAAATTCTATTAATGTCAATTGTGCTTATAAAATGCAAAACCCTAAGCTTGGGGATGCTAGTTTTTCTATGTCTACTACTTGTTGGAATGATCATGATTGGGGTGATTCTTCTTGTGATCTCGAAAATTTATTTAAGCCCCATGATGAATACGAGATTGATAATAGTGTTTGCAATATTATTGAAAGTGGTTTTGGAAGAGTGTCAACTTTAGATCCCACATATTTGGATAATGTTCAATCTTATGAATTTTTTGATAAAAGTGGGGTCATGACTTTAGTTAATGTTAGTCCCACTATTTTGGAAGAGTGTCAACTTTGCATGCATGTGGATCGTGTTGAAAATATTTTATGTGATAGCTATTTGTTGAATTTGCTTATGATCCTACATGTAATTATTACGAGAGAGGAAAATATGGTGGTAGAAATTTTCATGTTACTAAATTACCTCTCGTTATGTTGAGATTACTATTGTTTCTTTCCTCTTCCATGCATATGCTAGTTTTTGCTTTCCATGATAATTTGTTTGCCTATAAGATTCCTATGCATAGGAAGTATGTTAGACTTAGATGTGTTTGTCACATGTTTTATGATGCTCTCTTTGTGCTTCAATTCTTGTCTTTCATGTGAGCATCATTAAAATTATCAATGCCTAGCTAAAAAGGCTTTAAAGAAAAGAGCTTGTTGGGAGACAACCCAATATTTTTCCTTGCTGTTATTTAATAAATAATTTATCTAGCCTCTGTTTTGGTTGTGTTTTTTGTGTTTAATTAGTGTTTGTGCCAAGTAGAACCGTTGGGGAGACTTGGGGAAAGTCTTGTTAATCTTGCTGTAAAAACAGAAACTTTAGCGCTCACGAGAACTGCTGCCATTTTTATTTGGAAAGTGCTATTTAGTTAATTATTTATGCAGATGATTAAGAGATAAATGACTCACGTCAAGCAATTTATTTTAGAATTTTTGGAGTTCCAGATCTTGCGCTAGCTACAGATTACTACAGACTGTTCTGTTTTAGACAGATTCTGTTTTTCGTGTGTTGTTTGCTTATTTTGATGAATCTATGGCTAGTAAAATAGTTTATAAAACGTAGAGAAGTTGGAATACAGTAGGTTTAACACCAATATAAATAAATAATGAGTTCATTACAGTACCTTGAAGTGGTGTTTTGTTTTCTTTCGCTAACGGAGCTCACGAGATTTTCTACTTTGAGTTTTGTGTTGTGAAGTTTTCAAGTTTTGGGTAAGGATTTGATGGATTATGGAACAAGGAGTGGCAAGAGCCTAAGCTTGGCGATGCCCATGGCACCCCCAAGATAATCTAAGGACACCAAAACGCCAAAGCTTGGGGATGCCCTGGAAGGCATCCCCTCTTTCGTCTACTTCCATCGGTAACTTTACTTGGAGCTATATTTTTATTCACCACATGATATGTGTTTTGCTTGGAGCGTCTTGTATGATTTGAGTCTTTGCTTTTTAGTTTATCATAATCATCTTTGCTCTACACACCTTTTGAGAGAGACACACATGATTCGGAAATTATTAGAATACTCTATGTGCTTCACTTATATCTTTTGAGTTATATAGTTTTTGCTCTAGTGCTTCACTTATATCTTTTAGAGCACGGCGGTGGATTTGTTTTATAGAAACTATTGATCTCTCATGCTTCACTTAGATTATTTTGAGAGTCTTAAATAGCATGGTAATTTTCTTAAATAATCCTAATATGCTAGGTATACAAGATTAGTAAAAAAAATCTTATGAGTGTGTTGAATACTAAGAGAAGTTTGATGCTTGATGATTGTTTTGAGATATAAAGATGGTGATATTAGAGTCATGTTAGTTGAGTAGTTGTGAATTTGAGAGATACTTGTGTTAAAGTTTGTGATTCCCGTAGCATGCACGTATGGTGAACCGTTATGTGATCAAGTCGGAGCATAATTTATTTATTGATTGTCTTCCTTATGAGTGGCGGTCGGGGACGAGCGATGGTCTTTTCCTAGCAATCTATCCCCCTAGGAGCATGCGCGTAATACTTTGCTTTGATAACTTGTAGATTTTTGCAACAAGTATATGAGTTCTTTCTGACTAATGTTGAGTCCATGGATTATACGCACTTTTCTTCGTTCCACCATTGCTAGCCTCTCTAATACCGCACACTTTTCGCCAGTATCATACACCCACCATATACCTTCCTCAAAACAGCCACCATACCTACCTATCATGGCATTTCCATAGCCATTCCGAGATATATTGCCATGCAACTTACCACCATTCCGATTATTATGACACGCTCCATCATTGTCATATTGCTTTGCATGATCATGTAGTTGACATCGTATTTGTGACAAAGCCACCGTTCTTAATTCTTTCATACATGTCACTCTTGATTCATTGCATATCTCGGTACACCGCCGGAAGAATTCACATAGAGTCATATTTTGTTCTAAGTCTTGAGTTGTAAGTAAATAAAAATGTGATGATCATCATTATTAGAGCATTGTCCCAAGTGAGGAAAGGATTATGGAGACTATGATTCCCCCACAAGTCAGGATGAGACTCCAGACTAAAAAAGTAAAAAAAAGAGGCCATAAAAAAGGGGGAGAAAAGGCCCAAATAAAAAAATGAGAGAAAAAGAGAGAATGGACAATGCTACGATCCTTTTACCACACTTGTGCTTCAAAGTAGCACCATGATCTTCATGATAGAGATTCTCCTATGATATCACTTTCATATACTAGTGCGAATTTTTCATTATAGAACTTGGCTTGCATATTCCAATGATGGGCTTCCTCAAAATGCCCTAGGTCTTCGTGAGCAATCGAGTTGGATGCACACCCACTTAGTTTCTTTTGTTGAGCTTTCATATACTTATAGCTCTAGTGCATCCGTTGCATGGCAATCCCTACTCACTCACATTTATATCTATTGATGGTCATCTCCATAGCCCGTTGATATGCCTAGTTGATGTGAGACTATCTTCTCCACAACCACCATTCTATTCCACATATAGTGTTATGTCCATGGCTCACGCTCATGTATTGCGTGAAGATTGAAAAAGTTTGACAATGTCAAAAGTATGAAACAATTGCTTGGCTTGTCATAGGGGTTGTGCATGATTTAAATACTTTGTGTGGTGAAGATAGAGCATAACCAGACTATATGATTTTGTAGCGATAACTTTCTTTGGCCATGTTATTTTGAGAAGACATAATTGCTTAGTTAGCATGCTTGAAGTATTATTATTTCTATGTCAATATTGAACTTTTATCTTGAATCTTTCAGATCTGAATATTCATGCCACAATTAAGAAGAATTACATTGAAATTATGCCTAGTAGCATTCCACATCAAAAATTCTGTTTTTATCATTTACCTACTCGAGGACGGGCAGGAATTAAGCTTGGGGATGCTTGATATGTCTCCAATGTATCTATAATTTTTTATTGCTCCTTCCTATATTATCTTCTGTTTTGGACATTATTGGGCTTTATTATTCGCTTTTATATTATTTTTGGGACTAACCTATTAACCGGAGGCCCAGCCTAGAATTGCTGTTTTTTTTGCCTATTTCAGAGTTTCGTAGAAAAGGAGTATCAAACGGAGTCCAAACGGAATGAAACCTTCGGGAACGTGATTTTCGGAACGAACATGATCCAGGAGACTTGGACCCTACGTCAAGAAACCAACAGGGAAGCCACGAGGTAGGGGCGAGCGCCTACCCCCCCCCCCCCCCAGGCGCGCCCTCCACCCTCGTGGGCCCCCTGTTGCTCCACTGACGTACTCCTTCCTCCTATATATACCTACGTACCCCCAAACGATCAGATACGGATCCAAAACCCTAATTCCACCGCCGTAACTTTCTGTATCCATGAGATCCCATCTTGGGGCCTGTTCCGAAGCTCCACCGGAGGGGGCATCGATCACGAAGGGATTCTACATCAACACCATAGCCTCTCCGATGAAATGTGAGTAGTTTACCTCAGACCTTCGGGTCCATAGTTATTAGCTAGATGGCTTCTTCTCTATTTTTGGATCTCAATACAAAATTCTCCCCCTCTCTTGTGGAGATCTATTCGATGTAATCTTATTTTGCAGTGTGTTTGTTGAGACCGATGAATTGTGGGTTTATGATCAAGTTTATCTATGAACAATATTTGAATCTTCTCTGAATTCTTTTATGTATGATTGGTTATCTTTGCAAGTCTCTTCGAATTATCAGTTTGGTTTGGCCTACTAGATTGATCTGTCTTGCAATGGGAGAGGTGCTTAGCTTTGGGTTCAATCCTGCGGTGTCCTTTCCCAATGACAGCAGGGGCAGCAAGGCACATATTGTATTGTTGCCATCGAGGATAACAAGATGTTTTTTTATCATATTGCATGAATTTATCCCTCTACATCATGTCATCTTGCTTAAGGCGTTACTCTGTTCTTATGAACTTAATATTCTAGATGCATGCTGGATAGCGGTCGATGTGTGGAGTAATAGTAGTAGATGCAGGCAGGAGTCGGTCTACTTGTCTTGGACATGATGCCTATATACATGATCATACCTAGATATTCTCATAACTATGCTCGATTCAGTCAATTGCTCAACAGTAATTTGTTCACCCACCGTAAAATACTTATGCTCTTGAGAGAAGCCACTAGTGAAACCTATGGCCCTGGGGTCTATCTTCATCATATTAATCTTCCAATACCTAGTTATTTCCTTTGCCTTTTATTTTACCTTGCATCTTTATCATAAAAATACCAAAAATATTATCTTATTATATCTATCATATCTCACTCTCGTAAGTGACCGTGTAGGGATTGACAACCCCTTATCGCGTTGGTTGCGAGGATTTATTTATTTTGTGTAGGTGCGAGGGACTCGCGCGTAGCCTCCCACTGGATTGATACCTTGGTTCTCAAAAACTGAGGGAAATAATTACGCTACTTTGCTGCATCACCCTTTCCTCTTTAAGGGAAAAAAAACACAGTGCTCAAGAGGTAGCAGATATTTGTGATGTTATGCGAGAGTCAAAGGTAAAGGTCAAGCTCCTTGTGGTCATAAATTATTACTACAGTATTGTTAATACCAAGCTTGATTGGATCCTGAGATGATCGTGTGATGTCTGTGATGGTAAGTTTGTGATGGTTATGAGGTAACCCGAGCAGAGTAAGTTGGTGCATGATAGTTTCATCATGTTGCATGCTAGTCTCATCATGTTCATATATTTATGCCATGCTCGTATTGTTCCAGCTGTATTATGTTATACATGCCATGTTGTTCTTATAGCATCGGGTTCATCATTTCTTAATAATCTATAATTGCCATGCTATTGTTTGTCTTGATTACTTTGGTTGCTGTGAGCTTGCAAGTACATTCAATGTACTGACCTGGCGTGTCATGTGAGTTTGCAGGTCATGCCAGATTTGATTGCTTGTTTGCCATGGATTCCTTGTTTGCGAGCTAGGATAAGCATTCTAGCCAGAGTCCCTGCAGAGTGGAGTTCATCACCGTCGTCGCTGTTCCACTGCCAGTTGTCATTCCGTTGCGTCATGTTGTTCTACTGCTTGCATGGAGAAACCGTGGCAGGCGTAGTGTCGCTGTGCCGATGTAATCCCCTTGTACCCATATAGATTGTAATAAAGAGATAATTTGTCCTATGCTAAGTAGTGTCGTATTCCAGAAGACTTCTCCTCGATCTCTGGGCTGGAATACGGGGAGTTCCGGTTTCTCTGAGCCGGGGTGCCACATAGTCCGAATCGGAGTAGCCAACAAGATCAAAAGAAGACCTCTTAGGATACCAAATGCCAAAGTTTGGTGTATGAATTAAGTATCTCACTATCCTTTTCACAGCCTTAAGATGACATTCTTTGGGGGTCGGTTGATATCGTGCACACATGCACACACTTAGCAAAATATCGGCATGGGAGGCACATAGATATAAAGATGAACCAATCATGGAACGGTAAACCTTTTGGTCAACCAGTTTGCCATCCTTAGTGAAGTCAAGATGTCCACTAGTAGGGATGGGTGTTTTCATACCTTTGTTTTCTTGCATGTTGAACTTCTTGAATAAGTTCTTGGTATACTTTGTTTGAAAAACAAAGATACCCTTCTTAGTTTGCTTGATTTGCAACCCAAGAAAGAACTTGAGTTCACTCATCATAGACATCTCAAACTTCTCCGACATTAGCCTTCCAAACTTTTCACTAAAATGAGGGTTAGTCGAACCAAATATAACATCAACATAAATTTGGCACACAAATAATTCTCCATTAACCCTTTTAGTAAAAAGAGTGGAATCAATTTTTCCAATATCAAAGCCTTTTTCAACGAGGAACTTGGTCAAGCATTTATACCACGTTCTAGGAGCTTGTTTAAGACCATAAAGAGTTTTCTGAAGTTTGTAAACATGGTCGGGTTTCTTAGGATTAACAAAGCCAGGAGGTTGTTTAACATAAACTTCCTCCTCAATTTCACTATTTAGAATATCACTTTTAATGTCCATTTGGTATAATGTGATATCATGATGATTGGCATAAGAAAGTAAGATGTGTATGGACTCAAGTCTAGCAACGGGGGCATATGTCTCACCGTAGTCCATACCTTTGACTTGTGTGTATCCTTGAGCGACGAGACGGGCCTTGTTGCGTACAACTTGTCCATCTTCATCTTGCTTATTCTGAAACACCCATTTGGTACCAATGATGTTGTGGTTGTTGTTGGGCTTCTCTACCAATGTCCACGCTTGGTTCCTCTCAAAATTGTGTAGCTCTTCATGCATGGCATTTATCCAATACGGATCTTCTAGTGCTTCTTCAACCTTCATAGGTTCAATGCTAGAGATGAATGAATAATGTTCACAAAAATTAGCCAAACGAGTTTTAGAGCGAGTGATTCTCCTGGTATGAATATCGTTGAAATTTGTTCGACGGGATGATCTCTTGAGACTCTTGCTCTAACTCATGAGATATTTTGTTTGGGTCGGGGTGGAACATCTTCTTCGTCATCTTGTTCTTCCTCTTGGCCTTCTTCATTCACTACAAAAAAATACACTTCCGTGATGATACGTGTTTGTCACAGTAGGTCACTTTTTTTGTCATGCATGTACATCCATGACAAATTTATGACAGAATCAAGATAGTCATACCTGTGCTGTCGTAGAAGTGTTCCATGACATTACCAAAATTATCATCACGAAAGTGTCCACTTCCATGACGATAAATCGCGCGTCACAGAAGTGCTTTCGTCAAGGGCGACCAACACATGGCATCCACCGTAACAGAACGCCGTTAAGCTATCGGGTCGGGTTTTGGATCCGATAACCCGTTAACAGCCCCGACCAATGGGGATTTTCCACGTGTAAAATCATCATTGGCTGGAGGAAACATGTGTCGGCTCATCGTTGGGACAGATGTCAACCACTCATTGGACGGAATACGCCTATGATACGTCCACACATGGCACGGCCCAACAGAGGCCCATTCCTGTGAAAAGGCCGGCCCGTTTGACTTGGTCAAAAGCTAGCAGGCCGGACCATGGAAAGCCTGTTAACGTCGTGTTCGAATATAGCCCATTTACAGCCCGCTAACCCAAGGCCCGTTACGCCCTATCCGAATTAGTCCCAGTAGCATCATCTGGGCCATCTAGTATGATTCCAGCCCGTTTTCACTTCTGGCCCATGTATGGCCCATGACGTCTTTCGGTCCATATGAGGCCCTATGTAACTCTTGGCCTACTAATGGCCCGTGGTGAAACTGGCCCGTAATGAATAGTGTATCACTTTACACCCATTAACGGCCTGTGGTGAAACTGGCCCGTAATGAACAGTGTATCACTTTATACCCATTAACGGCCCGTTATTCCGTTGGGCCGTTTCCAGCCCATGTTATCTTTCGGCCTTCTCAGAGCCCATTTATTCTTGGGCTCATTTCCAGCATTCGTTTACTTACGGCCCATTACTGTCATTTTCTGCTTGTGGGCCAAATTCAGCCCGTGGTTACAGTCGGCCCGTTTGTGGTCCGTTAATACGTTGGGCCGTTTTCATAGCGTCATCAAATACGGCCTATTAACGATGGCCCGTTATTGTCGGCCCATGAATGGACGATTCCAACTCTAGCCCGTTTACGGCCATAATGCGGCATGCTATTGGCCCATGTTTGGCCATCGATCATACCGCCTGTATAAGGCCCATTGATGATACGGCCCGTAGAAGGCCCATTGTTTCTATGGCCCGTAGAAGGCCCACTGTTTCTACGGCCCGTAGGAGGCCCAGTGTCACTACAGTAAATATTAGCCCATGGTTATTGTGGCCTAGTTTTAAAAAATAGGTTATTGCAGCCACTAGCAAACCGCGGAAAAAGAACTGCAATGACTAGAAGCAAACAAATAAACAAGACAACAAGGAAATAAGTAAGCAAGCAACTTACTCTAGGCTATCACGGCTATCACACATATTACATCCACTGGGCATCAAAGTTCACCACCAGTGCAAATAAACGCGCCGACAAAAGAATATACAAAACTGAGAGCACTTCAGAAGGCACTAGGCCTGGCCAGGTCGCCCCCCCAAACAGCTGAAGAAGCTGAGTAGACCTCAGTTGTGTCAACGATAGATGCATCAACACTAGATTTAAGGCATGATGGTGCGCACGGCAGTCCTTTGACATCTTCATTGCATCTTTGACTTCAAGTGGAGCTGAGCTGAAGCAAGCCTTTCCGCTTTAAGTCGAGACTGAAGAAGTCGAACTGATTGAGGCAGCGACTGCACAGAGGTTGTCTCACACCTGCTGGTGAGTAGCTTCAACTCACTGTCTTCATCAAGACAGGACCTTGGGGTCATCTCGCTGTCCTCAAGATGGTTTGGCTCACTATCTTCCCTAAAGTTCTACCTAGCGTAAGAGATACGAGTCTGAAAGAGAAACAAGGAGACACGTAACAGGTTTCACAATTATATAAGCATATAAATGGATCTGTTCTGCATAAGGAACATGTTTTTACAACTACAATTTGAAACTGGTAGTTGTTGCAAACATCCAATCAGATGTAAACAGCAAAGGAAACAACAGTGGAGGAAATGATGCCTATCCAAATCTATACTAGAACAAAGTTTGAAGGCTTGAGAAGGATGAACTTACATTACATGTTAACATGGGCTGGACAAAGCCCTTCTCCATGTTGATGGAAGGATAATTCAATAAATTCCCCAAAGAAAATTCTTTATAAGCGTTGCTATTATTCTACATTTTGCAAAGAGTAAATATAGATCAAATAATATTGGAAGAAACAGAGGATAATGAAGCTCAGGTGCAGACTGATGATACATAATCAAATAGCAATTAATTAAGTACATCGTTACAAGGCAAAAGGGAGAGAGGTACTGACAAGAGCAATGCAGAGCCCATTATTGTTTTTGAGATCGTATGATCCTTTGAGCAAGGAGATTCATCTGAAAGTAGTTTTCATACAAGAGAGAAGGTAAGGCACAAGCAGAAATTTAGGAGTTCAAATTTTGAATTGATATCATAGACAGTACCTGACGCTGGGCTCCCAGCAGTTCTAATACGGGTTTGGCCACTGGAGTAGGGGTAAAGTGTGGTACAGTTGGGCCTGTGTTTTCTGTGGCTGCTGATCTATTTGATTTAATAGGTATCACTACCTTCTCCAAATACCTAGTTTGTACTCCTTGACAACCTGCACTCACCCTCTTCCTTTTAGACACCTATTACGAAAGAACAACATTTGACTGGAAAAACATAGTGTGACGACACATGGAATAGGTACAGAAAATGGATAGGTATGGCATATACTCATATATGATGCTTAAACTAAGCAGATGGTGTAACAAAGTAGAAGTAATGCAAGAGGTCAAAAGCAAAATATGTGCGACCAATACAACTTTGCAAAGTTAGAGCAAGCACCTTGATGGGTGAATAAGATAGGCCATCCTCCACCATGCCAAGTTTGTTAGGCAGTGGATCATTCCGCAATATTCCTCTCGTGCGCCCATTCTCATATTCATTTTGATAATGTTCAATATCTGACATGCATGAAAACATAAAAACAAGTGAGATTTTCTTTGTAATGCAGAAGTGATTCTAATCCAATACTGCCTCCCTGTAAACCCCTTTGTGCTATCTCTGCAATTCTTTTAAAAGATGCCATGCATGCTGTAATTTGTTGTGTGAATTAATATAATGTGGCCTACTACTCAAAATATGAGAGCTCCAGAAGTGATGACACTTCGCAGATGATAGCTTCAACATATAGTAAAGAAGAACAAGTCGACCTAACCTGACAGATTCAAAATATACTAAGGGAGAACAACTCGACATGACCAGTCGACCGCAAGTGAAGAGTATCATCTTAAAGAAGAGCAGAAGAGCAAGCATATTGAAGATATTACAAGTCTTTTACTACAATGTCGGTTGGCCACCCATGATGAACCAGAGCGCACAGAGAAATACTATTATTTTCAGTCTCTCCATATGTGGCTCACATGCATTTCGAAACTAAAGTAGAAACATTTAGCTAACCAATTAAACATCTCTCAGTTTTACTAATATCAACAATAATATCAGATATGAATTTGTACAACTAAGCTTGTTTAGCTCGATGGGTGGAGCAGTGCTATTACGACACGAACCACGTAGGCTAATTGTGGTCATCATAAAATTGGGAAAACATAAGCATGATGAGTACAATGTTGACCGTGGCAGTGGGATGGCAGATCTGAAGCTGCAAACCGCGCAAAGGGTAGTTAGCAACCGATGTTTGCTTTGAAATAACAACTAAGATTTGGTATGGACAAGAAAGTACGGTCAACAAGTGACAAAGAAAGGCAATTATGATGTCTCTTTATATGTCGCGACATGCATTTGGAAACTCAAGTGGGACCTTTAGCTAACCAATTAAATGTGTCGGTTAACTTATATCAGTATCATATCACAATCATATTTGAACAACTAAGCTTTCGAATTATGAGTGTTGTGTTCTTTATCTTGAAGGGTGGAGTAATGCTAGTACGACAGAAAGCACCTACACAGATCATAGTAGAGTAGATAAAAGGGGAAAACCCTAAGCATCAAGAGAAAAATCAAGAAAGTGGAACTAGCTAGACTAGTGGGTGGCGCACTTGCTTTTCGAAACGAATATAGGAACATTAGGTGACCAATTAAACGTTCTCTGTGTTAGTGATATGAGCATCATATCATATTCGTATTTCAACACCTAAGCTTTGGGTTGAGGTCTTGAGGAGCAGTGCTAGCACGACACGAAGCACCTACGATGATGGTAGTGAATATAAAGGGGGGAAACCATAAGCTTTACGAGTATAGTGCCCGTGCCATGGCGGATCTGAAGGTGCAAACCGGACAAAGCTACTTCGCAACCAATGTTTGCTTTCAACTAGCCACTACGATTTGGTACGAACAAGAAAAGTACAGTAAACAAATTACGATCTATTTTCTGGGTGAGATCAATAACTTAAGCACATATGGAAGAGTACCACCTCTCTTGCGACGCCGTGTAGGCCTATGCTGATACATTGAGGGTGCTGCGAGTGCGATGGCTGTCGGCGGCGGGGAAGAAGACTTTAGACAGCAGACGGCCGGGTCGGGGGATATATCCAGTTGCTGTGGATGAGGCGGTCGTAGGAGCGGCAACGGCAAGGTGGACGACGGCGCCGATGAAGCGAGAGGAGGCGATGAAAGGATGCTGGTCCAGCGCCGTGGATGAGAGACTTCCATCTCTTGCAGTGGACGACGGTGTAGGGGTAGCGGCTCCGGCAAGGTGGAGGATGGGGTGGCGGACGGAGGAGGCTGGCCGCAGTGCGGAGGTTGTCGTGCCGCCGATGGTGTATGAATGGGGAAATGGAGGGGAGGGGGGATCTCAAACTTTGAGACGCGCTTCTCTGAAATGGGGGAAAGTTACGAACTTATCCCCCATTTAAAATTTCGGACATCGCGTCGGTTGGGGATAGGACGGTAATCTCGCATCTCCCAAATATTTGCCGGTAACTATTTCGGGCGAGGAGAGGGTGTTTTGCCGCCCACGGTTGGCGCCCACAGTGTATGAACGGGGCTGACAGGTAGGGAGGTCGTGTCATGTCTGATGGAAGTTACACATCTGCCCCTATTTAAAATATAAGCCTACATCGATTTCGGACGAGGAGAGTTTGTTTTGCCGCCCACCATGTATGAATGGGGAAATGGAGGAAGAGACACATGTCTTTCGGACGAGCTTGAATCAAATGTGTTTTGCCGCCCATGTTTGGCACCCACTGTGTCTGAATGGGCTCAGAGGCCGTCGTGACACGTCTGATTGAAGTTACTAGTC
This sequence comes from Triticum urartu, assembly GCF_056163025.1. Lineage (NCBI taxonomy): Eukaryota > Viridiplantae > Streptophyta > Magnoliopsida > Poales > Poaceae > Triticum > Triticum urartu. The sequence continues at coordinate 191,008,200 of NC_141878.1, read as the reverse complement.
TATCCCTATCGACAGCAGTGTAAATCCTGTCGATAAGGATGTGAAGTGTCAGGGGTAGACAGTAATGTCCATCTCGCAAACACTTGCTTCGAGCAGACCACAAATTATAGTGGGTGTTTAGCCGCTTCGTTCAAAACTTGGGAGAATTAGCATTCACGTTTTCCCTGGGACCTAGCAAACTAAATTCAAATCCAATTTGTATTCGATTACGAATATCCACAGATAATTATACGTTTTGTTATTTATTTATTCAAAACCACAACAAAGATTTATTCCACCTTTATATATGATTATGATTTAGAAATGCCGTGATCTTCGAATTCAGTAGGTTGGATACACTCCGGGTCAAACAGTTATTTCATCCAATACAATATGCTCACACGACAAACAGTTCACCTTATGTCAATCATACAAGTTTTGAGGATTTCCTCGGCTAAAAAATTCGGATCATTACAACACATGGACAACATAGGGGGGCTTGCAACATAATCCATTCAGAGACATGACACAACATGCAAGTACAATAATCTAATGAAAATTTGAACTGGTATCTAAAGAAGAACCAGGATTATCTTGGGCTTCAGATAGCAGAAACAGCAGGACCTCCTCCGTCTTCGAATGCAACATTCTTACTTCCTCCAATTCGTGGGTTGCTTGCATAATGTGTGCCGCTAATTCCGTAATTTCCACCCTCAAGATAAATATTACCTCATTCATGGCAGCCACACCATCTCTTTCTGCCTCTAGTAGAGCCTCAAGCACTATAATATCTGTGCTCAGACTGCTCTCCGGCGGTGTTGCCTCTGAATTGCTACCATCTGGTAACATGGATGGCGCACTGCTTCCACAAATAGATTCTGGGGTTGTACATTGTGTCCTAGTGTGAACGGCATCCTGAAAGGTTTCCGCTGGACATCAGTAAGAGATAGTTATCGTATGATCCAGGCAGTAAGCTTACATGGTAAATGACGGACAAATTATTGCCGAGCATGGCAAACTATATTTAAATGGTTCGAAGCAACATCAGCCGAAAAGAAATTAAAATGGTAAGATGAAACTAGGGATGTAAGTGGCAAATAAACGAAATCCACCAGTCCCATGTAGTTAGTTTTTGCTACCTCCCTAGTTCATTTTCCTCAAAAAAACAAAAACTCTTTTGAACTATCATACCACTAGTGGACTTTAATCGGGATTAAACCGGGCCCAGTTGACATCCCTAGTTGAAAGGGAGTGTACAACTGCTATATTTAAGTTGCCAAGGCATCTAAGCAGTTGAAATAATCTGAGAAAGCACTTAATAGTGTGGCCTCATATAAACTACGAAGACAGTCTTGTGATGAAGTTGAGAGGAAAAGTTAAGGACTCAAATGAAATAGGCATGCATTTCTTTACGATAGTATAGCAGGCACTGCTGACATATTGGCCACTCAGGTATAGCGTAACAACAAATAATCATTCGAATCAAGCAATACAACAAAGTAGACAACTGAACTATTTGTAATTCGGTAGGATTACACGTTGAGGGCACAAGCCAAGAAAGCAGCCCACTCGCATTACATTTCACATGTACTAAAACACACTGGCTTACCATATGTTGCTTTGAAGCCTAGCTGCTGTTGCAATGTTCTTTGAAGATATCGTCAGCATCCCGTGGTTGCAAATCTAGTTGTTGTAGTTTATTCTGCACCATCTATTTAGGTAAAATTAATTTTAATCGCATGCACTGGTCCGAATTGATCATCAATGGTTCATCTAAACTAATGAAAGAAGGGTGTGTGCATACACGACAATACTCCCTCCGATTCTTTTTTACTTTGCATATAACTTTTTCACATTTTTCTCATATTAGTCTATGCGTTGCCGATTCCTAGCGCTGGTTTCCTTTTGTGCCCCGCCCCATCCGCCTTTACCCTAATTAATTGGCAAATTAGTCCAAAAAAATTAAACCAGTGCCCTCCTTGGTATGCGGGTCAAGAGTTATGGGCAGAGTAAATAGAATTGGAGGGAGTATATCTGCTTCCCTCTATTTTTATGCTTGTTCAAGGTGCCAGCCCCAAAAGAACAAATATTTTGCTTGATGGGGTTGGCAGCTCCATAATTAATAGAAGCATCAAATTAGTCATGCAACTTGGGAAGATCAAGAACACACAAACAAGTAATGAACAGAGGCTCGGAGCAGTGATGTAATAGCTAGCATCAGAAAATGTAGGGTAAAACAAACAAAAAGCAACAGAACCACATGCTAGTTTGCTGATGTGTAATTAAGCATAGAGAACATTAAGCAGTCTGATGGAACCAACAGGTGGCATCAGAACAAAACTAAAGCATATTAACTATATGTGCACTGGTATGTAATTTAGCACATGTAACATGTTCACTGCCAGAAGTATGGCCCTATAGGTGCAAGCAGAATAACGCGTCTCATGAAAAACTGAATGATGCCCTGAAGAAATTCAAAGGTGCGGTGCTTATGCTAGGAAAGTGAACGTAGGCGCCGGCCGTTGGATAATAGTACCTGATTCTCGGCGGTGTATGGGTATCATTGTCATACTTGATAGCTAAGGATCGTCGATGGTGCTCGTGTTGCGGTTGAGTTTGGGCCGGCTGTCGCCGTCGCTAAAGTGGCTCCGGTGCTACGGTTGCGGCGCCTGTCGACATACAAGAAAGCTCATATGTGGTAAGTGAACAGATGCACGATAAAGAGAAAACCCGAAGGAGTACAAATCGAAATAACCTGATGAGGCTGCGACGTCGGTAAATCAGGGCTGGTGGAGTTGAATATGGCGTCCGTGGAGCGGGTCCGGTGCAGTGGACGACGGCTTCGGCGGGCGCGTTGTACAGTGCTTTCGGTGAGGCGGATCTGTTACAGCGGACGAGGGCTTGTATGAAGGGCCAGCGAAGGGGCGGACGAGGGAGTCAGTGAAGGGCCTATACTGTGGTGGATGAGGGCGCCGGCTAAGCAGATCCGGTGCGGTGGACCATGATGGCGGTCAAGGAGATCTGGAGCGGTGGACAAGCCAGTCGCTGAAGCGGCTCCGGTGAAGTGGTGAGTTGGCAGTTGGGGGTTCCAAGGTGCGGAAGGTAGATCCGGCGAGGTGTGAGGTCCACCGCTGCGGCGGAGGACTAGATTCAGCGGCTTGCCGTGGTTGGGGGGCAGGGAGGGGAAGGGGAGGGGCTCTGGGGAAGAATGTTGGGGGCAAAGAGGGGAAAACAATGGAGTTACCAAAGCAACCCTTTTCCGTTCATGTGGCAGGGGTAAAACAGGAATATCGCAGGGCTAAACTTTCGGGCGCATGATATTTCGATGTGAGCGGGAAGTTTGAAAGCTTTTGGCGCCTAAAATTATAAGTATTCTGCTCTCGTACGGCCGACTATGATATCATGGCCGACAATTTGTTTGTTTTGCACGCAAAAAAATGTGCAAGTTCTGAAAATCAATGTCTCCAACTCGAAACTTAGATTGTCCATTCAATTCAAATATGGATCATTGAGCTACTACAAGCAAATACCATCATACGGTCCAATTCAAATGAAATTCCAAATGTGTTTATCCTAAATATGATGACAAAAGCAAAAAATGTGTATGTGTATGAATAAAGTGGATGATTATAAAGTTTGAACATGCCCGTATGTGTATATCTCTAGGTTTGATATATGAATTTGAAATCACAAAATCCCGGCTTAAAAAATGTACCTCCGTTTAAATGAATTACAAAAGCTAATGATGGAGTCGAATTCCAAAATTCCAATGTTAGGTTTGTAATTCTGGTACATCAAGGTATATCACGCATGTTCAAAAGTATCGTTATCTCATAGTACAAACTGTGAAACAAATTGATCAACTATGAGTGCACAATATCTCAATTACGCTAAAGTCCCTCAAATATAGACACCTCACTCTTTATCTGAAGTCAACCCCCCACCCACCACACACACACACACACAGAAGTCGTTCTCTCCCCGAAACACCAACACACAAGCACATTAACACCCGTCTCTCTTGTAAAGTCCGGACCCCAACATAGGTCTCTATCATTTTGTCTCTCGGGCATGCACACATCTCTTCCCTCACTCTCTAGGTCTCCCGCTATCTCTCTTACCAAAGCACACGCACTATGTAGAGTGTATATTTCCCATACACACAAAACGTCGCCCCCAAACGTCCATCTCCCTAGTTATGTGGTTCTCGTGCACTCACCTCACACACCACCCCACTGCAAAGAAGCACACTTTGTCTCCTTGTGCACCACTCTCCTCTTTCTATCTCTCCCACATGCGGACCCGCCCCAGCTCCTTCCCTGTATACATATATGTCGTGACTCTTTGCATAGCTCCCTAATGTATAATCGTTCTCGATTTCGCACATTGTTCTCTACACCATCTATTCTAGCTCTCTCATGAAGTCCCTATCACACACACGATGACTCGCTTCCCTTGCGTCTCCGTTCATAGGCCAATTTCGGATAACATCAACATTGTCTCCCTATCTATACGCCAATTATGGACACAAACGACCCCTCTCGCCCCTCTCTTCCTCTCTCTCTCTCTCTCTCTCTCTCCGGTGCTAGCTCTCTCTTTCTCTCGCTCTCACACCCCTCTCCCCCACACAAACTCGATGTCTCTTCCAAATAGTCTGCTCCCCCCCCCGCCCGCACACGTGCTATCTCGCTACTACACATGTCACACCATTCCCCCTTCTCTTATACTAGGTTTACATCATCAGTGGTCTCTCTACTCCACATACACTCTCTCCCTCTCACACACAAACGCGTGCATAAACGCACACAGACACGCACAAACACCCATTTACTTGGATCCTCATCTCTCCTCATGTCTGCATGTGTATCTCACACACTCACTCTCTAATTATGTATATGTGTCTCCACGTTACACAACACAAAGCCCCATGTACATGTCTCTCTCTATCCTCCACACACATAGACACAAAGAATCTGTTATCATTACCTCAGTCTCTAACATATCACACACGCACACATACTCTCTCTCTCTCTCTCTCTCTCTCTCTCTCTCTCTCGCAAACACGCTCAACAAGGGTTTCCCCGTGAATAACTTACCGTCTATTCATGAACAGTCATGGCAGTACGGCGATCATGAGACGTGAAAAAGAATAAATCTACACGTGCTTAGACCACATAGTATGACTACTAGGACTAGAGCAAGCCAAAAAGCGCGCCGCCGTCACCCCCTCCTTGTTGGCGATGGGAAAATCTTTGTTTTACACAGTCGAGAAGTCATTGTGCTAAGGGCCCACATGCCGAGGCGTTGAATAGAATGTAGATGCTAGTTTACAGAAGCAAGTATCGATAATACATTTGTATCTCTATACTTATATTTCTTCTCTTATAAAAAACCGAGTTGGTGATGATGGTACGTGTGCCATCTTGCAATATAGACCGTCCGATCTATATCTGACGGATGGAAATTAAACTAAAAGATACCCGCACCCCTCTCCACATTTGCAGACAAGGCCTTCCCTCGTTCATCCTTATCTCCAACAAACCTCATTGTTGAGCAATTAAGAAAGGAAGCCTCTCGAACAAACTGGCCTGGTGGTCGCTGCCGGCGTTGTCAATCCCCATGCCTCCACTCAGTTCGCCCACCAACCACCACCACACCCCACTCCTCTTCACCTTATCTCATATTTCTCGAGATATCATTAGTTTTTACACAAGTGATTACTCCCGCAAGGGTCAATCACAACAAGTGTTTTATAAAAAAATGCATCTTGATGTTTCGTGCAATGCACGGATCTTGCTAGTACTCCTACAAAAGACTAAGTTGGTGATGCTGGTGTGTCTGCCATCCGTTGTTTCTGACCATTAGATCTACATCTATGATTGTGAGGTAAGTTGTTGCCTTTTCTCACCAACATCCCACTTGTCTACCAATTTGCAGAAAAACGCATAATTAGTATCTTAAAACCAACCACATCCCTCCCTGACCTCACCAAAATAGCCCAAGGAATATATTCTAATTGAAACATAATATATCTCTAGTGACATATGTATATCAAAATTAGAGTGTTTTGTACCAAGTTTGTGAATAAGTATTATTCTAATTATGATTCATTGCAACGGACATGAACATTGCTAGTATTTCCAACCATGCATTTCTTTTCCTAGTATTCCATAGTTTCGAGTTCTCCATCAAGATATTAGTCACTCATGGTTGATATTTACTTTCAATCATGTACACATATGCACTATGTAACTAGCCTTGCTTATTGGCTTCCAAAGCTTAACTTTCACTCCTACTTACAATATGTAGAGTATTTAACAAAAAACTACGACTTTCAACCAGCCCTAGGAGGAATCTATTGTACAAAAAATAGCAAAAACATACCAAAAATTTCTTAATCCATGCCAAAAACTACCTAGTACTCCTACCAATAAGGTTCGCTTAAACCCATTTATGACAGGGTTGGCCCACATGTCCGTGCTGACGAGGCAGCTTAAACCAACACATTTTGTTTGACCATTGACACGAGGGACCCACATCTGACCTTCTATCCTGTTATTCCCCCTCAAATCACTATTTTTCCTGAACATTACTTCAAACAGTACTGATGCGTGTTCATCGGTGGCGGCGGTGATGAGCGAGTTGGCCGCCGCTCCGTCGGACGGGCCGGACGCCGTGCTGGCCTCCACACGGGTTGGCAGGCTGGCCCGGGCGTGACTCACGAGCGAGCAAGCCGCCGCGCTAGCCTTCGCTCGAGCCAGATGGCTGGCCTTAGCGCGGCGCGTGCGAGCAAGCCACCGCGCTGCCCTGCCAATCTAGCTAGCAAACCTTGCAGACAAGCAGCTGGACGGAGCTATCTTGGCTAGCTAGCGGCCGCGAGCGCCGGACGGATCTGGCATCCGGGCTGCCGCAACATGGGCTCCGCACCGCTGGCGGTTTTGACCTCGCCTTCTGCCGGCGGTGGTAGCTGCGTCCCATGGCCGAGGATGACTAGGTGGACGGGCCGGAGGTAGGAGGTCACTCGGGGATTTTTGTTGGTAAGAGCATGTACAATGGTTGATAAGGTAGTCTTATCTTAAGTCTGCCATGTATGCAAGTGGTAGTAGTTTCTTGGCATTTTAGTGGTTTCTTGCATTATTAGAGCAAGTACTACAATAGAGTTGAGTCAGCGGGCTATAAGAAATAAACTACTACTACATGTTTGCTATAGGATGGGCTGTAGATGACATGGTACTGGCTTATAGCCAACAGCTGGCTATACTATTAACCATGCTCTTAGGGGTTTCTTGTAAGGAACAATGTACGTACTACTAGCGACAAAAGGCGATTCTAGGTTGCGTTGTACTCCAACGAGTACTACTAGTGGTCGCGGGAGTGTATACCTCATTTTGTGGGTTCGATCCCGGCCGAACGCATGGCGACCTTTTAAAAAAAATAGTACTACTACACTTCGCTGCGAGCCAATAGTTTACACAGGTAGTTTGAGTTTTGAAGTCAAACGGACGTGCGGCCCCACAATCTGGGTGCACTGGACAGCCTAGCCACGTGAACGGGTTTTCCTTCCCAGCATCCCGTGGCTCGCGTGCTCGCCCTAGCCGCACCTCGCTTGCAGCTTCCAGCTAGTAGCATATTTAAACAAGCGCCACCCAATTAAGCCTGAGGACCCAGAAAAGCCTGGCGGGGCATTGGGAACTGTGCAATATGGCTCTGTACGTAAAGTGCTCTACTACTACTCTATAGCTTGTGGCGTTGCATGCATGGACTTCACTCCATTATCGGCTCTACTATAAAAGAAATTCCTCTTGCCGTGTTTTTTTGAAACGAAGGCAAAAGCTTTGCTTCATCTCATTCATAAAGAAGGAACTACTAACAAAGTTCGACGAGATCCATTACACCTCCACAAATGGAAGCGAAAAAGCCTAGTCTCCCTGTATCAAATAACTTAAATGTTCTGCCCCCGCAGTAACCGTCGCTGATAAACAGGCTGCTAGTGTGTGCGTGAGAGGAGCGGCTGAGTAGGCCAGCTACGTGAGAGGAGCGGCTGAATAGAGCACCGAGAGTACCCACTAGGCCACTACGCAGGTGTACTTCCCCTGCATTGATAGTACAGTGATGGTTCTAGAGAACAGTAGTACCCTCCACTTCCAACTATAGCTCCTTGGCCCTGAGATTCAAGAGTTCAAAACTGGTGCACTATACTAGACTAGACTTGAAGTACAGTACATCGCACTACTAGTTGAAAAAAGTAGTACTAGTACTACTACTGTACGAGTACGTACTCCTCCGTCACATAATGTAAGACGTTTTTTGACACAAGTTGGCGTGTACAAAAAATGGCAAAAACATACCAAAAATTTCTTAATCCACGCCAAAAACTACTACCTAGTGCCAAAAATTTCTTACTAGTGCTATTATTTATAGTATAATGCAATCCCATAACGTTCCATAATCCCTTTCTTTCAAAAAAATCACTTATGGAGAGAAGATTGCTATCTCCACGCGAGCTTCTCATAGGCCAGCGCCACCGCATGCAGTCATGTGAGAGAGAGGGAGACATCCATGCAACATGCAGAGAGAGGAGAACGTGGGCGGACAGCCAATGGGCTGCATGGGGCATTTATAGCTACTAACTCCTCCCATCCATGCACCAGGGGTATTTCCGTCCAGAAAGCATGTAGCGAGCCCCTGCCTTGGTATGCGCAGAGTAAAAAGAATCGAAGGGTGTACTAGTAGTAAATAATAGCCTCACCCCTTCGATGAGGGACGATCTACAGTTGGAAGGGATGAGGCCCTGCGGTTACTACGCTCTTATCTCCTCCTCACCAGTTCCCCTCCCCCCGAAGAGAAGGCAATTCGTCGCTGCTCCCATGGATTCGCCAGGCGGTTCTCCTCCTCGTCGGGGCTGGGAGACCTTGGACGACGATCCTGTGGGAGAAATCGCACGCCGCTCCGACGTCCTCACCGCCGCAAGACTCGGTGCTTCCTGCACCAACTTTTTCAAGATGCTGCTTAAACATGCCATGCTTGTTGGTCTTCCATGCATCCTCGAGGAGAAGGTTCTTCTTTGGGACAATCCTTCGAACAGTCCACTGCTCCCTGGCCATGGTTGCACGTTGACTCTGCTAGAGTTGCCGACGTTGAGAGGTTGTCGGATTTTGGCCGATGAGCAGGTCAGTAATGGAGTTTGATCATGTAGTACATAGTTATTCCATTTCCATCCCGTAATTTCTCCGCTGCCCACCGTCTTATATATAGGTCTGGGTCGATGCCAATGAAGATTGGCTTGCGTACCTCCGGCCGGATACCACCATCATTTTGCACAACATCCACAGCAGTGCGGCCATTCCGGTAGACCCCTTCTCCACCATTGGGATCGGCCTTCCGGACTGGCTGGGCAAGAATACGTATGATGATGCCTACATGAGATTGAAGAAGATAGCAATTGCGAACCCGCCGACAAAGCGACGTGGCTACGACGATTACTATCTCATCGCGGTGTTCGACATAAGGATTGCCATCAATGCAGGAGGCAGTAACGGCAGAGGCTGGCGCATGTTGGCGGCGGCAGATTTGTACCCCTACACGTTCGAAGACGCTGTGCGCCATCTAGGCCGCATCTTCGCGGTGACAAGCCAGGGGACTTGTTTCATCTGGTTGACATCCTACGGTACGGGAGATTACAAACGGAATGCACAAACCATCAATTGCATCCCTAACGGTACTCCATTATTTTGCAGGGACCAGTCATCCCCTGATCAAAATAAGATCGCCGATCCTGGATGTGCATTTGCATCCACGATTCGGTCTAACCTAGAACCTTGTAGCTGACTTTGGCATATTGGGATCAACTATCTTAGCAGTCGTTACCCATGGTACCACTGATGTGCAACATGGTCACATAATCTACCACGATCGGACCATCACCAACTCACCATCTACCCAGGTATTCCATTTTTTAACCCTCTCGCCTTCTCTTTCATTGTTGTACTACTAGTATACTCTGTAGTACTAGTAGGAGTACTTTTTACCTTGGAGGACGCGTATAGCTAGCTAGGCCCTTGAAGACTTGAACCCACTAGCTGCCACCATTTTGTTTTTCCATGTCTTACTATCTCATCCATGTAGCCAAGAGTGGCTATATATAATAAGCCGGTTATTTTACTTCCTCTATACCGAAGTAGTACTATTTGCTGCACAGTATTACCGACTGCCACATTTGAGCACAACATTATTATGCATGGACCTTGACTATTTACGTCACCATGTGTCCAGATCTGGGATGCCGCGTGTACCAGATAAACGGCACCGAGTTCGACCCTCGTGAGTTCGACCCTCGTGATGCTACGTGGGTGCCGAGGAACACTCTTGGAGAGTACTCACTTTTCATCAGGGACAGCTACCCCATTGTGAAGCGGATGCAACCTTCCATGCATGACACGGAAGGCCTGCCGTTCATGAAGCATGGTTGTGTCTTCAGTGCGCACCGCCGGATGAACGACATGCTGGGACACGCTATCCCTGATTTATGCCGCTTCAGCTTGGATGAGTCTCCATCGTGTGGAACCGGACTAGAAAGCTGCGACAATGATTCCCGTTGCCCACTGCTATGGATCGTGCCATCCATGAAGAACACCTAGGACTGGAACCTGGAGGAGGATAGGTAGCCCATCTATAACGTGTAAGTGGAGTACGGTAATTGTGAACGGTAGCGCTGTGAATATATGTAGACTAGTCATGCACAAATTTATCACATGAGTTGGAGATGAACTTGTGTGGCATACTGGCATTTGTCCTTTAGAATTTATTACTAGTAAATGTGTTATGTGTATGTGCAACTTGTGTGGTTGTTGCACGGGCTCCAACACGCTCTTTGAGAAAAAAAAGGTGGCACAGCTTTGGGTATACATGACGTGGCGGCATCATACAGTAGCATCGTTCGCTATAGTTGTACTAGTACACTCCTACTAGGACGACAACTCCTATAAAACCTTGCGCTTGGCTCTTTGCCTCTTCGGGAGGTTCAAAAGTTCGTACTCGTGTGAACCTTGCACTTGGCTCTTCGCCTCTTCGGAAGGTCCAACAATGATGATACTACAGTACAATATGCTTCTGGCAATCTGACGCCGATTGAACTGCTGCACGTCCACCACGAGGGCGAGGGCGAGGGAGAGGGATAGGGAGAGGGCGTTGTAGTCAAAACCCTCTCCTCGTCCTATGAACCACCGCGCGCGTGGGCGAGGGAGAGGCGTAGTAAGCAAGCTGCTCCTCGTTCGGCGAGTTGACGGGACACATCAAAGCAGTACTAGTACTAGTAGTAGTCCATACTGCATCCTTTCCGATTAATATGGCTTAATTTGAAACGATAAAAATACACTGGCGGTCAACTTATGTAACAGTACGCTCTTTACGGTCACCATATATAGTTTTGCGGCGATTATGCGATCACTAGCTCATCATAGAGCACCGTATTGCACCCTACTAACCGGCCACATAGTCGACGTGGCACTTTGTTGACTGGTTAAATTGTCACCTGGTTTCTGGGTCCCACCTGTCAGTTGGCAGAGCAAAGAAATCAGTTAAACAAAACATTACGCAGGCGTGACACGAGTCCAACCCTTGCGCGCGAACCGCCCTGGCTGTGTATGTGAGTGCATGCATGTGTCCTCCCTCGGTCTTCCAACAAAGAGTGTACTACATGATGTGCATCTACACTTCCAATGTGTTTAGCCTTTAATCTAAATTGATATTGATTGACTAATGCACCAACTTTTGCTGTAGGTATAGGCTACATGTCTATCCTTAATTACAGCATGCAACGGCCTTCATTTAATCTTCTTATCTCAATGGTCGCATGCACACATAAGTCTGCTACTTTTGGGCGTTAATTATGCCCTGGTCAATGTGTAAATCTCTAATTGTACAGTCTTTCACGGACGTAGGGAGTAGGTTGAGCACTTGAGCGTGAGCGTGTGTGTTGCGTCGTGTGCTGTGTGCCGCATGGGTGCGTGAGTGTTGCGTGCGTCCATGTGTACGTGTGACCGTTGCATGTTGCATGCATGCATGCATGCATGGGGCTTACTCCCTCCCATTGACATGTCCATTTGGCTATAGATTTCAACAAGTGACTAGGTATGGAGCAAAATGAGTGAAGTGAGCATAGAGGCATAGGGATACTGTAGAAAGGAAGTCCTCGCGATCCATTTATTCCCCATCTCGGTCAGAGAGAACTATTCAACTAGTCTTCATAGTGAAGTGACAATACACACTGCAGCAGATGGGACACGTAATTAATAAGCTGAACCAGCGTGTTGGTGTTACTAAATCAGTCGGTTATGTTTGGTAGTCTCAAGTCATTGAAAGCATGCACAACCCACATATCTTATTGGTTGATATGCCACAAAACAAAAAAACGAGAAGGGAGTTAATGTACGGTGCCTAAGTGTTTTGGGATTATTTGGTTTTCGTAAAGTGCCTTACACACCTAGACGGAGGGAGTAGTAGAATTGAAATTGAATGCACTTTCTTCCCCGTCTTCCACTCTTATTCCTCCTCTCTTCTTCTTCCTCCTCTCTTCCCCATCGTCTGTCGCACACCATTTACCCCCGCTCACTGCTCGCCCGCCCGCGCCATCTTCCATGGTAGCTCGCGCGTACCATATCCCCCCGCTCACTGCTCAGCCACACGAGGAGAAGCTTCTTCACTCGCCCGCCCGAATCCACTTCCCTGCTGGCTCGCAGGCACCGAAAACCCCAATGGCAGAACCGACTGACACGCAGAGCCGCGATTGGAATTCCCTCCCCGATGTTCTCTTGGAGCAGATCTGTAGTCGTATGGACCTACTCAGCACCGTCCGTCTGGCCGCATGCTCGGTGTCTTTGTACCATCTACTCGTCTGCAACCGGCCGGCTCTTTTCAAGACACCCTGCTTGCTGATGCCCGATCCTCGCACAGACACCGACTTGATGATCCTACGGAGGTTGCTGTGGTGCCCCTCGACATGCTACCACTACCCGTCCACCTGTCCTTCATGTGCGACCACTACTGGGCGGGCATGAAGGCCAACTGGATCATCCTCATCCACCACACCGGTAGTCCGTGGTATCTCATGGATATCTAGACCCAACGAGAGATCACCCTTCCATCGTTGGATACCGCCGCCATCGAGCCTCGCGGCCCGCCGGACACTCCTGCCTACTATGCACGAGACGCGTCAAGCTTTTGGCTCGACCTCTGTTTGCAGAAAGTTGTAATCTGCGAAGTTCCCACACCATCAGAAGACTACATGGACTACAAGCTCATTGCCTTGTTCAACAAGGGATTAGTCTATCTGGAATCCGGTCGCCATACATGGTTATGGCTCATCATCAATCATGCTGAGGAAACATTTCTGTCTGATGCTATAGTGCACGATGGCATCATTTACGCGGTCGACGCACAGATTGGCTACCTATATTGGTGGAATCTATCATCGTGTAGTTGTTCTATCTCATCTCATCTTTACCTTATGAATACGACTGCCTATTCATTTGTTACAAATTTAGAATGCATAGCATGTCTATAACCACATCATTGCTATATGTTCCTCTCATTTCCTAGATTTTTATGACCACACATGTTATTGTTAGAGTTGATATGAGAACAATTGGCATCTAATGATTGTTAGAATACATATTATGAGCATAACGTCATGATTGCTATATGTTACTCTCGTTTACAAGATTTTTATAACAACGCATGTTATTGCTTAGAGTTGATATGAGAATAATAGTAGTAAGTACTATGGTAGAATATGAGTAGGCGCTGTCATAGCTGTTTTCCTCTCATTGTTACATGATGTTTGAACCATGACATATTGTTAGAATATGAAAGCCATTGGCTTATTTTTTAACTTGGGGTATGATTATGACCACGACATTGCAATTCTCTATCTATGATATGTGTCACTGTTATAATAATCTTAATTCCACACATACTCTGAACATGATTGCTTATTTTTGTCCTTTTGGTCTCCAATTTGAATTGTTGCAGCAGACGCAAATGCGCTGGCCTTCATGATTCCAGGACATGGAATCATACCAGCCGATGGGTGGTGGTTTATCGCTCGTTCAGCTGACGGCGGTCATTTGATGCTCATTCGCACGTACCAAATTGACCAAACCATTACATCAAACCGCATGCAGTACAATGCGTGGGGCGTTCGTGACATTGATGGCTATGGCTGCTTCGTGTTCGAGAAAGATCCCAGCTCCGCTGGGCCAGGTGTATTCAATTGGAGGTGGGTTTACAGCCTCGGCAACCACTCCTTGTTCCTCGGGCTCAATTATCTGATCATCCAACCAATCATCGATCATATCACCGGTGATGATTACTGTGCTATGCAACTTCCATTCGCGAGGGGGGCTGTGTTTACACATCATACCATGGGTTTCATGAATCACTATATCTAGAGATTCGTCGACACAACTTGTTGTCAGATAATCTTCAGTGTGTGAAAGGCATCAAGCTTCCATGCGATGGATAACTTTTGCAAACCCGACATGCGGCGATGTGGTTCATGCCAACAGCAAATATGCACAACTTGATTTGTGCTGATATCTAGACTGAGCCATGTATTCTGCTGCTGTAGCACGACCCTCTTTTGTTGGATATTATGTACTGTTGTTAGTTTGAAGCACTCCTCTGGTTTGAAGGATAGATACCTTCATGGGATCAAGTGCATCCTAACTCACCTATATAGGAAAATGGTTGTGTACTCCTAGGAGTACGTACTTCCGCTTCTCATATACCACATAGATGCATCTTTTATACCACTTTATTATTTTTAATATACTTCATTAGTAATTATTAGATATCCCAAAATGAGTTTCATGAAAAAATTCATGTGAGTCTACATATTTTTAAATGTTTACGTGTATACTGATGTGTTTGTACGTGAAAAAGGTATATTACAAAAAGTACATCGCAGATGATATTTTTACAACAAAACTCGTATTGGGGTATCTTAGAATATTTAATGAAGTATATTGAGAATAATAAAGAGGTATAATTAATGCGTATATGAAGTATATTGAGAATGGGAGTACATACTCCCAGGAGTACAGAAGAGGAGTCATATATATATATATATATATATATATATATATATATATATATATATATATATAAACACTATTCTGATCACGGGATCAGAATAATATTCTGATCACAACCTGACCTGCCCCGCTAGTAGTACGTTGAACTTCCGTGTGAACTAGGTTGAAATTCCGCCAAAATTGCCCAAATGGGGCTTGCGATATACCGTTGGAAAGCTATGGACCCCAATATCATGACCCAACTTAAAGTTTTGGCAAAATATAAGCGGTTTAAGAGCAGTTTTGAAAACCGTTTTTCCTTCGCACAAAAAACGTGAATCGTATTTTCGATTGCATTTCTAAACCGTTTATCGGAATGAGGCATATAATATGGCATTGGAAAGCTGCTGCAAAACCGCTCCTTCCACATGTTGAAAGTTTTCTCTAATTCCCTATGGTTAAAGAGTAATTTGAAAAAACGTAAAATTTCGTAAACCGAACAGCTGAGTTCGTTTTTTCGATGTCATTTCTAAACGGCTAATCCAATGGAGGCATATCATATGGCGTTAGAAAGCTTATGAAAATACGCTACGTTTTCATCTTGAAAGTTTTTCTCTAATTTTGAATGGTTTAAGAGTAATTTAGAAAATGGCCCAAGTCCTACCGAGTTCGTATTTTCAAGCTAATTTTTTAACCGTGCATCCGAATGCAGCAAATGATATGGCGTTGGAAATCTTGAACAAATGCGAAACTTTTCTATATATATTGTTTCTCCTAATTCATTACGGTTTAATGTCAGTTTTTAAAATGGCTATAAACATATTTTCGCCGTAATTTTTACAAACTTAATCGGAATGGGGCATATAATATACCCCTGAAAAGCTAAGGAAAATGTGAAACTTTTTCATGTTCATGGTGTTCTCTGATTCCTAGCCGTTTTCAAGTAATTTCGAAAATGGCGAGATCATTCGTTCTGCCTTTATCGCGAAAAAGATTCTTCGAAAATGCACCGCGTGAAGAACCTAAACTTCTCGGCGAATGTACCTGAACTTCACTCTGTTTTTCACGTGATTTTTTTGCTCGTAGCTCTCCATCCACTGCTCGTAGTTCTCCATCCACTCACTGGAATTGAGCAAATGACATACAGTTGGAAAGCTGCTGTAAACATGCAACTTTTCCGTGTTGATCGTTTTTTCATACTCGTGACGATTTTAAAAGTTTTTCATCTAAAATTCATCCACTTTAGTAATTGAACTTCCTGCTGTTTTCAGTTGAACTTCTATGACGTATTTTCGTTTGTAATTTTCTCATACATCATCAATGTTACACAAATGATATTTCTTTTGTACAAAACTATCTCACAATAATTTTTTTAACTTTCTCTGACGAAGGCCTTGAACTTGTAACAACAAAACTTTTAGTGTTTGCTTTTTTATTCTTTTTTTAATACAACATGCACACCGTGTAGTACATGAACTTCTGGCAGTTATCAACCTGAACCTCTCTCGGTTACGTCAAAATATTTGAGTTTTTTAATGAATTTTTCATCTGATTTTTCTTAAAAATATTTATGAATTTTGAAGCGCTCTATTTTTAATAGTTGAACTTCTTGTTATTTTATTTTTCGACTTCTTGTTTCCATTCTTTAATAACGAGGAAAATCTGAGTTTTCTATAATCATCGAACTTCTACATCTTTTTAATATGGCCTTCCTGGTTTTATTTCTTAATCTTTTTTTATGAAATTTTGAAGCGTTCTATTATTAAAAGTTGAACTTCATGTTTTTTATTTTTGAACTTCTTGTTTCCATTCTTTAATAACAAGGAAAATCTAAGTTTTCTATAATCATCGAACTTCTCCATATTTTTAATATGGACTTCCTGGTTTTATTTATTATTTTTTTTACGAAATTTTGAAGCGCTCTATTATTAAAAGTTGAACTTCCTATTATTTTAATTTTTGAACTTCTTGTTTCATTTTTTTAATAAGGAGGACAATCTGAGTTTTCTTTAATAAAAAGAATTTTTGAACTTCCGAGGGAAGAGCACTTGAACTTCTAGCAACAAATTTTAAACTTTGCCTTTTTTATTCTTTTTTTCCCATACGAAATGCACATCATGTAATACGTGAACTTTCGATAGTTATCAATTTGTACTTCTATGTGTTTCGGTTAACAAATGAGAAAATTCTTTTAAAACTTTTTTTAGTTTTTTCTTTTCTTATTGGAACTTCTTCATTTTATTATTTAGTAACGATTAAACATCTAAGTTTTTTTACCTTGAAACTTGTTTTTACTTTAAACTTCTTAGAAAAATATGGTTTTACGTAAGCAAACATTTTTCAAGGATTTTTAAATTTGAACTTCTAGTTTTTTTTACCTTCTCAGTTATTTGAAATTGAACTTCTAGGGTTGTCAGATTTAAACTTCTACATTTTTTGGCCTCTCGGTTATTTCAAATTTTCTAGTTTTTTTAATCCATTTTTTATAAACTTTTTCTGGACTGCTTTGTTATTTTGAGTTGGCCTTCTCTCTTATCTTTTTAGAAATGAGGAAAATCTAACTTTTAAATTTTTTGGTTATTTTTTAGAAATGATAAAAATCCATTTTTTTAATGAGCATCGAACTGCACTGTTATTTTAATTTGACCTTCTTGATTTTACTTTCTAGAAATATGGAAAATTTGTTTCTTTACGTAGACATCGAACTAATGTGTTATTTCTTTTACAAAAGGAAAATTTAATTACTATTAAATTTATTTATTTCACATTGTAAATATTGTTTCCGGAGGTTTCAACCAAAAATATCTTGGCTTTTGCATTTAAATTGATCATATGAGCAAACACCGAAAAGAGCACACTCAACGTTTAGATGAACCTTTTCTCTCGTAGCTGTACATGAACCTTATTTCGTTTGCACTTGACCTATTTGGGGAAACAAACAGAATGAAACATATGAAGCCTCTGTCAAATGAACATACAAAATAGTAATAAAAATCGCATTTTTCTCCGTAAACATTTTTTTCTTGAACTTTGGTCTATGCTACAGAGGGCTTTCAGGGGGAGGGATTATATGATTTGGTCGTTAGTACATAGGAAAGAGGAGTTTGACCACCGTGGACTGCTGCTCGCGATGGAATCGGCCTCCTAGACGCTGCAGGGCTGGACTGAGCACCCTTTGTGCCGGAGGTTTGGGTGCTGGAGGTTGGGTGTGGGAGCCAGCGCCGGAGTTAGGGGCGGCGGCGGTGCCAGATGTTGGGCCTAGAGTAGCGACCTAGGGAGGTTGGGGCAGGCAAGGGGACGCCGGAGGTTAGCGTGGGGTGGTAGGTGGGCGGGAAGGAATCGCTGCCCCTGACAGCAGTGGCAGGCAACGGGCGGCGGATCTCCACGGTAGGAGGTCGGGTAGCGCGCAGGGATGACCCATGTCCAAAGAGCGGAGGTGGTGCGGAGTAGTCGGGTCCCCGGGGGTGGTGGTTGCGGCATCGGGGAAGAAGCACAGAGGGAGGTGGGGGTAGGCCGTAGCAGGTGTTGGAGGTCATGGGGGCGTGTCTCCGGTGGCATTTGCCTGTGGAGGGAAGAAGGTCGTGGTGGCCGCTGGAGGAAGGTCACGGCGGCAGGTGGAGCAAGTTCGCGCTCATGGAGGCGGATCGATCCGGGGCGAGGGATGGACGTGGCGGCGCGATACATGGTGAGGGACGGTGGAGGCGGCTTGATCCGGGAGGGGCGAGGGATGGTGGAGGCAGTGAGGGGCGAGGGACGATGGAGGTGGCCCGATCCGGGGGGAGGGATGGTGGCGGCGGCGCGATCCGCGACGAGGGATGGTGCCGTCGCCGATTGGGGGCGGTGGCGCATTCCGTGCGGCGGCGGTGGTTGGGGGCGGTGGAGCTTCCTACCCGGGTTGGGGGGCGCCAGATCAGAGATGGGGACGATGGGGTGGGTCGTGGGGATCGGTTGGGGTCGATGGTGGGTAGGTGGGATTTTTTCGTTCTCGGGAGTTTGGGAGGAACCCCGTCAGGCCCTTATGGGGGCGATCGTGATCCAAATAGTTATTCTAATCCCAGGATTAGAATAGTATTGTCCTATATATATATATCAGTTAGGCTTCAAGTGCGTACTTGTTAGTTAAACCTATGTATAAATCGTGACACTAAATACGACTAGTAAGTAGTACAGTAGCAGTACTAGTATACGTCGGTCAAATTATTCATCAGGTCCACACATTGAATTGATGTGACAACACGCTGCGCGTGAGGTGACACAAGAATCCCGGCGGCGTGTTCGGGTATTCTGGACTTCAGATTTGGAGTACCACTTATCTGTCAAAATCATTCATCATTCACTTAAAATAGTCGATTGATCATACATTGAGTACCATATAACTGGAGTTACCGATGGAAGTCGAAGAAGGATTGGCCCGTGCTGCCGGCTGGCGTCAAGTTCGATCCCACGGATCAGGAGCTGATCGAGCACCTTGAGGCCAAAGTGAGTGCTGACAGCGCGAGATTTCAGTCTCTCATCGATTTGTTCATACCAACCATCGACAGCGAGCACGGCATATGTTACACCCAACCTGAGAAACTTCCAGGTAAGACACCGATCGACCGTCTACTTGCACAAACATATTCCTTTGTTTATAGCTCTATTTTTCTTTCTAGAGGCAGACCTGGTGAAGCAATTACAATTTGACAGTTAATAAAATGTGAAACAAGTGACTGCAACATGCCAAAGATGTTATGGAAATGCTAACTAGGTACACTAAAACCTGTATTCCACAATACTGCAGGTATCACACTGAGTGGCCTAAGGAAGCATTTCTTCCAGCGCAATTCCAGGGCGTTCAAAAGGGGCGTGTGGACGCGATGCAAGATACAGTCGGAGTGCGGCATGCACGCGATGTGGCACAAGACCGGCAATACCTTGCCGGTGATGGTCAACAGCCGGCAGACGGACAGCAAAAAAGGTTCTGGTGCTGCGCACCAACAAGAACTTCGACCAGCAGAGGACCAATTGGGTGATGCACCAGTACCACCTCGGGGACCTGGAGCAAGAGAAGGAGCGGGAGCTGGTCCTCTGCAAGATTTTCTACCAGACGAACACTAGGGCCAGGAGTAAAAAGATTATAAGTTAGTTTGGTATTGGTAGTTCTACTACCTTCTCGTCCGCAAGTTGGTATTGTTGTTAACGATCTTTTGGTATGAACTTGCATTTGCTTCCAACCATCATGCCGAGGGTCGACGTGGATATAAAGCTGAATCATTTGTTTCGAAACGAATTTTCAGGCACCTGATTTTTATTTAATGGGTAGCATAAACACCCGCCGTTCGAATTCCCAGTTCTCCAATTTTTTCGAAACAAGTGCATGCACTTATTATCACGATAAAAAAAAATATCCGTGCTGCATCCCAGTTATCACTCTGTACTTGCAGAATTCTATCATTTATTGAGCATGTATATTGTTTTTTCAGGTCGAGCAAGTTTCAATTGGGCTGTAGATTGCCCAGGGTTGTTTTGTTTTTAACAGGCCCAGCCCATGACGATAACGGGGCACAAAGATCCAGCAGGTATCTACTGGCCTCTGGCCCGCCAGCGTTAGTTATATTTTGTCTTACAACATCCGCTGGCAGTTTTTTTACTGAATCAAACACACAGCCCAGTTCTATTTTCCTCTTGAAACGCAGGTCCTACATGCGTTTTCTAATCTCTACCTATAGTTTTACTAGTTCTGTCGGGTGGTAGGTGCGACATATGCCAACGGGTGGCTTATCATTGTGGGAGCCAGTAAGACATCGCCGGTGCCTGGAAACAGGATAAGGCGAAGACATGCATGCCAGCGGATCTTACCCAGCTTCGGGGCTCTCCTTGGAGATAACACCCCTACTGCTGCTCTGCGGGGTCTCCGCATGTTCACTAGTCGAACAAGTAGTTACACAATGCTCCTTGAGCTGTTTGTAGAAAGAGGAAAAAGGGCACGGCTAGCTTGCTTCTTCTCCTTGTGGGGTGTCTAGAACTAGCGGGGGGTCGAACCCTTTGCATGGGTGCTCCGGGGGGTTTATATAGGCCTACCCCCCGGGGGTACAATGGTAATCCGACTGGGCGCGGGGCCCAGCCGTCTGTGACTACGCTGGCCGGTTTCTGCGCCGGCTGCTGGGGCCCGCCGACTGGTGGGTCCCGCCGGCTGCCGGCCCCTTGGTCGACAGGCAGGCCCCACTGTCCAGGGCCTGGTCGGCGGCTGGTTACTGTG
This sequence comes from Triticum urartu, assembly GCF_056163025.1. NCBI lineage: Eukaryota > Viridiplantae > Streptophyta > Magnoliopsida > Poales > Poaceae > Triticum > Triticum urartu. The sequence continues at coordinate 190,986,912 of NC_141878.1, read as the reverse complement.
GCTCCATCTTGTTGACGTGGGCTTCGTCGTGGTAAGCGCGGCTACAGTGCCGCCGCCCGTCAGGCGATCGCTATAGCCTCACCGCGTCTTGTCTCCTTAATGGGGCGTCCTCTTCGAGGGAGGCGGCAAGCCAGCTGCAGGGAGCCGGCTCTGTCTTGGGCCGACTGGTTGGAGGCATGGCCGCCTTCGGGCGTCTCTCTGCTCAAAGGGGGGGGCACCGTCTGTGGGCCACGCTGGCGGCCCGTCGTGGGTGATGCCAGGGTCAACATGGCAACAGTGCCGCGCCGGACGGGTCATGCCTACCCCGTACGGCGCACTGTGCCAGGCGTGCCCCGGGATTCGGGGGTGGCAGGCTTCACTGTAGCCACACCCCGTCGCACCGCCGTTAGGTGGGCGCAAACATTCTGGGTACGGTCTTGACCGCTTTATGGGAGCCGGCTTCTTGGAGTTGGCCTTCTCATAGCCGGCTTCTTGGAGTCGGCCTCCTCATGAGGGCTAAAGTCGGACCGCCTTCCGAAAGCTGGCCTGGGTGGCCACCAGCAAGGGGAAGGCGGCCCCATGTCTTGGATTCTTGAGAGCTGGGCGGGCTAGTAACTTTTTCAGAAGGGCCAGGGGAAGCCGGCTAGGCTACCCATGGCTATTTACTCCGACAGTAATACCCGAAGCTGATCGAGCTCCGAGGCGAGCAGGGGGACGAGAATCTTGATCAGCTTCCCATCCTGAAGAGCCGGCTTTGCGGGCGTATGCCGACTTCAGGGGGCCCCGCGTCTTGTAGGGGGGAGGAGGGGGAGACCTGCGTGCTGACCCCGGGCCCTCCCGCGGCCACGTGGCAGCGAGATCCTGCGAGCGCACGCGCGCGACGGGACGCCGCCGCAGGCCCGGGCCCGCCACTCGCGAGCCTTGGTCCGGGCGCGGATCTTCCGTGGCCCACAGGGGCCGCTCGCCTTCTCGAGGCAGTTTTGTTTCGCCGTTAAGGCTCAATAATCGCGGGACGTGGGGAGTGGGCACGATCGATCTCCGCGCTTCCCCACGCCGCGCCTCCTCGGCTCCGCCACGTGAGCCTATAAGTAGGGGGAGGAGGGAGAGAGACAGAGGTTCGCACGCTCTTTCTCGCTCCGCCCCCCCTAATCCTCGTTTCTTCCTCTCGCTGCCGTCGCAACTTTCCATCACAGCACCCCCACATCGTCCTGCTCCCATGGCGTTGTCAAGCTCGTGGGACGGCTCCAACGTCCATGAAGACCATGTGGAGTTCCTCCGCCAGACTCGGCGCCTGCCCGGCGCCGACCTCGTACAGGTCCGCCTCGCGCCGGAGAAGGAGATCTCGCCGGCACCGGAGGAGGGCGAGCGGGTCGTCTTCCGCTCGCACTGCCTACGCGGCTTCGGCCTTCCGGCGAGCAGATTTCTGCGCTCCTTCCTGGAGTTCTACAGCCTCCAGCCGCATCACCTCACGCCCAATGCGGTGATGCTACTGTCGGCCTTCGTCTCCCTCTGCGAAGGCTTCTTGGGGCTGCTCCCCACGCTAAAGCTCTGGGGAGAGTTCTTCCAGAGCAAACTCAGCAACATCGTCGCCGGCGTGCCCGCCCCCTGCGGGGCCTTCATCGCCATGAGGAGGGCGAGCGAGAACAACGCATTCCCGCCCATCCCCCTGATCCAGTCGGTGAAGGTCTGGCAGAGATCATATTTCTACGTGAAGAACGTCGTCGAGCAAGGAGACTACATCAACCTGCCGGCTTACGTAGCCGGCCCGCCGGCTGGGAGGCAGCCCTCGTGGAGTTTCCGGTCCCGGTCACTGTCTCCGGCCGGGAACGCCGCCATCTCCCGGCTTCGGGTGATGATTCAGTCGGAAGGCCTGCGCGGGGCCAACTTGGTGGCCGCCTTCGTGGAGCGTCGGATTCTTCCTCTCCAAAGCCGGCCCCATATGATGTGTCAGATGAGCGGCCGCTACGACCCAAGCCAGCTGAGCACATGGGAAATGCCCCACGCGGAGGTGGCGCTCATGGTTAATTACATCGCCAACTGCAAGCTCGCCGGGGACTGGCAATACGGCAAGGTGCCGTATTCTCGCGCCAATCCTCTGCCCGTGGTAAGCTTCTCTCTCTATATTCTTTTTGTCGTCAGCCGGCTTCATGATGGCCGGCCTCTGACCAGTCGGTTCTTTTGAGCAGAACCCTCTTCTTGCGCCGCCGGCCGGGGCAGCAAGGATCGAACGCCAGTATGCCCCCGACCGTACGGCAGACGATGTTGACGACCCGGACTTGGGGGCGGCCGCCATGGAAGACGCCGTCGTGGGGACAGTGCCGAGCCCGGAGGCTCAAGGTTCACCGCGAGCTTCGAGGACTGGCTGGACGATTTTGAAGCCGAAGTCGCCCCGCGTCGCCAGCCGGCGGCCGACCATCAGGGCGTGGGCTCGTCTATCGCGCCGGCTGCCGGCGGCGGCGCACAGAAACGCCGGGCCGCTCCAGGCCTCTTCGGTAGTCGGCCGAAGAAGTCCAAAGCCTCCGTCGCGGCGACCAAGCGAGACGAGGCGGCTGCGAAAGCGGCCCGCTTCCGCAAGGCGGTGAAGCCGCCTCCGGCGGTCTCAGCGTAAGTCTTCAATTGCCTTGCCGCATGCTCGTCATCATTCTCTTTCTCTTCGGATATTCTTCTTAACTTTTTCTCGCTTGCTGGACAGGGCGCCGCTTTCCCTTGAGCGGGGTCCAGGCGGCTCCGTCGTGGGGCCGGCTGGAGGGTCTTCGAGCTCCCACCGCGTGGACCCCCGCGCCGACCTCAGGGAGGCCACAGAGCGGAACGCCTGCGAAGCGCGGGAGGAGCGCGAGGCGGCGGAGAAGGCGACCGCCCAGGTGGCGAGGGAGCAGGCCGACGCGGTAGCCAAGGCCCAGACGGAGGCGGAAAGCTCGCGCAACTAGCCTCCGCTGCTCGCCATTCCGATCCGAGCCGTAGCCCCCGACACCCCATTGCCCTTGGCGGAGGAGATCGTCCAAGACCCGCCGCTGATGGAGAGGAGGGAGGACCCCGTGGCCTTCGCGAGGGGAGCGCCGCCAGTAGCGCCAACCGGAGCGGGCCAAGGCGGCCAATCGTCAGCGGCGCCAGAGGGGCCGGCCGAAGGTGAGCCGGAGAACAGTACCGGCCTCGAGGTGCAGCCGGCGACGAGCCGGCGCGTAGGGGGAGGCGCCGCTCCGCCGGAGTTGCGCCGAGTCATGGGCGCAGGCCAGTCGGCGGAAGATTTGGAGGCGGCCAGCACTGCCACGTCCGAGTGGACTCCCAGCGGTGGGACTGGCGAGCTGAATGTGGCAGCTCAAGGGGTTCGGAGCCGGCTGCAAGCTCAGGCCGCCCTGCTGCAATAGTTCACCCAGGAGTTCTTGTCAACGCGAGCCACTATCCGGGTGAGTCCTTCGTTTTTGGCTGCTTTGCTTTCTTTAATTTCTTCCGTGGGGGCGCGTCAGCGCACCCACTGGGTGTAGTCCCCGAGATTCGGGCCGATTGCTGCGCAGTCGGGTCGGATCTTTCTCGACGGCTACCTTACTTTGATTTTTTCTGACCTTTCAGGAATATCACAACCTTCGTGCTGCCGCCTTCAACTCCCAGGCTCGGGAGTTGAGCCGGAGGACCGATGACCTGGCCGACAGCCGAAGTAAGTATTCGATCTTGTCTGTCTTCTGTGGGGGCGCGTCAGCGCACCCACTGGGTGTAGTCCCCGAGATTCGGGCCGACTGCTGCGCAGTCGGGTCGGATCTTTCTTGAAGACTCTTTCCTTATTGGTTTTTCTCTTTCTTTGTCTTCAGGGGCCAACGCCGACTCGACGAAGGAGCTCGGCGAAACGAAGGCCGCCCTTCATACCAAGGAGGCCGAGTGCGCCGCCTTGGTCCAGAAACGGGATCGCCTAGCCAAGAAGCTGGCCGACCAGGAGGAGGGCCACAAGGTGTCCCTGCAAGCGGCGCAGAATAACGAAGCCGCCTTGAAGGCAGAGTACGAGACCGAGGCGGCGAGCTGGGCTGAGACCCGGCGAGCTCTGGATGAAGGCTTCGGCCGGATCAAGGATTTGATCGACGGTAATCCGCCTTCCTCGCCCCTCTCCTGCCCCTTGCCGCCTGGGTTTTGGCTTAACTTGAGCTGCTGCTTGTTTTTTGGTGCAGATTACTTCCCCGGCTACTCCGCCTTCGCCGCCCAAAGCATTGAGGCCCATCGCGAGGCGCGCTGTCAGGCGGGGGCCATCATCGCGCTAGACGCGAACCGGACACTTGAGGAGCAGCTCCTGGCTGTCCAGGCGCGGTTGCAGCCGGCTCATCGGATGCTTCGCCGGCTCCAACGTGCCGGGGCGCAAGTGTTGGCCGCCCTCTGGCCCGTCGAGATGATCCCCCGCACCCCAAGCCGAACTGCCGACTGGCTGGAGGTCGCAGTTGGTCGCTTTGAGGCTTGGAAGGCGTCGGCGGCCCGCCTCGGAGCCGGGCGGGTGTTGGAGTTTGTTCGGGCTTGGTACCCAGGGCTGAGCCTGGACCAGCTGCGAACTTGGCGGATGGAGGCCGACGCGGAGCTGGAGGAGGTGAGGCCGGCTATCGCCCAGCGAGCTTCGACGATCGCCGAGTGCACCGATATCAGCGTTTTCGCACCCGAAATCGTTGATGACGGTGTTGCTCAGCCGGAGGAGTGGTTCGGGCTGAACCCGGCGGTGGGTGAGGACTCGGCGGAGGAGATTGCCTCCAGCGACGAAGGTGAGGATGACGAAGAGGAGGACGGCGAAGACGTCGAGCCGGCTGGTGGAACAACCGGCCGACCTCAAGCCGACCGTGCCTCCAGCAACGAAGCGCGTGGAAGCGCGCCCTCTGCGGGAGGCGGCGAGCAAGCCGAAGTTCGCCAGCCGGCCGCTCCTTCAGCCAGCACGACCGTCTCCGCCAACCAGTCCGGCTGGTCGGCCGCTCCGCCAGCTTGACCTGCCATCTTTATCTTTCCTGCTTATTGTCTTTTGAACAATCTTTGTTAAGTTTTCGCAGTTCCACCCACTGGGGGTGTATCCAAACTATGTTGAATGCTGGCCTCTCGGAGATCTTTTTATGTAAATATTATTATGTGCGTGTTTGGTTTCCATTCGCGTATGCTTTTCATCCTTAGGCTTTTTCCTTTGCCGCCTTCCCTCTTTGGGGAGGCAAGTACTTGAGCTTTCTTGGATTGAAGTGAAGTGAATGGAAACCGGCCGGCCGGCTACTCTGGTAGCCATTCGGCGGTGGGAGAAAAATCGGCTTTTGTTATATTAGTCCGTTAGTCCCTGGCCATTTTTTCGTGTGGGCGCCTGTTCCTGCCTTTAACTCTTGCCAGTCGGACAGCCGGTTCTTCGAACTGCGACTTTTGGCAAGAGAAAGCTTGGGAGCCGGCACACTACTTATCTGACTGTGGGTAGGACTTCTAATATAACTCCAGTCGGCCAGTCCCCGAGCCGACTAGTCAAACCCGGTGCCGGACGGAACAAGTAAATGAAATGACAAGGTCATAAGCATGATACTTTTCATTCATAAATAAGGGATGGCAGTCCCCGAGCCCTCCTCGGGGGGCCTATTGTCTCGTACTTAATACAAAAGTTAGCGTGATACATACTGCCTTTCAACTGTAAAATCTTCGAAGGAGGTTGGCGTTCCATGGTCGTTCCGACTCCTTGCCGGAGTCGTCTCTCTTGCGTGCTTTCGGCTTCTGTGCATCGATCAGGTAGTAGGAGTCGTTGCCTAGGGCTCGGCTGATGACGAAGGGGCCTTCCCAAGAGGCTGAGAGCTTGTGCTGGCCGGCTGTTCGCTGGATCAGCCGGAGCACAAGATCACCCTCTTGGAAAGATCTTGGCCTGACCTTCCGGCTGTGGTAGCGGCGCAAACCCTGCTGGTAGATGGCAGACCGGCTGAGGGCTAACAGCCGGCTTTCTTCCAGCAGGTCGACGCCGTCTTCTCGTGCTTCCTTGGCCTCCGCTTCCGTGTACATGGTTACTCGAGGCGAGTCGAACTCGATGTCAGTTGGAATGACCGCCTCGGCACCATACACAAGGAAGAAAGGGGTGAAGCCGGTTGACTTGTTTGGTGTAGTGCGCAGGCTCCAGAGGACAGCCGGCAGCTCATCGAGCCAACAGCCGGCTGAGCGCTCCAGAGGTGCGACTAGTCGAGGCTTGATGCCGGAGAGGATGAGGCCGTTGGCTCGCTCGACCTGGCCGTTTGACTGCGGGTGGGCGACGGATGCTAAGTCTAGTCGGATACCTTGGGCTGCGCAGAAACGTGCCAAGGCTCCTTTGGCAAGATTCGTGCCATTGTCGGTGATGATGCTGTGCGGCACGCCGTACCGAGTTGTTATGTCTGCGATGAACGTCACGGCAGTCGGCCCATTCAGCTTCTTGATCGGCTTTGCCTCAATCCACTTGGTGAATTTGTCCACGGCGACGAGCAAATGCGTCATGCCACCGCGCGCCGTCTTGAATGGGCCCACCATGTCCAGTCCCCAAACGGCGAAGGGCCAAGTGAGGGGAATGGTTTTGAGTGCCGAAGCCGGCATGTGTTGCTTGGAGCTGAAGAGTTGGCATCCCTTGCAATGTTTGACTAATTCTTTGGCGTCATCCAAAGCAGTCGGCCAGAAGAAACCATGGCGGAAGGCTTTGGTGACAAGTGATCTTGAGGCCGCATGGTGGCCGCACTCTCCTTGGTGAATGTCTCTGAGGATTGCAATGCCTTTCTCTTGCTCGACGCACCGTTGGAGGACTCCAGTGACACTGCGCTTGACGAGCTCTCTGTTGACGATTGTGTATGCTCCAGCTTGACGTTGGACTTGTCTTGCTTCTGTTTCGTCAGCCGGCAGGTCTTGGTTTACTAGGAAGTTGAGGATGGACGGAGCCCATGATGGGGCCGCGACTTCTTCTACCGCCAACGTGGCTACTGCCATCAGGGTGGGCGGGCTGGGTGGTGAAATGCTAGAGTCGGCCGCCGGCTGCTGTGCTGGTGCAGTCCCCGGGCCGGCTACCGCAGTCCCCGAGCCGGGTGTGGCAGTCCCCGAGCCAGTTGCCGAAGTCCCCGAGCCGGCTGCGGGAGTCTTGGGGTCGCCTGCTTGGTTCTTCGAGCCGGACCCGGCCGCATCGGGGTCAGGCGGCACGAAGATGGAGTCGGACTCTGGAGACGGCTTGATGGACGGCTTGAGGAGGCGTTGTAGAGCGACGCCGGTTGGAATTGCTTGCCGAGTAGAGCCTATTCGAGCCAGGGTATCGGCTGGCTCGTTGTCGGCTCGCGGTACGTGGAGGAACTCGCATCCTTCAAAGTATCCGCTGAGTTGTTGGACCAGGAAGCGGTAGCTCGCCATATTTGCGTCCTTGGCGTCCCAGTCGCCGGATGATTGCTGGACCACTAGGTCCGAGTCGCCATAACATAGGATCCGGCGAATGCCCAGTTCTTTGGCAAGCCGGAGCCCATGTATGAGCGCCTCGTATTCTGCCACGTTGTTGGAGGCGGCGAAGTGGACCTATAGCGTGTATCTGAGCTTGTCGCCTTTGGGAGAGGTAAGGACGACGCCGGCTCCCAAGCCGGTGCGCATCTTGGACCCGTCGAAGTGCATGCGCCAATGGGTGGAGTCGGGAGCAGGCGGCAGGTACTGGGTCTCGGCCCAGTCGACGAAGAAGTTGGCCAGTGCTTGGGACTTGATGGCGGTGCGGGGCTGGTAGAAGATTGTGTAAGGGGCCAGCTCAATGGCCCATTTCGCCACCCGGCCGGATGCGTCCCGGCTGCCTATGATCTCGGCCAGCGGGGCGGTGCATATGACCGTGACGGGATGCTCTTGAAAGTAGGGCTTCAGCTTCTTGGCGGTGAAGTACACGCCGTAACACATCTTCTGGTAGTGCGGGTAGTTCTTCTTTGAGGCGGACAGTACCTCGCTCAAATAATACATCGGCCTTTGGACCGGCTGGGCTCGGCCTTCTTCTGGGCGTTGGACTACGATGACGGTGCTGACCACCCGGTTGGTTGCGGCGACGTAAAGGAGCATGGGCTCTTTCTCAGTCGGCGCCGCAAGGACAGGCGGGGTGGTCAGCATCTTCTTTAGCTCGTGAAAAGCTTGGTCGGCCTGGTCGTTCCACTCGAAGTGAGCGCTCTTCTTCATGAGGCGATAGAGGGGGAGAGCTTTCTCTCCGAGCCGGCTGATGAAGCGGTTCAAGGAGGCCAAGCACCCAGTGAACTTCTGAATGTCTCGAAGCTTGGTTGGGATCGCCATTCTCTCGATGGCCTTGATCTTCACCGGGTTGCACTCGATGCCGCGTTCGGAGACCAGGAAGCCTAGTAGTTGGCCGGTTGGCACTCCGAACACGCATTTCTCGGGGTTGAGCTTGATTTGGAATCGGTGCAAGTTCTCAAACGTTTCCTTCAGGTCTCCCAGCAAGGTGCCGTGCTTCTCCGTCTTCACCATGATGTTGTCCACGTAAATGTGAGCGTTTTTGCCGAGCTGCTTGAGGAGGCACTTGTGCATGCAACGCTGAAAAGTGGCACCGGCATTTCTCAAGCCGAATGTCATAGTCAGGTAGCAGAAGGCTCCAAATGGCGTGATGAAGGCGGTCTTCAGGCGGTCGTCCGGATCCAGCTTTATCTGGTGGTATCCGGAGTAGGCATCCAAGAAACTCAACAGCTCGCATCCGGCTGTGGAGTCTGTCACTTGGTCAATCCTTGGCAGGGCAAAAGGATCTTTGGGGCAGGCCTTGTTGAGGCTCGTGTAGTCTATACACATGCGCCACTTGTTGTTTTTCTTTAACACGAGGACCGGGTTGGCCAGCCACTCTGGAAAGAAAACTTCCATAATGAAGCTGGCTGCCAGAAGCCGGGCTATCTCCTCCCCTACAATCCTGCGTTTCTCCTCCGACAGTCGGCGAAAGGGTTGTCTGACTGGTTTTGCGTCTTCTCGAACGTGTAGTTTGTGCTCGGCGAATTTCCTCAGAACACCCGGCATGTCCTTGGGGGACCATGCGAAGATGTCCCGATTCTCACGGAGGAAATCAGCGAGCTCGCCTTCCTATTTGCCGTTCAGGTTTGCCCCAATGACGGCAAACCTCTCTGGGTGCTCGGGGTCAAGAGGTATCTTCTTCGTCTCCTTGGCCGGCTGGAAAGATCCTTGGGCATCATGCTCCTTGGGGTCGGGGGACACGGCCGACTGCTTGCCGGCGATGGCCACGACTCGGTCCAGCATCTTCTTTTCTTTGGCAATCACAAGGGACTCGGCCAGCCGGCTGCTGGCTGCCGCGCACTCAGAGGACTTTTTGTAATCGCCGGCTATGGTGATGACGCCTTTGGTGCTTGGTATCTTCATCTTGAGGTATGCATAGTGGGGAACTGCCATGAATTTGGCCAAGGCGGGTCGGCCGAGCAACACATGGTAAGGGCTTTCCAGGTCCACCACTTCAAACTAGATCGCTTCCCGGCGGAAATGCTCCTTGTCCCCAAAAAGTACATCGATCTTGATCTTGCCGATGGGGGCGCAGGATAAGCCCGGTACGATGCCATGAAACACCGTCCGAGTAGGCGTGAGCTGCTTCGTCTTGACGTTTAGCTTTTCCAGGGTGTCACGGTACAGGATGTTGATGCTGCTCCCGCCGTCTATCAACACACGGGAGAAGCGGGCGGCGCGTCTATCTGTTGCAAGGGTGGCCTCCAGGACCAAAGCATAAGAGCCGGGAGACGGCATCACCTCCGGATGGTTGGCCCAGCTCCAGCTAATGGGTTTTTTTGACCAATGCATGTGCCCGGCGGGGTTAGCAGCGATCACGCTGACTTCCTGATGCTCTCGGCGCCTACTGCGCCGGTCTTCGGGCTGGCTGGTGAAGACGATGTAGGTTGCTTGCTCGTCGGGGAACTCGTCGTGCACGGCTCCGACTGCGGGCCGAGCGGCCGGAGGCGGCGGGGCCGGAGGCGGCGGGCCGGCAGGCGGAGGCGGCAAGAGACCCTCGCCCTTAGAGATTCGGGTGAGCCAATGGAACTTCCGGGTTGTGTGGTTGGACGGCTTCGCGCCGCTGTGGAACTTGCACGGGGCGTCGAGAGTTTGCTCGTAGGAGAAAGCCGGCTGCCAAGCCGGCCTGCCGCCCTTGGGTTTCTTGGGCGCCGGTCGCTCTTTAGGCGGCGCGTCTTCGACTGTGGCCACCTGCCGGCTGGCGAGAGGCGGCGCGGGGCCCTTGCGCTTGGGGTCGTTGGAGTTGGGGTGTCGGCCAGAGTCCCCAGCCGGCGTCTTGGGCGCCGGGTTGAGCACCTTTCCGGACGCGTCTACCCGAAGCTCTGTCTTCATCAAGGAGTCGGCGGTGGCGTACTTGTCCGCTATGTCCAGAAGCTCGTCGAGGGTAGCCGGCTCGTCGCAGAGGAGCTTGTGCTTGAGGAGGGTGCCTTCTCGGCATCCGGCTGTGAAGTACTCAATGGCTTGCACCTCGTGCACCCCCTCACAAGAATTGCGGAGCTCGGCCCAACGCGTGAGATAATCGCGAGTGGACTCGGCGGGGCCTTGTACGCACAAGGAGAGCTGTCTGGGCTTGGGAGCCCGCTTGTAGGTGCTGGTGAAGTTGCGGATGAAGGCTTCGGTGAATTCTAGCCAGCTGTTGATGCTGAGAGGCTTGAGGATGTTGAGCCAGGTTCGCGCTGTGCCTTGCAGCATGAGGGGCACGTACTTCACGGCAACGCGCCGGTTGCCGTTGGCTATGCTGACCGCCGTGGAGTAGTCGATCAGCCAATCTTCCGGCTTCACGGAGCCGTTGTACTTGGGCGTGTCTCTTGGGAGCGAGAACCCTTTGGGGAAGGGCTCGTCGCGGATGCGGGGGCTGAAACAAGGCGGGCCGACATCGTCTTCTTCTTCCAACGCCAGGGATCGCGCCAGGCGGTCGATCCGATGGCGGGCGTCGTTCTCACCGACTCCTTCGCGGTGACCTAGTTGGCCGCTGAGAGTCGGGTGCGCCACTGGCGGCGGGGTAGGATATCTCTCTCCACGGGGCGGAGGCGGAGGCGGGTTGCCCCGCCACTCCATGGCTCAGGGGTGGCCGTCCGCGTCTCGCTCGATGGAGATTCGGGTCCGGCTACGGCTGGCAGCCGGCTCTTTCTCGCGCCGCGCGCGAGTGTGGCTCGTAGTCGGCATCCGGGACGTCGCGCCATGTTCTCGGCGCGGGGGAGGGCTTTCCGCGTGGGCGTCGGCTTCGTGTCGCTGCGCGGCTGCCTCAATCAATTGCTGGATGCGCCGGGTCATGTGGGGGAGGTCTTCGGCCTCCAAGCCGTCCAACTCGTCTATAGCCGCCTGGGCAGCACGCAAGTTCTCGAGCGGAGTGGCATAGACCGGGCGGTCAACTCCTAGCGTGTCGGCGATGACGGCGCCGCGTTGCTTGACAAGGCCGGCCCGGCTTGGCCCGCCTGGGGCCGGCGTGCCAAAGGCGGCGCGGTCAGCTTCGCGCTGGTAGGCCTCAGTGAGGCGTCTTACGGAAGCCAGCCTCCGGCCCTCCGTGAGGAGGGCGAGGCGGCGTGCCTCCAGTGCTTCGTCACCGGCATCAGCCCGGAGGGGGGTGGATAAGTCATGGGCCGCCGCGTGTGGGGCGTCGCGGGCGCCCTCGTCCGCGGGGCCGCCGTGGCCGACAACCATCACTTCGGTGGTGACAGCATCGCAGCCGTCGGCTCGAGGAAGCGGGTTATTGCAGATCGTGACGTTGGCGGGAAGGTGTCGTAGGAGGCCGTGTCGGAGTCGACGGGCATCGGGTCGGTGGAGCCAACCGACTCCAGGTCCGCAGCGGGCTTGCTGGACACATGGAGCTGACCGAGAAGGTTGGCGAGGTGGTCGGTGCCCGCATCGGAGGCGAGCTCGTCAGAGATGAGGGTTTCGTCGAGGAGATCGGCGGGGCTGCTTGCCGCGCAGATGCTGGTGACGCCTTGTAGCGCGTCGTGGCAAACGCCATCGGGCGTGCCAGGCTGGCTACGCTCACGGGGAAGGAATAGGGTTCCCGTCCAGAACATGTCTCCGGACGACGGTGCACCATGCCCCACGGTGGGCGCCAAATGTCGGGTGGTAGGTGCAACATATGCCAACGGGTGGCTTATCATTGTGGGAGCCAGTAAGACATCGCCGGTGCCTGGAAACGGGATAAGGCGAAGACATGCACGCCAGCGGATCTTACCCAGCTTCGGGGCTCTCCTTGGAGATAACACCCCTACTGCTGCTCTGCGGGGTCTCCGCATGTTCACTAGTCGAACAAGTAGTTACACAATGCTCCTTGAGCTGTTTGTAGAAAGAGGAAAAAGGGCACGGCTAGCTTGCTTCTTCTCCTTGTCGGGTGTCTAGAACTAGCGGGGGGTCGAAACCTTTGCATGGGTGCTCTGGGGGGGTTTATATAGGCCAATCCCCCGGGGGTACAATGGTAACCCGACTGGGCGCGGGGCCCAGCCGTCTGTGACTGCGCTCGCCGGCTTCTGCGCCGGCTGCTGGGGCCCGCCGACTGGTGGGTCCCGCCGGCTGCCGACCCCTTGGTCGACAGGCAGGCCCCACTGTCCAGGGCCTGGTCGGCGGCTGGTTACTGTGGCTCCATCTTGTTGACGTGGGCTTCGTCGTGGTAAGCGCGGCTACAGTGCCGCCGCCCGTCAGGCGATCGCTGTAGCCTCACCGCGTCTTGTCTCCTTAATGGGGCGCCCTCTTCGAGGGAGGCGGCAAGCCGGCTGCGGGGAGCCGGCTCTGTCTTGGGCCGACTGGTTGGAGGCGTGGCCGCCTTCGGGCGTCTCTCTGCTCAAAGGGGGGGGCACCGTCTGTGGGCCACGCTGGCGGCCCGTCGTGGGTGATGCCAGGGTCAACATGGCAACAGTGCCGCGCCGGACGGGTCATGCCTACCCCGTACGGCGCACTGTGCCAGGCGTGCCCCGGGATTCGGGGGTGGCAGGCTTCACTGTAGCCACGCCCCGTCGCACCGCCGTTAGGTGGGCGCAAACTTTCTGGGTACGGTCTTGACCGCTTTATGGGAGCCGGCTTCTTGGAGTCGGCCTTCTCATAGCCGGCTTCTTGGAGTCGGCCTCCTCATGAGGGCTAAAGTCGGACCGCCTTCCGAAAGCCGGCCTGGGTGGCCGCCAGCAAGGGGAAGGCGGCCCCATGTCTTGGATTCTTGAGAGCCGGGCGGGCTCGTAACTTTTTCAGAAGGGCCAGGGGAAGCTGGCTAGGCTACCCATGGCTATTTACTCCGACAAGTTCATATACACGTATCATTATATTGAAAACACATAAAATTCCCTTTTCATATTTACATCCTTATTTTTGTTGTTTTTTCCCACCCAGCGCTGATTTTTTTACCACTGGTTTTCCCTTAAACCAACTAAATTGTCCCACGTCTTATTTGCTTGCAAAAACAAAACAATTTTTTTGGCAAATCAATAGGATCTTAAAAAATGTTTATCATTTCGGGATTACAACAGTTCGGACTCCACCAAAATATGCAAAATAAGGTTGGACTTTTTGACCGTGGTCTTGGGCAGAAAATGGGATGTAATAAATTACTTAAGAATTAGCAAATGGGCTTTATGTTGTCTGCCACAGATTTGGAGGCTGACTTGTGGGCCTACTAAGTTCATGCATACACAAGGTTTCTCAAAAAAGAAACTTAGTCAACAATCGACTCTACCAGCGTCAGACCGTTAGATGTTAATCTAACGGCAATCGTGCGTCTTCAGTCTCCGATCTTCCTACCACAGCCGCCCAAACCAGCGCCGTCCGAATTGCCTGCTCCCGCCTCCTGTGGCCGGAAGTGCTGCCGGGAAGGCCTCACGACCCCATCATACTCGCATCCCTGGCCTGTCTATCCCTCTACTCACCCACACCTCCTGTTATTTTCTGGCGACGGCAGCCGAACCAGTCAACACTCATACTCTCCACCGCGTGGGCAGCCACTGCTGTGTCTTCCCTGGCTCTGTGTTGTTCCCTTCGTAGGCCTCACCGTCGTCCACCGCCCTGGTGCTCTCGGCGCGGCGTGGTCAATGATGTCCATCCAACGGCCGTAGTGCTTCTTCAACCTCTGGTCTTCTTGCCCCAGCCACCCAAAGCAGCGCCGGTCGTGCCGCATGCTCCAGACTCCCGTGGTCGGCTGTGCTGCCGCGGAGGCCTCACCGTCCCCATACTACTCCCACCGCTAGCCAGGCCATCCCTCCACTCACCCACTCCCCCTGTTATTCTGCGGTGACGGCAGCCTCACACCGCAGCCGAACCAGTGAACCCTCGTACTCCTCTCCGCGTGGGCATCCACTGCCGCGTCTTCCCTGGATCCGCGTCGTCCCCTTCCTAGGCCTCGCTGTCGTCCACCGCCGTGGTGCTCTCGGCGCAGCGTGGTCAATGACCGACTTCCATCAGAAGAGTACTGTACGTGGAGAGGCTGACAACTGGGTCTACGGCAGCCGCAAGGAAGTGCCTCCTTATTACGCGCAAAATAATTATTCCCGAAAGTGCGTTATATCGACTAGAGGGGGTGAATAGGCGATTTTTATGAAAGTCTTCAAAACGTGGAAGTTACGAAGACAAACGATAGAAATAAACCTATTACCATGCAGCAGAAGGTAGACTACACTAGGCAAACCATAGTCAATTATTCAATGGAGTGAGAGCACAATGACTAATAGCAGCAATGTAGTAAGGATCAGGTAGGAAGATGTTATGAAGCCAAACAGAACACGCAGTCACTCAGTGAAGACAAAAGATAGTGCAAACATACAAAGACTTCACAAGGAGTAACAGTAAGTAAAGGGAAGGGAAGGATGAAACCAGTGACTCGTTGAAGACAATGATTTGTTGGACCAGTTCCAGTTGCTGTGACAATTGTACGTCTGGTTAGGGCGGCTAGGTATTTAAACCTGAGGACACACAGTCCCGGACACCCAGTCCTAAACACGCAGCTCAGGACACCCAGTCCTCACCGTATTCCCCTTGAGCTAAGGTCACACAGACCTCGCCCAATCACTCTGGTAAGTCTTCAAGGTAGACTCCCAAACCTTCACAAACTTCGTTCACCGGCAATCCACAATGTCTCTTGGATGCTCAGAACGCGACGCCTAACCGGCTGGAGGATGCACAGTCCTCAAGTGTAATAAGTCTTCAGATCACACAGACAAGAAGACTTAAGTGATGCCCAATTCTCTCTGGCTCTGGTGGTTAGGGCTTTATCCTCGCAAGGAATTCTCTCTCAAAGGCTTCGAGGTGGGTTGCTCCCAAACGAAAAAAGCCGTACTTTCAATCTGAGCAGCCAACCGTTTATGGTTGTAGGGGGTGGGCTATTTATAGCCACTTGGCAACCCGACCTGATTTTTCCGAAATGACCCTGGGTCACTAAGGAACTGACACGTGTTCCAACGGTCAGATTTAAACTCACATGACAACTTTACTTGGGCTACAAGCAAAGCTGACTTGTCCGACTCTGGACAAGATTCGCTCTCATAGTCCTCACTCGAAGACATATGTTTTTGGTTTAGGCATCACTTCAGTCATTCTGACTGGTTCTCTTGGACCCCACTTAACAGTACGGTGGTTCCTATGACTCAACACTAAAGAAAAAGAACTACGAAAGATCTAAGTCTTCAAGCTCCATAGGCTTCATATAGTGTCTTCTCTTGTCATAGTCTTCAATGTGAATATCTTCATATACCACTTTTGACTTCAATGTCTTCATACATTTTTAGGGGTCATCTCTGGTAGTAAAACCGAATCAATGAGGGACTTCTACCTGTGTTATCCTGCAATTCTCACAAACACATTAGTCCCTAAACTAGGTTTGTCGTCAATACTCCAAAACCAACTAGGGGTGGTACTAGACGCACATACAATCTCCCCCTTTTTGGTGATTGATGACAAACTAGTTGAAGTTTTCAACGGGGAATATAATCTGTGAAATTGTAAAGGATAAGGAAGTGTCTTCATAAGTTGCAAGGGCTCCCCCTGAAGATGTGCATATAAGTTAATTTGCTTTTTGGAATGCAAATGCACATGACAGGTTGTACTTGTGGAGATCCACTTCAACTTATGATGACAATCCACTATGCATGTGAAAGTATATGAAGATAATGACATGCATAATGGAAAATGGACGTCTGCAGAATGAGCTAAGTGCGGAATTTATCGTCGCACATGCGGAATTTATCTTCGCAAAACAAGGTGGCAAATAAGTAGCACACGACCATCTAGTTTAAGTGTTACAACTCATAAGAACCAAATGTAGCAAAAAACGAGAGTTGTAAGCACGAAGCAAAATATAAAGCACCCGCCCATATGGACCCGCTTGAAGACTATCAATCTCATATGCTTCTCCCCCTATTGTCAGTAATGACCAAAAACGTTTGAAGACATAGAGCCTCTACTCGTTCCCATGAGGAGTAGGTGAAGTAGCCGGGTTGTTGGTGTTGTTTGGCGGTGCAGAAGAGCTTGGAGGTGCTGAAGGAGGTGGCGGTGAAGTAGCATCGTCTTCTTCCTCAATAATTCTGCCAGTCACTGTGGCAGCAGAGGAAGAGAACTCAGAGTCTTCAAGGGATGGAGTTCCTAGCAGCACAGCCCTTCGAGGAGGTGTGGAGTCAAACTTGAATCTCTCAGTGAAGCCATCCTCTTGAAGATCAGCTTCAGAACACATCATCGTGAGCCCTTTCCATGTGCGGCGACAGGTTTCATGGGCAACGAAAGCATTCTTGGTGGCAAGATTTCGAGTGCGATTAACATCCACCAAGAGGCTTTTCATCTGACGCTTCAGCCAGTCATGATGCCTATCCTGTTTCTGATGTAGAGCCACAAGAAGCTCTCGGTCATTGAGAACACGAGTGCACTTCTTGGGTCTTGGAGCCGTGGCACTATCAGTGGCTTCAGTGCAAGCAGGGTGTGGTGCATGTGTAGTGCCAGCCAAAGGATACACCTGAGAAACTGCTTCAACTCCTTCAACGTTCTGAGTAAAACTCTGATGTTCTGCATTCTGAATACTTAGAGGTTGCTTGGCAGGCTCAGAATATATGGCTTCAGTAGACATGTCCACGTCAGGCAAGAAGATCCGATGGTTGCGGGCTGAGGGCTGATACGAGATGGCGGAGTGTAGCTTGATCAGCCGCATGACCCAAGGGGCGTAGAACTTCAAACCAAACAGATCAATGCCTGATGCAGTAAGTTGGCATATGAAGAAGTCCTGTGCATTGAAGCATTTTTCATGAAGTATATAGAAGACCAAAGTCTTCATTGCACCCTGAAGCTTGGCATTTGGAGAGTGCCCTTTGATAGGCCAGAGAGTTCGCCTGATGATGTGATAGATGGTTCTTGGCAGATACTCAAGGTCTTCAACGATGAACTCTGTGGAATAAGCAGCATCTTGGGGCAATGGCTTCATCATGTTGAGCATCTGACTCATATCAGGTTCTGGCCGCTGAAAGATGCTCTCAATAGCTTCAGTATGCAGCTGACAGCCTTGCTCGAAGAGATCGCCAGGAGTGGGCAAGCCAGTGAGCTCAATGATGTCAAATGCATTGGCTTCGTGATGAACGTTGCCAGTCATCCACTCCAGGACCCAAGTCTTCGGATCTCTGCTGTACCCTCTGATGTGAAGTGTGGCATAGAATTGAAGGAGCCAGGTGTTGATGCAGGACCTGGAAACCTTGGCAGTCTTGGGATTGGCTTCTGGACCTGAGGCCTGTGCTCAACATGATAGTCGAATTGAGGACCGGCAGCAGACTCAGGAACAGAAGTGGCGGGATCAGTGGCTTCGCTGTCTTCTGATGCCTTTGTTGGGGAGGCTCCACATTAGTTTCATTGGTGATTGTGGCAGCCTCACGATTTTCATCCTCCACTTGACTAGCTGGAGGGTCGGTCACAAGCACATTCTCCTGGAGAACTGCTTCTTGGTGGGACAGGGGAGTGGGATCTTGTGGGACTCCTTCTGCGGCTGATGCAGCCGGAATGTCTTTAGCAGAGACTTGAGACCTTGGACCTTTGCGAAGCCTACGGAACGCGGACGACGCCTGTGGAGTTGGAGTGGGCTGGGCCTCATAGTCTTCTTCCTCTTGTGGGTGATCCGCCCATGAAGCATCCTGTGCAATTGGCGTCAGTGGACGACCAATGCTGATGAGTTCGCTGTTTTCAAACTGAGGAAGGACTGCACCATCTACTACATTGTCATGATGACCAATGTCTTCAGCAGCGATGGGATCAGCTGCTGGAATGTCTTCAGCTTCATGAGCCTCTGTGGAAGCAGGCTCATGAATTGTCAGTTGTCGTTCAGCTTCAGGATAGACCATAGAAATGGGTTCAACTATCAAGGGCTCTATGGAAGCAGCCCGAGCTTTCTTGGTCTTCCTCTTCTTCTTGTAGGGGGCAGTAGGAGAGGCTTCAGAGTGTTTCCTCTTCCTGGCTTCAGCCTCAGCAGTCCTTGTCTTCTTGAGCTCTGAAGCTGTTGACCGGCTTTTTGGCTTCGAGCCAGTCAGTCTAGTTGGGAAGACAATCGGAACTGCTTCTTGCCTTGGTGCATCAGGTTCAGCCGTAGCAGGTTTCTTCTTCTTCTTTGTGGCCATCCTGGGGTCGATGCCAGGACGCCCAAGTGCCTTGCGCTTCTCAGCCTCATTATAGGCTTGCACACATCTGTCAGCCAAAGTCTTCATGCGCTCACGCGAACCCTGAGCTTCTGCACGCTTCTTCACAAAGGCTTCCTTGAGCTCGTGCATCATTGTCTAGAAGTTCTTCACTTCTTGCACGCTGAGCTTGGCCATATGCTTCTTGAACTGAGCCTTTTCATAGTCAATCTTCTTCTTCAGTTCTCCAGCCTTCTTGACATCAGCAGCAGTGACACCTTCTCCAGCCTTGGGAACACCGTTCTCGACGACATACCATAGGTCGACGTCAATGGCTTCAAGATGCATGCGCATCTTATTCTTCCAGTAGGGATATTCAGTTCCATCAAAGACGGGGCATGCAGCGGAGACTTTAATTATCCCTGTAGTCGACATAGCTAAAACTCCAGGTGGTTAAACCGAATCACACAGAAAAAGGGAGCACCTTGCTCTGATACCAATTGAAAGTGCGTTATATCGACTAGAGGGGGGGTGAATAGGCGATTTTTATGAAAGTCTTCAGAACATAGATGTTTTGAAGACAAACGATAAAAATAAACCTATTACCATGCAGCGGAAGGTAGACTACACTAGGCAAACCATAGTCAAGTATTCAATGAAGTGAAAGCACAAAGACTAATAGCAGCTAGGTAGTAAGGATCATGTAGGAAGATATTGTGAAGCCAAACAGAACACGCAGTCACTCAGTGAAGACAAATGATAGTGCAAACATAAAATGACTTCACAAGGAGTAACAGTAAGTAAAGGGAAGTGAAGATGAAACCAGTGACTCGTTGAAGATAATGATTTGTTGGACCAGTTCCAGTTGCTGTGACAACTGTACGTCTGGTTGGAGCGGCTAGGTATTTAAACCTTAGGACACCCAGTCCCGGACACCCAGTCCTGAACACGCAGCTCATGACACCCAGTCCTCACCGTATTCTCCTTGAGCTAAGGTCACATAGACCTTGCCCAATCACTCTGGTAAGTCTTCAAGGTAGACTCCCAAACCTTCACAGACTTCGTTCACCGGCAATCCACAATGTCTCTTGGATGCTCAGAACGCGACGCCGAACCGGCTGGAGGATGCACAGTCCTCAAGTGTAATAAGTCTTCAGATAACACAGACAAGAAGACTTAAGTGATGCCTAATTCTCTTCGGCTCTGGGTGGTTAGGGCATTATCCTCGCAAGGAATTCTCTCTCAAAGGCTTCGAGGTGGGTTGCTCTCAGAGACAAAAGCCGTACTCTAACTCTGAGCAGCCAACCATTTATGGTTGTAGGGGGTGGGCTATTTATAGCCACTAGGCAACCCGACCTGATTTGTTCGAAATGACCCTAGGTCACTAAGGAACTGACACGTGTTCCAACGGTCAGATTTCAAACTCACACGGCAACTTTACTTGGGCTATAAGCAAAGCTGACTTGTCCGACTCTGGACAAGATTCGCTCTCATAGTCTTCACTCGAAGACATAGGTTTTGGTTAAGCATCACTTTAGTCATTCTGACTGGTTCTCTTGGACCCCACTTGACAGTACGGTGGTTCCTATGACTCAACAAATAAGAAAAAGAACTACGAAAGATCTAAGTCGTCGAGCTCCATAGGCTTCATGCGATGTCTTCTCTTGTCATAGTCTTCAATGTGAATATCTTCATATACCACCTTTGACATCAATGTCTTCATACATTTTTAGGGGTCATCTCTGGTAGGAAAACCGAATCAATGAGGGACTTCTACCTGTGTTATCCTGCAATTCTCACAAAAACATTAGTCCCTCAACTAGGTTTGTCGTCAATACTCCAAAACCAACTAGGGGTGGCACTAGATGCACTTACAGTCTCCCCCTTTTTGGTGATTAATGACAAACTAGTTGAAGTTTTCAACGGGGAACATAATATGTGAAATTGTAAAGGGTAAGGAATTGTCTTCATAAGTTGCAAGGGCTCCCCCTGAAGATGTGCATATAAGTAATTTGCTTTTGGAATGCAAATGCACATGGGAGGTTGTGCTTGTGGAGATCCTCTTCAACTTATGATGACAATCCACTATGCATGTGAAGGTATGTGAAGATAATGACATGCATAATGGAAAATGGACGTCTGCAAAATGATCAAAGTGCGGAATTTATCGTCACACATGCGGAATTTATCATCACATCACGAGGTGGCAAATAAGTAGCAGACTACCATCGAGTTTAAGTGTTACAACTCAAAAGAACCAAATGTATCAAAGCAAACGAGAGTTGTAAACACGAAGCAAAAAGTATAAAGCACCCGCCCATATGGACCCACTTGAAGACTATCAAACTCATATGCTTCTCCCCCTTTTGTCAGTAAGGACCAAAAAGGTTTGAAGACATAGAGCATCTACTCGTTCCCATGAAGAGTAGGTGAAGCAGCAGGGTCGTCGGTGGTGTTCGGCGGTGCAGAAGAACTTGGAGCAGTGTCGAAGCGAGCTGAAGGAGGTGGCGGTGAAGTAGCATCGTCTTCATCCTCGATCACTCTGGCATTCACAGTTGCAGCAGAGGAAGAGAACTCAGAGTCTTCAAGAGATGGAGTTCGTCGCAGCACTGCCCTTCGAGGAGGTGTGGAGTCAAACTTGAAGCATTCAGAGAAGCCATCCTCTTGAAGATCATGTTCAGAACACATCAGCGTCAGCCCTTTCCATGTGCGTCGAGAGGTTTCATGGGCAACAAAGGCATTCTTGGTGGCAAGATTGCGAATGCGATTAACATCCACCAAGAGGCTTTGCATTTGACGCTTCAGCCAGTCATGATGCCTATCCTGTTTCTGATGAATAGCCACAAGAAGCTCTCGGTCATTGAGAACACGAGTGCGCTTCTTGGGTCGTTGGGAAATTGTGCTATCAATGGCTTCAGTGAGAGAAGGATGCGGTGCACGTGTAGTGCCAGCTAAAGGATACACACGAGTGACTGCTTCAACTCCTTCAATGTTCTGAGAAAAACTTTGATGCTCCGCATTCTGAAGACTTAGAGGTTCCTTGCAGGCTCAGGATAGATGGCTTCAATAGACATATTCACATCAGGCAGAAAGATCCAATGATTGCGAGCAGATGGCTGATATGATATAGCGGAGTGAAATTTGATCAGCCGCATTACCCATGGTGTGTAGAACTTCAAGCCAAAAAGATCAGAGCCTGATGCAGCAAGTTGGCGAATGAAGAAGTCCTGTGCATTGAAGCATTTTCCATGAAGAATATAGAAGACCAAAGTCTGTGTTACACCTTCCAGCTTGGCATGTGGAGAGTGTCCTTTGATGGGCCAGAGAGTTCGCCTTATGATGTGATAAATAGTCCTTGGCAGATACTCAAGGTCTTCAACAAAGAACTCTTTTGGATATGCAGCATCTTGGGGCAATGGCTTCATCATACTGAGCATCTGACTCATGTTAGGTTCAGGCTTCTGAAAGATGCTCTCCACAACTTCACTGTGAAGTTGACAGCCAGACTCGTAGAGATCGCCAGGAGTGGTTAGACCAGTGAGCTCAATGATGTCAAAGGCTTTGGCTTCATGATGAACGTTTCCTGTCATCCACTCCAGGACCCAAGTCTTCGGATCTCTGTTGTACCCGCGGATGTGAAGTGTGGCATAGAATTGAAGCAGCAACTCTTCATTCCAATGCTCTTGATCCGTGACGAACGGCAGCAATCCAACCTCCTTGAAGCAATCCAGAGCTTCTTCCAGACAGGGCAGACCAGCTATTGCTTCAATGTCAAGACGCTTGTGTGGGAAGATGCGACCTTGATTGTAAAGAATGCAGGAGTAATAGCTTCGCTGCGGATAGCTCCAGAACCGATTAGATGACATTCTTTCCCTTGAGTAGGGGTTCCTGGAGCTATTGAAGAAAGTGTTGTCTGCTTTGAAGCCATTGATATTGAAGGATCCAGGTGCTGATGCAGGACCTGGGAACCTGGGCAATCTTGGGATTGGCTTCTGTACCTGAGGCATGTGCTCAACATGATAGTCGAACTGAGGACCGACAGCAGGCGCAGGAACAGAAGCAGTGGGATCAGTGGCTTCGCTGACTTCTGGTGCTTTTGTTGGTGAGGGCTCCACATTAGCTTCAGCCATGACAACGTCAGTGGCTTCATTGGTGTTGGTGGTGGCAGCCTCAAGATTTTCAACCTCCACTTGACGAGCTGGAGGGTCAGTCACAGTCACATTCTCCTCGAGAACTGCTTCTTGGTGGGACAGGGGAGTAGCAGCTTGTGGGGCTTCTTCTTCATTGGGTGATGCAGCCGGAATGTCTTCAGCAACTTTAGCTTTAGACCCAGAGACTGGAGGCCTTGGTCCTTTGCGAAGCTTGCGCAACGCTGGCGACGCCTGTGTAGTTGGAGTTGGCTGGGCCTCAAAGTCTTCTTCCTCTTGTGGACGATCAGCCCATGAAGCATCCTGAGCGATTGGCGTCAGAGGACGACCAATGCTGATGAGTTCGCTGTGCTCGAGCTGAGGAAGGACTGCATCATCTTCAACATGGTCATGGTGACCAATGTCTTTAGCAGCGATGGGATCAGCTGCTGGAAAGTCTTCAGCTTCATGAGCCTCTGTGAAAGCAGGCTCATGGATAGTCAGTTGACGTTCTTGCGGTTCAGCGTCAGGGTGAACCATGGAGATGGGTTCAACAATCAAGGGCTCTGTGGGAGCAGCCCGTTCTTTCCTGGTCTTCCTCTTCTTCTTGGAGGGGGCAGTAGCAGAGGCTTCAGGATGTTTCCTCTTCTGGGCTTCAACGTCAGCAGTCCTCGTCTTCTTCAGCTCTGAAGTGGTTGACCGGGCCTTTGGCTTTGAGCCAGTCATGCTAGTTGGGAAGACAATGGAATCTGCTTCCTGCCTTGGTGCGAGAGGTTCGGCCACAATGGGCTTCTTCTTCTGCTTAGCAGCCATCCTGGGATCAATGCCTGGACGCCCAAGGGCCTTGCGCTTCTCAGCCTCGTTGTAGCCTTGCACACACTTGTCAGCCAGGCTCTTCATGTGCTCCCGAGAACCCTAAGCTTCTGCGCGTTTCTTGAGAAAGGCTTCTTTGAGCTCGTGCAGCATAATCTTGAAGTTTTTCACCTCTTGCACGCTGAGCTTGGCCATATGCTTCTTGAACTGAGCCTTTTCATAGTCAATCTTTTGCTTCAGTTCGACGATGCGCTGAGCGAGAGCTAGCTCTGAAGCAATGGCGCCATGAAAGACAACACTGAGGCCAATGGGTAATTGCAGATCTTCGAAACTGATGTTTGGCGTGTCAAACCACTCATCAATGAAGTTGTGGATGATTGTCACATCAAAGAGAGGCAGATCATTGAAGATTTCTGCTTCTTCTTTGCTCTTGATGAGTTGCTCAAGAGCGTCATCTGCAAGATCTTCATCACTGCACAGATCAATGGCATCATTGCGCAGAATGGCAACAGCTGTCAGCTCTTGGCCGGTGTGTGGCAGAGGCATCTTGACATTCTGGGGCTTGGAGATGCGTGACAAATCTTTAGACTGCACACTGTCTTCAGGAGGTGCAGTTGCCAATGGCTTCGCCCGTGAGATTTTTGGTGCAGAGGCCGGCTTTGAAGCTTTTGGCTGCTTCAACTTCTTTGGCTTCGGCACTGCAGGCGCTTCATCTGATTCAGTGTCATCTGCTGGCTCATTCACGGCTGTCCCTTGAACCACGATGTGAGTGATGAGACCTTCCAAGTTGTAGGAGGGCCCAAGAAGATTGGGTTCAGCTTCACGAGTTCCATCGGCGCGGGGAGCAGAGGGACCAGGGTTGAAATCTAATCCCAAAGACTTCTTGTTCTGCTTCGCTGAGTTCTGGGCAAACTGGAAGTTGCGCTTAAACGGATTGTCGTCATGACACCATAGCAGGGATGATGGGTCAGCATCCACAGGCTGTGGTCCACGGACCATGCAGGGATAGAAGCCTTGTTCAATGGCTTCATCTCTGGTCCTGGGTTGAATATTTTTGTAGAGGATGTCTCCCCATGGTCGCTTGATGGCATTCTTTTCAGCATATTCCTTTGTCACAAATCTGTACTTGAACCACTGTTCTGCCCAATAGCGTCGAATCCATTGGATTCATGTCTTGCGCTGATTGTAATCCTCTTCAGGATCTGTCTTGTACAGCTCTGAGAGGTCATCGGGCAGATCTCTTGATGTTTCTCCTCGACGCTTTCTGCCACCCTTCCTTGCTGATTTCTCTGAAGCCATGAACTTTAAACTGAAAGGCTTCAATACGTTCAAAGGCTTCAAATATTTCGCTTGCTGGACAAACAGGAACTGGCTTCGGGAGAATTTATGTGATATTGTAAGTATTCTGCAAATGAATGCAGACTATGAGAACCAAGGGATTCTCCCACGGACATGTAACTGTGACAACATTAAGGTGCGAGGGAAGGGGAAGAGGTCATATGCATTCTCAGAAGATTTTGAAGATAAATCAGTTTAGAAGACATTGACCTCATCGTGCGAAGACATTCACTCATAGATAAGGAGTTGGTTCAAGATTTGTACGAATCCATGAATCAGTACAAGTGAGGAATCTAACTACTTTGTGAAATACAAGTGAATATACTAGGCATATTATGAGATGCAGTATGTAAGAGATCCAACTTGTGTGAACAGAAACTGCTTGTGGTAGAAAGTGACGAAGCTATAGGATCAAGGGGGCTGTAAAAAGGAAGTTTTATTTACCACACGAAGAACTGCTAGACGGAGTGCAAGAGGAGGCCGAGCAGTTCGATCGTCCGTGCCCTAACTTGGCAACGGAGGACACCTACGGCGACGGCGGAGAAGACGATGTCCACGGTCGGCGTGAAGACGGCGTCGGAGAGGTTGCGGCAGCGAAGCGCTTCGTCGCCGGCGTCGTCGAGGGCTAGCGATGGCGCTAGGGTTCGTGCGAGAGTGGAAGAAGAGATAATGACTGCTGTGAGGTGTGTATTTATAGGTACATGGGCGGCACTGCGTTATTACACAGGTGCCCCTGGCGATTCACATCTGAGAAACACGTGGCCATCATGCAGCATGTCGGGGGTTGTTCCACGTCTCACGCACGCCTAGATTGTCGGGTGGTCGTTCCCACTTCTCCGGGTTTCAGGTGAAGGAATGAGCATTGAAAATGGACTTAATGTTTGTCTCTATATCTTCTGCTGACAAGGACGCAGAGAAGACATTCGACAGTTTCAATAGAATGCATATGACTTGGAGAGATGGAGTTTGAGATAGAGAGCATAGAGAGGTTAGGGTCCGATCACATTCACTTAGTTCAAAAGACTCAACATGAAGACATAGCTATAAGTGAATGCTATAGAGGACAAAACACTAGTATATATATATATTCAACATAGAGAAGATAATCATGAAGACATGTTGAAATTTAAGCCAAACCAAATGTGAAGACATAGCAAATGTAACGCCATGAGTGAAACACTTCGAACAGAATGTTTGGTGGTGGCGTTACCCACCGTATAGGAAGTATTAGACCCAGAAACGGCGCACAATTATCGTGGCGTTCCGAAGTCAAATTCCACATTAATGTATTCACACTTAGAATGTATGTCTTCATTGATTGAAGATATACTTTACTTCGTGTGTTGCACATCTAAGTCATCAATATGCATAAGGGTTAGGATGTGTGCCTGATCACTGGACATTTGAGGATTCCAGGATATTTAGCTCACACCGTAACTTGCAAAATCTCTTCTCATCCAAGGGCTTGGTGAAGATATCTGCCAATTGCTCTTCAGTGTTGACGTGTATGATATCAATATCTTCCTTCACAACATGATCTCTAAGAAAGTGATGACGGATTTCAATGTGCTTTGTCTTCGAGTGCTGAACTGGGTTGTTGGCAATCTTGATGGCGCTTTCATTGTCGCAGTAGAGTGGCACTTGCTTCAGATGAATGCCATAGTCCTTGAGTGTTTGCTTCATCCACAGAAGCTGAGCGTAGCAAGATCCAGCAGCAATGTATTCAGATTCAGCAGTGGAGAGAGATACACAGTTCTGCTTCTTTGAAGACCAACATACAAGTGATCGTCCCAGAAAGTGACATGTGCCTGATGTAGACTTGCGATCCACTTTGTCACTAGCATAATCAGCATCCGAGAATCCAACCAGATCAAACTCTGAGCCCTTTGGATACCATAATCCTAGAGTTGGGGTGTGAGCCAAATATCGAAGAATTCGCTTCACAGCTAAGTGATGCGACTCCTTTGGTGCCACTTGAAATCGAGCACACATGCAAACACTAAGCATAATATCTGGCCTAGATGCACATAGATAAAGCAAAGAACCAATCATGGAGCAGTATACCTTTTGGTCAAACTCTTTACCATTGTCGTCAGGACCTAGATGATGCTTGGCTGGCATTGGCGTCGTGAAGCCTTTGCAGTCTTCCATACCGAACTTCTTCAGGCAATCTTTGAGATACTTCTCTTGAGATATGAAGATGTCGTTGCGTTGCTGTCGTATTTGAAGACCGAGGAAGAACTTCAGCTCTCCCATCATGGACATTTGATATTGCTCTTGCATCATATATCCAAACTCTTCACTGTACTTCTGATTGGTGCAGCCGAAGATAATGTCATCCACATATATTTGGCACACAAACAGTTCACCATCATATGTCGTCGTGAAGAGAGTGGGGTCTAGGGAACCAGGTATGAAGCCTTTGCTCTTCAGGAAGTATTTGAGTGTGTCATACCAGGCCCGAGGGGCTTGTTTGAGGCCATACAGTGCCTTGTTGAGCTTGTATACCATGTCAGGATGTTTTGGATCTTCAAAGCCAGGCGGTTGTGCAACATACACTTCTTCTTCAATCTTGCCATTGAGAAAGGCGCTCTTCACATCCATTTGATATAGAAGTATGTTGTGATGATTTGCATAGGCCAGCAGTATGCGTATGGCTTCAAGTCTAGCCACAGGAGCAAATGTTTCATCGAAGTCAATGCCTTCCACTTGAGTATATCCTTGAGCAACGAGACGAGCTTTGTTTCTGACAACTTGACCATGCTCATCTTGCTTGTTGCGGTATATCCATTTGGTGCCGATTATGTTGTGCTTCCGAGGATCAGGACGCTTAACCAGTTCCCATACATTATTCAGCTCAAACTGTTGAAGCTCTTCTTGCATAGCTTGAATCCATTCAGGTTCCATGAAGGCTTCTTCAACTTTCTTGGGTTCTATTATTGAGACGAATGCGAAGTGCCCACAGAAATTTGCTAGCTGAGTTGCCCTTGATCGAGTGAGCAGACCGGGTGCATTGATGCAGTCAATTATTCTCTCAATCTGCACTTCATTGGCAACACGAGGATGTACAGGGCGAAGGTTTTGCTCTTGCTGATCATTGTCATTGTTAGTGGGATTGTCTTCAGGTTGATCAGGTGCGGAGATGATAAGTTCCTCTTCAGATTGAGCTTCAGAGGGTATGATTTCTCCGGTTCCCATAAGCTTGATTGATTCGCTGGATGGAACTTCATCTAGCACATTTGGGAGGTGCTCTTTGTGAACCGTTAGTCTCATCAAACCACACATCCACTGTTTCAACCACTTTATAATGAAAGAGATTGAAGACTCTGTAGGAGTGCGAATCCTTTCCATATCCAAGCATAAAACCCTCATGTGCTTTTGGTGCAAACTTTGAAGTGTGATGTGGATCCTTGATCCAGCACCTGGCGCCAAATACTCTGAAGTAATTGACATTTGTCTTCTTGCCAGTAAGGAGCTCATAAGATGTCTTGTTCAGAAGCTTGTGAAGATAAACACGATTGATTGTATGGCATGCAGTATCAATGGCTTCAGGCCAGAATTTTCTTGGAGTCTTGTATTCATCAAGCATCATTCGGGCCATCTCAATGAGTGTTCTGTTCTTGTGTTTGACGATGCCATTCTGCTGTGGCGTGTACGGGGCTGAGAATTCATGTGTGATGCCCAAGGTATCAAGATATGTATCAAGGCCGGTGTTCTTGAATTCAGTGCCATTATCACTTCTGATGTGCTTTATCTTGGCGCCATAGTTGTTCATTGCTCGATTGGCGAAGCGTCTGAAGACATCCTGCACTTCAGTCTTGTAGAGGATTATGTGCACCCAAATTTATCTAGAATAATCATCAACAATGACAAAGCCATAGATACAAGCAGTAGTAGTAAGAGTTGAGTAATGAGTGGGACCGAAAAGATCCATGTGGAGCAGTTCGAAGGGTCGAGTAGTTGTCATGATTGTCTTCGAGGGATGTTTGGCCCTCGTCATCTTTCCTTCTTCACAGGCACCGCATAAGTGATCTTTCTTGAACTTGACGCCCTCGATGCCTATGACATGCTTCTTCTTTGCAAGGGTGTGGAGGTTCCTCATGCCAGCATGCCCTAGCCTCCGATGCCAGAGCCAGCATTCTGAAGCTTTTGCTAGAAGACATACGGCAAGCTGTGGTCCTGCTGAGAAATCTACCACGTACAAATCATCTTTCCGATACCCTTCAAACACTAGAGACTTGTCAGATTCCATTAGAACAAGGCATTGATATTTTCCAAATATTACGATCATGTTCAAATCGCAAAGCATTGAGACAGACATTAAGTTGAAGCCAAGGGATTCAACAAGCATGACTTTATCCATGTGTTGATCCTTTGAGATTGCAACTCTACCTAGGCCCAGTACCTTACTTTTACCAGTGTCAGCAAATGTGATGTAACTCTTGTCGGATGGACGTAAGGTTGAGTCCATAAGAAGGCTTCTTTTGCCAGTTATGTGATTGGTACACCCACTATCAATAATCCATTCTGAAGACGCTGGTGTCGTACCCAACAGTGCAGTTAGGGGGATAGGCTTCACGAAGAGAATTGTGAAGCAAAAACATTTGACGAACTAGTGGGTTATGAAAGCTTAGATCCAGATTAGGACTAATAGGGAGAGTAGCAAGCGATTCAGGAACAAAGTACATAGTAAGACCATTCGGGCATTTGATCTTGCACCCTACAAGATGTTTAAGGTCCCCAGCAATAGCGTCAGATGATTTGGGTTTTCTGCTGGAGACCTTTCCCTGCAAAAGAGAGTTAAGCTTTCTTAGCCACCCACATCTTCAAGGGTGGCTTAGAAGCAATAAGTCTAAGTGCAGCATTTGAGAACTTTGGCTTTGGAGCCCTAGCAAACAGTCTTGCAGGCGGACAATAGTACTCATAAGAATAAGTAGAATATTTCTTGGTCTTATGAACATGGCGGTTTGATGAACCGCGCTCATATTCATAGGCCTGAGTATGGTTTCCCTGCAAAACATTTGCGTTAGTGCGACTCAGGTGAGTCCTCTGTCTGTATGAAGCCTTTGGACCGTATGAAGCCTGTGGTCTGGGGTTTGTCTTCTTCACGTGTGGTGTCATGATGACATTCACAGGAAGATTCCCAGACACTTTTTCGGAACCCAGATCTTCTTCATAGGCGGTCCATTCCTGCAGTTAGTACCAATGTACCTGGCAAACACTTCACCATTCTGATTCTTAAACAGTTTATAGTTTGCATCAAAGGATTCATCAATGACAATGGGGTTTGCACAAGTGAAGCCAGACAGAGTGGATGGATCTGCTGAAGATTCCTTTGCAGCAACCCATGTGGTTTTGGGGTACTGCTCAGGTTTCCAGTAAGAGCCATCAGCATTCATTTTCCTTACGAACCCAGCACCCTCTTTCCTCGGGTTTCGGTTCAAGATCTGCTTTTTGAGGACATCACATAGTGTCTGATGCCCTTTAAGACTTTTGTAAATCCCTGTTTCAAGCAATGTATTCAACCTAGCATTCTCATCAGCAATAGCAGTGGTATCCTCAGCAGAGGGGTTAGTTTCCACATCAACAGTTGAAGATATTGCAACAGTAGCAGCAGTAGAACACTCAGCAACAGAAGTAGTATTATCACGCTCAATGCATTTAAGACATGGTGGTTCAAATCCTTCCTGAGCGGAACTGATCTGTTTGGCGCAAAGTGACTCATTTTCCTTTTGAAGATCTTCATGAGCCGCTCTCAATTTCTCAAGATCTTGCTTCCTTTGAAGATAATCATAGGAAAGCTTTTCATGAGTTGTTGAGAGCGTTTCATGACGACTTTCAAGTTCCTCATACTTAACGTGAAGATTTTTTATGTCTTCAATTAAGGACTCACATCGAGTCATTTCAGCGCCTAACAGATCATCGCTTTTGTCAAACAGTTTTTGAATATGTTCCATGGCTTTCTGTTGTTCAGTTGCAATTTTAGCAAGTGTTTTGTAGCTGGGTTTTGAACCACAATTAGAGTCATCGTCACTAGATGTTTGATAGTGAGTAGTGCGCGTGTTTACCTTGGCACCGCGTGCCATGAAGCAATAGGTAGGAGCGGAGTAGTCCTTGTCATTTGCATCGGTGTCGGTGATGAGGTCATTGTCTTCAGTGTTGAAGATGGACTTGGCAACGTATGCTGTAGCCATACTTGCGACGCCAGAATTGGACTCCTCCTCAGACTCCACCTCCGCCTCCTCAGAAGCGGACTCCTCCTCTGAATCCATTTCCTTGCCAACAAACGCACGTGCCTTGCCAGATGAGCTCTTCTTGTGTGATGAAGACTTTGAGGAAGACTTGGAAGAAGACTTTGAGTATTTCTTCTTCTTCTTGTCGTCAGAGTCATATTCCTTGCTTTTCTTCTTCTTTTTGTTCTCATTGGCCCACTGCGGACACTCAGAGATGAAGTGGCCAGGTTTCTTGCACTTGTGACAGGTTTTCTTCTTGTAGTCATGAGAAGAAGCTTCATCATTCCTTGAGCTTGATCGGGAAGACTTTCTGAAGCCTTTCTTCTTGGTGAATTTTTGGAACTTCTTCACAAGCATAGCAAGTTCCCTTCCAATGTCTTTAGGATCATCAGAACTGCTGTCAGATTCTTCTTCAGATGATGAGACAACTTTTTCCTTCGAGGCACGAGTTCGCCCATAGTTTGGACCATAGATATCTCTTTTCTCAGAAAGCTGAAACTCATGTGTGTTAAGCCTCTCAAGTATGTCAGACGGATCGAGTGTCTTGAAATCAGGACGTTCATGAATCATCAGGGCTAGGGTGTCAAACGAACTGTCAAGTGATCTCAGTAGTGTCTTGACGACTTCATGCTTGGTGATCTCAGTAGCGCCAAGGTCT
This sequence comes from Triticum urartu, assembly GCF_056163025.1. Taxonomy (NCBI): domain Eukaryota; kingdom Viridiplantae; phylum Streptophyta; class Magnoliopsida; order Poales; family Poaceae; genus Triticum; species Triticum urartu. The sequence goes on along the minus strand of NC_141878.1, from coordinate 190,955,237 downwards.
TGAAGCTCATTCGTGATGTCAGTGAGTCGATCAAACGTGAGCTGGACATTCTCATTGTCATTTCTCTTGAAGCGGTTGAAGAGGTTGCGAAGGACACTGATTCTCTGATCTCTCTCGGTTGAGACGCCTTCGTTGACCTTGAAGAGCCAGTCCCAGACTAGCTTAGATGTTTCCAAAGCACTCACGCGGCCATACTGTCCTTTGGTCAGATGATGACAGATGATATTCTTGGCAGTAGAGTCTAGTTGAACGAACTTCTTGACGTCAGCAGCAGTGACACCTTCTCCAGCCTTGGGAACGCCGTTCATGACGACATACCATAGGTCGACGTCAATGGCTTCAAGATGCATGTGCATCTTATTCTTCCAGTAGGGATATTCAGTTCCATCAAAGACGGGGCACGCAGCAGAGACTTTGATTATCCCTGCAGTCGACATAGCTAAAACTCCAGGTGGTTAAACCGAATCACACAGAACAAGGGAGTACCTTGCTATGATACCAATTGAAAGTGCTTTATATCGACTACAGGGGGGTGAATAGGCAATTTTTATGAAAGTCTTCCAAACGTGGAAGTTTCAAAGACAAATGATAGAAATAAACCTATTACCATGCAGCGGAAGGTAGACTACACTAGGCAAACCATAGTCAAGTATTCAATGGAGTGAGAGCACAATGACTAATAGCAGCAATGTAGTAAGGATCAGGTAGGAAGATGTTATGAAGCCAAACAGAACACGCAGTCACTCAGTGAAGACAAAAGATAGTGCAAACATAGAAAGACTTCACAAGGAGTAACAGTAAGTAAAGGGAAGGGAAGGATGAAACCAGTGACTCGTTGAAGACAATGATTTGTTGGACCAGTTCTAGTTGCTGTGACAACTGTACGTCTGGTTAGGGCGGCTAGGTATTTAAACCTGAGGACACACAGTCCTGAACACGCAGCTCAGGACACCCAGTCCTCACCGTATTCCCCTTGAGCTAAGGTCACACAGACCTCGCCCAATCACTCTGGTAAGTCTTCAAGGTAGACTCCCAAACCTTCACAGACTTCGTTCACCGGCGATCCACAATGTCTCTTGGATGCTTAGAACACGACGCCTAACTGGCTGGAGGATTCACAGTCCTCAAGTGTAATAAGTCTTCAGATCACACAGAAAAGAAGACTTAAGTGATGCCTAATTCTCTTTGGCTCTGGGTGGTTAGGGCTTTATCCTCGCAAGGAATTCTCTCTCAAAGGCTTCAAGGTGGGTTGCTCTCAAACAACAAAAGCCGTACTCTAACTCTGAGCAGCCAACCATTTATGGTTGTAGGGGGTGGGCTATTTATAGCCACTAGGCAACCTGACCTGATTTGTCCGAAATTACCCTGGGTCACTAAGGAACTGACACGTGTTCCAACGGTCAGATTTCAAACTCACACGGCAACTTTACTTGGGCTACAAGCAAAGCTGACTTGTCCGACTCTGGACAAGATTCGCTCTCATAGTCTTCACTCGAAGACGTAGGTTTTGGTTAAGCATCACTTCAGTCATTCTGACTGGTTCTCTTGGACCCCACTTGACAGTATGGTGGTTCCTATGACTCAACAAAGAAGAAAAAGAACTATGAAAGATCTAAGTCTTCGAGCTCCATAGGCTTCATTCGATGTCTTCTCTTGTCATAGTCTTCAATGTGAATATCTTCATATACCACCTTTGACATCAATGTCTTCATACATTTTTAGGGGTCATCTCTGGTAGGAAAACCGAATCAATGAGGGACTTCTACCTGTGTTATCCTGCAATTCTCACAAACACATTAGTCCCTCAACTAGGTTTGTCGTCAATACTCCAAAACCAACTAGGGGTGGCACTAGATGCACTTACAATTCCTCCACCTGATAGCAGGAACCCACCGGACGGGCCACCAGTATTTTGTGAAAAAAATGTTTCCCCCCTAACTGCTGGGACCCACCGGACGGGCCACCATATTTCGCGAAAAAAACATTTGCCCCTGACTGCTGGGACCCACCGGATGGACCATCGTATTTCGTGAAAAAAACGTTCCCCCCCTCCCGCTGTCAGCTCGGACCCACCAGAAGTGCCTCCTTATTACGCACAGGAAAATGAATACTCCCCTTGTTAGCTGGGACCCAACCTGGTGGGAGGCTGACTTGTGGGCCTACTAAGTTGACGAGGATGGAGGGCTTTGTCAACTTAGTTAATATGAACGATTCTAGCTCCAGTGACCGTACGATGTCCATCCAACGGCCGTAGTGCTTCTTCAACCTCTGGTCTTCTTGCTCCAGCCGCCCAAAGCTGCGCCGGTCGTGCCGCGTGCTCCTGCCTCTCGTGGTCGGCTGTGATGCCGCGGAGGCCTCACCGCCCCCTACTACTCCCACCGCTGGCCCATGCTATCCCTCTACTCACCCACACCCCCTGTTATTCTACGGCGACGGCAACCTCACGCCGCAGCCGAACCAGTGAACCCTCGTACTCCTCTCCGCGTGGGCATCCACTGCCACGTCTTCCCCGGCTCTGCATCGTCCCCTTCCTAGGCCTCGCCGTCGTCCACCGCCTTGGTGCTCTCGGCACGGCGTGGTCAATGTGGTCAACGACCGACTTCCATCGGAAGAGTACTGTACGTGGAGAGGCTGACAGCTGGGTCCACGGCCACAACCCTATTTTTTTGTGATTTGCCAAGTAAGTCGCTTTGTCAGGCCTGTTGGGCTGCAAATCTTTCAAGACAAGGAGGGCTTCATTTGGCTGGCCGAGAAAATGGCCCATCAGTAATGAGAAATCGGTTGTACATTTTAAAAACACATCAAACCGGCAGTTAAATTTTGAGATTTTAAATTACATTAATTTTTATGCATGGAGAATTTGTTGGATTTTATATTGATATACATTTATTTTTAAAATCAGTTTGAATGTGAGTCGAAATTTCAGGATTAAAAACAGTTCGGACCGCACCGAAATAAGCAAAATGACGTTAATTTTTTAACCGTGGCCACAATATGGGCTGTAATGCTAACAAAAAGAATATGGGCTCCAAAAAAACCTTAAGAATTAGCAAATGGGCTGTAAATTATTAGAAATAATGGCAGATGGGCTGTATGCTGTTTTCCAAAGATTTGAGGCTTTCCTAAACAAAGGTTGACGCACAAGCAGTGACTGTTGGATGTCCATCGAACGGCCATCGTGCTTCTTCAATCCCTTCTCTTCCTGCTCCAGCCGCTCAAACAAGCGCCAGTGGGACTGCCTGCTCCCTCCTCCCCGTGGCCGGCTGTGCTGCCGCGCAGGCCTACCGCCCCACTGTACACCCTCTACTCACCCACACCTGCTGTTATTCTCCGGCAATGGCAGACGAACCAGTAAACCCTCGTACAGTCGTACCCCCCTCCGCGTGGGAAACAACTGTCGAGTCTTCCCTGCCTCCATGTCATTCCCTTCCTAGGCCTCGCCATCGTCCACCGCCCTGGTGCTCTCGGCGCGGCCTAGTCAACGTGGTCAACGACCGACATGCATCTGAAGTGGACTGTACGTGGAGAGGCCGACAGCTGGGTCCACGGCCTCCTTATTACGCGCAAAATAATGATTCCTTCACCTGACATCAGGGACCCACTGAAAGGGCCTTTGTATTTCGCGAAAAAAACATTACCGAAAATGACAGCTCGGACCCACCAGCTATATCTTCGCACGCAAGGAAGTGCCTCCTTATTATGCTAAAAAAATGAATACCCCCTGCTAGCTGGGACCCACCTTGGTGGGAGGCTGACTTGTGGGCCTACTAAGTTAACGGGGACGGAGGGCTTTGTCAACTTAGTCAATATGCACGATTCTAGCTCTAGTGACCGTACGATGTCCATCCAACGGCCGTAGTACTTCTTCAACCTCTGGTCTTCTTGCTCCAGCCGCCCAAACCAGCGCCAGTCGTGCCTCGTGCTCCTGCCTCCCGTGGCTGGCTGCGATGCGGCAGAGGCCTCACCGCCCCCTACTACTCCCACTGCTGGCCAGGCCATCCCTCTACTCACCCACACCCCATGTTATTCTGCGGTGACGGCAGCCTCACACCGCAGCGAACCAATGAACCCTCGTACTCCTCTACGCGTGGGCATCCACTGCTGCGTCTTCCCCGGCTCCGTGTCGTCCCCTTCCTAGGCCTCGCCGTCGTCCACCGCCCTGGTGCTCTCGGCGCGGCGTGGTCAACATGGTCAAGGAACGTCTTCCATCGGACGTGGACTGTACGTGGAGAGGCTGACAGCTGGGTCCATGACCGCAACAAGGAAGTGCCTCCTTATTACGTGCAAAATAATTATTCCTCCACCTGACAGCAGGACCCACCGGACGGGCCACCGTATTTTGCGAAAAAAACGTTTCCCCCTGACTGCTGGGACCCATCAGCTACATCTTCGCACACAAGGAAGTGCGTCCGGGCAAAAAAAATGATTCGCCCCCTGACTGCTCGGACCCACCAGCTACATCTTCGCAGGCAAGGAAGTGCCTGACAGTCGGGACCCAGCTGCTCGAAGCGTACGTAGCGTTGTCATTCTGGTCGCGAACGTGTACGTACATACTGGTCGATGTAGAGGCACGCACGTGTCGTAGTAGAGGCGCGCACATGTCGTAGTAGAGGCGCGCACGTAGCATTTACACGTACATACAAAGGCCAGGGTGCAAGAAAGAAAATACGGCCACATATGTGTACATACGGGCGGGGTCTCGAACGCCTACTCGCGCATACGTACGGCCAGGGCTCGTGTACATGGCTGGGTTGGAACGGAGAAACAGCGTCGTCGTCGTGTTCATGGGGAGGCAATGGAATGCGTCATGTTCATGGGGAGGCAACGGAATGCGTCGTGTTCATCGGGAGGGCTTGGACGGAACAGGCGATGGAAACGAGGCCTGGCATACCGCAGAACAGAGGAAACGGCCTTGTGTTCGACCGGCCACGTTCGAAACGGGATCCTGTTCATCGGGAGGGGTCTGGTGTACCGCAAAATGTAGCAAACGGACCTCCTACAGTCGAAACGGAGGTCCTGTTGATCGGGAGGGGTGTGGCGTACCGCAAAACGAAGGAAACGGACTTGTGTTGGAGTGCTACGGTCGAAGCGGGGGTCCTGTTCATCGGGAGGGGTGTGGCATACCGCAAAACGGGACTCCACGGGATACTGTTCATCTCCATCATCGACCTCCTCCAGCCTCCACGAGCTCTTGTTCATCCAGCCTCCTTGGGCCCCTGTTCATCCAGCCTCCACCGCGCGCTACTCCACCGGCTACTATTCAACCACCCTCCACCGTCTACTGTTCATCCAGCCCTCCACACCATGGGGTCCTGTTCAACCACCCCTCCACGTGCACCCCTCCACCATCTACTGTTCATCCAGCCCTCCACACCACGGGGTCCAGTTCAACCACCTCTCCACCGTCTACTATTCATCCAGCCCTCCACACCACGGGGTCCTGTTCATCCACCCCTCCACGGGCACCCCTCCACCGTCTACTATTCATCCAGCCCTCCACCACTCCACGGGGTCCTGTTCATCCAGAGGCAACGCCACCGCTCACTGTTCATCCAAATCCCCCGCAACGCTCACTGTTCATCCCATCGATCGGCTTCAGTTAGCAGCAGTAGCGAAGGAATCGCTCGATCGGGTTCAGTTAACAGCCATTGATCGATCGCTCGAGTTCAGTAACGCGTAGCCTGCAGTGCAATCACTCGGGTTCAGTTAGATCCCAACGCATCGCTCGGGTTCAGTTAGAGCCAACGCCTCGCACACACGCGCGTACGTGTATGAGAGAAACGCGCATCGCTCGGCTCCCGACCTCCCACCGTAACCGGGAACTCCCCGAAATTTTCCTCCCCCTCGCTTCTACCACGGTTTTTTCCGTCATGGATGGCCCGAAGAATGTCATGCAGCTGCGTCTCCGGCCCGCCCAGGACGAAAAGCCCATTTTCCGTCATGAATTTTTGTCATAGAAGTAGGAGCCCACCACATCTATGATGATACCGGGTTTTGTCACAATTATCGTCATAGAAGTGTCATATGTATGACAGAAAAAAAATTCGTTCGGCCCAAAATGTCACGGATGTGTCTTTTTTTTGTAGTGATTGTTGGTGTTGTTGTTCTCTTGTGGAGGTGGAGAAGGAGGTTGATGAGGTTCATCTTGGTCTACTTCCTTCTCCATCTTGATGTGTCCCACTTGTGGATGCCTCCCAGTCAACTCTCGGTTCACCTTGTCATGAGGTAGAAGCTTCCACTTGGACGGACGAGGTACTCTCCTTCACCTCCGTTGGGCGAATCTTACCAATAGACAAGTCTTGGATTGCTTCCGAACGGTCTTTGTCTCCTACATCAATTGGCAATTGCTCTACTTGCGAGCCGTTAGATTCATCAAACTTCACATCCACCATCTCTTCAACCTTTCGGGTGAAATTGTTGTAGACACGGTAATTGTGAGAGTTTGAGCCATAACTGAGTAGGAAACCCTCATGAGATTTAGGAGCAAATTTAGAACGACGATGCTTATCAAGAATATAGCACTTTGAGCCGAATACTCGAAAGTATCCAACTTGGGGTTTGTTACCGGTGAGAAGCTCATATGCCATCTTGCCGAGTAGCTTGTAAAGATATAGACGATTTGTCGCATGACAAGCTGTCTCAACCGCTTCCGCCCAAAAGTCTTTTGGCGTTTTTCACTCATCAAGCATCGTTCTCGCCATCTCAATAAGAGTCCGGTTCTTCCTCTCAAAAACTCCATTTTGTTGAGGCGTGTACATAGCTGAGAACTCATGTGAAATCCCTTCTTCGTTAAGAAAGGTGTCCACATTTGCATTCTTGAACTCCATTCCGTTGTCGCTGCGAACCTTTTTGATCTTCACTTCAAATTGATTTTGGGCCTTCTTAGCGAAGTTCTTGAAGATCTTTTGGACCTACGATTTATCATCAAGAAAGAACACCCACATAAATCTTGAAAAATTATTGACTATGACTAAACCAAGTGAGTTTCCGCCGAGACTTTTATAGGCGTTTGGACCAAAGAGATCCATATGAAGTAGCTTGAGCGGTCTTCTCGTGGTCATGATGTTCTTCACGGGGTGGCTTCCTCCAACCTGTTTTCCTGCTTGACAAGCACTGCACAATCTATCCTTGTCAAATATAACGTCTTTTACTCCAAGGATATGATCACCTTTAATAAGCTTATCAAGATTTCGCATGCCCACATGACCTAACCTTCTATGCCATAACCAACCTTTAGAAGATTTAGCAATTAAGCAAGTTCTAGGTTGAGCCTTTTTAGTGAAGTCAACAATATATAGATCACCTCTACGTATACCAGTAAAGACCATTTTATGATTATCTCTTCGAAACACTTGGCAATCTACTTCAGTAAATAGGACATTGAATCCAAAATCAGCTAGTCTAGATATGGAAAGTAAATTATAGCCAAGAGATTCAACGAGCATAACATTTTGTATGGAGCTATCATGTGAGATGGCCACCTTACCAAGGCCAACCACCTTACCCTTTGAGTTATCACCAAAGGTGACATACTTTCGTGGGCCGTCATTTTCAGCAAGCTCACGAGACATATCCTTGTCTCCAGTCATGTGGTCAGTACATCCACTATTAATAACCCATTCCTTTCCTCCAGCCATGTAGCCGCAAAGATTTTCCATAAGATCAAAGTGTCTCATAGACTCATCGAGATCAAGGTCACTATCATCATTCTCATCATAGTATCCATGTTCAACATCATCTTGTGATTGATCATCACCTAGAGAGAGTGATTCATTAAATATTTGATCATGACAATGTTCATCTTTATGAATTGTAATGACTTCCGAGATGATATTACTAATGATTCCAACATCTCCTTTAGCACGCATAAGGTCACGAAGCTCAAATAAACAATCACCAATCTTAGGATCTCTAGGGTTCATCTTACTTAAAGCAATTGACTTTTGAAGAATCACATCTAGATTTTGCAAGGAATAGTTTGGGAATCGTTCCTCAAGAAATTTCCATATGGTGTAAGCACAATCAAGAGTAGGAAAGCAAACAATCAAATTTCTAGGCAAACCTCTAGTAATAAGATCGACAGTTTTAAGGTTGCAGATCATGTCAAGAGACTCATCGGGGGTAGGATGCAAGGGGTCAACCAGGGGTACACACGGGCTAGTAATGTACTTGTTCAAGTGATATTCATTGAAAATCTCAAGCATCTCATTTTTCAATCATGAAAGAACTCCCCATCATAGACTCATCCATCTTCCTCCAATGGTGATTAAACCAAAGCAATGGAGACCAAGGCTCTGATACCAATTGAAAGGATCGAGAAGAGGTGTCTAGAGGGGGGGGGTGATTAGACCCTCTACAAAGAAAAGTAGCAGTTTTTAAGTTCTTCAAGTTAAGGTGGAGTTTTAGCACAAGTTTAAACATTCACAATACATTTTAAGCAAGCATGGCAAGAGTATATGAGCAGCGGAAAGTAAAGCATGCAACTTGCAAGAAAGTACAGGGGTGGGATTGGAGTGTGCAAACGCAATTGGAGACATGGAGATTTTTGGCGTGGTTTCGATAGGTGGTGCTATCGTACATCCACGTTGATGGAGACTTCAACCCACGAATGGTAACGGTTGCATGAGTCCACAAAGGGCTCCACCCACGAAGGGTCCATGAAGAAGCAACCTTGTCTATCCCACCATGTCCATTGCCCACAAAGGACTTGCCTCACTTGGGTAGGTCTTCACGAAGTAGGCGATCTCCTTGCCCTTACAAACTCCTTGGTTCAACTCCACAATCTTGACGGAGGCTCCCAAGTGACACCTAACCAATCTAGGAGACTCCACTCTCCAAAAGGTAATAGATGATGCGTTGATGATGAACTCCTTGCTCTTGTGCTTCAAATGATAGTCTCCCCAACACTCAACTCTCTCTCATAGGTTTTGATATGGTGGAAAGATGATTTGACTAGAAAGCAACTTGGGGAAGGCTAGAGATCAAGATTCTTGTGGTTGAATTGGAATGTCTTGGTCTCAACACATGAGTAGGTGGTTCTCTCTCAGAAAATGAATGCTGGAAGTGTAGGCACTTTCTGATTGCTCTCTCCCTGAATGGGGAATGGGTGGAGGGGTATATATAGCCTCCACACAAAATCTAGTCCTTACACACAATTTACCAAACTCGGTGGGACCGGATTCTGAAACTCGGTCAGACCGATATGGTTCAAAATGTGAACACTAGAGTTTTCGATGGGACCGAAATGATCAACCCGGTGAGACTGATGTGCTAGGGTTAGGGTAAAACCTCAACTCGGTTTGACCAATTACACAAACTCGGTGAGACCGATTTTGGTAATACGCAAACAAAGAGTTGGCCAAGAAACTCGGTGGGACCAATTGCATATCTCGGTGGGACTGAAATAATTACAATAGGCAACAGGGAGTTTGCAAGCCCATCTCGGTGAGACCGAGATCCCATCGGCAAGATCAAACTGATTAGGGTCTTCGGCAGTGGCTATGTCAAATGAACTCGGTGGCGCCGAATAGATCAAATTGGTGGGGCCGAGTTTTACTTTAGGTTTAGGACATATGTGTAAATGAGAAAGTGGTTGAGGGCTTTTGGAGCATATCACTAAGCACTTTGAGCAAGCAAGCCATTAAGCAACACCTCATCCCCTTTTATTAGTATTGGCTTTTCCTATGGACTCAATGTGATCTTGGACCACTAAAATGAAAATGAAGACTCTTGAGCGTTTCCCAATCTTTGTCCTTAGCATCTTGAAGGGGTTCCACACATCCTCTTGTCCATGCCACTCCACTGTTGCACTCATCTGAAATATACTGGATGAAAAAATTAGTCCAACAAAAGATATGTTGACATTAATTACCAAAATCACCCAGGGAGCACTTTTGCTTTCACTACCACCATGCGTCTCTCTCGCGACAACCATCTCGTGTGGAAGGCACAGTTCCCCGCGTTCCTACGCACCTACGATCTCCTTGGCATCGCATCTGGCAGAGAGATGGCGCCTCCTTCTATCGTGGACCAGACCAAGGGTACATGCGATGCACGCACCACCACTCAGGTGGAGAACCCGGAGTACACGATCTGGTACCGTAAGGACCAGATGATCCTCGGCGGTATCCTCGCTACCATCTCCGAGGACATCTTGCCGTACGTCATGGCTGCCACCTCTATGGCCAAGGCATGGGTGTAGCTGGAGCGGATGTTTGCATCGCGCTCTCGTGCTCGCATCCTTCAGATACGCGCACAACTGGCTAATCCGAAAAGGCGCGATATGACGGGCATGGACTACTTCAAGATGAAGAAGACCTTGGCTAACACACTTGCATTCATCAGACAGCCTCTTCATGTTGATGAGATTGTTTCCTACCTGTTGTCAGGACTTGGGGCGAAGTACGAGTCCCTCGTGGACTCACTGAACGTGAAGACTGATTTGACTCTTGATGGTGTCTATGCTGCTCTTCTTGGCCATGAGCATCGTCATGAGCAGTACAGCTCCGACTTCCAGCTTGGTTCGAGCTCCTCAGCTAGCTACATCGGTACAGGCTCCAACCACTCCACCAACTTCTCTGGCAAACAGTCAGGACGCATCAATCAAGGTGAATAAGGTCTTGGCAATTATGGTGGCGGTCGAGGCCACGGCCGTGGAAATGGTCGTAGCAGAGGCCGCGGCTACGGTGGCAACAATGGAAATGGTGGGGGACAGCGGCCCACGTGTTAGCTGTGTGGCATAAAAGGACATGTTGTCTTGAAGTGCCGCAAGTGCTTCGACAGCTCCATCCGTGGCGAAGAGGAGCATCACTCGGCGAATATCATTGGCACTAGCGCCGGGTACCAAGTTGATCCTAACTGGTACTCGGACACGGGCACCACAGACCATATAACTAGTGACTTGGACTGCCTCTCCTTCTGCGAGCACTACAGCGGCCATGAAAACGTCCAAGTCAGCAACAGAGCAAGTTTGTACATCGAACATATTGGTCAAAGTTCTATTAATACTTCCGCTTCTAAACCTCTTACTTTGAAACATACTTCATGTTCCACATATAAAAAAGAATCTCATATCCATCCATAAACTTACCAAAGACAATGATGTATTCGTTGAATTTCACCTTGATTTTTTTGTCATTAAGGACCAAGCATCGAAGACAAGTCTGCTCCAAGGCAGATGTAGAGCCGGCCTCTACCTCATTCCACCATCCACCCCCCACCATGTGAAGGTTGCCATGCTTGCATCGGTCAATAAAAAGCAATGGCATCATCGCCTCGGTCACCCGTCATCCCAAGTCATTCAGTCCATTCTTAGTTTGAATAAACTTCCGTGTAGTCGTTCTCATGATGCATCCATATGTGATGCACGTTAGCAGGCCAAGAGTCACCAACTTCCATATGGTTCATCCAGTTTTTCCACAAAATTTCCTTTAGAACTCATATATTCGGATGTTTGGGGCCCAACTACTGTTTCCGTTGGTGGCTATAAATATTATGTCTCTTTTATTGATGCATTTAGAAAATTCATGTGGATCTATTTGTTGCGTGCTAAATCTGATGTTCGGCAAATTTTCATCCATTTTCAAGCCAATGTTGAACGTCTTCTTAACCCAAAAATTCATTGTATTCAATCTGACTGTGGCGGCGAATATCAATGCTTGCATAAATATCTTCAAGTTCAAGGCATTGCACACCAAGTTTCATGTCCCTACAGCCATCAGCAGAACGGAGCAGCTGAATGGAAACACTTGCACATTGTGGAAACTGGACTTGCTCTTCTTGCACATGCTTGCATGCCTGTTCGCTTTTGGGATGAGGCGTTCCTCACTGCTACCTTTCTTATTAATCGTCTACCAACTCGAGTCATAGATAATGCATCTCCCATGGAGTGTATTTTTGGTGACAAACCCGACTACACCATGTTGAAGTCATTTGGTTGTGTGTGTTGGCCACATCCTCGCCCCTACAATTCTAGAAAACTTGCTTTCTGATCCAAAGAATGCATATTTGTTGGTCATAGTTCACACCATAAGGAATACAAGTGCCTTGATGGTAGTACTGGACGCATATATATTTCTCGCGATGTGGTTTTTTATGGAGCAGTTTTTCTGTTTGCTCGCAAGCTTGAAGCTACGCTTGCACCTGCAAATTCATCAACACAATCATACGTCCAACTTTTACCGCCCACATCAAGTTCACCCGCTCATATTATAGCAAGCTGAAGTATTAATAGTTCTAATGATCTAATGGCCGATGTGCAGTCTGTGTCTTTTGATGCTCATGCAGGTTCTGCGACTGATTCGGAGTTGGCACTGTCCTCACCACATTGCATGGACTGTTCTCCTCGACAAGCATCACTTGGCTTTGCAACGGCCGACTCCGACACTTCTGGGTCGTCTCCTAGCTCAGTTACTTCCACCACGTCGAGCTCAGGTTCTTCCGTCGGCAATGACTCCATGGCCCCGGCACCTCCTGTCCCAAAGCAGATGCGTCCGCACACTCGATCTCAGTCGGGCATTGTCAAGCCATACGTCCGCACTGATGGCACTGTTACATATGTGTGCACGACATCATCTAATGAACCAGTAGAGCCTACTAGCTATGCTAAAGCTACACGACATCCATCTTGGAAGGCCGCAATGGACGATGAGATTGCCGCCTTGCACTGAAATGAAATCTGGAGTTTGGTTCCGTTTTGTCCAGGACTCAATATAATTGATAGTAAATGGGTTTTTAAGCTCAAACACAAGGCGGATGGCTCTATTGATTGGTACAAAGCTCGTCTAGTTGCTAAAGGATTCAAACAACGCCAAGGAATTGATTACGATGATACTTCCATTCCAGTCATGAAGCTCACTACTATTCATGTTCTATTGTCTCTTGCAGTCACTCATCATTGGAGTATGCGGCAGCTTGATGTTCAGAATGCATTCTTACATGGTTTTCTAAATGAGGATGTGTACATGTATCAACCATCTGGCTACATCGACCAACGGTTCCCTCGTTATCTTTAAAAACTTAAGAAGTCTATTTATGGGTTGAAGTAGGCGCCACGTGGATGGTTTTCCCGCCTGAGCTCTCGTCTTCTTGATCTAGGCTTCCACGCATCGGCTGCTGATGTATCTTTGTTATACTTTGGAAAGGGGGCATCCACATGTATTTCCTCATATATGTTGATGATATTATTGTGATCAGTTCGAGTGATGCAAACATTGGTCGTTTACTCGATCAGCTTCGTTAAGATTTTGCCATTAAGGATCTTGGTGGATTGAGCTACTTTCTTGGTGTTGAAGTTTAGACTGTTGAAGGTGGTCTTGCTCTTTGCCAGCGCAAGTATATATATACTTGATCTTCTTAAGAAGTCCAACATGGAAAACTCCAAGTCATGCCTTACACCAATGGAAACAACTAAGAAGCTATCCAAGAAGATTGGGACGTCCTTGTCTTCAACTGAGGCCACATGGTATCGTAGTGTGGTTGGTGCACTTCAGTTCATTACTCTGACAAGACCTGATATCTCATATAGCGTGAACAAGGTATGCTAGTTCTTACAATCACAGATCGAAGCTCATTGGAGAGCTGTAAAACGGATCTTGCGATATCTTCAAGGAACATTAACATATGGACTTCTTCTCCGAAGTTCTCCCTCCATGATGCTCAATGCTTTCTCTAACGCCGATTGGGCTCGGTGCCCGGATGATCGATGATCCACTGGTGGTCATGCTATTTTCCTTGGTGGTAATCTAGTTGCATGGAATTCTCGGAAGCAACCTATTTTTTCTCGCTCAAGTACATAGGCCAAGTACAAACCATAGAAAATGCAATAGCAGAGCTCATGTGGATACAAGCATTACTTGGAGAACTTGGTATTCCATAGAACAGATCACGGTCCTTGTGGTGTGATAATATTGGCGCGACTTATCTCTCCAAGAATCCAGTTTTTCATGCTTGCACAAAAGCATATTGAGATTGATTATCATTTCGTGTGTGAAAGAGGGGCAAAAAGGCTCTTGAAATTAGACATATCTGAACTCATGATCAACTCGCAGATATACTAACCAAACCATTGATGACTCAACAGTTTGGAAGATTCAAAAGCGAACTCAATGTGCTTCCCACTTTTCAATCAAGGGGGGAGGTTAGAATAACTATGAATTAGTGTTGCTATTAACATGAGTTGTATTGTTGAGTAATTAGAGCTTAGTACTAGAATATAGAAGGTCTAGAGTTCTCTCTTTATTATCCATGATCAAGTGTTCGTAACTGTTGCTGTAACTCAACCTGGATGCTCTATATATAAAGAGAACACAACCGGTGAGGTTCATCATGGCTTAACACAGCAATACTTCTATTTACATGTTAGAATAACTATGTGTTAGTCACTACAGGAATCCAGTACTTTGTCGTCTGCCATGGCGGACGGCAAAGGCACGGACGGCTGACGGCAAAGCACTTTGCCGTCCGCGGCGGACGGCAAACAGTGACGGCAAAGATAGGGTCGGCAAACAGGTCCTTTGCCGTCTGCTTTTTATGGCGGACGGCAAAGAACCCTTTGCCTACAGCGGCGGACGGCAAAGAGGGGGGACGGCAAAATGTTGCACGTCCGCCAGCGTTACTCTGTTAGGCGGCTAACGGCGGCCTTTGCCGTCCGCCAGATGACATTAGCAATACGTCAGCGCCCGCTTTTTTTTTGCCGTCCGCCCGGTGGACGGCAAAGGCAAAGTCTTTGCCATCAGCTTAGCTTTGCCGTCCGCCACGGTAGGTAAATTGGCCAAATGGTCCATCCCCAGGAAGCACAGGTGGGCGCCACGTGCCCCCTTTGCCGTCTGCCACTGACGGCAAAGGGGTCTTTGCCGTCCGCCGCAGACGGCAAAGAGCCTACACTGCCTCTTTTTATTTTGTTTTTCTTATATCCAACAATTATCACAACAAATATATCACAACACATATATATCCATCACATAAATATCCAGCACATATATATCCAACATAATAAATATCCAGCACATATATATCCATCCATACATACATAGTAGGTTGCACATAGTTCCATCGATCCATACATATTACAATATGCAAAGTTTCATCATAGCAAGCGAGTAGAATACAAGAAGTGCATCAATGGAAAAAATAGGAAAAAGCAAGCAATCCATCATAGGAAGCTGGCTTCCGTGAAGTGAATGAAACCTGCAAAATGACAAATAAGAAAGTTAGAAAAAGAAGACTAGAAGAAGAATTAGACTAGAAGAAAAAGAATAGAAGAAGAAGACTAGAAGAAGAAGTATATGCCATTTATTAGCTAACTTAGGTGAAATGTATCGTTTATGAGCTAACCTAGGTGAAATGGGTAGTTTATGAGCTATCCTAGGTGAAATGGATCATTTTGGAGCTAAGTTAGGTGAAATGGGTCGTTTCTGAGCTAACCTAGGTGAAATGGGTCATTTATGGGCTAACCTAGGTGAAATGGGTCGTTTATGAGCTAACCTAGGTGAAATAGGTTGTTTATGAGCTAACCTAGGTGAAATGGGTCGTTTATGAGCTAACCTAGGTCAAATGGGTCGTTTATGAGGTAACCTAGGTGAAATGGGTCGTTTATGAGCTAACCTAGGTGAAATTGATCATTTTGGAGCTAACTTAGCTGAAATGGGTCGTTTATAAGCTAACTAAGGTGAAATGCCACGTTTTTGAGCTAACTAAGGTAAAATGGATCGTTTTTGAGCTAACTTAGGTGAAATGGGTCATTTTGGAGCTAACCTAGGTGAAATGGGTCATTTTGGAGCTAACCTAGGTGAAATGGGTCATTTTAAAGCTAACGTAGGTAAAATGGATCATTTAGGAGCTAATCTACGTAAAAGGGTCATTTTAGAGCTAACTTGGATAAATTGGATCACTTGTAAGCTAACTAAGATAAAATGAGTCATTTTAGAGCTAACTTAGGTAGAATGGATGGTTTATGAGGTCAGTAAGCTTATTAAGTCATTTTGGAGGAAAAGAAGCTAACTCTAAGTCATTATGGTAAGCATATTGGAGGAAATAAAGCTAAGTCTAGGTCTTTATGCATTTGTTAAGAAAAACACTAGAGAAACTTACCGTGATCACGGAGGTGTAGGAGCGGGCTGGCTCGCGCCGGTAGCTGGAGAAGTGAAAGTGTGTTATATCGACTAGAGGGGGGTGAATAGGCGATTTTTATGAAAGTCTTCAGAACATAGAAGTTTCAAAGAAAAACGATAAAAATAAACCTATTACCATGCAGCGGAAGGTAGACTACACTAGGCAAACCATAGTCATGTATTCAATGAAGTGAAAGCACAAAGACTAATAGCAGCTAGGTAGTAAGGATCAGGTAGGAAGATATTGTGAAGCCAAACAGAACACGCAGTCACTCAGTGAAGACAAATGATAGTGCAAACATACAATGACTTCACAAGGAGTAACAGTAAGTAAAGGGAAGTGAAGATGAAACCAGTGACTCGTTGAAGACAATGATTTGTTGGACCAGTTCCAGTTGCTGTGACAACTGTACGTCTGGTTGGAGCGGCTAGGTATTTAAACCTTAGGACACACAGTCCTGAACACGCAGCTCAGGACACCCATTCCTCACTGTATTCTCCTTGAGCTAAGGTCACATAGACCTTGCCCAATCACTCTGGTAAGTCTTCAAGGTAGACTCCCAAACCTTCACAGACTTCGTTCACCGGCAATCCACAATGTCTCTTGGATGCTCAGAACGCGACGCCTAACCGGCTGGAGGATGCACAGTCCTCAAGTGTAATAAGTCTTCAGATCACACAGACAAGAAGACTTAAGTGATGCCCAATTCTCTCTAGCTCTGGTGGTTAGGGATTTATCCTCGCAAGGAATTCTCTCTCAAAGGCTTCGAGGTGGGTTGCTCTCAAACGACAAAAGCCGTACTTTCAATCTGAGCAGCCAACCGTTTATGGTTGTATGGGGTGGGCTATTTATAGCCACTTGGCAACCCGACCTGATTTGTCCGAAATGACCCTGGGTCACTAAGGAACTGACACGTGTTCCAACGGTCAGATTTCAAACTCACACGGCAACTTTACTTGGGCTACAAGCAAAGCTGACTTGTCCAACTCTGGACAAGATTCGCTCTCATAGTCTTCACTCGAAGACATAGGTTTTTGGTTTAGGCATTACTTCAGTCATTCTGACTGGTTCTCTTGGACCCCACTTAACAGTACGGTGGTTCCTATGACTCAACACAAAAGAAAAAGAACTACGAAAGATCTAAGTCTTCGAGCTCCATAGGCTTCATATAGTGTCTTCTCTTGTCATAGTCTTCAATGTGAATATCTTCATATACCACTTTTGACTTCAATGTCTTCATACATTTTTAGGGGTCATCTCTGGTAGTAAAACCGAATCAATGAGGGACTTCTACCTGTGTTATCCTGCAATTCTCACACACATTAGTCCCTCAACTAGGTTTGTTGTCAATACTCCAAAACCAACTAGGGGTGGCACTTGATGCACTTACAATCTCCCCCTTTTTGGTGATTGATGACAAACTAGTTGAAGTTTTCAACGGGGAATATAATCTGTGAAATTGTAAAGGATAAGGAATTGTCTTCATAAGTTGCAAGGGCTCCCCGTGAAGATGTGCATATAAGTTAATTTGCTTTTTGGAATGCAAATGCACATGGCAGGTTGTACTTGTGGAGATCCACTTCAACTTATGATGACAATCCACTATGCATGTGAAAGTATATGAAGATAATGACATGCGTAATGGAAAATGGACGTCTGCATAATGAGCTAAGTGCGGAATTTATCGTCGCACATGCGGAATTTATCTTCGCAAAACAAGGTGGCAAATATGTAGCAGACGACCATCTAGTTTAAGTGTTACAACTCATAAGAACCAAATTTAGCAAAAAACGAGAGTTGTAAGCACGAAGCAAAATATAAAGCACCCGCCCATATGGACCCGCTTGAAGACTATCAATCTCATATGCTTCTCCCCCTTTTGTCAGTAATGACCAAAAAGGTTTGAAGACATAGAGCCTCTACTCGTTCCCATGAGGAGTAGGTGAAGTAGCAGGGTTGTTGGTGTTGTTTGGCGGTGCAGAAGAGCTTGGAGGTGCTGAAGGAGGTGGCGGTGAAGTAGCATCGTCTTCTTCCTCAATAATGCTGGCAGTCACTGTGGCAGCAGAGGAAGAGAACTCAGAGTCTTCAACGGATGGAGTTCCTAGCAGCCCAGCCCTTGGAGGAGGTGTGGAGTCAAACTTGAATCTCTCACTGAAGCCATCCTCTTGAAGATCAGCTTCAGAACACATCATCGTGAGCCCTTTCCATGTGCGGCGACAGGTTTCATGGGCAACGAAAGCATTCTTGGTGTCAAGATTTCGAGTGTGATTAACATCCACCAAGAGGGTTTTCATCTGACGCTTCAGCCAGTCATGATGCCTATCCTGTTTCTGATGTAGAGCCACAAGAAGCTCTCGGTCGTTGAGAACACGAGTGCGCTTCTTGGGTCTTGGAGCTGTGGAACTGTCAGTGGCTTCAGTGGAAGCAGGGTGTGGTGCACGTGTAGTGCCAGCCAAAGGATACACATGAGAAACTGCTTCAACTCCTTCAACGTTCTGAGTAAAACTCTGATGTTCTGCATTCTGAATACTTAGAGGTTGCTTGGCAGGCTCAGAATATATGGCTTCAGTAGACATGTCCACGTCAGGCAAGAAGATCCGATGGTTGCGGGCTGAGGGCTGATACGAGATGGCGGAGTGTAGCTTGATCAGCCGCATGACCCAAGGGGCGTAGAACTTCAAACCAAACAGATCAATGCCTGATGCAGCAAGTTGGCGTATGAAGAAGTCCTGTGCATTGAAGCATTTTCCATGAAGTATATAGAAGACCAAAGTCTTCTTTGCACCCTGAAGCTTGGCATTTGGAGAGTGCCCTTTGATAGGCCAGAGAGTTCGCCTGATGATGTGATAGATGGTTCTTGGCAGATACTCAAGGTCTTCAACGAAGAACTCTGTGGGATAAGCAACATCTTGGGGCAATGGCTTCATCATGCTGAGCATCTGACTCATATCAGGTTCTGGCCGCTGAAAGATGCTCTCAATAGCTTCAGTATGCAGCTGACAGCCTTGCTCGAAGAGATCGCTAGGAGTGGGCAAGCCAGTGAGCTCAATGATGTCAAATGCATTGGCTTCGTGATGAACGTTACCAGTCATCCACTCCAGGACCCAAGTCTTCGGATCTCTGCTGTACCCTCTGATGTGAAGTGTGGCATAGAATTGAAGGAGCCAGGTGCTGATGCAGGACCTGGAAACCTTGGCAGTCCTGGGATTGGCTTCTGGACCTGAGGCCTGTGCTCAACATGATAGTCGAATTGAGGACCGGCAGTAGACTCAGGAACAGAAGTGGCGGGATCAGTGGCTTCGCTGTCTTCTGATGCCTTTGTTGGGGAGGGCTCCACATTAGCTTCATTGGTGATTGTGGCAGCCTCATGATTTTCATTCTCCACTTGACTAGCTAGAGGGTCGGTCACAAGCACATTCTCCTGGAGAACTGCTTCTTGGTGGGACAGGGGAGTGGGATCTTGTGGGACTCCTTCTTCTGCGGCTGATGCAGCCGGAATGTCTTCAGCAGAAACTTGAGGCCTTGGACCTTTGCGAAGCCTGCGGAACGCAGACGACGCCTGTGGAGTTGGAGTGGGCTGGGCCTCATAGTCTTCTTCCTCTTGTGGGCGATCCGCCCATGAAGCATCCTGTGCAATTGGCGTCAGTGGACGACCAATGCTGATGAGTTCGCTGTTTTCAAACTGAGGAAGGACTACACCATCTACTACATTGTCATGATGACCAATGTCTTCAACAGCGATGGGATCAGCTGTTGGAATGTCTTCAGCTTCATGAGCCTCTGTGGAAGCAGGCTCATGAATTGTCAGTTGTCGTTCAGCTTCAGGATAGACATAGAAATGGGTTCAACTATCAAGGGCTCTGTGGAAGCAGCCCGAGCTTTCTTGGTCTTCCTCTTATTCTTGTAGGGGGCAGTAGGAGAGGCTTCAGAGTGTTTCCTCTTCCTGGCTTCAGCCTCAGCAGTACTTGTCTTCTTGAGCTCTGAAGCTGTTGACCGGCTTTTTGGCTTCGAGCCAGTCAGTCTAGTTGGGAAGACAATCGGAACTGCTTCTTGCCTTGGTGCATCAGGTTCAGCCGTAGCAGGCTTCTTCTTCTTCTTTGCGGCCATCCTGGGGTCGATGCCAGGACGCCCAAGTGCCTTGCGCTTCTCAGCCTCATTATAGGCTTGCACACATCTGTCAGCCAGAGTCTTCATGCGCTCACACGAACCCTGAGCTTCTGCACGCTTCTTCACAAAGGCTTCCTTGAGCTCGTGCATCATTGTCTTGAAGTTCTTCACTTCTTGCACGCTGAGCTTGGCCATATGCTTCTTGAACTGAGCCTTTTCATAGTCAATCTTCTGCTTCAGTTCAACAATGCGCTGGGCAATAGCAAGTTCTGAAGCAATGGCGCCTTGGAAGGCAACACTGAGGCCAATGGGTAGCTACAGATCTTCAAAGCTGATGTTTGGCGTGTCAAACCACTCGTCAATGAAGTTGTGAATGATGGTGACATCAAAGAGAGGCAGATCATTGAAGATTTCTGCTTCTTCTTTGCTCTTGATGAGTTGCTCAAGAGCGTCATCTGCAAGATCTTCATCACTTGACAGATCAATGTTGTCATTGCGCAAAATGACAGCAGCTGTTAGCTCTTGGCCAGTGTGAGGCAGAGGCATCTTGGCCTTCTGGGGCTTGGAGACGCGTGATAAGTCTTCAGACTGCACACTGTCTTCAGGAGGTGCAGTTGCCAGTGGCTTCGCCCTTGAGAATTTTGGTGAAGGGGCAGGTTTTGAAGCTTTAGGCTTCTTCAGCTTCTTTGTCTTCAGAGCTGCAGGAGCTTCTTCTGATTCAGTGTCAGCTGCAGGCTCATTCACTGCAGTCCCTTGAACTAAGATGTAGGTGATGAGGCCTTCAAGGTTGGCGAAAGGACCGATGACATTGGGTTCAACATCTCGTGTGCCATCTGCCCTTGGTGCTCAGGGACCAGGGTTGAAGTCTAACCCAAAAGTCTTCTTGTTCTGCTTCGCTGAGTTCTGAGCAAACTGGAAGTGCGCTTGAACAGATTGTCATCACGACACCATAGCAGTGACGACGAGTGTGCATCAGCAGGCTGTGGTCCACGGACCATGCATGGATAGAAGCCTTGAGCAATGGCTTCATCTCTGGACCTAGGTAGAAGATTCTTGAATATGATGTCTCCCCACGGTCTCTTGATGGCGTTTTTCTCAGCATACTCCTGGGTCACAAATCTGTATTTGAACCATTGTTCCGCCCAATATCTTCGAATCCATTGGATTCGGGTCTTGCGCTGACTGTAATCCTCTTCAGGATCTGTCTTGTACATTTCTGAGAGTTCATCTGGCAGATCTCTGGAGGTCTCACCACGACGCTTTCTGCCACCCTTCCTTGCTGCTTTCTCTGGAGCCATAAACTTTAACTTGAAAGGCTTCAAGACGTTCAAAGGCTTCAAAGGGTTCCGCTTGCTGGACCAACAGGAACTGGCTTCGGGAGAATTTATGTGATGCTGTAAGAATTCTGCAAATGAATGCAGACTATGAGAACCAAAGGATTCTCCCACGGACATGTACCTATGACAGCATTAAGGTGCGAGGGAAGGGGAAGAGGTCATATGCATTCTCAGAAGATTTTGAAGATAAATAAGTTTAGAAGACATTGACCTCATCGTGCGAAGACATTCACTCATAGATAAGAAGTTGGTTCCAGATTTGTATGAATCCACAAATCAGTACAAGTGAGGAATCTAACTACTTTGTGAAGCACAAGTGAATATACTAGGCATGTTATGAGATGCAGTATGAGAGAGATCTAGCTTGTGTGAACAGAAACTGCTTGTGGTAGAAAGTGACAAATCCATAGGATCAATGGTGCTGTAAAAAGAGGAAGTTTTATTTACCACACTAAGAACTGCTAGACGGAGTGTAAGATGAGGCCGAGCAGTTCGATCTTCCGTGCCCTAACTTGGCGACGGAGGACACCTATGGCGACGACGGAGAGGAGGATGTCCGCAGTCGGCGTGAAGACGGCGTCGGAGAGGTTGTGGCAGCGAAGTGCTTCATCGCCGGCGTCGTCGAGGGCTAGCGGTGATGCTAGGGTTCGTGCGAGGGTGGAAGAAGAGATAATGACCGCTGTGAGTGTGTATTTATAGGTACAGGGGCGGCACTGTGCTATTACACAGGTGCCCCTGGCGATTCACATCTGAGGAACACGTGGCCATTATGCGGAATTTTGGGGTTTGTTCCACGTCCCACGCACGCCTGGATTGTTGGGTGGTCGTTCCTACTTCTCCGGATTTCATGTGGAGGAATGAGCATTGAAAACGGACTTAATGGTTGTCTCTGTATCTTCTGCTGACAAGGACGCAGAGAAGACATTCGACAGTTTAAATAGAATGCATATGACTTGGAGAGATAGAGTTTGAGATAGAAAGCATAGAGAGGTTAGGGTCCATAACATTCACTTAGTTCAAAAGATTCAACACGAAGACATAGCTATAAGTGAATGCTGTAGAGGACAGAACACTAGTATATATATATATATATATAATCAACATAGTGAAGATAATCATGAAAATATGTTGAGATCGAAGCCAAACCAAATGTGAATACATTGCAAGGTAACGCCATGAGTGAAACACTTCAAAATAGAACGTTTGGTGGTGGCGTTACCCACCGTATAGGAAGTATTAGACCCAGACACGGCGCACAATTATCGTGGCCCTCCAAAGTCAAATTCCACATTAATGTATTCACACTTAGAATGTATGTCTTCATTGATTGAAGATATACTTTACTTCGTGTGTTGCACATCTAAGTCATCAATATGCATAAGGGTTAGGATGTGTGCCTGATCACAGGACATTTGAGGATTCCAGGATATTTAGCTCACACCGTAACTTGCAAAACCTCTTCTCATCCAAGGGCTTGGTGAAGATATCTGCCAATTGCTCTTCAGTGTTGACGTGTATGATATCAATGTCTTCCTTCACAACATGATCTCTGAGAAAGTGATGACGAATTTCAATGTGCTTTGTCTTCGAGTGTTGAACTGGGTTGTTGGCAATCTTGATGGCGCTTTCATTGTCGCAGTATAGTGGCACTTGCTTCAGATGAATGCCATAGTCCTTGAGTGTTTGCTTCATCCACAGAAGCTGAGCGCAGCAAGATCCAGTAGCAATGTATTCAGATTCAGCAGTGGAGAGAGATACATAGTTCTGCTTCTTTGAAGACCAACATACAAGTGATCGTCCCAGAAAGTGACATGTGCCTGATGTAGACTTGTGATCGACTTTTTCACCAGCATAATCAGCATCCGAAAATCCAACCAGATCAAACTCTAAGCCCTTTGGATACCATATCCTAGAGTTGGGTTGTGATCCAAATATCGAAGAATTCGCTTCACAGCTAAGTGATGCGAGTCCTTTGGTGCCGCTTGAAATCGAGCACACATGCAAACACTAAGCATAATATCTGGCCTAGATGCACATAGATAAAGTAAAGAACCAATCATGGAGCGGTATACCTTTTGATCGAACTCTTTACCATTGTCATCAGGACCCAGATGATGTTTGGCTGGCATTGGTGTTGTGAAGCCTTTGCAGTCTTGCATACCGAACTTCTTCAGGCAATCTTTGAGATACTTCTCTTGAGATATGAAGATGCCATTGCGTTGTTGTCGTATTTGAAGACCGAGGAAGAACTTTAGCTCTCCCATCATAGACATCTGATATTGCTCTTGCATCATATATCCAAACTCTTCACTGTACTTCTGATTGGTGCAGCCGAAGATAATGTCATCCACATATATTTGGCACACAAACAGTTCACCATCATATGTCTTCATGAAAAGAGTGGGGTCTAGGGAACCAGGTATGAAGCCTTTGCTCTTCAGGAAGTATTTGAGTGTGTCATACCAGGCCCGAGGGGCTTGTTTGAGGCCATACAGTGCCTTGTTGAGCTTGTATACCATGTCAGGATGTTTTGGATCTTCAAAGCCAGGCGGTTGTGCAACATACACTTCTTCTTTAATCTTGCCATTGAGAAAGGCACTCTTCACATCCATTTGATATAAAAGTATGTTATGATGATTTGCATAGGCCAGCAGTATGCGTATGGCTTCAAGTCTAGCCACAGGAGCAAATGTTTCATCGAAGTCAATGCCTTCCACTTGAGTATATCCTTGAGCAACGAGACGAGCTTTGTTTCTGACAACTTGACCATGCTCATCTTGCTTGTTGCGATATATCCATTTTGTGCCTATTATATTGTGCTTCCGTGGATCAGGACGCTTAACCAGTTCCCATACACTATTCAGCTCAAACTGTTGAAGCTCTTCTTGCATAGCTTGAATCCATTCAGGTTCCATGAAGGTTTCTTCAACTTTCTTGGGTTCTGTTATTGAGACGAATGCGAAGTGCTCACAGAAATTTGCTAGCTAAGTTGCCCTTGAACGAGTGAGTGGACCAGGTGCATTGATGTTATCAATTATTCTTTCAATCTGCACTTCATTGGCAACGTGAGGATGTATAGGGCGAAGACTTTGCTCTTGCTGTTCATTGTCGTTGTTAGAAGGAATGTCTTCAGGCTGAGCATTGTCTTCATGTTGATCAGGTGTTGAGATGATAAGTTCTTCTTCAGGATGAGCTTCAGAAGGTATAATTTCTCCAGTTCCCATTAGCTTGATGATTCACTGGATGGAACTTCATCTAGCACATTTGGCAGTTGCTCTCTTTGTGAACCGTTGGTCTCATCGAACCGCACATCCACTGTTTCAACCACTTTGTAATGAAAGAGATTGAAGACTCTGTAGGAGTGTGAATCCTTTCCATATCCAAGCATAAAACCCTCATGTGCTTTTGGTGCAAACTTTGAGGTGTGATGTGGGTCCTTGATCCAGCACCTTGCGCCAAATACTCTGAAGTAACTGACATTTGGCTTCTTGCCAGTAAGGAGCTCATAAGATGTCTTGTTCAGTAGCTTGTGAAGATAAACACGATTGATTGTATGGCATGAAGTATCAATGGCTTCGGGCCAGAATTTTCTTGGGGTCTTGTATTCATCTAGCATCGTTCTGGCCATCTCAATTAGTGTTCTGTTCTTGCGTTCGACGACGCCATTCTGCTGTGGTGTGTACGGGGCTAAGAATTCATGTGTGATGCCCAAGGTATCAAGATATGTATCAAGGCTAGTGTTCTTGAATTCAGTGTCATTGTCACTTCTGATGTGCTTTATCTTAGCGCCATAATTTTTCATAGCTCGATTGGCGAAGCGTCTGAAGACATCCTGCACTTCAGTCTTGTAAAGGATTATGTGCACCCAAGTATATCTAGAATAATCATCAACAATAACGAAGCCATAGAGGCAAGCAGTAGTAGTTAGAGTTGAGTAATGAGTGGGACCGAAAAGATCCATGTGAAGCAGTTCGAAGGGTCGAGTAGTAGTCATGATTGTCTTCGAGGATGTTTGGCCCTCGTCAGCTTCCCTGCTTCATAGGCACCGCATAAGTGGTCTTTCTTGAACTTGACGCCCTCGATGCCTATGACATGCTTCTTCTTCGCAAGGGTGTGGAGGTTCCTCATGCCAGCATGTCCAAGCCTCCGATGCTAGAGCCAGCATTCTGAAGCCTTTGCTAGAAGACATACTGCAAGGTGTGGCCCTGCTGAGAAATCTACCACGTAGAAATCATCTTTTCGATACCCTTCAAACACTAGAGACTTGTCAGATTCCATTAGTACAAGGCAACGATATTTTCCAAATATTACGATCATGTTCAAATCGCAAAGCATTGAGACAGACATTAAGTTGAAGCCAAGGGATTCAACAAGCATGACTTTATCCATGTGTTGATCCCTTGAGATTGCAACTCTACCTAGACCCAATACCTTACTTTTACCAGTGTCAGCAAATGTGATGTGGCTCTTGTCGGATGGACGTAAGGTTGAGTCCATAAGAAGACTTCTTTTGCCAGTCATGTGATTTGTACACCCACTGTCAATAATCCATTCTAAAGACGCTGGTGTCGTACCCTACAGTGCAGTTAGGGGGATAGGCTTCACCAAGAGCATTGTGAAGCAAAAACATTTGACGAACCAGTGGGTTATGAAAGCTTAGATCCAGGTTAGGACTAATAGGGAGAGTAGCAAGCGATTCAGGTACGAAGTACATAGTAAGACCATTTGGGCATTTGATCTTGCGCCCTACAAGATGTTTAAGGTCCCCAGCCATAGCGTCAGATGATTTTGGTTTTCTGCTGGAGACCTTTCCCTGCAAAAGAGAGTTAAGCTTTCTTAGCCACCCACATCAAGGGCGGCTTAGAAGCAATAAGTCTAAGTGCAGCATCTGAGAATTTTGGCTTTGAAGCCTTAGCAAACAGTCTTGCAGGCGGACAATAGTACTCATAAGAATAAGCAGAATAGTTCTTGGTCTTATGAACATGGCGGTTTGATGAACCGCTCTCATATTCATATGCCTGAGTATGGTTTCCCTGCAATACATTTGCGTTAGTGCGACTCAGGTGAGTCCTCTGTCTGTATGAAGCCTTTGGACCATATGAAGCCTTTGGTCTGAGGTTTGTCTTCTTCACGTGAGGTGTCATGATGACATTCATAGGAAGACTCTCCAAACACCTTTTCGGAACCCAGATCTTCTTCATAGGCGGTCCATTCCTGCAGTTAGTACCAATGTACCTGGCAAACACTTCACCATTCTGATTCTTAAATAGTATATAGTTTGCATCAAAGGATTCATCAATGATAATGGGGTTAGCACAAGTGAAGCCAGATAGATTGGATGGATCTGCTGAAGGTTCCTTTGCAGCAACCCACATGGTTTTGGGGTACTGCTCAGGTTTCCAGTAAGAGCCATCTGCATTCATTTTCCTTACGAACCCTACACCCTCTTTCCTAGGGTTTCGGTTCAGAATCTGCTTTTTCGGGACATCACATAGCGTCTGATGCCCTTTAAGACTTCAGTACATCCCTGTTTCAAGCAATGTCTTCAAACTAGCATTCTCATCAGCAATAGCGGTGGTATCCTCGGCAGAGGGGTTAGTTACCACATCAACAATTGAAGATATTGCAACAGCAGTAGCAGTAGAACATTCAGCAACAGAAGTAGCATTATCACGCTCAATGCATTTAAGACATGGTGGTTCAAATCCTTCCTGAGCGGGACTGATCTGTTTGGCGGGAAGTGACTTGTTTTCCATTTGAAGATCTTCATGAACCGCTCTCAATTTCTCAAGATCTTGCTTCCTTTGAAGATAATCATAGGAAAGCTTTTCATGAGTTGTTGAGAGAGTTTCATGACGACTTTCAAGTTCCTGATACTTAACGTGAAGATTTTTTATGTCTTCAATTAAGGATTTAGATCGAGTCATTTCAGCACCTAACAGATCATCGCTTCTGTCTAACAGTTTTTGAATATGTTCCATAGCTTTCTGTTGTTCAGTTGCAATTTTAGAAAGTGTTTTGTAGCTAGGTTTTGAACCACAATCAGAGTCATTGTCACTAGATGTTTGATAGTGAGTAGTGCGTGTGTTTACCTTGGCACCGCGTGCCATGAAGCAGTAGGTAGAAGCGGAGTAGTCCTTGTCATTTGCATCGGTGTCGGTGATGAAGTCATTGTCTTCAGTGTTGAAGATGGACTTGGCAACGTATGCTGTAGCCAGACTTGCGACGCCTGAGTAGGATTCCTCCTCAGACTCCACCTCCGCCTCCTCAGAAGCAGACTCCTCCTCTGAATCCATTTCCTTGCCAACAAACGCACGTGCCTTGCCAGATGAGCTCTTCTTGTGTGATGAAGACTTTGAGGAAGACTTGGAAGAAGACTTTGAGTATTTCTTCTTCTTCTTCTTCTTGTCGTCAGAGTCATATTCCTTGCTCTTCTTCTTCCTTTTGTTCTCATTGTCCCACTGTGGACACTCAGAGATGAAGTGGCCAAGTTTCTTGCACTTCTGACATGTTTTCTTCTTGTAGTCATGAGCAGGAGCTTCATCATTCCTTGAACTTGATCGGGAAGACTTTCTGAAGCCTTTCTTCTTGGTGAATTTTTGGAACTTCTTGACAAGCATAGCAAGTTCCCTTCCAATGTCTTCAGGATCATCAGAACTGCTGTCAGATTCTTCTTCAGATGAGGAGACAGCTTTTGCCTTCAAGGCACGAGTTCGCCCATAGTTTGGACCGTAGATATCTCTTTTCTCCGAAAGCTGAAACTCATGTGTGTTGAGCCTCTCAAGTATGTCAGACGGATCGAGTGTCTTGAAATCAGGACGTTCTTGAATCATCAAGGCCAGGATATCAAACGAACTATCAAGTGATCTCAGCAGCGTCTTGACAACTTCGTGTTTGGTAATCTCAGTGGCGCCGAGGGCTTGAAGCTCATTTGTGATGTCAGTGAGTCGGTCAAATGTGTGCTGGACATTCTCATTGTCATTTCGCTTGAAGCGGTTGAAGAGGTTGCGAAGGACACTGATTCTCTGATCTCTCTGGGTTGAGATGCCTTCATTGACCTTGGAGAGCCAGTC
The DNA here is from genome assembly GCF_056163025.1 of Triticum urartu. Lineage (NCBI taxonomy): Eukaryota > Viridiplantae > Streptophyta > Magnoliopsida > Poales > Poaceae > Triticum > Triticum urartu. Next base: position 190,926,610 of record NC_141878.1, on the reverse strand, counting down.
CCAGACCAGCTTGGATGTCTTCAAAGCACTCACATGGCCATACTGTCCTTTGGTCAGATGACCACAGATGATATTCTTGGCAGTAGAGTCCAGTTGAACGAATTTCTTGACATCAGCAGCAGTGACACCTTCTCCAGCCTTGGGAACGCCGTTCTCGACGACATGCCATAGGTCGACGTCAATGGCTTCAAGATGCATGCGCATCTTATTCTTCCAGTAGGGATATTCAGTTCCATCGAAGACGGGGCACGCAGCGGAGACTTTAATTATCCCTGCAGTCGACATAGCTAAAACTCCAGGTGGTTAAACCGAATCACAGAGAACAAGGGAGCACCTTGCTCTGATACCAATTGAAAGTGCGTTATATCGACTAGAGGGGGGGTGAATAGGCGATTTTTATGAAAGTCTTCAGAACATAGAAGTTTTGAAGATAAACGATAAAAATAAACCTATTACCATGCAGCGGAAGGTAGACTACACTAGGCAAACCATAGTCAAGTATTCAATAAAGTGAAAGCACAAAGACTAATAGCAGCTAGGTAGTAAGGATCAGGTAGGAAGATATTGTGAAGCCAAACAGAACACGCAGTCACTCAGTGAAGACAAATGATAGTGCAAACATACAATGACTTCACAAGGAGTAACAGTAAGTAAAGGGAAGTGAAGATGAAACCAGTGACTCGTTGAAGACAATGATTTGTTGGACCAGTTCCAGTTGCTATGACAACTGTACGTCTGGTTGGAGAGGCTAGGTATTTAAACCTTAGGACACACAGTCCCGGACACCCAGTCCTGAACACGCAGCTCAGGACACCCAGTCCTCACCGTATTCTCCTTGAGCTAAGGTCACATAGACCTCACCCAATCACTCTGGTAAATCTTCAAGGTAGACTCCCAAACCTTCACAGACTTTGTTCACCGGCAATCCACAATGTCTCTTGGATGCTCAGAACGCGACGCCTAACCGGCTAGAGGATGCACAGTCCTCAAGTGTAATAAGTCTTCAGATCACACAGACAAGAAGACTTAAGTGATGCCCAATTCTCTCTGGCTCTGGTGGTTAGGGCTTTATCCTCGCAAGGAATTCTCTCTCAAAGGCTTTGAGGTGGGTTGCTCTCAAACGACAAAAGCCGTACTTTCAATCTGAGCATACAACCGTTTATGGTTGTAGGGGGTGGGTTATTTATAGCCACATGGAAACCCGACCTGATTTGTCCGAAATGACCCTGGGTCACTAAGGAACTGACACGTGTTCCATCGGTCAGATTTCAAACTCACACGGCAACTTTACTTGGGCTGCAAGCAAAGCTGACTTGTCTGACTCTGGACAAGATTCGCTCTCATAGTCTTCACTCGAAGACATAGGTTTTTGGTTTAGGCATCACTTCAGTCATTCTGACTGGTTCTCTTGGAACCCACTTAACAGTACGGTGGTTCCTATGACTCAACACAAAAGAAAAAGAACTACGAAAGATCTAAGTCTTCGAGCTCCATAGGCTTCATATAGTGTCTTCTCTTGCCATAGTCTTCAATGTGAATATCTTCATATACCACTTTTGACTTCAATGTCTTCATACATTTTTAGGGGTCATCTCTGGTAGTAAAACCGAATCAATGAGGGACTTCTACCTGTGTTATCCTAAAATTCTCACAAACACATTAGTCCCTCAACTAGGTTTGTCGTCAATACTCCAAAACCAACTAGGGGTGGCACTAGATGCACTTACAAGAAGGATCGTGCGATGCGTTTCTAGAGTTAAGCTGCACCAAAGATCATTTCCAATGTCTCCTTAGCATTATGACACTCAAATGTTAAGACTAGCAAGTAATGGCCATTCAAATTAAACTCACCGTGCTCCCAGGAGCAATCACTGGCATCGGCGGAGTGGTCTGACCGGACTTCTCGCACACAGACTGCACATTTGGTTTTCACAACAGAGTCATACTAGTTAGTAATGAGACTCAAATGTTAAGACTAGCAAGTAATCTGCAGAAGAAACTTACCACAAGGAGCTCGTACATGGCCCTTGCCTGCATGTCATTCCGTGCCCTCTCCTCCTCCAACATCTTTGTCATCCTCTCCTCCAACTCTCGCTGCCTCTCCGCCGCCTCCGCCAGAAGTTTCTCTGTTCTATCTCTCCCACTCTGTATAGCAGCCTGCAACACCACTCACATGACCATTTTAATCATTGATGGAAGCGCACACAATGTAATGGAGAAAGATAGCTGAGTACGTATAACTAACCTTGAAGGCGAGTTGGACTGGCCGTTCACGAGGCCTTATCTCAGGAGTGGAGCTCGACTGGCGCGCCTTGATCTCCGGGAGAGTGCTAGGACGACGGATAAGTCCATCTCCCAAGGCTATGGAGCCATGGGACCTCCCGCCACCAGATATCATCAGCAGCTCTGTATCAATGGGACCCTGGCTCGGGTTAAAGTCCTCCCCTTTCCTCGCCTTCCCGTGATCTCTATATTGCACGAGATTGTCGTGGGCGGAAATGTTGGTGAAGTTCTTTGGATCATCGAGGTTAGATGCAGAGAATGCCTTGACTTTCTTGTAAGGGCCAGTGTGGGCCATGGCATACAGGTCGTACACCTCTGGCACCTTATCCGCCTTATTGTAGCATGCCTGAAAGAGAGAAACAAAGTAAATTAGTAATTTAAGGGCTAAAGCTAGCATGATGAATGAATTGCATGAATCATGAAGCAAACCACATACCCAGTTCTGCCCGTACTGAAATAAGTTGGAGCTGCCTTGGTGGTGTGGCACACCTTCCATTTGGGCACGTTTGTCCTTGGCCTCTTTGTGGGTGGCCAGCCATTCTTTTGAGCACCACGCATTGACCAACACCTCCCAACAATCCATCCGATCCACACACCATCTCGGAGGGGCCTAAGTTAGCAAATAGAAACTTGAGCGCTACGGCTATGAATTACTAAATGAAGGAAGTAAGTACAAGGCCTTAAGAATTACCTTCATGTACTGCTCCTTACTCAAGAACTTATCGCGGCACTCCTGCTTGGGCGTCTTGATACCACGCCCGGCGTAGTAGTCTCGAACAGCCTACACCCGAACCTCATGCCGTAAGTTCTAAAGTAGGCGCTTGCACTCCTTGTGGATAACATCTGCCTCCTCCTCCTCGTATCCCTCCTCACACCTGTAGAATGTCTGCAATCAAATGAGACAATATTGATTAGTACAATTAATAAATAGCTAGTTGAAGATTTTTAATTGTGTAAAGGAGCAATTACCCATAACTTTCTGATCACCATGTCTGCCCTCGTCTCGCACAATACACCGTCGATAATCTCACCCGGCGGGGCCGGGGCAGCCAAGTAGTGCTCCCAAGTCAATCCAACCTCTGGAAGCCGACCCTCACCAGGCAACGTGACAAACCCCGGGAAGTTTTGCCGAATCAGAACTCCAAGGACGGAGTTGGGCCGGCGGACACTTTCATGGTGGTCCCAACCCCTGCAGCATGACAAGGCCAACACATCAGTTATTTGAAGAAAAGAAACGTGAATGCAGAAGGTACAAAAAGATTAAATGCACTTACCTCTCCCCATCAGGGAAAATCAACCACCTTTGCTCGCGGGTCGCCGGCACGGACAGGAGCCGTGTAGCACCACGCTGGTAGACGTTTCCCCCCTCCTCCCCCTCCTCCTCAAAATCAGTCGGCTCCCCGCCATCATCAGCATGGCCACTCGGCTCCTCAGGCTGACCCGACCAGTTACCCCATCCAAGCGTGTGCTCCTCCGGGGTCTCGTGGGCCGAAGGACCGTCGACCCAACGCTCGTGGGCCGAAGACCCGTGGACCGGAGGCTCGTGGACCGGAGTCCGTGCAGCCTCCTCCTCAGGCGAGTCCACCCTAGCAGTCACGTGCTCGGGTGAAACAGCTGGGGGCGGCAGCGAGGAAGGCGCCGTAAGAGTCACCCTACCTCCTCTCCCACGACCACGTGCTCCACCTCCTCTCTTCTTCTTACCTTGTCCCCTGCTGGGCACCGCAGTCGACGGAGAAGGTCCCGGCGGTGTCGCCATACTGTCCAGCAACGCTCGGCGGAGAGGTGCATGTGGAATGGAAGACCTCGCACCATGCGCCGACGAAGAAGGGGCCTCGGCGCGCTCCCGACCAGCGCCCACCATCTTTCAACACCTGCCATGACAAAGAATAAACGAAATTAGTACAACATAAAAAAAAGTACCGACATGAATAATAATATGTATATCACTTAAGTGTATCATCATCAAGTACAACATAAAAAAATTGAATACCTGACACTACTAATAATCTCAATCAGTATCATCAATAAATGCATAATCATCATCATCACTATAATCAATGATGGGCTCATAGGGTTCATTGGCATCAACATGTGCAAGGCCACCTTGACGTAATCGGTCAAGCATTGACAGGTCATCCGCAGCAGTAACCTCTTCTTGTTCCGGCTCTTCCTGTTCCTCCTCTGGGGTGATGTCGGATTCATTGTCGCTGTCTACTTCAATGTTTTGGGGTGAAGTATAGCGGTTCTTGAAACGCTTTTTGGAAAGACGTGTCTCTTGGAAGAATTCTCCTTCATATGTGTCTGGGTTAATGTGAGGTTCATAATCCTCTTCCTTTGGGGGAGAAAGTCTAGCACGTGGCGGCACTTCATAAACAACATCCCAACCTTTTAGATTTGGATTAGTTTGGCAGGCCCACGGTAGATAGAATACTTGGGTCGCCTGTTGAGCCGTAATATAGACATCAGGAACATCTAAATGGGTGCTTTGGTTGATTTCAACTAGCCCTATATGTTCATGAGTCCTTCTAGTCTCCTTCGGCTGAAACAAATAACATTTGAAGACTATGACATTTCGGTGGGTTTTCACCATAGAACAGAAGTTCATAAATTGCTTCAACTCTCCCATAATACTCGGTACCTCCTTCGCCGATAGCAGATACACAACAATTTGTAGACTTTCGGTCGGCCATAGATAGCTCTTTGCCATAGGTACAAAAGCGATACCCGCTGATGTCGTACTTGTCAAATGAACGGACCTTATAGTCAAAACCATTAGCGACTTGTCTCAATTCAGCGTCCATAGACTCTGAATTAGCCTACAAGTTTAATATGAAAGGATTGTTGCATTACACACAAATTAGTGAATGAAATGAAATTGTCTAATAGAAATTACCGTTTGTTTGAACCAAGAGATGAAACCGGGATAGCCGCCTCCTTGCTTTGTGAGAAGCTCATACTCTTCGATGGAATCCTTTTGGATCTCCACTCCATACGAGAATATGGCGACGTATCGACTGTATGACATATCCAGGAATAAGAGCAGTTCAAAGGAAATAGAAGTTGCGAAACAATGTACCGAGAACTTACTCGATGTACGGCCGCACTTCTATCAGGTTGTTGAAGATATACAACGAAATGGTCCGCCATTCTTCGTTATCCAAAGATACTGGATGTGAAACACTAGTTGGTGCGAGATTCCCTTTGAATAGGCTGAGGTTGGATCCAACCTTTTTAGGGTCGTCAGCATTGTACCGAGGCTTCGGATTATGCAAATGACGATTTTTGGCTTCGTAGTGTGCTGTTACGAAGTTTGCTGCCTCCTCTGTGATGAGTGCCTCAGCCATCGATGCTTCAATTCTATGTTTATTTTTACATTTTTCTCGAAGCGTCTTCTGCATCCTCTCAGTTGGGTAGCACCAACGATTTTGCACGCCCCCCCCCCCAATCTTGCCTTGGTTGGGAGATGTAAAATCAAATGGTGCATTGGATTAAAGAAGCCCGGTGGAAAGATCTTCTCTAACTTGCCGATCAACTCCGGCGCCAACTCTTACATTTCTTCTAGCACTCCAGGCGATAGTTCTTTCGCACAAAGAACATGGAAGAAATAGCTGAGTTCTGCCAGTACTAGCCATTCATCCTCAGGGATGAAGCCACGCAACATCACCGGCATTACCCGCTCAATCCATATGTGCCAATCATGACTCTTGAGACCAAATATCTTCAGTTTATCAAGATTCGCTCCCCTCTTTAGATTCGCTGCATACCCATCGGGGAACATCAATTGCAGTTGCACCCACAAGATAATTTCCCTCATAGCTGGCCTTCCAAGATTGAACCATGCCTTTGGCTTCGTCCAGTTCTGCTTTCCTGTCGGTTCTTTCATGTTTTGTAACGGCCTATCACATAGCGCCTCCAGATCGACTCTAGCCTTAGTATTATCCTTTGACTTCCCATCTATGCTGAACAATGTACCAAAAAGTGCATCGGCGATATTCTTCTCAGTGTGCATCACGTCGATGTTGTGTGGGCAAAGGAGGCCTTTGAAGTAAGGCAGATCCCATAAGCATGTTTTGTGAGTCCACGCGTGCTTAGTATTATACCCCTTGAAGTACCCTGGACGCTGTGGATCTGGCTCGAGAGCGTTTAACTGATCCAGGGTCTATTGGCCTATCAATGCAGGTGTAGAGTTTTTGACAACTCTACCCCTGATGAAGTTCTTCTTGTCTTTCCTGAACTTATGGCGAGGATCCAGGAACTGTCTATGCATGTCGAAGCAAGAAAACTTGCGACCGGCCTGAAGCCAACGAAACTCAAGAGCTCCCTTGCATGTGGGGCACGGGAACCTTCCATGCACACACCAGCCAACGAATAGCGCATACGCCGGCAAGTCATGCGTCGAGTACATGTACCAGACACGCATTATGAAGTTCCGTTTGCTATAGGCATCGTATGTCTTGAACCCATTATCCCAGGCTTCTTGCAATTCGTGCTTAAGCGGCTGCATGTACACATTCATATTTTTCCCTGGATAGTTGGGCCCTGGAATTATCAACGTCAGGAAAATGTTCTTTCTTTGCATAATCTGTCCGGGGGGAGATTGAGTGGAAAGACAAATACGGGCCAACAACTGTATTGGGCTGCCGTCATACCAAACACACCGAACCCATCCGTGCTGATGCCGACTCAAGGATGCCTCGGATCTGCCGCTTTGTCAGCTTGTAATTCATCAAACTTTTTCCATGCAACACCATCCGATGTGTGTACCATCATCAGATTCCCATCTGCATCTAGTTCGGTTCTTTTACCTGTTTTGTGCCATGTCATCTGTCTGGCCGTCTCTTCGACCATGAAAAGACGTTGAAGTCTTGGTACGATTGGCATATACCGAAGAACACTAACGGGGATTTTGGTCTGTGTCTTCTCACCCATACCGTTGTCTACCACAATATACCTGGAAGACATGCAAATGGGACAATAGTTCATGTCCGCATAGTCAAGCCTAAATAAGGCACATCCTTTCTCATAGGCATGTATCTTCTCATAGGGCATCTTCAGTGCACGGAGGATTTTGTCCGACTGGTACAGGTTTGCAGGCATTACATGGCCTTTGGGTACAAAGCGTCCAAATACTGTCATAATTGCGTCATAGCATTCTCTGCCCAAGTTGAACTGAGCCTTCAGAGCCATTACTTGTGAGATGGCATCCAACTAACAAAGCTCAGTGTGCTTGTGGAGCAGACGTTTTGAAGACTCCAACATTTCATTGAAGGCCTTTGCAGATTCCTCCATCTCCTCGTCCGAATCCCGAGCATCATCATAGTCTTGCACCATGTTTTCCATCCCGGTACCATGCTCGTCGGTGCGACGACGATCCACCTCAGCTCGGTCACGTTGGGCAGACTAACCATGAAATGTCCACACCGTATAATCGGGCGTAAAACCACTCTTCTGCAGGTGTTTGCCCATTTCAGCCTCAGTCTTCTTTTCCCAATTGCCGCACCGGAAACAGGGGCACCAGGTTTTCTTTTGGCCATTTTCAAATGCGGCTTGCACAAACCCCTTGGTTTTTGTGAACCATTCAGTGCTCCATTTGTTCTGACCAGTGTGACCGGTATACATCCACGCGCGGTCACTCATCTTGACTTTCAGAGCTACTGGACACACAACAATTATATATGTAATTCACCATGTATATATTCATCAGTTGATCTACTTTGTCAATTTTATTACGTCCATGCAACCTACACTCTAATAGGTAATGATAGGTCCTAATCCCACCCGTGTATGTGTAGATTGGGTTCATTTTCCCATGCTATGCTCTGGATCCGACGCAAAATTTCGGCAGCACCTCCCCGTTGTTCTCCTGATACACGTCTCTGCAATAAACAGAGAGGATGTGTACCTGGAGAACAACAGGGGAGGCACTGACAAAATTTATGCGTCGAATTCGGAGCAAAGCATATGGGAAAATGAACCCAATCTACACATACTCGGGCTGTCCATGGATAGCGTTGGACAATTTGAAAGAATCAAGGTTATAAATATGCAAATGCATGCATATGACGCTTTCGAACGGGAGACACATATTGGTTACGCATACTGATAATTCAAGACACATGTATAGCTAGCTATCAAGTTTCATCGAAATAGATCAAATAATTAATGGGGGAGGAGGACTTGTCATTTGTGCTCACCCACGAACGAAGGGGCAGAGCTCGTCAAACGCACGGCGAGGTCGTCGAACACCAAACCTCGCAGCGATGAAACAACTGCACATTTAAAACTACACAATCAACACAATTATATATGATGTTTTTCATAAAAAAATCGAAAAATATATGACCTAACTAATAATTCACAAATATATGACCCCGTCGGCCTCTGGAAGGCCAAAGAACACCTTTTCGGGAGGTGTCGGGGGTCGGGGTGTCGTGTCGGTGTCGGGGTGCCGTGTCAGGTCGGGGTGCTGTTTCGGGGTCGGGGTGTCGTGCCGATGTCGTGGTAGTGCCGTGTCGGTGTCGGGGTGCTGTTTCGGGGTCGGGGTGTGGTGTCGGGTTCAGGGTGTCGGGTCAGGCTCGGGGTCGGGGTGTCGGGTCAGGCTCGGGGTCGGGGTGTCGGGGTCGGGGTGTCGGGTCAGGCTCGGGGTCGGGGTGTCGGGGTCGGGGTCGGGGTTGGGGTCGGGGTGTCGGGGTCGGGGTCTCGGGGTCGGGGTCGGGGTGTCGGGGTCGGGGTCGGGGTGTCGTGTCGGGGTGCCGGGTCGGGGCCTGGGTACCGTGTCGGGTTGGGTTTTTTCCTTTTCTTCTTCTTCCTCTTCTTCCTTTTCTTCCTTTTTTTCCTTCTTCTTCTTCTTCTTCTTCCTCCTCCTCCTTTCCTTTTTCCTCTTCTTCTTCTCCTCCTCTCCTCTTTTTTCTTCTTCTTCTTCTTCCTCTTCTTCTTTTTTCTTCTCCTCCTCCTCTTCTTCTTCTTCTTCTTCTTCTTCTTCTTCTTCTCCTCTCCTCTTTTTCTCTTCTAAAACTAAACTAAACCTAAACCTAAAACTAAAAAAACAGAAAAAAGGAAAAAACTAAATCTAAAACTAAAACTAAACTAAAACTAAACCTATAAACCTAAAACTAAACCTAAAAGTAAAAGTAAACTAAATCTAAACTAAACATAAACCTAAAACTAAAAAAACAGAAAAAAGGAAAAAAAGAGGAGGCAGAGAGCTCACCTGGGTGGAGGAGGGGGGCGGGGCGGCCTGGGGCGGCGGAGGAGGGGGGCGGGGCGGCCTGGGGCGGCGGCGCCGGGAGGCAGTGGCGACGGGGCCGGGCCCGGCCGGGGCAGCGGGGCGCGGGGCTGCCAGGCGCCGGGGCATGGAGGCACCCAGACGGCAGGGCGGCGGGGGTGGCGGGGGCGCCGGGGCGGCGGCTGGGTGGTGGGGCGACGGGGCGGGGGTGGTGGGGCGACGGGGCGGTGGCGAGAAAGAGAGAGAGAGAGAGAGAGAGAGAGAGAGAGAGGGGCAAGGTGGGGCGCGGCCGTTAACGTTAGTGGGGCCCTCCCCCTTTGCCGTCCGCCCCCCTTTGCCGTCCGCTGTTTTGCTCTTTGCCGTCCGCTAGCTGACAGCAAAGATTCTTTGTCGTCTGCTAGCCGATGGCAAAGAACTGGCTGATGGCAAATTAGGTATTTGCCATCAGCCAGTTCTTTGCCGTCTGCTTTTTGGTAGCTGATGGCAAAGAGCTTCTTTGCCGTCCGCCAGCTGACGGCAAAGAGCTGGCAGATGGCAAAGTAGCTGATTCCAGTAGTGAGTGCTGTTATTAACATGAGTTGTAACGCTGAGCAATTAGAGCTTAGTGCTAGAATATAGAAGGTCTAGAGTTCTCTCTTTATTATCCATGATCAATCGTTTGTAATTGCTGCTGTAACTCAACCTGGATGTTTTGTATATAAAGAGAAGGAAACCGGTGAGGTTCATCGCGGCTTACCACAAGAATACTTTTGTTTACATGGTATCCGAGCCATCTGACCAATGTCAGCCTCTTCCTCCTCTCCCATGGCTTCCGTGCCAGCGGGTACCACCGTCGTCACCGTGCGTCTCTCTCGCGACAACCATCTCATGTGGAAGGCATAGTTCCTCGCGTTCCTGCGCACCTACAATCTCCTTGGCCTCACACCTGGCAGAGAGATGGCACCTGCTTCGATCATGGACCAGACCACGGGCACAGGCGATGCGCGCACCACCACTCAGGTGGAGAACCCGGAGTACACGATATGGTACCGTATGGACCAGATGATCCTCAGCGGCATCCTCGCTACCGTCTCCGAGGACATCTTGCCGTACGTCATGGCTGCCACCTCTACCGCCGAGGCCTGGGGGCAGCTGGAGCGGATGTTTGCATCGCGCTCTCATGCTCGCCTTGTTCAGGTACGCGCACAACCGTCTACTCCAAAAGGTTCATGTGGCGCCCAAACTTACAAACTAAGTTCAGTTCTCCGTTCTCCACGGTGGGCAACAACCATCTACCCCAACTCAGTAGTATCTATGCTGCCTCTCTACCATCGGGATTTATTTTTACAAATTTTCACCCTAACCAACCAATTTGATACAAATGCGCTGGTGGAAGGTTGGCTACACACCACATCTTACCTTCCATAATCAGCATTGGTATAGCGGATATCCTGACATCACAAATGGTAGAAGGAGCATAATGTCATAATGGTATAGCGAAATATTGGTGGCCATGCTGAAAAATATAATAGGAGGTGGCGGGTGGGAGCTCGTGGTGGCGACGACGTTGTGTGGGCTGGACGGCGATAGACTCGTGTGCTCCAGATTTTATGGTGGCGGGGGTAGGTAGGGGGTTGACAGGCTAGGGCAGGGCAGGTCATCAGATCTGGTGGCATAGATCTATGACTGATGGCTAGTTCTAGGGTTGGGGTCTCTCTCCAAAATGTAGGGTTTTGGGGAGGCTAGAATTTTCCCATAAATGGAAGGGAGAGGGTTTCCTTTTATAAATGGAGGCTATGTCGGCCGTTGGTTGTGTTGTGAATAGTGTTGATACGACCCAATAGACAATTCTATTAAGGAAGCAATTTTATTGCTTTAATGGCTATATCGACCATAATTAATAATTGGGGCATGGAACTAACACCAGTGACTTGAAATTTTAATATGGCCTCTTTAGACTATGGCAGAGCCACATAAAAATAATCAACCCATTTGGAGCACATTTAATTTTATTTAGAAATAAAATCCATTTAATTGAATAAATTGGTTTGAACTGCAAGTGAGTGATAAGGGAGGGCCAATATTATAAAATAATTTGGGTAGATCCCAAATATCACATAAAGGCTAGATGCATACTGTGGAGATGACTCTTGGGATAGAATACCAAGAGGAAGAAGAGTTTTACTTATTCACCATTTAATAAAGACGAAATATAATAGAGCTCGAGGTTTAATAAAATACCCAGATTAATATTTAGTAAAATGCCACATGATGCTTACGCAATGCTTATGATGCAATGGTGACAAAAATCTACAATCCGTTTCTAATTAGGGCACTAGCTACCCTGGGTTATTGGAGAGATGACATCTTGCACTTCCTAGGTGGCGGTAGACTTAGGACATTCTCTTTAAGAGTGCAATATGAATGTGTTTGGGCTATCTCAGATTAGGAACTTTATGTGTCAATTAGGATCGATGAAACACAAGATGCAAGGTTGTGGCTATTCGAGTTGAGCAACAAATTAGACTGTGACAAGTATACTAAAGCAAAATAGCAATTCTTTGGGGCATTTGGAGGGCAAGGATATGAGCGATTCATGAATATGAATTTCAATATCCCTTGTCAACTCATTCTTTTATGATCGGTTAATGGCTGACATATGCGAGGCAGACTCAAAACCATTGGGTGGCAGTGTTAATACACCGAGATTGGCTTCTAGTACGATGATGACTGCAATAGGACTCCTACGGATCTAGGAATGCTCAAGATACATGTCAGTGGTGGGGTAGCTAAGCATGGGCGAGGAGGTGCAACAACTGTTGTATGTCGTGATGAGAAACACCAAGGGGGATTGGCCATGGTGATGAAAGGTATGATTACCCCTGCTATTTTGGAAGCAACAGCGATTAGCGAAGATCTCTCTTTGCTTGTTGATCTTCATGCACAATAGGTTCTTATTATATTAGACTGCCTTGAGGTGATTAATCACTTGAACTCCTAAAATAGGATCACCAGTTATGTCTCTATCTTGAAGGAGATTGTCGGGAAGAAAGCTTCGTTCCAGCTAGTCATCTTCGACCACGAGCGATGAAGGTTAAAAAGGAAGGCACATTCTTTAGCAAAATTTTCATCTTTCATGTAGACATGTCTTTCTGTTTTACAAGGTAAGCCCTCTAGCTCATTTATTCATTCCCAATCAAAGTTACATCATTTATGAGAGCATTCCAAAGGAAGCTAGGGTGTTCATCGATCCAAGTACAAGATTCATATCTAATTGAAACAGATTTAGCTACCTCATGATCTACCATATTGGGCCCCCTTGGACATAGTTGACATGTTACCTCATCAAACACACTAGCTTGGATCATGCAATCATGGAATATTGCTGAGCTGGAATGTAATGCTCAACATGCGGTCCTAGCATGAACGAAGACTTTGCAATCCTCGCTAAGGATAGAAGCACATATTGGAGACGCCCCCAACATATGATTAATATCATGCACGCAAGTGTCTGATGACCCACAAGTATAGGGGATCTATCTAGTCCTTCCGATAAGTAAGAGTGTTGAACCCAATGAGGAGCAGTAGGAAATGACAAGCGGTTTTCAGTAAGGTATTCTCTGCAAGAACTAAAATTATCGGTAACAAATAGTTTTGTGATAATTTAATTTGTAACGGGTAACAAGTAACAAAAGTAAATAAGGTGCAACAAGATGGCCCAATCCTTTTTGTAGCAAAGGACAAGCCTCGACAAACTCATATATAAAGGAAAGTGCTCCCGAGGACACATGGGAATTATCGTCAAGCTAGTTTTCATCACGCTCATATGATTCACGTTCGGTACTTTGATAATTTGATATGTGGGTGGACCGGTGCTGGGGTACTGACCTTCCTTGGACAAGCATCCCACTTATGATTAACCCCTATTGCAAGCATCCGAAACTACAAAAGAAGTATTAAGGTAAACCTAACCATAGCATGAAACATATGGATCCAAATCAGCCCCTTACGAAGCAACGCATAAACTAGGGTTTAAGCTTCTGTCACTCTAGCAACCCATCATCTACTTATTACTTTCCAATGCCTTCCTCTAGGCCCAAACAATGGTGAAGTGTCATGTAGTCGACGTTCAGATGACACCACTAGAGGAAAGACAACATACATCTCATCAAAATATCGAACGAATACCAAATTCACATGACTACTTATAGCAAGACTTCTCCCATGTCCTCAGGAACAAACGTAACTACTCACAAATCATATTCATGTTTATAATCAGAGGGGTATTAATATGCATAAAGAATCTAAACATATGATCTTCCACCGAATAAACCAACTAGCATCAACTACAAGGAGTAATCAACACTACTAGTAACCCATAGGTACCAATTTGAGGTTTTGGGACAAAGATTGGATACAAGAGATGAACTAGGGTTTGAGAGGAGATGGTGCTGGTGAATATGTTGATGGAGATTGACCCCCTCCTGCTGAGAGGATCGATGGTGATGATTTCCCCCTCCCGGAGAGATGTTTCCCCGGCAGAACAGCTCCGTCGGAGCCCTAGATTGGTTCCGCCAAGGTTCCGCCTCATGGCGGCGGAGTTTCATCCCGTGAGCTTGCTTATGATTTTTTCTCTAACGAAAGACTTCATATAGTAGAAGATGGGCACCGGAGGCCTGCCAGGGGGCCCATGAGACATGGGGGCGCGCCCAGGGGGTAGGGTGCGCCCCCCACCCTCGTGGCCAGGGTGTGGGCCCCTCTGGTTAATTCTTTTGTCAGTATTTTTTATATATTCCAAAACATGCTCCGTGAAGTTTCATGACTTTTGGAGTTGTGCATAATAGGTCTCTAGTATTTGCTCCTTTTCCATCCCAGAATTCCAGCTGCCGACATTCTCCCTCTTCATTTAAACCTTGTAAAATAAGAGAGAATAGGCATAACTATTGTGACATTATGTGTAATAACAACCCATAATGCAATAAATATTGATATAAAAGCATGATGCAAATTCGACGTATCAACTCCCCCAAGCTTATACCTCGCTTGTCCTCAAGCGGAAGCCGATATCGAAAAATATGTCCACATGTTTAGAGATAGAGGTGTCGATAAAATAAAATACGGACATGAGGGCATCATGATCATTCTTAGAACAGCAACATATATATTGTCATATGATTTCCTATGCTAAAGTAACAATTCATTCACAATTTCAAGTATGAATCAGAAGCTTCATTGAAAACTAACAGACTATATTCTTGGTCATTGAAGCAATTTCAATTTATCATAACATTGGAAAGAGTCAACATAAGAGCTTTTCAGCAAGTCCACATACTCAACTATCATTTAGTCTTTCACAATTGCTAACACTCACACAATATTTATGGGTATGAAGTTTTAATCGGACACAGAGAAAGATAGGGGCTTATAGTTTTGCCTCCCAACCTTTTACCTCAAGGGTAATGTCAACAATAATAGTTCATGAAAACTCACATCCAATTAGCTATATATATCAGGATCTTTCCAGCACATTGTGCTTCCCAAAGGATAAAATGTAAAAAGGAAATGTGGAGATCACCATGACTCTTGTATAAAGTATAAGACAAGAATAAAAGATAGGCCCTTCGCGGAGGGAAGTAGAGGTTGTCATGTGCTTTTATGGTTGGATGCACGAAATATTAATGCAAAAGAACGTCACTTTATATTGCCACTTGTGATATGGTCCTTTATTATGCAGTCCATCGCTTTTATTTCTTCCACATCACAAGATCGTATAAAGCTTATTTTCTCCACACTAATAAATCATACATATTTAGAGAGCAATTTTTATTGCATGCAACAATGACAACTTACTTGATGGATCTTACTCAATCCATAAGTAGATATGGTGGACTCTCATGGCAAAACTGGGTTTAAGGATGTTCGGAAGCACATGTAGTATCTCTACTTGGTGCAAAGAATTTGGCTAGCATGAGAGGGAAAGCCAAGCTCAACATGTTGGATGATCCATGACAATATAATTTATTTCAGATGTAAGAAAACATAACCCATTACATTGTCTTCCTTGTCTAACATCAACCTTTTAGCATGTCATATTTTAATGAGTGCTCACAGTCATAAAAGATGTCCAAGATAGTATATTTATATGTGAAAACCTCTCTTTCTTTATTACTTCCTATTAATTGCAACGATGACCAAAACTATGTTTGTCAACTCTCAACAACTTTTATTCATCATACTCTTTATATGTGAAGTCATTACTCTCCATAAGATCCATATGATCTCTTTATTTCTATTTATTCTTTCTTTTCTCTTTTATTTTTATTCCCTCCAGATCATGGCAAGATAATCAGGCCCTTGACTCATAACTAATCTTTATTATATATTGCTCATGGACTCGATTACATAGAAAGATCATAAAGCAAAACTCAAAACTAGATCATACTAAAACTTTATTCTACTATTTAAATATATAATCAGAAGGATCGAACTAAGAAAAACGGTAAAGATAGGAGTGTGATGGTGATACAATACCGTTGCACTCCCCCAAGCTTGGCAGTTGCCAAGGGGAGTGCCCATACCAGATACTCAGTTCTTCTTTGCTGATGAAGAAGATGGTGGTGATGATGGATAGTCGCACATCGAGTGTAGAAGATCCTCCAATTTGCGGATAATGCCCTTGAGTGCGATGATATGCTCCTTCAACCAAATATTTTCATGTGTGAAATAATTGTTTTGAATGCAAGCTAACTCAATCAACTTGAAAGCTTCAATCTCCGTTGGGGTAAGAAGATTGTGATGAGGTTGAAGGATGTCTTCGTCTTCTACTGCGGGAACTTGATCCTCAATGGCCTCCTTGATCCCATCGTCCTTGTTGATCTCCCCGTGTTCTTCTCTCTTCAGCTCTATCTTCATTAGCCAAGCATCGTTGCCCTAATTGTTGAAGGAGGGGGACGACATGATTGTCGGCGTTCTGGGAACGGGGGTCCCCAGATTTGCCTGCCTGCGGCCCACGGCGTGGCCAAGCAGCAGGCCGTACGGCCCATCTTCACCAACAAGGCACCCAAGACCCTCGCGAGGCGAACGACGCAAGACCTCCTCTCGAGTGGCCTAGCTAGGCAGGCTCACGAGGAGTGGAGATACCAAGGCAGGGCGAACCTCATGAGACTCTCGTGACGTGAGCCATGACGATCGACACCAGGCAGGCGCTACGCGCGCGCCAGCGCGCACAGCGTCCTTGTTTCCCCTTTGGTGCAAAGGAGGCAAGCGCAGCCGTGGAGTACCGAGGCCTCAGGCAAAAGTTGCCATTTCGGTGCAACAAGACCAAGACCAGACGTACGGCAAGGCGGAGGTTATCTTGGAGCCCAAGATGGCGTCACCCCAGAGCCTTTCACAGGCGTAGACTACCTTTTGTCGGGATAGCTTGTACTAGCTGTCCCCCTTCGAATTAGCCCGCCATTATTGGCTCCCTTCCCGCTCAATATTTGGGAAGAGGACCAGGGCCTCTATAAATAGGGATAGCCACCACCATAGTAGGAGAGATCATCTTAGCTTGAGAGATGATCTTAGCTGGAGGGATGATCTTAGCTTGAGGGAATCTACACACCACAAGTCCGTACGCACAAGAACACCTCAACCTCAGGAGGCTGTTCTTCCCCTTGTATTGTTCATCATCAGCCCAAGAGGCAATCCACCACCACCACACTAGATTAGGGTATTACACCACAACGGTGGCCCGAACCAGTATAAACCCCATGACTTTCTGTGTTGCGAGTTCGTCGAGTTCGTCCGCAAGATCTTAGCGAGCTAGAGCGTAGATCGGTAGGAGGGAAAGACTTCACGCGCACCCCAGTGTTCAAACCTTAAGGGTTTGCCGGAACCCCACATCCGACATTTGGCGCACCAGGTAGGAGGGCGCCGGAGCTTCTTCTCCGCCAATCAGCTCTCCGACGTTCACCGGCTACGATGTCTGGCGACCCAAGGGCCGGATCCGACCGCTGGGCAGCCTGGCCGGCCCGGACGGCGCCGCCTGCCCATGAAGGTCTCGACCCCGCACCCCAAGCGGCATGGGAGCCACCAAGGTCCGCCGGGCGTGGACAGCGCGGCCAGGCATCATCCACCCTCACCCCGTGGCAAGTACGAGCCGCGGCGAGAGCCGCGAGTCACGCTGCAGCAACAGCGCCGCACTCACAGCGGGAGCAAGCGAACATGCGGGCGGCACTCACAGTGGCAAGGGAGCTGAAGCGATGCAGGCTGATGGAGAGCGGCCGGGACATGTTGCTTGAGCGTCTTGCTGAGCTACTGGACGCAGCGGTGTCGGGAGCGCCACCCTTCTGCTATCGACTCCCCACCCAGGACACTACAAGGTCGCGCGGCGAGCCTCACCACATCTGCGCGCCATCGACTACGCCCGGGGGCTTCTTCAACATCAGCACGGCCGGCGGCATAGGGGGGCTCCAACCCCCCCCCCAATGCCGCCCTCGACAAACACGAGCGCAAGCATCACCCCCCATGGTCCCAGCCGGATGCCATATTATCATCCCCAGGACGCCATCATGGACGGAGCAACATGGAGCATGGGGAACCATGGTGAGGTGTTCGGGGTGACGGCCCCGGAAGCCTACGTGCCCCGCATGATGGACCTAGGGTACATACCAGAGGATGACATCGGCTCATTCGTTGGAGAAGATTGGGGAGAAGGGGCGCTAGGAGTCGAAGCCTTCCAAGAGCCAGTGGAGAACCACAACGATCGCGCCGGCGACGGCAACTACAGGGTACTGCTAACCTCTCAGGAACAGGCTTATGCTAACCATGGGCTACAGAAGAATCAGGTTGCAGCATCGATCGGCGACCCTGGCATGGCGGCACCCGTTTCAACAAGGGAGACATGCTAGGGGCCGCCGGGAGGGAGCCAGGAGCAAGGCCCCTCCCCAAGGCACGCGAAACCAGGGGACACCCGGAGGTAGGCCCTCTGCCAGGGTGGCTTCAACAATCCTTCCCCCGGGAGAGGACCCGTGGTCGCCGAGGGAACCACTGGCATCCTCTTTCCCTCCTTTGTGTCGTCCTGGTCTCCGGTCGGCTCAAAGGAGGTCAAGGGTGGCGCAAGGCGAGCCCCTCGTTTGGCGATATGAAGCAAGGCCGGTAACTGTGAAGAAGGCCCGGTGCCTGTGAAGCTCGCAGCCCGTCACACTCTCACGTAATAATGAGTTGGGGCTGTACACGCCTCGGAGTCTTAGGAGCGCTGGCCTCAGGCTCTGGGGCTCCCTCCCACGCCTAGTAGACAGCACTTAGCTCCGCGCTGGTGAGAAGACTTGAAGACCCGAAGACTAGACTAGGTGCCGGATGCGGCCTTTTGCTTTGGATCTCTCTTTCTATGGCTATGCTTTTTGATTCTGGACTTAAGTTGAAGCTGAATTTTTATCGATGCACGCGGGGGGTGCCTTTTTCTCGTTTGAGCCGTTTCTTGCCTTCTGGATCTTGTTTGGTTTGGGACTCACGTCCATCGCCTTTCCCTCGCAAAGCTCGTCGTGTGCCGGACCGCGCAAAGCACGCGCTAGCACTACGCCTGGTGCTCACCCCTTGCGGGGCCCCCCTCAAACGGAGCGATAAGCTCCGCAGGATTCTCAGGAACTCGTCGCCTCACGACCCAACCCTAAGTTGGCGCTGACTAAGGTAAACCACGTCGGGAAACTCACCCCCAGCTTCATGAGCTCACGAGGACACATACCCACATCGCATAGGAAAGTAAAAACTGTGATTTGCTTACACGAGGGGCTCCCCCTCTCAAAATTCTCTTACAAGTTTTCCAAGGGCCGCGCCCAAGTTTTGCGTGCAGAATAAAACAACAGGAGAATATGGCATCAGCCAGAGATATCGCTCGCTGCATTGTCCATGGACGCGTCACTCGCATCGTCATCATCTTCGTCGGAATCGTCGTCACTGTCGGCGACGCCCCCGTCGCCGTCGTCGACCACGTCACCTTCGTCTGCGATGACCACCACCCCATCGTTCTCCAAGGTGAAGGCCCTGACCAATGCGTCGACATGGTCCTCTACCCAACGCGCCAGGTCGCCCCGGACGGCTATGGGTACAGGGGCAATGGTGGCATCGAAGTCGAAGTTGGGGTCGGTGTTCAGAAGGTGGTTGAAGACATGGGAGAAGGCGCGCTGAAACAGGCCACGACCCCTCTCCTCCACAAGCTACCGAGCTCTGGCAAATTGAGCCTCCAGGCGTGTCACCACCTCGGTGAAGAAGGTCAGGTGGCTGGCTTAGTCACTTGAGTGAGGGGTCGGGGCGTTCTCGTCGTAGATGTAACCCAAGGCGGTGTTGGCCTTGTTCCAAAGGTCTTGAAGAATAGGAGTGTGCTCGCCCTCCAGCGTCCGGCGTTGAAGCACTTCCTCCCTGTTTTGCCGAGTGACGGCCTCGGCGTCGTCAATTCGTCTCCGGAGGGAAAGCAGCTCGGTGCGGGCGGAGCCCAAGTCCGCCTGCGCCGTAACCGGGGCGGCAGCTGTGGCCTCCGCGCGCCTCTCAGCCTCGTCCAACCTGGGCCTGAGGGCGGCGGCCCTGCCCGCACCCTCTTGACCGGCGAGCTTCAGCTTCAAGTCGTACCAGCCCTCCAGATCTGCGCGAACCTCGGCCACCCGGCGATTGATCTCCTCGTTGACTCTAGCCTCGCGGGCCCCGACGGTATCTTCAGCTTGAGCGACTTGACGCTCCCTCGTCTCCAGTCGCTCGAGCTCGAGGTTGTGCTCCACGGCTTCCAGGGCCAGCGTCTCCTCGCGTTGCCGGACCTCCTCTTCCTCCGTAGGCGTCCCCCTCATCGACGCAAGGGCGGCCCCATGCGCCTCGACCTGCTGCTCACGGGACGCGCTCCAGGCCTGGAGCTCCCACGCGCGCTCCTCCGCAACCTCGCGGTGGCGATCGGCCTCGTGAGCTTCTTCCAAAGCTCGCGAGCGGGCCTCATTGGCAATCTTGAGGGACGCCTCAGCCTTCGCGTTCTCAAGGTCGCGATGATAGCGACCAAGGTTGATGGCCACTCGCAGCTTGCGCCTCTCCTCCACCAACCGAAGACCTTCAGCCTCAAGACGCGAGTCAACACCAGCAAGCTCTTCACCAAGGCGGTTCATCGCGCCCATCGTCTCCTGGAAGAGCTCGTGGCGGACCACGATGTGCTCGCACTCGAGCTCGAACGCTCGGCCCACCTCGTCCTCCATCTCGGGGGCTGCGGGTGGAGCATCAAGTGGCGCACCACCTCCCAGTTGGGGGCCGGGGCCTGGCACGGCCCCAGGAGCCAGCTGACCCTCGCGAGGGGCCCGAACCGAACAAGGCCCGCTGCTTGAAGAAGACTCCAGGATGGAGGCTAGCCAGCTACCAACCGTGACCAAGGGAGGAGCCATTGGCATGCCTGCTGCGCTCCGAGCAAGGCCGCGAAGAAAGGACGCCGAAGGCGCAAGCTCGGGGTGCCTTGATGACGGACCTGAAGGAAATATGCCCTAGAGGCAATAATAAAGTTATTATTTATTTCCTTATATCATGATAAATGTTTATTATTCAAGCTAGAATTGTATTAACCGGAAACATAATACTTGTGTGAATACATAGACAAACAAAGTGTCACTAGTATGCCTCTACTTGACTAGCTCGTTAAACAAAGTGTCACTAGTATACGTCGATGCAAGTTTTGACACTAATCCAGATGACTCTAAGTCTCAATCTGGATACATATTGAAAGTGGGAGCAATTAGCTAGAGTAGCTCTGTGCAGAGCATTGTTGACATAGAAATTTGCGAAATACTTACGGATCTGAATGTGACAGACCCGTTGACTAAAATTATCTCACAAGCGAAACATGATCACACCTTAGTACTCTTTGGGTGTTAATCACATAGCGATGTGAACTAGATTACTGACTCTAGTAAACCCTTTG
Source organism: Triticum urartu (assembly GCF_056163025.1). Lineage (NCBI taxonomy): Eukaryota > Viridiplantae > Streptophyta > Magnoliopsida > Poales > Poaceae > Triticum > Triticum urartu. Next base: position 190,905,200 of record NC_141878.1, on the reverse strand, counting down.
GGTGTTGATCACATATAGATGTGAACTATGGGTGTTAATCACATGGTGATGTGAACTATTGCTGTTAAATCACATGGCGATGTGAACTAGATTATTGACTCTAGTGCAAGTGGGAGACTGAAGGAAATATGCCCTAGAGGCAGTAATAAAGTTATTATTTATTTCCTTAAATCATGATAAATGTTTATTATTCATGCTAGAATTGTATTAACCGGAAACATAATACTTGTGTGAATACATAGACAAACAAAGTGTCACTAGTATGCCTCTACTTGACTAGCTCGTTAATCGAAGATGGTTATGTTTCCTAACCATGGACAAAGAGTTATTATTTGATTAACGGGATCACATCATTAGGTGAATGATCTGATTGACATGACCCATTCCATTAGCTTAGCACCCGATCGTTTAGTATGTTGCTATTACTTTCTTCATGACTTATACATGTTCCTATGACTATGAGATTATGCAACTCCCGTTTGCCAGAGGAACACTTTGTGTGCTACCAAACATCACAACGTAACTGGGTGATTATAAAGGTGCTCTACAGGTGTCTCCAAAGGTACATGTTGGGTTGGCGTATTTTGAGATTAGGATTTGTCACTCCGATTGTCGGAGAGGTATCTCTGGGCCCTCTCGGTAATGCACATCACATAAAGCCTTGCAAGCATTGCAACTAATGAGTTAGTTGTGAGATGATGTATTACGGAACGAGTAAAGAGACTTGCCGGTAATGAGATTGAACTAGGTATTGAGATACCGACGATCGAATCTCGAGCAAGTAACATACCGATGACAAAGGGAACAACGTATGTTGTTATGCGGTCTGACCGATAAAGATCTTCGTAGAATATGTGGGAGCCAATATGAGCATCCAGGTTCCGCTATTGGTTATTGACTGGAGACGTGTCTCGGTCATGTCTACATTGTTCTCGAACCCGTAGGGTCCGCACGCTTAAGGTTTCAATGACAGTTATATTATGAGTTTATGAGTTTTGATGTACCGAAGGAGTTTGGAGTCCCGGATGAGATCGGGGACATGACGAGGAGTCTCGAAATGGTCGAGACGTAAAGATCGATATATTGGACGACTATATTCGGACATCGGAAAGGTTCCGAGTGATTCGGGTATTTTTCGGAGTACCGGGTAGTTACGGGAGAAGTAATGGGCCTTGATGGGCTTTAGTGGGAAGAGAAGAAAGGGCCAAGGGGCTGCTGCGCCCCCCCTCCCCTCTGGTCCGAATTAGACTAGGGAAAAGGGGGCCGGCCACCTTTCCTTCTCCTCTACTTCCTTCTCCCTTCCTCCCCTCTTGGTGGACTCCTACTAGAACTTGGAGTCCTAGAAGGACTCCATATCCTGGCCGCACCAATTGCCTTGGCCGGCCTCCTCCTCCTCCATCCTTTATATACTGAGGCAAGGGGCACCCCATGAACACGAGTTGATCCACGTGATCATATTCTTAGCCGTGTGCGGTGCCCCTTCCACCATAGTCCTCGATAATATTGTAGCGGTGCTTAGGCGAAGCCCTGCGACGGTAGTGCATCAAGATCGTCACCACGCCGTCGTGCTGACGGAACTCATCCCCGACACTTTGCTGGATCGGAGTCCGGGGATCGTCATCGAGCTGAACGTGTGCTAGAACTCGGAGGTGCCGTAGTTTCGGTGCTTGATCGGTCGGGTCGTGGAGACGTATGACTACATCAACCAAACGCTTCCGTTGTCGATCTACAAGGGTACGTAGATCACACTCTCCCCTCTCGTTGCTATGCATCACCATGATATTGCGTGTGCGTAGGAAATTTTTTGAAATTACTACGTTCCCCAACAGTGGCATCCAAGCCTAGGTTTTATATGTTGATGTTATATGCACGAGTAGAACACAAGTGAGTTGTGGGCGATATAAGTCATACTGCTTACCAGCATGTCATACTTTGGTTCGGCGGTATTGTTGGACGAAGCGGCCCGGACCGACATTACGCGTACGCTTACGCGAGACCGGTTCTCCCGACGTGCTTTGCACATAGGTGGCTTGCAGGTGACAGTTTCTCCAATTTTAGTTGAACCGAGTGTGGCTACGCCCGGTCCTTGCGAAGGTTAAAACAACACCAACTTGACAAACTATCATTGTGGTTTTGATGCGTAGGTAAGATTGGTTCTTGCTTAAGCCCGTAGCAGCCACGTAAAACTTGCAACAACAAAGTAGAGGACGTCTAACTTGTTTTTGCAGGGCATGTTGTGATGTGATATGGTCAAGACATGATTTTATTGTATGAGATGATCATGTTTTGTAACCGAGTTATCGGCAACTGGCAGGAGCCATATGGTTGTCGCTTTATTGTATGCAATGCAATCGCGCTGTAATGCTTTACTTTATCACTAAGCGGTAGCGATAGTCGTGGAAGCATAAGATTGGCGAGACGACAACGATGCTATGATGGAGATATGAAGTCTCCAACAAGTTCTATAGCTAAAAGATGGAGGAGAATAGCTCAACTAGTGAGCATGTGCTCAGATTGTCTGAGTACTACAATCGCTTGAATCAAGTGGGAGTTAATCTTCCAGATAAGATAGTGATTGACAGAATTCTCTAGTCACCATCACCAAGTTAGTAGAACTTCGTGTTGAACTATGATATGCAAGGGATAACGGAAACGACTCCCAAGCTCTTCGTAATGCGGAAATTGACGAAGGTAGCAATCGAGAAAAAACATCAAGTGTTGATGGTAGACAAGACCACTAGTTTCAAGAAAAGGGCAGAGGGAAGAAGGGGAACTTCAAGAAGAACAACAAGCAAGTTGCTGCTCAAGTGAAGAAGCCCAAGTCTGGTCCTAAGCCTAAGACTAAGTGTTTCTACTGCAAAGGGACTGGTCACTGGAAGCGGAACTACCCCAAGTGATTGGCAGATAAGAAGGATGGCAAAGTGAACATAAGTATATTTGATATACATGTTATTGATGTGTACTTTACTAGTGTTTATAGCAACCCCTCAGTATTTGATACTAGTTCAGTTGCTAAGATTAGTAACTCGAAACGGGAGTTGCAGAATAAACAGAGACTAGTTAAGGGTGAAGTGACGATGTGTGTTGGAAGTGGTTCCAAGATTGATATGATCATCATCGCACACTCCCTATACTTTCGGGATTAGTGTTGAACCTGAATAAGTGTTATTTGGTGTTTGCGTTAAGCATGAATAAGATTTGATCATGTTTATTGTAATACGGTTATTCATTTAAGTAAGAGAATAAATTGTTGTTCTGTTTACATGAATAAAACCTTATATGGTTACATACCCAATGAAAATAGTTCGTTGGATCTCGATCGTAGTGATACACATAATCATAATATTGAAACCAAAAGATGCAAAGTTAATAATGATAGTGCAACTTATTTGTAGCACTACCGTTTAGGTCATATTGGTGTAGAGCGCATGAAGAAACTCCATGCTGATGGGATTTTGGAATCACTTGATTATGAATCACTTGATGCTTGCGAACCATGCCTCATGGGCAAGATGACTAAGACTCCGTTCTCCGGAGCGAGCAACTGACTTATTGGAAATAATACATACTGATGTATGCGGTCCGATGAGTGTCAAGGCTCACGACAAGTATCGTTATTTTCTGAACTTCACAGATGATTTGAGCAGATATGGGTATATCTACTTGATGAAACATAAGTCTGAAACATTTGAAAAGTTCAAAGAATTTCAGAGTGAAGTGGAAAATCATCGTGACAAGAAAATAAAGTTTCTACGATCTGATCGCGGAGACAAATATTTGAGTTACGAGTTTGGTCTTCAATTAAAACAATGTGGAATAGTTTCACAAACTCATGCCACATGGAACACCACAGCATAATGGTGTGTCTGAACGTCATAACCGTACTTTATTGGATATAAGTGCGATCTATGATGTCTCTTACCAATCTACCACTATCGTTTTGGGGTTATGCATTAGAGACAGCTGCATTCACGTTAAAAGGGGCACCATCTAAATCTGTTGAGACGACACCGTATGAACTATGGTTTGGCAAGAAACCAAAGTTGTCGTTTCTTAAAGTTTGGGGTTGCAATGCTTATGTGAAAAAGTTTCATCCTGATAAGCGCAAACCCAAATCAGAAAAGTGTGTCTTCATAGGATACCCAAAAAGTTACTGTTGGGTACACCTTCTATCACAGATCCAAAGGCAAGACATTCGTTGCTAAGAATGGATCCTTTCTAGAGAAGGAGGTTCTCTCGAAAGAAGTGAGTGGGAGGAAAGTAGAACTTGATAAGGTAATTGTACCTTCTCCCTTTTTGGAAAGTAGTTCATCACAGAAATCTGTTCCTGTGACTACTACACCAATTAGTGAGGAAGCTAATGATGATGATCATGTAACTTCAGATCAAGTTACTACCGAATCTCGTAGGTAAACCAGAGTGAGATCCGCACCAGATTGGTACGGTAATCCTGTTCTGGAGGTCATGCTACTTGACCATGACGAACCTACGAACTATGAAGAAGCGATGGTGAGCCCAGATTCCGCAAAATGGCTTGAGGCCATGAAATCTGAGATGGGATCCATGTATGAGAACAAAGTATGGACTTTGGTTGACTTGCCTGATGATCGGCAAGCAATTGAGAATAAATGGATCTTCAAGAGGAAGACGGACGTTGATAGTAGTGTTACTATCTACAAAGCTAGAATTGTCGCAAAAGGTTTTCGACAAGTTCAAGGTGTTGACTACGATGAGAGTTTCTCACTCGTATCTATGCTTAAGTCTGTCCGAATCATGTTAGTAATTGCCGCATTTTATGAAATCTGGCAAATGGATAAACAAAACTGCATTCCTTAATAGATTTATTAAAGAAGAGTTGTATATGATACAACCAGAAGGTTTTGTCAATCCTAAAGATGCTAACAAAATATGCAAGCTCCGGCGATCCATCTATGGACTGGTGCAAGCATCTCAGAGTTGGAATATATGCTTTGATAAGTTGATCAAAGCATATAGTTTTATACAGACTTGCGATGAAGTCTGTATTTACAAGAAAGTGAGTGGGAGCACTGCAACATTTCTGATAAGTATATGTGAATGACATATTGTTGATCGGAAATAATGTAGAATTATTTTGCAAAGCATAAAGGAGTGTTTGAAAGGAATTTTCCAAAGAAAGACCTCGGTGAAGCTGCTGACATATTGAACATCAAGATCTATAGAGATAGATCAAGACGCTTGATAAGTTTTTTTTCAATGAGTACATACCTTGACAAGATTTTGAAGTAGTTCAAAATAGAACAGTCAAAGAAAGAGTTCTTGTCTGTGTTACAGGTGTGAAATTGAGTAAGACTCAAAACCCGACCACGACAGAAGATAGAAAGAGAATGGAAGTCATTCCCTATGCCTCGGCCATAGGTTCTATAAAGTATGCCATGCTATGTACCAGATCTATTGTATACCCTACACTGATTTTGGCAAGGTAGTACAATAGTGATCTAGGAGTAGATCACTGGACAGCGGTCAAAATTATCCTTAGTGGAATAAGGATATGTTTCTCGATTATGGAGGTGACAAAAAGGTTCGTCGTAAAGGGTTACGTCGATGCAAGTTTTGACACTAATCCAGATGACTCTAAGTCTCAATCTGGATACATATTGAAAGTGGGAGCAATTAGCTAGAGTAGCTCTGTGCAGAGCATTGTTGACATAGAAATTTGCGAAATACTTACGGATCTGAATGTGACAGACCCGTTGACTAAAATTATCTCACAAGCGAAACATGATCACACCTTAGTACTCTTTGGGTGTTAATCACATAGCGATGTGAACTAGATTACTGACTCTAGTAAACCCTTTGGGTGTTGATCACATATCGATGTGAACTATGGGTGTTAATCACATGGTGATGTGAACTATTGCTGTTAAATCACATGGCGATGTGAACTAGATTATTGACTCTAGTGCAAGTGGGAGACTGAAGGAAATATGCCCTAGAGGCAGTAATAAAGTTATTATTTATTTCCTTAAATCATGATAAATGTTTATTATTCATGCTAGAATTGTATTAACCGGAAACATAATACTTGTGTGAATACATAGACAAACAAAGTGTCACTAGTATGCCTCTACTTGACTAGCTCGTTAATCGAAGATGGTTATGTTTCCTAACCATGGACAAAGAGTTGTTATTTGATTAACGGGATCACATCATTAGGTGAATGATCTGATTGACATGACCCATTCCATTAGCTTAGCACCCGATCGTTTAGTATGTTGCTATTACTTTCTTCATGACTTATACATGTTCCTATGACTATGAGATTATGCAACTCCCGTTTGCCAGAGGAACACTTTGTGTGCTACCAAACGTCACAACGTAACTGGGTGATTATAAAGGTGCTCTACAGGTGTCTCCAAAGGTACATGTTGGGTTGGCGTATTTCGAGATTAGGATTTGTCACTCCGATTGTCGGAGAGGTATCTCTGGGCCCTCTCGGTAATGCACATCACATAAAGCCTTGCAAGCATTGCAACTAATGAGTTAGTTGTGAGATGATGTATTACGGAACGAGTAAAGAGACTTGCCGGTAACGAGATTGAACTAGGTATTGAGATACCGACGATCGAATCTCGGGCAAGTAACATACCGATGACAAAGGGAACAACGTATGTTGTTATGCGGTCTGACCGATAAAGATCTTCGTAGAATATGTGGGAGCCAATATGAGCATCCAGGTTCCGCTATTGGTTATTGACTGGAGACGTGTCTCGGTCATGTCTATATTGTTCTCGAACCCGTAGGGTCCGCACGCTTAAGGTTTCAATGACAGTTATATTATGAGTTTATGATTTTTGATGTACCGAAGGAGTTTGGAGTCCCGGATGAGATCGGGGACATGACGAGGAGTCTCGAAATGGTCGAGACGTAAAGATCGATATATTGGACGACTATATTCGGACATCGGAAAGGTTCCGAGTGATTCGGGTATTTTTCGGAGTATCGGGTAGTTACGGGAGAAGCAATGGGCCTTGATGGGCTTTAGTGGGAAGAGAAGAAAGGGCCAAGGGGCTTCTACGCCCCCCCTCCCCTCTGGTCCGAATTGGACTAGGGAAAAGGGGGCCGGCCACCTTTCCTTCTCCTCTACTTCCTTCTCCCTTCCTCCCCTCTTGGTGGACTCCTACTAGGACTTGGAGTCCTAGTAGGACTCCACATCCTGGCCGCACCAATTGCCTTGGCCGGCCTCCTCCTCCTCCATCCTTTATATACTGAGGCAAGGGGCACCCCATGAACACAAGTTGATCCACGTGATCATATTCTTAGCCGTATGCGGTGCCCCCTTCCACCATAGTCCTCGATAATATTGTAGCGGTGCTTAGGCGAAGCCCTGTGACGGTAGTGCATCAAGATCGTCACCACGCCGTCGTGCTAACGGAATTCATCCGCGACACTTTGCTGGATCGGAGTCCGGGGGTCGTCATCGAGCTGAACGTGTGCTAGAACTCGGAGGTGCCGTAGTTTCGGTGCTTGATCGGTCGGGTCGTGGAGACGTACGACTACATTAACCAAACGCTTCCGTTGTCGATCTACAAGGGTATGTAGATCACACTCTCCCCTCTCGTTGCTATGCATCACCATGATATTGCGTGTGCATAGGATTTTTTTTGAAATTACTACGTTCCCCAATAGGACCAACACCCGTGGCTGACCCCACGCCATGGGCAGCGTCCGAGCCTGTAGCGCTGGAGCATTGCGAGTGCGATGGGACGAGAGGGAGCTGCTTCTCTAGAGATTTTGCGGCCTTAGCAGAAAGGGACCTGGGGGCACAATCGTCAGGAAAGGAAGGCGTCACATAGAAGATCACCAAGATGAGGTACTTACTCGTGGATAGCGATGTACTTCCGTCGCTTCGACGGCCCGAAGATGTTGCTGAAGCTGGGGGATCCCTTCCTCTTGCGGAGCTCCTCGAACTCCACACAAAGGTGACCGAAGCGTTGGACGTGACGGTCGGCGCGCGGCGGAGCCGAAGAAGAACCAAGAGGGATAGGCTCAGGGCAGCCCGATTGTGGCGAACAGCCCGGCTCTTTCTCGTTGCGACCTCCCGAGGCTCCTGGAGCCTCGGCCACGGGAGCCGCAAGCCGCATCCCATCAGTGACCGACGCCTTAGGAGGGGCGCCGAAAGCTGCAGAGGACGATGCCCCCGGATCACCGCTCGGCATGTTCTCCTCAACATCTGAGCAGCCGGCCACCGTCGCCGCTCGCTCCCCCGCACCGTCACCTGGGGCGAGCTCGGCACCGGCGACAAAGAATGGGACCACGATGATAGGATTCTCGTGGGGCCCCACCAAGCCAATTGGGCACAGCCCCACTCATCAAAGGAAGGCATGTTCGCGGCAAAGGTGACCTTGTTCTTGCAGCGGTACAACATGCAGCTTTTCCTGGGCATCTCGTCCGGCAGAGGGACACCAGATAGGACCGTGAGCACCAATTGCCGCACAGCGAGAGGAAGCCCCTCCTCCAGAACCCTCATGTTGTCCTGTCTACTGAGCAAGTCCCACATCGGGCGAGAATGGCGCTGAAGCGGAGCAACTCGATGCCTGACGAACTCCCTCACCACCATGGGCGCAGTCACGCCAAGGTCCTTCAACCACCTCAGCCTAGCCCAGACGGGGGCAAGGCAGGGGCTCGTGAGCTTCTGATGGCCCCAGCCGGAGTTTGGAATGGCAGGCCCCAACAGAGCTTGGAGTAGAGGGTTGAGCACGCCAGGATCAACAAACACCCATCGTGTGCGGAACTCTCTCGCGGATGAAGGGAGCTCGAAGTCGATCCCCATGCCTGCTGTCGCAGCCACGGCCTGGAAGCCCACACACCCTAAGCTCTGCCGGACACCGGTGAGATGCAGCAAGAAGAAGTGGTAGAGGAGTGCCACGGAGGGGGTGATGCCCACCATTGCCTCACATGCGAAAGCAAAGACGGCGAGAAGGGTCACAGATTGGGGGTCGAGATGGAGCATGTGGATCTGATAGTGCTCGAGCACCGCATTGAAGAAGTCAGAGAAGGGAGGAGGCAGGCCATTCTAGAGGGCATCAATGAAGATCGGAACCTCGGTGACTGCCCGAGCCATGCTGGAGCGAGACGCAGGCTAGGCCAGCGTCTCTCCCCACTCGTTGAAGCTGGAGGCGAGCATGGGGCGCACCTTGCCCATGGCCTCGTCCTTGAGCACCCGAGGCCGGCCGAGCACCGGCTCGAAGGATGGAGGCGCAGTTGGCGAGGACAAGGGTTTCTTCCCCTTCCCGGCCTGTTTTGGTGCCATGGCGGTGAAGCTGGCGGAGCACAAGTTGGATTGGGAAGGTGGAGCAGGACATCGAAGGAGCAGGCAGATTGGAAGAACCAGGCGTGGCGAACAAAAAATAACTGTGCAAGAAGCGGGGCCGCATAGCTAGGCGGATTCAAGGGCAGCGTGGGGAAGCGGGGACGCCCACGTCTAATCAACCGCCACACATCGACCGAGGCCACAGGCGTTGGGGCCCGCGGTGCTCCGAACTTGACCCTTGGCTTCGCCTCAAAGCCAAGACCGTGCGCACCTTGGGCCCGGGGGCTACTGTCGCCGTTCTGGGAACGGGGGTCCCCAGACTTGCCTGCCTGCGGCCCACGGCGTGGCCAAGCAGCAGGCCGTACAGCCTATCTTCACCAACAAGGCACCCAAGACCCTCGCGAGGGTCCAAGCCTTGCGAGGCAAACGAGGCAAGACCTCCTCTGGAGTGGCCTAGCTAGGCAGGCTCACGAGGAGCAGAGATACCAAGGCAGGGCGAACCTCACGAGACTCTCATGACGTGAGCCATGACGATCGACACCAGGCGGGCGCCAACGCGCGTAGCGTCCTTGTTTCCCCTTTGGTGCAAAGGAGGCAAGCGCAGCCGTGGAGTACCGAGGCCTCAGGAAAAGGTTGCCATTTCGGTGCAACAAGACCAAGACCAGACGGACGGCAAGGCGGAGGTCATCCTGGAGCCCAAGACAGCGTCACCCCAGAGCCTTTCACAGGCGCAGACTACCTTTTGTCAGGATAGCTTGTACTAGTTGTCCCCCTTCGAATTATCCCGCCATTGTTGGCTCCCTTCCCGCTCAATATTTGGGAAGAGGACCAAGGCCTCTATAAATAGGGCTAGCCACCACCATAGTAGGAGAGATCATCTTAGCTTGAGAGGTGATCTTAGCTGGAGGGATGATCTTAGCTTGAGAGATCATCTTAGCTTGAGGGAATCTACACACCACAAGTTCATACGCAACAATAACACCTCAACCTCAGGAGGCTGTTCTTCCCCTTGTATTGTTCATCATCAGCCCAAGAGGAAATCCACCACCACCACACTGGAGTAGGGTATTACACCACAACGGTGGCCCGAACCAGTATAAACCCCATGACTTTCTGTGTTGCGAGTTTGTCGAGTTCGTCCGCAAGATCTTAGCGAGCTAGAGCGTAGATCGGTAGGAGGGAAAGACTTCGTGCGCACCCCAGTGTTCGAACCTTAAGGGTTTGCTGGAACCCCACATCCGACAATGATGCCTGGCCTTGACAACCCTGGCAGAAAACAGCTCGAAACAAAAAACAGAAGATATTTGCGTGGTATGGTGGTCAAAACCTTCGAGAGATTATATAATGATTTTTTCCAACCAAAAGAAGTATCGTGCAAGAAAACGGAGTCCGGAGAGCACACGAGGTGCCCACGAGGCAGGGGGCGCGCCCAGTGGGGTAGGGCGCGCCCTCCATCCTCATGGACGCCTCGTGTCCTTCCCGGACTACTTCTTATTTTCCTATTTTCTTAAATATTCCAAAACGGAGATAAATTGCTATTAGAAGTGTTTTGGAGTCGGTTTACTTACCGTACCTCATGCCTATTCCTTTTTGGAGCCTAAAACGTTCTGGAAAGTGTCCTTTATGTATTCCTCCGGGGTTACGGTTTCAATAACATTAGTTTCAACATTTATAGGATTACTTGAGATATAATGTTTGGTTCTTTCACCGTTCACCACCCTCGGATTTGTGCCTTCGAAGTTGTTGATTTTTATGGCACCGAAACGATAGACCTCCTCGATAACATAAGGCGCTTCGCATTTAGAGAGGAGTTTTCCTGCAAAAAATCTTAAACGAGAGTTGTATAGCAAAACATAATCACCTACATTAAACTCATGCTTTTGTATCCTTTTGTCATGCCATCTTTTAACTTTTTCTTTAAACAGTTTGGCATTTTCATAAGCCTGGGTTCTCCATTCATCAAGTTAGCTAATGTTAAATAGTCTCTTCTCACTGGTAAGTTTGAAGTCATAGTTGAGCTCTTTAATGGCCCGATATGCCTTATGTTCTAGTTCAAGAGGTAAGTGACAAGCTGTTCCATAAACCATTTTATATGGAGACATACCCATAGGATTTTTATATGCAGTTCTATAGGCCCATAATGCATCATCAAGTTTCTTGGACAAATTCTTTCTAGATCTATTAACAGTCTTTTGCAAAATTTACTTAAGCTCTCTATTACTAAGTTCTACTTGACCACTAGACTGCGGGTGATACGGAGATGCAATTCTATGATTAACATCATACTTAGCAAGCATTTTACGAAAAGCACCATGAATAAAATGTGAACCACCATCAGTCATTAAGTATCTACAGACTCCAAACCTCGGAAAAATAACTTCTTTAAGCATCTTAATAGATGTGTTATGATCAGCACTACTAGTTGGAATAGCTTCTACCCACTCATTAACGTAATCAACAGCAACTAAATATGTGTGTACCCATTAGAGGAAGGAAACGGTCCCATATAATCAAAGCCCCAAACATCAAATGGTTCAATAACAAGTGAATAATTCATAGGCATTTCTTGACGTCCTCTAATATTACCAATTCTTTGACATTCATCACAAGACCTTATGTGCAGTTCTATCTCCAGCATGGTGTCCTCCATAAGCCTCGGAGTGGCACTTACGTAGGATCTGTTCCTGTTCATGCTCGGGTACACAACGTCCAATAACACCATCTACTACTTCTTTATAAAGATGTGGGTCATCCCAGAAGTAATGTCTTAAATCATAGAAACACTTTTTCTTTTGCTGGTATGTGAAACTAGGTGGTATCATTTAGCAACAATATAATTAACATAATCAGCATACCATGGAGCAGTACGAGAAGCATTTATGACAGCTAATTGTTCATCGGGAAAGCTATCATCAATAGGTAGTGGGTCATCCAGAACATTCTCTAACATAGACAATAATATGCAAATCAAATTCTTGTAACCAGAGAACCCATCTAATAAGTCTAGGTTTAGCATCTTTCTTTTCCATAAGATATTTAATAGCAGCATGATCAGTGTGAACAGTTACTTTAGAATCAACAAATATAAGGTCTGAACTTATCACAAGCAAATACAACTGCTAAAAATTCTTTTTCAGCAGTAGTATAATTTCTTTGGGCACTATCTAGAGTTTTACTAGCATATTGGATAACATTTAATTTCTTATCAACTCTTTGTCCTAGAACAGCCCCTATAGCATAATCACTAGCATCACACATAATTTCAAAGGGCAAATTCCAATCAGGTGCCTGAACAATAGGTGCAGAAATCAAGGCTTTCTTAAGTATTTCAAATGCTTCTACGCAATCATCATCAAAGACAAAAGGAACATATTTTTGTAAGAAATTAGTCAAAGGCCTAGAAATTTTAGAGAAGTCTTTAATGAGCCTCCTATAAAAACCAGCATGACCAAGGAAACTTCTTATACCTTTAATGTCCTTAGGACACGACATCTTTTCAATAGCATCAACCTTAGCTTTATCAACTTCAATACCTCTTTCAGAAATTTTATGCCCCAAGACGATACCTTCATTAACCATAAAGTGGCACTTCTCCCAATTCAATACAAGATTAGTTTCTTCACATCTCTGCAAAACTCGATCAAGGTTGCTTAAGCAATCATCAAAAGAAGTTCCACATACGGAGAAATCATTCATGGAAACCTCAACGATCTTTTCACAAAAGTCAGAAAATATAGCAGTCATACATCTTTGAAAGGTAGCAGGTGCATTGCATAAACCAAAAGGCATACGTCTATAAGCAAAGGTACCGAAAGGGCAAGTAAAAGTTGTCTTTTCTTGATCCTCTTTTGACACGGGCATTTGAGAGAAACCAGAATAACCATCTAGAAAGCAAAAATGTGTGTGTTTGGATAATCTTTCTAGCATTTGATCAATAAAAGGTAAAGGGTAATGATCCTTTTAGTAGCTTTATTTAATTTGTGTAAATCAATTACCATTCTATAACCTGTAACAATTATTTGTGGGATCAATTCATCTTTATCATTAGGAACAACAGTAATACCTCCCTTCTTAGGGACACAATGGACAAGACTTACCCATTGACTATCAGCAATGGGATAAATTATACCTGCCTCCAGAAGCTTTAGTATTTCTTTTCTTAACACTTCTTTCATCTTAGGATTTAACTGTTGTTCATGATCAACAACCGGTTTAGCGTCTTTCTCCAATTTCATTTTGTGCTAGCATAGAGTGGGACTAAGGCCCTTAAGATCATCAAGAGTATATCCAATAGCAGCACGGTTCTTCTTTAGAGTTTTCAATAATTTCTTTTCTTCATGCTCTGAAAGGTTAGCACTAATAATAACAGGATATATCTTCTTTCCATCAAGATAAGCATATTTAAGAGTATCAGGAAATGATTTAAGCTCAAACACGGGATTACCCTTGGGTGGAGGAGGATCCCCTAGAATTTCAACAGGCAAGTTGTGTTTCAAAATAGGTCCCTGTTTAAAGAATACTTCATCTATTTCCCTTATTTCATTCATAAACATATCATTTTCATGGTCGAGCAAATATTGTTCTAAAGGATCATTAGGAGGCACAACAATAGAACCAAGACCAATAATTTCATCTTCACTAGGCAATTCTTTATCATGGGGTTGTCTACGAAATTTAGCAAAATTAAACTCATGAGAAATATCCCCCAAACCAATAGTAACAACATCCTTTTTGCAATCTATCCTAGCATTAACAGTATTCAAGAAGGGTCTACCGAATATAATGGGACAAAAGTTATCTTGTGGGGAACCAAGAACAAGAAAATCGGCAGGATATTTAACTTTCCCACACAAGACTTCAACATCTCTAACAATCCCAACCGGTGAAATAGTATCTCTATTGGCAAGCTTAATTGTAACATCTATCTCTTCAATCTCAGCAAATGCAATATCATGCATAATTTCTTTGTATAAGGAATGAGGTATTGCACTTGCACTAGCACCCATATCACATAAGCCATTATAGCAGTGATCTCCTATTTTAACAGAAATAACAGGCATGCCTACAACAGGTCTATGTTTATTTTTAGTTTCGGGTCTAGCAATTCTAGCAGCTTCATCACATAAGTAAATAACATGCCCATCGATATTATCAGCCAAGAGATCTTTAACCATAGCAATACTAGGTTCAACTTTAATTTTCTCAAGGGGTGTAGGTGTTCTAGTATTACTCTTACGAACCATAGTTGAAGCTTTAGCATGATCCTTTATTCTAACAGGGAAAGGTGGTTTCTCAATATAAGCAGTAGGAACAACAGGATCAACATTGTAAGTGATAGTATTTTCTTCAACTTTAATAGGTGCAACTACTTTTACTTCAATGGGAGGATTATATATAAACCACTTCTCCTTAGGGAGATCAACATGAGTAGCAAAGGATTCACAGAAAGAAGCTACTATCTCAGAGTCAAGTCCATATTTAGTGCTAAATTCACAGAAAACATCGGTATCCATAAAAGATTTAACACAATCAAACTTGGGTGTTATACCTGACTCCTTACCTTCGTCGATCTCAATCTTCAGAGTTGCGTTTAATTCCTTCCAATAAATCCCATTTGAATTCAATAGTCTTCATCATAAAAGAACCAGTACAAGAAGTATCGAGCATGGAGCGACTATTGAGAGAAAGTCAAGCATAAATTTTTTGAATAACAATTTCTCTTGAGAGCTCATGATTGGGGCATGAATATAAGATTGACTTAAGCCTCACCCAAGCTTGAGCGATGCTTTCTCCTTCGTGAGGCCAAAAATTATATATATAGTTATGATTACGATGAACCAGATGCATAGGATAAAACTTCTGATGAAATTCTAATTTCAATCAGTGTAGTTCCATGATCCCATATCATCACATAGCCTAAACCATGTCAATGCCTTTCCCTTCAAAGATAAAGGGAAGACCTTCTTCTTGATAACATCCTCGGGATCTTTGCTCAGTAGGTTCAGTAGGTTGAGTAGCAACTCTTTGCTCTACTGGTCGGGGTGAAGATACCCCGAACAAGCCCCACAAAGGAATAATTTCCATAGTAACAAGTGACAGTAAATTTCAGCACACTATATAAATTTTTCCTTACCAAATTCCACCTACCAAAGGCACTTCACTCCCCGGCAACGGCACCAGAAAAGAGTCTTGATGACCCATAAGTATAGGGGATCTATCGTAGTCCTTTCGATAAGTAAGAGTGTTGAATCCAACGAGGAGAAGAAGGAAATGATAAGCGGTTTTCAGTAAGGTATTCTCTGCAAGCACTGAAATTATCGGTAACAGATAGTTTTGTGATAAGGTAATTTGTAACAGGTAACAAGTAACAAAAGTAAAAAAGGTGCAGCAATATGGCCCAATCCTTTTTGTAGCAAAGGACAAGCCTAGACAAACTCTTATATAAAGGAAAGCACTCCCGAGGACACATGGGAATTATCATCAAGCTAGTTTTCATCACGCTCATATGATTCGCGTTCGGTACTTTGATAATTTGATATGTGGGTGGACCGGCGCTTGGGTATTGCCCTTCCTTGGACAAGCATACCACTTATGATTAACCCCTATTGCAAGCATCCGCAACTACAAATGAAGTATTAAGGTAATCCTAAACATAGCATGAAACATATGGATCCAAATCATCCCCTTACGAAGCAACACATAAACTAGGGTTTAAGCTTCTGTCACTAGCAACCCATCATCTACTTATTACTTCCCAATGCCTTCCTCTAGGCCCAAACAATGGTGAAGTGTCATGTAGTCGACATTCACATGACACCACTAGAGGAGAGACAACATACATCTCATAAAAATATCGAACGAATACCAAATTCACATGACTACTTATAGCAAGACTTCTCCCATGTCCTGAAGAACAAACATAACTACTCACAAATCATATTCATGTTCATAATCAGAGGGGTATTAATATGCATAAAGAATCTGAACATATGATCTTCCACTGAATAAACCAACTAGCATCAACTACAAGGAGTAATCAACACTACTAGTAACTCATAGGTACCAATTTGAGGTTTTGGGACAAAGATTGGATACAAGAGATGAACTAGGGTTTGAGAGGAGATGGTGCCAGTGAAGATGTTGATGGAGATTGACCCCCTCGCGCTGAGAGGATCAATGGTGATAACCGAGGGAGTCCTGGATTAGGGGGTCCTCGGGCGTCCGGACTATGGTACATGGGCCGGACTGATGGACTATGAAGATGCAAGACCGAAGACTCTCACCCGTGTCCAGATGGAAGTCTCCTTGGTGAGGAAGGAAAGCTTGGTGTCCCAATATGAAGATTCCTTTCTCTGTAACCGACTTTGTACAACCTTAGTCCCCCTCGGTGTCTATACAAACCGGAGGGCTTAGTCCGTAGGACAGGACAATCATAATCAGATAGGCTAGACTTCCAGGGTTTTAGCCATTACGATCTCGTGGTAGATCAACTCTTGTAACCCCTATACTCATCAATATTAATCTAGCAGGACGTAGGGTTTTACCTCCATCAAGAGGGCCTGAACCTGGGTAAACATTGTGTTCCCTGTCTCCTGTTACCATCAACCTCAGACGCATAGTTCGGGACCCCCTGCCCGAGATCCGCCGGTTTTGACACCGACATTGGTGCTTTCATTGAGAGTTCCGCTGTGTCGTCGCCAAGAGGTTCGATGGCCCCGTCAATCATCCACAACAACATTGTCCAGGGAGAAACCTTCATCCCCGGACAGATCTTCGTGTTTGGCGACTTCGCACTGCGGGCCAACTCACTTGGCCATCTAGAGCAGATCGATAGCTACGCCCCTAGCCATCAGGTCAGATTTGGAAGCTTGAAGTACAGAGCATCCTCCGCAAGCAGAACCTTAATTCAGCAGCCATACTCCCGGACACTATCAAACGAGTCCGGACTACCATGCGCTAGGACAGCCCAGCTTGTCAAGAGCTCAACTAGCAATTCGGCCTCTGTCTCACACCACACCAAGTGGCGGCATTCACGTCGCGCGTACATAACTACGCACTCAAAATACCATGGGCATAGATGGAGGCATAAGTAGATTGTGATCCATAATAAGGTTCGACCTCCCCTGGACACGCATACTTTCACTTTTTTTTCCTCCTCAAGTTTCCTTTCCGCAGGTCCCTCTCGCCGGCTTCATAATCGGTCCTTTCGAAGAACGGACACACCAAGGTGGCAAGTAGCACAGACGTGCGGGGAATCTCTAGATGTCCCTCTTGGTGATCGCTCTACCTGTTTTCAGGACCCGTACGCAACTCCTCCTGGGTCTTGGCATGTTAAATAGCCACTGTTGCTTCTCGCACTTTTTGTTTACGTACGCTCTGACGTATTGTAACATCCCAAATTTTCAATTTGGAATGTTATACATTAGATCATCACTGCCTATCATATTTTATTTGCTAGAAATTCAACGCAACTCAAGGACCCACGGAGAGAGTTGGGGATTTCGTTATTTTCATATTTGAGTTTTCTCAAATTTTGAAAATAGGTTCATTTGATTTTATTTATTTTATCTTCAATTATTTCTATTATACAAATATGAGAGAGGGAATAAAATGACTTTCCCAAAATAAAGAAATATTGATGATTTAATAATAAAATCAAATAATATTTTATTTTGGATTTATTTGCTATTTTATTTGAATTTAGGAAAAATGCGCGTTTATTTAAAATTGCATTTAGGCCCCAAATAAATGTTCATCCTGTGCGGCTTGATTTTAGAAGCCGGGGAAAATTTATTTTGGGATTTTTGGAGTCCGTTTAGTATTTCTTTTGTTTGTTTTTCTGCGCGAAATTATTAAAAAAACGTGAAACCGACCTTGGGCCGTAATCGGCTAGGACTCTATCCGCCGGGCCTTTATAAGGAGCCGACCCCGAGCCCCAAGCCCACCCCACACCAAACCCTAACCCTAGCCGCGCCCTAGCCGCCACCGACTTTTTTTCCGGAAAACCGTTCGGTTTTCCGTCGGTTTTCGATCGTTTTTTTAGATCCGTTTTTTAGTTAGATCGGTTTTTTCCGTTTTAGCCTATTTAGCGAGCGTTCGCTCGTTCGTTCGTTTTAACGGACGCGTTCATCGTTTAGTTACAGAAAACGAACGTTCGTTCGTTAATCTATTCGTCGTTTTTCTTTTCTCGGATTTTCCGCGATTTTTTCTGATCGCGATTTCTGATCCGATTTTCGTTCTAGTATAACTTTTCGCTCGTTTATCAGAATCAGGCGATTCAAGCGCCTGGAGTTTTATCTCAAAACCCTCTTTCCATTTAACCAGCTCAAACAAGTTTTTGCTTCTGTAAAATTTGACCTAGGTTCAGAATAGTAAACGAAGTTTGTTTCTTTCGCCGTTTGTCTTTCGTTGCTTCGTTCGATTTGATTCCTTTTGCCAACCGGAGTTCTTAAGTTGAACTTTCTGGTTTGATCTCTTATTTGAGTTTTACCCATGAATTAGATGAGTACTTATTCGATGCTTGTTTATTTGCGATAGAGTACCCGAATTGCGCCACTTGCTACTTCGAATCGCTAGGTTTCGCGGATCATCAGCAAGGCAAGTAACACTTTGATCATAACTCCTACTACCCAGTTTTATTGCATTAGATCAATCCTCAAAAAATTGCATGATTAGGATCAAATTAAATTGTGGGTTTTGGGAAGTAGATGAGGTAGTACCTATTACCTGTTTCATTATCAAACCTTTGGGAGTTACTTCTACGTTTGCTTATATTGCCATGCTATGCTAGTAGACGTGGATTGGGTGAGTGTATCCATGATAGATGTGAGATTGTTAAATTAATGGTTTATCTAAGGTGGAAACTTAAACACACATCTGGGTGGATTGAGGCACCTGGGTATTCCAGTGATTGCCTGTTTTCTTTTGGACCGCCACCCAGGCTCAAAGGGATCATGGGATTATTCAAACTAGAAATTTTCGTGTGCAGCCACAAGCTACTATGGGCTCTATCATAGTTGACTAAGTCGTGCGAACTCTTACAGTGGTAGACTAGCAGATGTAGGGGATGTAGGTTGGTATGGTCTACCCGTTCGTAAGGTGCTAGCGCTTCTGAAAGACTATGTCTCGGTCATCCGTTTCTCAAACATCATGTAGTGTGAGAACCCCAACGGAGGAGATCGAGTCTTGTGGGGAAAAGTGCGCAAACCTCTGCAGAGTGTATAAACTAATCATGGTTAGCCGTGTCCCCGGTTATGGACAACTTGAGTATCTAGTACTTGGATTATCATGTGAATCTCATCATGTTACTTTAATTAATATTGTTGGGTTTTAATGTTGACGCTTAATTGGGATTGCGAGGGTGTCTACACTCTCAATGTTTAACAATTACCATGATAGTTAAATAAAATTTATTCCTTTGCAGTAGGGAAAAATTGGCTTTACGCAAAACTGTAACCATAGAGCTTTCCACCAGCCAAATATGCATGTAGTATAGCTTTATTCTTCCATTATTCTCTATGTGTTACCTTGCCAGCATATTCCATGTGCTGACCCGTTTCCGGCTGCAACGTTCATGTTGTAGACTTTTCAGACGATGAGTAAGGTGCCTTTAGGTCGTGGTTCTATAATCAGTGATGCCGTTGGAGTTGATGGACTCACCTATCTTCCAAGCCTTCCACTGTTATCGTTATTAGATGGCCTTAAGTCATATTTATTGTATTAAGTTCTCTTTTGAGACACTCGATGTAATAAGTGTGTGATTGCTACTCTGTTATAAATCCTTCAAGTACTGTGCGTGTCAGCATTACCGATCCAGGGATGACACTGATGCACAGAGATTGGACCGTTTGAGGTCTGGTCGCTACAAGATGGTATCAGAGCACACGTTGACTGTAGGACACGACCACTAAGGTAAAGCCCTAGATCACTACTCACTCCTCTCATTCTGACTCCTCATCTTCTCTACTCTTTTAGGATGGCAGATGCAAGGAACAAGTTCATGCAACTGGATGAAGATACACCCTTTGGACGCCACTTGAAAGAAGTCACTAGATATCTAAACATCGGAGTACCAAGTTTCACCGGAACCTACAACGCCACTTTACCTGAAGAGGAGCGCTGGATAATTCAAGTTCAAGTTCTAGGAAGGACGTTCATGCCAGTCACCATGCCCATAGAGTTTTCCTTTGATGCACCATCCTGGAGTCTAGGAAAGAGCATGGCAGCTCACATCGCCATGGGATGTATTGGAGAAGTTTACCGCAATGATCTCAAGGATACTATCTACCAGATTTGTGGGCGCCGAGATGAGCAATGGGAGATGATCAGCACCAAGAAGGATAGATCAGTCGCAGCTTTGATCCAGGAGTTAAACCAGCACATTCGACGACAGGAGAACTAGATGTGCGCAGATATGATAGATCTGAAGAAGGCGAGGACAAGAATCATGGAACTGGAGGAAGAACTCAAGGCTACACGTGAAGATTATATGGAGGAAATCGAAGTATTAGTGGAGAAGAATGATGACCTGATCAAGAAGATCGGAATATTCATGGGAGGCCCTACACCAGTAGAAGAAGATGAAGAACCCAAGGAGATTCGCCCGAAAGACTACATCATCATCGACGACACCGACTCAGACCCAGATGATAGTGATGATGGCTATGTTGATGAAGCTGGAGCAGATATCATGGAGTCTGCAACCGAAGAATATTTCTAGTAGACCACCCCATCAGTAGTAGTATTCCACCATGTATATATAGTAGTCCGAGCACTTTTGCGATAGTTAGACCGATTCTATGCCCTTGTTTGATTGAATGAAGTGATATTGTTTTCTTTTGCCTCATGTGCATATGGGTAGTGTTTTATCTCTAGACCTCATTCTATTCTTAAATCTCATCTTTTCTAAACCCATCAGATGCCTCCGAGACATGACAATGGATTTGCTTTCCCACCGGGGCTCACTCAATTGATCCAGTAGCAGAATACGTTTATGCAGTTGCTAGTCTAGAATCAGAATCAGGGGAACAACAACAACAACAACCCACCACCACCACCTGTTGATCACTTAACCCATTTTCTTAGGCTGAACCCGCCGGTGTTCTCCAGTAGCACCGAGCCGATAATAGCAGATGATTGGCTCCGCAAGATTGTAAGGGAGTTAACCACTACAGGATGTACTGATGTTGAGAAGGTGCGCTTTACCGCACATCAGTTGGATGGACCAGCAGCATCATGGTGGGAGAATTACACTGTTTTTTTTTAATATTTACTGTAGAGCAAAGCTCCACAGCCCTTTATTAAATAAAGAAGTAGCAACTGTACAAGCTAGAGAAGAAAGCAAGAAATAAAAGGAAGAAAAAACAGAATCTAACTACCTACCTACCTATAGCTAAGTGAGGGTGTTAATCCAAGCATACAACTTGTCTCTAATATTTACTCTCATTCTATGAGCTAGAAGAGTAAGATCATGTACAAAATTACATCTCCAAGCAACAAAAGTTGCATTTTCTCCTTTGAAAGTCCTGCCATTCCCGAGGATCCATATATTCCAAGCTGCAGTGAGGATAACTTCAAAGAAGAAGGGATGCTTAAACCTTGATCTTGCATGCTGAATACATTGCTGAATTTCAGAGCCCCTGGACCAGTCAATGGAAACATAATTCCATACTCTGCGACTGAAGTTACAGTTAAAAAACAAGTGCAACCTATCCTCATAGACTAGCTCATTGCAGATAACACAGAGATTGTCATCCATAGGTGATCTCCAGTGCCTACGAATTAATAAGTCCTTGGTATTGAGTCTATCAAAAAACAACAACCAACCAAAGACTTTGATCTTCATGGTGCACTTGCTATCCCACAACCACTTACATGGCAATATGGTTGGAAAATGAGAATGCATAAGAGTGTAAAAACTCTTGGCAGAATATTCACCAGATTTTCCAGGCCATAGCCAAACATCTGGCAGAGTGATGTCTCTATGTAAGTCCAGTATCCAAGCTTCCAAAACTTGCAGCTCCAGAGCAGCCTCATGTGACAAAGGCAAGAAGAACATTGAGTATAGGTCCTAAGAGATGAGGAATTTATTCACAGAGAGTTTGTCATTAATAACAAAGGAGAAAAGCCTAGGTAACCTCCAACATAGAGGTCTTGAAGAGCCACCAATTACCCAAGCATCAGACCAGAAAAGGGCAGAGTCTCCCCTGTTGATGTGAATTGTTGAGATTGCAGTATATGCATCAGAGAGCTTGAGTATTTCCCTCAACCAAAATTACCCAACTGGGACTATAGCATGTGGAACTCCATCATCATAGTAGCTATTCTAGATTAAAGTAACCCATGGGATGTCTGCCTTATTGAAGAATTTGTGAAGATGCTTCAGTAGGAGGCCCTTATTTTGGAGATGCAAGTTAATCACTCCAAGTCCTCCTTTGTCCTTAGGCCTACAGACCAGATCCCATGCAGCCAGAGATTGCTTTGGTGCATCACTATTTCCTCTCCACAAACACTACCTGAAGATCCTGTCAAGTTGCTTAATGATACCAGTTGGGAGTTGTAGACTGCAGAGGAAATATATGGGCATAGAAGTCAAAACTGAGGTTAATAGCTGCAACCTGGAGCCTTGGTTTAGCATGGAGGAACTAGCTGTCAGTCTCATCTCCAAGGCATCAACTAAAGGCATAAAATCCACAATTCTGGGCCTAGTAGTACCAAGTGACGGACCCAGATAAGTAAACGGCAGTTTTCCAAATTTACATCCAAGCAAGGCAGCTAGCCTGGCAGCTTCCACATCATCAATATTTAAAGGAATCATGGAGGACTTTGCAAAGTTAACTGGAAGCCCAGTGGACTATTGAAAAGTCAGCAACATATTTTTGAGAGCCACCATCTCCTCATCTTTGACAGTCAAAAAGATGACAGTGTCATCAGCATACTGGATTATAGGGAAATCCTGGTCATGTGAAGGAATTGGGAGATTTAGGGTTCCATGCGAGAACATCTGGTTGACCACTGACTGCAGGAGATCGGCAGCAATTACAACTAGCAGAGGTGACAGAGGATCATCCTGTCTGACACCACACTTGCACTGAAACTACTTGCCTGGTATGCCATTAAGCAAAACAGAGGAAGATCCTGTAGATAAAATTTCTCTGACCCAGCTTATCCATTTTTCATCGAACCCCTTGTGTTTAAGCATCTGCAACACAACCTCATGCTCCACAGTGTCAAATGCTTTTGCAAAATCTAACTTGAGAATTATGATGGGTCTCTTTGATTGTTTGCACTGGTGGATGTATTCAAAAGCCCAAGCTAAGAAGTCCTGGATTGATCTACTCTTCAAGAACCCATATTGATTTTTATGGATACAACGAAGGATCACTTTTCTGCAGCCTGTTTGCTAACAACTTAGTAAGAAATTTCAAGCAAGTGTTAGTCAAAGAAATAGGCCGAAAATCATCTGGCCCCTCAGGAGAGAGCATCTTGGGTATGAGAGTAATGAGAGAGCCATTAATATTCTCAAGAGATAATTTTCCTTCATAGAAGTCCTTGATAAGACGTCGAAAATCCTGCTCAATTATCGGCCAGCAGCGTTTAACAAACATGCCATTGAATCCATCTGGGCCAGGTGCTCTATCAGGGGGCAACTCTTCAGAACCTTCCTTATTTCATCATCAGAGAAAGGTTGAGACAGTTCCTCCAGACCCTGGATGGGCTGGATGAGATTTTCTAGGTCAAAGCCCATAGATATCCCATGGGCCTGGCCCATTCTGTTTTTGAAAGAATCCCACAGGATTCCCGCCATTTGTTCATGGTCCGAAACCGGATCAACCATTCCCGCAGTTTTCAAGCTGGCTATAGAGTTCCTTCGCATACGTTCCGATGCCATAGCATGGAAGAATTTCGAATTCTCTTCACCCACCTTAATGTATCTGATGGTGCACCTCTGTTTCCAATAGATATAATGAAGCTTCCGCTCATAATGCAGCTTGACTATTTTCCTGAAATTAAACTCCATTCCAAACAGAGGTGTAACCTCCTCCAACTGATCAAAAAAGATGATAACCTTGTTATTGTCCATCGTGAGCTTCTTGAGGTAAGATAGTTTCTTACTCCAAGCTCTCAAATCCGATCTCAGCCGTTTAAATTTCCTAGTTAACACGGCCGAAGCAGAAAGATCAGCAAAAACAGGAGCCTCCCAAGAATTACGCACGCAGTCCATGAAGCCTGGCATGTCCACCCAAAAGTTTTCGAATCTAAAAACCTTGGACTTAGGAATATTTGTGTCAATGGACACGACACAAGGCACATGATCCGACGCAGTTTTGGCTAACGGAAAGACCACCGTGTTAGGATAATGGGAAATCCAATCCGAGGTGGTAAAGAACCAGTCAAGCTGCTCAAGAAGGGGTGTTTGCTGCATGTTGGACCAGGTGAAACTCCTCCCCTTAATTGGCAATTCCAAAAGACCAAGATGTCCTATTACCTCATTAAAGAGAAAAATATCATTTATATCACCTCCAGGTTGATTTCCGTTGTCCAAAGAGCGAATGAAGTTAAAATCCCCGAGTAGCAACCAGTGTTCATTAGAAGGGATAGAGAGGTGATATAGCCAGCTGACAAAATCATCTCGAGGTTGGCCCTCACAAGGCCCATATACTAAAACCATTGTCCATTTTTCAGAGCTATGAACAGACTTAAAAGAAACAACCACACTGTACCGTTGTATTTCAAGAAGCTGGCCTTCAAAAACTGAGGAGTTCCAAATGATCAGAATACCTCCCGAAGCACCCACCGAGGGAGAAAAAGCAAACTGATCAAAGCGTCGAGGGTAGAAAGACCTAATCATGCGGATATCAATGGTATCACATTTAGTCTCCTGCAAACAAATAATGGAGCAGTGACTCTCTTCAATTTTGGCTCGCACATCACGCTGCCTAGCCGGTGAATTCAAACCGCGCACATTCCAGCACAGGACCGACCAATTACGAAACGTTGTAGTCCCCATAGAAAACCAAAATAAACTGAAAGTAACCAACTGTGCTTCTTAACAGCACATTACAAGTTTCAGCAAAGCTACTGACAGCAGGATCATAAAAGTTCAGAGGTTCAAGCATACAGAGTGGAAATAAAGCAAAGCAACAAAAGACCCTACAGATCAGATGCCCCAGAGTTGCATAGTAAAGTTCACTCATCATTGGAACTATCTGGTTGTGGATTAGGTTTAGGAGAAGCTGTAAGCTTTTCCACCGTCAAGTCTTCCGGAGCGATGCCAAGGGCCTCGCCGACTGCCTGCAAGGTAGAGATAGGTGTTGGTGGCGGCAAAGTGCTGTCCTGACACGGGGTAGAGTCAAACTTCAGCTTCTTGGCCTTAGGGCGTCGTAGAGGCGTTGGCTTGATGGAGATTGCAGATGTTGGATTCATGCCAGTTCTCTTAGCGCAGCTGCGAGTCATCCGTATGACTGAAAAGTCTGGGCTCTCCTCAACCATTGTGACTGTACGCTTCAGACGAGGTTGCCGTGGCCTCTTCCCCAAAGGTGATGCTATGACAGAGGTAAACTGAAACTCATTCTGCATTTGTGGTTCAGAACTCTGCTCTGGCATATCTTGCATATGTCCTGTAAGCTGTGAGTCCAGGAAGCGCATATCATCATTGAGCTCTTGGATTACCACAGAAGAGCGTTTGTTAACTGCACACAACCATCGCTGCTCCAAGTCAGAGTCAAACTTGACAGGCATCGATGGCAAACAGATTCGGGGCAGCGAACATGGAACATTGCAGATTGCAAACTCAGGCAGCAGAGACTTGAAGGAGCATTCCCATATCATAGCCGGTGGGAGGATGGGTCCATAGAAGACACGGACAATCCCCAAGTTAATCGGGTCCAAGGGACCAGCTGGGTGAATATTTAACATAGGCTGTTGCACCTCTGCCATGTCATTGTCACCATCCGAGTCCAAAGAAGGGTTCAGAATCATGGAGTTCTGATCCTATGCTATTGGGTCTTGCACAGGAGCAGGTTCTGCCTGCTGAGCGGGTTCTTCCCAAGGCCCCCAACCAGCATCATTGTTCATGTTCCGCGCCCAAGTATTAGCAGCCTCATGGTGCCCTTGATCGTGTCCAGGGGCACAGCATTCCATCCCAGGGTAGGGTAAGGACGCATTGCCCAGAAAGGCTGTGGTGGAGGATTTGCCCCTGGCATAGGATGTGGATTGCCATCCAAGGGAATGGGATCCTCATCTGCAGGTATCATAGCTTCTGCAAAGTCTCCATCGAGAATATAACAGCCCGCTGTCCAAGAAACGACTGTCCCTCCCCAATTAGCAAACTCACGAAACACAACTGAACGCGGAACCAGAGTGTTATCAGGAAAAGAGGCTCGAACTAGAGACCTGACCTTGTGCGTGTCCGTACTGTTCCAATAATGGAATTGACCAAAAGAACTAACCATATCTACAATGCACTATGTGTTGCGATAGTCCAGAGGGATTCCAATAAACATTAACCACCCTTGTCGATGACCATGCAGAGCTCTGAAGCCCTCCCCTTGATTATGCGGTATAAATCTAACAAAGAACTCATTGCCCTCCTCATCCAGACCCAGAGGAAACGATGGATGCATCATAAAAGAAGCACAGACTACAGGGTCTAACATCTCAAATAATCCAACACCTTGAAACCATGTTTGAGCAGATAGAACAGGGATGTGCATAGTCTGTACCAGGAAGTTGAGCACTTGCTGTCGACGGACGCCGAGGAGCTCAGGCGGTGGAACGGGCTCGACGATGGCCACCATAAACTGCTCGTGCGCTCGGGGCGGAGGGGTCGCCGGAGTGTAGAAGGTACGCGGCAGGCGATCAGCGCCACCATCCACAATGTCGAAGCCGGCGGGGATGAACCGAAACGGATCAATCTCATAGACCGCCATTGGGGGCAGCGGGTGGAGATCCGAGCGTGAAGAAGCATGGGGGTTTGGCAATGGCTGCGGCAAAGGGGAGGACGGCGGCAACGGGGATGCAGGGTCTAGGGTTTTCTGCTCGGGAGTTGTTTGGTCTTGGGAAACCAAAGAGGCAAAAGAAGCAGAGTTTTCCTTGTTTGCTCGACTTCCAAAACCGAGCGATGGGACTTTAGGCACCCAGAGGGATGTGTCAGGAGGTTGGCCGATGCAATCTTTTTTAATGTGACCGGACCGAAAACAATTTCTACAACGCATTGGATTAATGCAGGTCTCTGACAGGTGGCGCATACCCAAACAATTCTGACAGTCTCAGTAGCTAGCAGCAATATTCTCAATCATCTCGTCAAAACTTTGTAAATCACTGACTATTTCTTTTGGGGAGGGAAACTGAATCGCCGGCGAAGGTGGGCTTCCTCCCTCATCATCAGAGAGACATATGGGCTGAGCATAAGAGTCCAATGCTGTGTCAGGGCCCAAAACCAGAGGTGGGCTAGAGCATGCACCAGTGCTCAAGGCCACATCTGTAGCTGATGGAGATGAATCTAAAATTTCCGTTGCAGGGAACAACAATATTCCAAAAAATCCGGAGGCGTTGCATGCATGAGATACACCCTGCGGAGAAGGCGGTAACGAACCAAATTGAATCAAGGGGGTCGCCGCCGGTGAAGATGCTGGCACCTGAGATGGAGAAACCTCCCGTTCAGAGACTTCATACCCTGCCTCCCGGACGGTGGCCACCTCCTTAGCCGTTGTCCCATAATTATAACCCTTTCGGACGGGGTATTTCATGAACGTGGCAAACTTGACATGATTATGAGAGATCGAACCAGAGGAACGAGAACATAGAGAAGACTTAGTCGGAGCATTTTGCATTGCCTCCAGACCAAGGCGTGCTCTCCTCTTGGAAGGACTAACTAACGTCCACTCTTGGTTGCATTCTGATTGCCAAAGCCTAAACTCCTTTTCCCAATCAGGACCACCATGGCCCCAAAGATGAAAGAAGCATTTGAATTGGGGACAAACAAAACTTCTCTGATGCAAGATGAAGAACCCTACATCTTTGCATGACACATTGAACGAAAAAACTCCAATATTAAGATAAGATACCTTAAGATGAGAACAATAGCCGCCAATAGCAGATTAAAGTGCAAGACCAACATTGTCCACGTCCAAACGGAATGAATGCCTTGCAAACGAGACCACCATGGTAAAGTGGCCCGTATCCTTCGTGGGGTGCACCAATCTATGGAAGGTGCGATGGATCTCTTGAGACAACTTCATCCCCGGGGAAAGGTCCAACCCCAGAGAGAGCGCAGCATGGACCGCCATGAGGAAGAGAATAACCAGGGGGCACGGTGAGAGATGCCGGAGAAGATGAGCCGATCAGATGGCAATTCCCACGGTGGGATGTGGAGATCGTCGGAGGTGGTGGGTGGCTAGGGTTAAGGGGCGGCGGGGTGGTGGGAGACATCTTTTTATTCTTTTAATACACTGTCACCTACCCTATAGCCACGGTGACATGGGATCAGTTTTAGCAGGCTTTCCATACTGCCCACATTTCAGCAGGAGCTATGGCCATGAAGAAGCGTGAGTTTCGCAACTTACGCCAAGGAGGACGGGCCGTTGGCCAGTATGAGGATGACTTTAGTAAGCTATCACGTATGCCCCAGATGATGTTGCTACGGATGCCGCTAAGCAGGGGAATTTTCTGGAAGGACTGAATGATGAGTTGAGCATGCAGTTGGTGGTAGCAAGCTTCAACAACTACCAGGAGTTGGTAGATCATGCTCTTATGATTGAAGGGAAGCAACAGCAAATTGAGAACAGCAAGAGGAAGTATGGACAAGGGAAGTACAATTCTGGAGCTCAGCAGAAGCTGCGTTTTACCCCTAGATCGGGAGGACCTTTCCAGCATACCCATGGAGGAGGTAGCTCACACAATCATAATGGCCCCAAGAATGGTAATGAGAATGGAGGAAGCAACGGCCAAAACCCTACCAACCCGTCAACCCCAGCTAAGAGAGACCTGAACCAAGTCACTTGCTTTAAGTGCCAGAAGACCGGACATTATGCCAATGAATGTCCTGAAGCCCAGAATGGAAGTGGCAATGGAACCTCTAGGAATAAGCCGAACCCTTTCAACAGGGGACAGGTGAACCACGTTAACGTGGAGGAGGTTGAAGCTCAGCCAGATGCAGTAATAGGTAAGTTTTTGGTTAAATCATTTACTGCACTCATTCTTTTTGATACTGGTGCATCGCATTCATACATCTCAAGGGGATTTGTGGATAAGTATAAATTGCCAACCCAAGCCCTTACATCACCCATGTTAGTAACCTCGCCTGGAGCAGAGTATATGGCTAGCCTATGGTGTGATCGGTTACCATTAAGGATTGGTAACTATGTATTTCCCTCGGACCTAATAGTATTGGAATCGCAAGGATTGGATGTGATATTAGGCATGGATTGGTTATCAAAGTATGAGGGGAACATTGAATGCTCCAGTAAGTCAATTTTGCTTACTACGCCAGAAGGAAGAAGGATCAAGTATGTATCCCGGCATGTGCCGAAGAGGACTCAAGTAAATTCCCTAACAGGAGTTGTGCAGGAGGAAGTACTAGTGGTGAAGGATTTTCCAGATGTATTTCCAGAGGAGTTGCTAGGCATGCCACCGGATAGAGATATTGAATTTTTGATTGAGCTTTTGCCAGGCACAGGGCCAATATCTAAGAGACCATACAGAATGCCCACAAAAGATTTGGAGGAGATTAAGAAGCAGATTAAGGAGTTACTAGATAAAGGTTATATTCGCCCAAGTTCTTCGCCTTGGGGATCGCCAGTACTTCTAGTGGAGAAGAAGGATGGATTGTTAAGGATGGTTGTTGATTATCGGGGATTGAATGAAGTAACAATCAAGAACAAGTACCCACTACCAATGATCAATGATATGTTTGATCGATTGCAAGTAGCTAAGGTATTTTCCAAGATCGATCTGTGATCAGGATACCATCAGTTGAAGATTCAAGAACAGGATATACCTAAGACGGCTTTTACCACCAGTTATGGGCTGTACGAGCATACCGTTATGTCATTTGGCCTGACTAACGCACCTGCATATTTTATGAACATGATGAACAAAGTGTTTATGAAGTTTTTGGATAAGTTCATCGTAGTGTTCATTGATGATATTTTGGTTTACTCAAAGAATGAAGAGGAGCATAAGGAACATTTGCGTTTGGTACTTGAGAAGCTCAGAGAACATCAGCTATATGCCAAGTTTAGCAAATGTGAATTTTGTTTGAAGGAAGTTGGATTCATCGGACACGTTATATCCGGAGAAGGTATAGCAGTAGATCCCACCAAGGTTGACACTCTGACAAATTGGGAAGCCCCAACAACAGTTGGAGAAATCCGGAGTTTTCTTGGACTTGCAGGATACTACCAGAGATTTATTGAAAATTTCTCGAAGATTGCAAAACCTATGATGGAGTTGTTAAAGAAGGATACCAAATTCAAATGGACTGAGGAATGTGAGGTCAGTTTCCAGGAGTTGAAGAAACGTCTGGTTACATCACCAGTGTTGATTTTGCCAGATCAGAACAAGGATTATGAGGTGTATTACGACGCTTCACATCGAGGACTTGGAGAAGTGCTTATGCATGATGGAATAGTTGTTTCATATGCCTCACGACAGCCTAAGCCTCATGAGTTGAATTATGCCACGCATGATTTGGAGTTAGCAGCCGTAGTGCATGCATTGAAGACTTGGAGACATTTTCTCATTGGAAACCATTGTGAGGTGTACACGGATCACAAGAGTTTGAAGTATATTTTCACGTAGAAGGAGTTGAATCTCAGGCAAAGGAGATGGTTGGAGCTCATGAAGGATTATGACATGAGATTGCATTATCATCCCGGAAAGGCTAACGTAGTAGCAGATGCGTTGAGCCATAAAAGCCATGTCAACACTCTAATGACGGGAGATTTACCAAAGGAGTTAGCCGAGGATCTTCGTGAGCTATGTTGGAAGATAGTTCCGAGAGGCTATGTAGCAGCATTGGAGATTCAGTCTACTTTGATGGATAAGATCAGAGAAGCTCAGAAGACTGACAAGAAGATTGCATCTATTAAAGAGAAAATGACCAAAGTAAAAGCTAAAGGATTTCGTGAGGATGAGCACGATACCTTATGGTTTGAAGACCGTGTTTATGTTCCCAATGACCCGGAGATCAGGAAGTTAATACTTCAAGAGGCCCATGATTCACCATATTCAATTCACCCAGGAAATACCAAGATGTATTTGGATTTGAAGGATATTTTCTGGTGGACCGGAATGAAGAAGGATATTGCGGAGTATGTAGCAGTTTGTGATGTGTGTCAGAGAGTAAAGGCAGAGCATCAGAAGCCAGCGGGATTGCTACATCCATTGCCAATATTCGAATGGAAGTGGGATAAGTTAGGCATGGATTTTATTACAGGATTGCCCAGAACTCGTTCAGGCTATGACTCGATTTGGGTTGTAGTCGATCGTTTGACAAAAGTAGCTCATTTCATTCCAGTGAAGACTACCTACACCAGTGCTATGTCGGCAAAGATATACATGACCAGGATCGTATGTCTGCATGGAGTTCCAAGGAGTATTGTATCAGATAGAGGAACCCAGTTTACCTCAAATTTCTGGAATCAGTTGCACGAGACTTTAGGTACCAGGCTAGAGTTCAGCACAGCTTTTCATCCACAGACAGATGGACAGACCGAGAGAGTCAATCAGATTATGGAGGATATGCTGAGAGCTTGCGCGCTAGATTACGGATCTAGTTGGGACGAGAATTTGCCATACGCGGAGTTCTCCTACAACAACAGTTATCAATCCAGTTTGAAGATGACCCCTTTCGAAGCCTTGTACGGAAGGAGGTGCAGGACCCCGTTGTCATGGGATGAAGTTGGAGAACACTAGTTGTTTCGACCGGATTTGATTAAGGAGTCTGAACAAAAAGTGAAATTGATTCGCGATAGGCTCAAGGTAGCCCAGTCCAGGCAGAAGAGATATGCAGATTCTAAACGCAAGGAGACAGTTTACGAAGTCGGAGACCGAGTCTATCTTCGAGTATCTCCACTTCGAGGAGTTAAGCGCTTTGGAGTTAAGGGAATGTTAGCGCCACGTTTTGTAGGACCATACAAGGTTTTGGAGCGTATGGGAGAAGTAGCCTACAAGTTGGAATTGCCCGAAGGATTGTTAGGAGTTCATGATGTATTCCACATTTCCCAGTTGAAGAAGTGCCACGCAGAGATGGCTGAAATACCACTGAGGGATACAGTGCCGCTGGAGGCGATTCAGTTGGACAGTGATTTGACCTATGAGGAGAAACCAGTCAAGATTCTTGAGTATGCCAGACGAGTCACCCGCAGCAAGGTTATCAAGTTTTGCAAAGTTCAGTGGAGCCACCACACCGAGGATGAAGCCACCTGGGAGCGAGAGGAAGAACTGCAGAAGGACCACCCTCACCTATTTTCTAGCCAACCCGAATCTCGAGGGCGAGATTCATCTTAAGGGGGGTAGGTTTGTAACATCCCAAATTT
Source organism: Triticum urartu (assembly GCF_056163025.1). NCBI lineage: Eukaryota > Viridiplantae > Streptophyta > Magnoliopsida > Poales > Poaceae > Triticum > Triticum urartu. Next base: position 190,872,368 of record NC_141878.1, on the reverse strand, counting down.
TCGATTTGGAATGTTATACATTAGATCATCACTGCATATCATATTTTATTTCCCTTTGGTCTGATCCTAGAAATTCTATGCAACTCAAGGACCCACGGAGAGAGTTGGGGATTTCGTTATTTTCATATTTGAGTTTTCTCAAATGTTGAAAATAGGATCATTTGATTTTATTTATTTTATCTTCAATTATTTCTATTATACAAATATGAGAGAGGGAATAAAATGACTTTCCCAAAATAAAGAAATATTGAGGATTTAATAATAAAATCAAATAAGATTTTATTTTGGATTTATTTGCTATTTTATTTGAATGTAGGAAAAATGCGCGTTTATTTAAAATTGCGTTTAGGCCCCAAATAAATGTTCATCCTGTGCGGCTTGATTTTAGAAGCCGGGGAAAATTTATTCGGGATTTTTGGAGTACGTTTAGTATTTCTTTTGTTTGTTTTCTGCGTGAAATTATTAAAAAAACGTGAAACTGACCTTGGGACGTAATCGGCCAGGACTCTGTCCGCTGGGCCTTTATAAGGAGCCGACCCCGAGCCCCAAGCCCACCCCACAGCAAACCCTAACCCTAGCCGCGCCCTAGCCGCCGCCGCCGCTCGAGCAGCCGCCCACCGCCGGAGCCGGAGCCACTGCCGGTTTTTTTTTCTGGAAAACCGTTCGGTTTTTCCGCCGGTTTTCGATCGTTTTTTTAGATCCATTTTTTTAGTTAGATCTGTTTTTTTCGTTTTAGCCTATTTAGCGAGCGTTCGCTCGTTCATTCGTTTTAATGGACGCGTTCATCGTTTAGTTACAGAAAACGAATGTTCGTTCATTAATTTGTTCGTCGTTTTTCTTTTTCTCGGATTTCTGAGATTATTTCTGATCCGATTTTCGTTCTAGTAGAACTTTTCTCTCGTTTATCGGAATCAGACGATTCAAGCGCCTGGAGTTTCATCTCGAAACCCTCTTTCCGTTTAACCAACTCAAAAAAGTTTTTGCTTTTGTAAAATTTGACCTAGGTTCAGAATAGTAAACGAAGTTTGTTTCTTTCGCCGTTTGTCTTTCGTTGCTTCGTTCGATTTGATTCTTTTTGCCAACCGGAGTTCTTAAGTTGAACTTTCTGGTTTGATCTCTCATTTGACCTTTACCCGTGCATTGGATAAGTACTTATTGTATGCTTGTTTGTTTGCGATAGAGTACCCGGATTGCGCCGCTTGCTACTTCGAATCGCTAGGTTTCGCGGATCCTCAGCAAGGCAAGTAACACTTTGATCACACCTCCTACTACCCAGTTTTATTGCATTAGATCAATCCTCAAACAATTGCATGATTAGGATCAAATTAAATTATGGGTTTTGGGATGTAGATGAGGTAGTACCTATTACATGTTTCATTATCAAACCTTTGGGACTTACTTCTACGTTTGCTTATATTGCCATGCCATGCTAATAGACGTGGATTGGGTGAGTGTATCCATGACAGATGTGAGATTGTTAAATTAATGGTTTATCTAAGGTGGCAACTTAAACACACATCTGGGTGGATTGAGGCACCTGGGTATTCCAGTAATTGCCTGTTTTCTTTTGGACCGCCACCCAGGCTCAAAGGGATCATTAGATTATTCAAACTAGAAACTTTTGTGTGCAGCCACAAGCTACTATGGGCTCTAGCATAGTTGACTAAGTCGTGCGAACTCTTATAGTGGTAGACTAGCAGATGTAGGGGATGTAGGTTGGTACGGTCTACCCGTTCGTAAGGTGCTAGCGCTTCTGAAAGACTATGTCTCGGTCATCCGTTTCTCAAACATCATGTAGTGCGAGAACCCCAACGGAGGAGATTGAGTCTTGCGGGGAAAAGTGCGCAAACCTCTGCAGAGTGTATAAACTAATCATGGTTAGCCATGTCCCCGGTTATGGACAACTTGAGTATCTAGTACTTGGATTATCATGTTAATCTCATCATGTTACTTTAATTAATATTATTTGTCGGATTTCGGATTCTGGCAGACCCTTGAGGTTCGAACACTGGGGTGCGCGCGGAGATTTCGCCTCCTACCTATCTGCACCCCCCCGCCTTGCTAGGATCTAAACTATGGAAAGAACAACACAAGAGACGCAGGGTTTATACTGGTTCGGGCCACCGTTGTGGTGTAATACCCTACTCCAGTGTGTGGTGTGGTGGATTGCCTCTTGGGCTGATGATGATGAACAATACAAGGTAGAACAACCTCGCGAGGGTCTGTTCTTGGCTGGGGCGATGAACTGCTGGGAGGAGCTCAGTCACCCTTCTCTCTCTCTCTCTCTACCTGATCTTCTCTATCCTTCGATCCCTCTCTCCTCTTCCCTGTGGGTGGCTGGTCCTATTTATAGAGGCCCTGGTCCTCTTCCCAAATATCGAGCGGGAAGGGAGCCAACAATGGCGGGCTAATTTGAAGGGGGACAACTAGTATCAACTATCCTGACAAAAGTAGTCTTCGCCTGCGCAAAGCTCTGGTGATGATGCCGTCTTGGCTCCACGGTGACCTCCGTCTCGTAGTCCTCCTGGTCTTGGTCTCGTTGCACCGAAATGGCAACCTTTGCCTGATGCCTCGGTACTCCGCGGCTGCGCTTGCCCCCTTTGCACCAAAGAGGAAGGGAGGACGCTGCGCGGGCTGGCACCCGCCTGGCGCCCCCGGTCGTCATGGCTTGCGTCACGGGCACCTCGTGAGGTACCCCGCCTTGATCTCTCTGCCTCCTCGTGAGCCAGCCTGACGAGGCCGCGCCTGAGGAAGCTCCACGTCGTCCGCCCCACGAGGCTTGGCCCCTCGCGAGGGTCTTGGGTTTGTGTTGGTGAAGATGGGCCGCGCTGGGCCCCCCTTTGAGCCACGCCGCAGGCCACAGCCAGGCAAGTCTGGGGACCCCCATTCCCAGAACGCCGACAGTAGACCCCGGGCCCAAGGCGCGCCCAGACTTGGCCGTGCAGGGAAGCGGAAGGACAAGAGCGAAGCGCCGCGGGCCCTAACAGCCTTAGCAACCGCGCGAGTTGATAAAGGAGCGGCATCCACCTAGGCTTTGCTTCTTGCTTTCCCCGGTTGCTGCTCAGATCCCGTTTCTTGCGCCTCTCTTTCCTTCCTCCAAAATTTCCAGATCCGCTCCGACCGTGTGACCTAGGAAGCCATGGCGCCTCGTCAGCCCCTGGCCGTAGCTTGGTACTCGTCTGCCCTGGATCCGCCGAACGTGTCGGAGGCGAGCCTCGCCCGGTTGCGCCGGATGGCGATGGCGCGGGGCGTCAACGGGGCGAAGGTGTTCAAAGCCGGCTCCGCCACCCCTGAGGGTCAAGGGAGCACCTTCTATCCGCTCTTCGTAAGTGCCATTGCTGCTGGCTTGGTGCCTCCCTTCTCCGAGTTCTTCTTCTCTGTCCTCCGCCACTATAAGCTACAAGCCCTGCATCTCCACCCCAACTCCGTCCTTCTCCTGGCGATCTTTGCCTATTACTGCGAGGCTCACGTAGGGGTGCAGCCTTCAGTGGCCTTGCTGCGCCACTACTTATACCTCCGGACCTCTCGTGGTACTGCTTTCGCGTGCACGAGCTTCGTCGCGTACGGTGGCGCCATTGCCATTTCGAACCCCGGGAAAAGGATTGAGGGCTTCAGGTGCAAGTGGGTCTTGGTGGATGTTGGGCGCATCCACCCTCGACTGATCTTGCCCATGGAGCAGCCCACGAGCTCCAGCGATTGGGGTCGAGTGGAGCTCACGGACCCTCGCGCGAAGCTGATGTTGGAGAAGATGGACGCGGATCTAAGGCCGGCCAACATGGCGGCGGCGAAGCTGACCGGCGCGTTGCTGCTGAGGGAATTCCTGGAGCACCAGCTGGCTCCACTTCGGCAGTACTCACTTCTGATGTGGAGGCCCCGTCCGAGCCCCGTGGCCTTAGCCGACGGAGATCTGGCTGCGGTCCTCCAATCTCTGGTCGGGGGCGATGTGGCGAGGTTGGCGGGCGCTCCTACGCCCTTGTTCCTCCGCGACGACTGGGAGCAGGTAGTGGAGTCCATGCCCGTCTTCAATGGGGATGGGCCCGTGCCCGTGGAAACTCCCGAGGAACCGGTGGACGTGCCCTCCGACGACTCCAGCGAAGAGGAGGAAGGAGGGGAGTGGGGAAAAGGGCCTGACTCCGAGGCGATTGACGGAGAGTCGAGGGCTCCCCTCCCCCGGCGCCGGTCCCGTGTTCTCCGCCTCTCTCCGAGTGATGGCGACGAGGATGACGATGAAGACGATGACGAGGACAACAACGAGCAGGACGGCGGGACCTCACCCCCGATCCCTAAGAAGGACAGGACCGGGATGATCTCCCGCGGGTCTGCCCCGGCCCTGGGGCGGACCGCAGATGCGCCTTCCACCTCCAAGCTTCCCGAGGTTGACCCTTCCAGCCGGCTTTCAGGCTTCAAATTTGGCCGGAGGCCGCTTGAGCTCACTGGCGACGACCCGTAAGTGTTCGATTCTTGTATTTATCTCTTGCTCTGCTTCTGAAGCATGACGTCCGCATATCTTGGATAGGCGGGCGCCCGCCGCAAAGAAGCCGAAGGGGGCTCCCGAGGTTCCATCCGTGGCAGCGCTTCTGCCCGCGAAGGAGGGTGACCGCGACGCACACGCTTCTCCTGCCCGGTTGTCCTCGCGAGGCCTGGCTGAGCCGGCTGGGGCGAGCTCAGCCCCCACGGCCCAAGTGGCTCCCGAGGTGCTCTTGCCTGTCGCCGCCACTTCGGCTGTCGGGGCGTGGCAGACTCCGCCTTAGGATGTTATGGCCGCGCTGCCGTCTTCTCCTCCTACTCCACCGGCTGCTGTCTCTCCGACTCCTTCTGCCATTCTGGATCGTGTTGTTGCTGAGCTGGACCGACTGCGTCAGGATCTTCTTGGCGCCGACCCCCGCTTGGTGGTCGGGCGCTTGGAGCTGGCTTCAGGATGGGTTCGCTCCGACGCTTTGATTCGGGCGGCGCTGGTCCAGGCCTCGACGGCGTGCGACGAGGAGAAGCAGGCCGTCCTTGAGGCGAAGGCTGCTCGTGATGCAGCCCTGGGGGAGGTGGTCGATGTCGGTGGCCGTTGCAAGGCGCTGGAGGGCGAACTGCAAGGTTTGCGGGACCAGCTCGCGAACGAGGTCCGCCTTCGCCAAGAGCAGGAAGAGGGCGTGAAGGCCCGCAAGGCGGCTCTCAAGGAGAGGGAGGTCAAGCTCAAGAAACGCCACGACCGCCTAGGCGCGCTGGAGCAGGAGTTCGGGGCGAGGAAGGCCAAGCTGGACGACGAGGCCCTGGTTCTTACCGAGGACCGCATGGCCTTCGCGGAGATGGAGGCGAGGGCTCACTCCTCACTCAGGACGCTTTACGACAGCGGCCTGAAGAGCCCACTGGCTGGCGCCGAGGACGGCCCCGCCAAGCTGCTTCCCTTCCTGGTTCACGCTCTTGAAGATGTCGCCCTTGGCCTTGGCCCTGCGGCCGAGGCCGAGGTGCGTGTCCTGTCTTCTGCAGCAATGACGCGGGTCCTCACCCACATCTACCTTCGCGATCCCGGTGTCGACCTCGACAGCCTGCTGGAGCCAGTGAGCGGCGAGCATGCCGCTGCCGCTGCCGAGGCTGTGAAGGGTCGCGCAAAGGCCCTGTTGGGGAAGTTCTGGGCCTTCAACACCAAGCCGAAGCAAGGCGCTGCCGACCCCACCGCTCCGTGAGGCGTACCCAATCCGCGCTGCTCCATCACCGACAAGCGACTCCGTCGCGGCTCCTGTCCTGCCTTTAATTCCTGCATATGTATCATGCCTCGAGGAGGCGTTTAAACTTGTGTTTGGCATTGAGATAACAGTGTGGACTGTAATATTTGCTTTTGTATTCCTTGAAATTTGTGCCTTTCCTTCCTACTTGCTTATGTTCTACGCCGGCAGAGCCCGGCCCCGCGCATGCCTCACCCAGCATTGGTCCCGACCGGAAACCAGGACGGGGCCAAGGAGTGAGGGGCCACGTGACAAGTTAGGCTCCTGAGTCGCGATGCTCAGGAGTCCCCCTTGGCGCATGAACAGCAAGTAGGGAGGTGTGATGCGGGTGGATCTATCGTTCTACGTCTGCAGAGCCCGGCCGCGCGCGTACCTCACCCAGCGTTGGTCCCGACCGGAAACCAGGACGGGGCCATGGAGTGAGGTGCTACGTGACTAGTTAGGCTCCTGAGTCGCGATGCTCAGGAGTCCCCCTTGACGGTCAAACGGCCTTCGTACCTTGGCTCCGCTCGGGGAGAGACGCGTGACGAACCAGGCCCGGGGGGACCTGGCTGAGCGGCGTGCGTCTGGGTATGGCCCAGGCGCAGCCCCCGTGCCCAGCCCCCTCACGTGGCACTCCCGAGGGGAGGCGTTACGATGAGGCTAGACACTGAGCTCTGGGCTCCCTGAGGTTGGTGCGGCCCGGGGGCCACCCTCAGTTGTTTATCACCAGCGCGGAGCATAGCGCTACTGTATGTGTACGGGCATAGCCGCTCCTCGGCAGTGTCGTCAGCCAGCGCGGAGCATGGTGCTTCCACTGGTATGTGGGAGGGGGCCCCCTCCGGGAGGAGCCCCCGGGGCGTGTACAGCCCCGCCCTAACACGTGGCTGGCACGGTAGGGCCTGGCGAGGTGTATCTGGGCACCCGTGAGCCAGCACGGGACTCACGGGGCCCTACCTCTAGGCGGGTTGCGCCTGGCACTGGGCCTTATCTTGTGATGTGTCCCTCCAAATTTGGTTAGATGTCGGCACTCTACGTCCTCGGGTCCCGGCCCTCGAGCTGGTCTCAGCCATCGCTGGTATGCCAGGTCGCGATGCCATGGACAAGGCCAGAGGGTGAGGGCTGGAGAGCCAGTAAGAGCCATGAGTCGCGATGCTCAGGTACCCCCCCTTTAACGTGCAAGTGGTCGGCATGGAGAAGAAGAGGTGCCGTGGACTGGCATCAAATAATCAAGCATGGTGGGTCTGACGCATGATCGGAAATAAACGCAAATGGGATACATGCCGCTGGGCCTGGCCCGAGCGGCTTGGGGATCATGCAGCCCGAGGGGCGCCCCCAACAGGGTAAGCTAGCAACATGGAATAAAAAGGGATACATGCCGCAGGGACGGACCCACGCGGCCTGGGAATAATGCAGCCCTGGGGGGGCACTCCCAGCTGGAAATAAAACTCGAAAAGATGTCACCTGATGATGTTGAGGACGAAGGAGCGTTGGTGTAGCAAACTCGGTGGGCTGCGGGAGCCGATCCTCACGAGCCCCCAGGCCCAGGGGCCTCGGGAGGCTCCGGAGGCGCTGGCGGCTCCTCGCGGACCATCTCCATCTCCGCCAGGGCCGCGGAACGCCTGGCCTCTTGTGCCTCCATGATGCCCCTCATGAGGCACTGGTACGTGGCAGCCGCGTTCGGCAAGCCGTAAGGCATGCGAACGTAGCTGTGGGGTGGACCTCCGCAGAGCCCCATTCGCGAGGGCCAGAGGCGCTCTAGAGAGGCGACTCGGTTGAGCCCTGGTATGTCGATGCAGACGTGCAGCCCACCATCCTCGCCTGGATGGGGAGCCACTGCTGGTAGGCGGCGGCCGCCTTTCATGACTCTTGACTCCTGAAGCTCTTGAATAGCCTTGCTGATGAACTCCTAAGGGTCTGGATCTCCTTGCCTTGCTCCTTCTTGAGGGAAACGTGCTTCGAAACACGCCTCCAGGTGGTGCCCAAACGCCTCCCTCGTGACCCTGGCTAGGTTGGTGGCCCTCCAGGGGAGAGCCCCCGAGCCCTGCCTGAGGAGGGCGCCGGGCGCGCTTCCCTATGTGATGGAAGGAGGTTCCCCCTGGGCAGGCGCGGGCCCAGAGGTGCCTGCCTCCTGAGTGGTCGAGCCGGACGATGTCTTCTTCTTCTTAGGCGGTCTCGGGAGGCCTCCTGCTTCCACGATCCGGGTCTTCCAGGGACGCGGCCTGAAAGGCTCGTTCCAGGGAACACACCGCTTCCTTCTCTTCACATGGCACCGTGATGACTCTGCCGCTTCCTAGCATCTTGAGGACGTTGTAGCCGTGGTGAGTTACGGCCATGAACTTGGCTAGCGTTGGGTACGCAAGGATGGCGTTGTACGGCAGGCGAATGTGAGCGACGTCGAAGTCGATGAGCTCGGTGCGGTAGTTGTCGCGTGCCCCGAAGGTGACAGGGAGGCGGACCTGCCCAATCGGAACCGTGGAGCCGTCGGTGACACCGGAGAAAGGCTTGGTCGGCTGAAGCTGGCTGTAGGGCACTTGGAGGTTGTTGAATGTTTCCACGGACAGGACGTTGAGCCCTGCCCCACCATCGATGAGGTTCTTGGTGACCACCACGTTGCTGATGATTGGGGAACAAAGCATCGGGAGGACTCCGGCTGTAGCCGCACACTTGAGCTGATCTGCTGAGCTGAACGTGATGGCGCACGCCGACCACCTGAGAGGGCATGTGGCTTCAAGCCTGGGGAGGACTGCGTTCACTTCGCGGGCGAACTGCTTGAAGATGCGCTGAGAGGCTGGGGCTTGTGCCCCGCCCAGGATGCAGGCGATCGCGCGCAGCTCCTGGAAGCCCCCAGCCCCCTCGTCCTGGTGGTGGTCCTCGTTTCTCCTTGGCTGCGGTGGCAGCGGTGGGAGGCCTGCGTTGCCTTGCGGGCGATCCTCGCGAGGCTGATCCCTCCAGTCTCCTTCGCGAGGCTGATCCCTCCAGCCTCCCTCACGAGGTTGATCGCGCCACCCTTGGCGCGGGCCACGGTCTTCCCAGCGTCCTGCGTTCCTTCCTCCTCCTCAGCCGTAGCCCCGGTCACTACGGTCAGGGCGAAGGCCGATCCTTCCTTCTCGCATGGCTCGGAGCTCTTGACATTCGTTGGTGTTGTGGGTGTGGAGGTCGTGGTACACACAGTACCGACTGCCCTTGGAAGGTTTGGGCTGATCTCTGCCCCGCTTGGTGTCTGGTTCTGCCGCGAGCACGACAGCCCCCTTGCGCTTCACATCCTTGGCCTTGGGCTTCTTCTCTTCTGGGTCTGCGGCAGGCAGCTCGAGGAGGGAGATACGCCTTTCCTCGGCCCTGGCGCACTTGGTTGCCAGGTTGAACGGTTCCAAGGAAGTGCACAGGTCTTCTTGCATCGCCAGCTCCTCCTTCATCTTAACGTCGTGCACGCCGTCGGAGAAGGCCGAGATGATGGCCTCCTCGGTCACCTTGGGAATCTTGAGGCACGCGTTGTTGAAGCGCTGGATGTACTTTTGTAGGGTCTCCCCGGGCTGTTGCTTGATGCGGCGCATGTCGCTCACGGCGGGTGGCCGGTCGCGAGTGCCTTGGAAGTTGGCGATGAAGCGGGTGCGCATCTCGTCCCAGGAGGAGATTGTGCCTGGAGCCAGGTTCAGGAGCCAGGTGCGGGCCCCGTCCTTGAGTTCCATGGGGAACCAGTTCGCCATGACCTTCTCGTCTCCGTTGGCAGCTTCGATGCCCAGCTCGTAGAGCTGGAGGAACTCCGCAGGGTCAGCCGTGCCGTCGTAGCGAGGAGGCAGGTCTGGCTTGAACTTGCCGGGCCATGCGACATTGCGTAGCTCGGCGGTGAAGGCGCGGCAGCCTGTTGTGGCCACGGGAGGCCTTGGATGATGGGGAACTTGGTCTTGCATGTCCCCACGCGCTGCAGCTGGGAGCAGCGCGGGGTCTTGACGTGCGGGAGCAGGAGCATGGTCGCGACGTGCTGGAGCAGGGAGCGCCCGGGCAGCTTCCTGCGGGCGAGGGACTTCTTGACAGCTCTGCTCTTGCTGCGCTGGCGCCTGAAGGAGCGGGTTCCGCCCAGGGGCCACGCGCCTTGGAGCCATGGCGCCTTCCTGAGGAGGAGGCGGCTGGGGCGCCGACGGGGCTTCACTGCCCGCGCGGGGTGGGGTGCGGTGCAGCGGAACGGACGGCGCAGGAGAGCCCCCTGCAGCGCGGACGAGCTCGGCGACGCGGTCGAGCCATTCTTTGTAGACGTCGTCAACGGGACGGTAGCACAGGAGCTCGTTCGCCGCGAGGAGTGCAGCCCAAGCCTCCATGGGAATGCGGAGCGCACGGGACGAAGAACCAGCTGGGGTGAGCGAGGGAGTTGTGGTGCGGCCGTCTTGCCGCATGGACGGATGCTGGGACGATGCTTGATGCTCGTCCCCCGCCGGGCCGGTGGCGGCGTTGACGGCAGGTGACGGGGAACGGCGAGGTCGCCTGCCGACAGGGGTTGTCTGGGCGACGCGGGAAGCGAGCGCGGGTCCGACGAGCGTCAGACATGGGCGTGATGGTCGGAGGAGAATGGGGTGGTGGAAGACGAATCCCGGCGCACCCCTACCTGGAGCGCCAAATGTCGGATTTCGGGTTCCGGCAGACCCTTGAGGTTCGAACACTGGGGTGCGCGCGGAGATTTCGCCTCCTACCTACCTGCACCCCCCCCCCCGCCTTGCTAGGATCTAAACTAAGGAAAGAACAACACAAGAGACACAGGGTTTATACTGGTTCGGGCCACCGTTGTGGTGTAATACCCTACTCCAGTGTGTGGTGTGGTGGATTGCCTCTTGGGCTGATGATGATGAACAATACAAGGTAGAACAGCCTCGCGAGGGTCTGTTCTTGGCTGGGGCGATGAACTGCTGGGAGGAGCTCAGTCACCCTTCTCTCTCTCTCTCTACCTGATCTTCTCTATCCTTCGATCCCTCTCTCCTCTTCCCTGTGGGTGGCTGGTCCTATTTATAGAGGCCCTAGTCTTCTTCCCAAATATCGAGCGGGAAGGGAGCCAACAATGGCGGGCTAATTTGAAGGGGGACAGCTAGTATCAACTATCCTGACAAAAGTAGTCTTCACCTGCGCAAAGCTCTGGTGATGACGCCGTCTTGGGCTCCACGGTGACCTCCGTCTTGTAGTCCTCCTGGTCTTGGTCTTGTTGCACCGAAATGGCAACCTTTGCCTGATGCCTCGGTACTCCGCGGTTGCGCTTGCCCCCTTTGCACCAAAGAGGAAGGGAGGACGCTGCCCGGGCTGGCACCTGCCTGGCGCCCCCGGTCGTCATGGCTTGCGTCACGCGCACCTTGTGAGGTACCCCGCCTTGATCTCTCCGCCTCCTCGTGAGCCAGCTTGACGAGGCCGCGCCCGAGGAAGCTCCGCGTCGTCTGCCCTGCGAGGCTTGGCCCCTCGCGAGGGTCTTGGGTTTGTGTTGGTGAAGATGGGCCGCGCTGGGCCCCCCTTTGAGCCACGCCGCAGGCCGCAGGCAGGCAAGTTTGGGGACCCCCGTTCCCAGAACGTCGACATTGTTGGGTTTTAATGTTGATGCTTAATTGGGATTGAGAGGGTGTCTACACTCTCAATGTTTAACAACTACCATGATAGTTAAATAAAATTTATTCCTTTGCAGTAGGGAAAAATTGGCTTTATGCAAAACTGTAACCATAGAGCTTTCCACCAGCCAAATATGCATGTAGTATAGCTTTATTCTTCCATTATTCTCTATGTGTTACCTTGCCAGCATATTCCATGTGCTGACCCGTTTCGGGCTGCAACGTTCATGTTGCAGACTTTTCAGACGACGAGTAAGGTGCCTTTAGGTCGTGGTTCTATACTCAGTGATGCCGTTGGAGTTGACGGACTCACCTATCTTCCAAGCCTTCCGCTGTTATCGTTATTAGATGGCCTTAAGCCATATTTATTGTATTAAGTTCTCTTTTGAGACACTCGATGTAATAAGTGTGTGATTGCTACTCTGTTATAAATCCTTCAAGTACTGTGCGTGTCAGCATTACCGATCCAGGGATCTGATGCACAGAGATTGGACCGTTTGAGGTCTGGTCGCTACACGTATTAATTAAAATTATAATGGAAACAGTTTGCGGCCCAACATATGTGGCACTAGCTTCTTCTTTATTTTTATTTTTTGCTATTTTAATTTGCATCCGTACACCTTGGTACGCTGTAATCCGCCAGGGGCTTTATTGCGCCCCACACTATGGCAACAAGTCCAAACACTTTTACAATATAGTTCAGCACCCCGAATTTAGCATTATATGCATTGGCTCCGAATCATTTCTTTGGTCAATAGTTGCGTTGCACGGCTCCTGTACTTACTACCTTACGTTCCGCTATATCGGTTAGGGTAGTAAAGGGAGAACTACTGCGATTGTGTCCTGGTTTATCCGGATGAGCACCTCAGTAGAAAAAGCCGAAAACTAACTGTCATGATGCGATGTGAGCCGGTTAGCTCTTCAGAGGTTTCAAATCTTTAGTGATTTTTCCCGCATTATGCGACGAATCGGTTCTCATCCGATCAGGTGTTTACAACACCCTAGTCTGGATACTAGGGGCTGCGCCTATATTTTCATTGTCAAACTCCTATGGCTAAGTGAGGGTAATAAAGCCACATAGTCCGATTGCCTAATTCGTTGTGCTAAACACCTCCTTTAAGGACGAAACTCTTGGATAAAGCATGTTTAGATTCATCCCGAACACCCGTGTACTACCTACGTGGGGCTGAAGCCGACGACTGGCCAACTCTCAGATTTGATGAAACGGCCGCACAGGAGGTAAAATTTTAACTAAACAAAACAACAAAGCATTATATTACATATCAAGCCTTGTTTTCATCATACAGGACGAGATTACATGAGTGTATTCATTCAAAAATAATGTCCTTAGCACATTGCTCCGCCACAATGCGGGATCCCTTCAGAACATCTTCAAAATACCGCTCGGGCGTGCGGTGCTCTTTGCCTGCGTGCGGTCCTTCGGTCGCGAGCTTGACGGCATCCATCTTCGCCCATTGTATCTTGACGCGGGTGAAGGCCATCCGCGCACCTTCTATGCAGACCGACCGCTTGATGGCATCAAGCCGCGGGCAGGCATCGACCAGCCGCTTCACGAGGCCGAAGTAGTTGCCGGGTATAGCTTCTGCAGGCCACAGCCAGATTATTAAATCCTTCATGGCTAGTTCGGCCGCCCTATGCAGCTCGACCAACTGTTTTAGCTGGTCGCTAAAGGGCACCGGATGCTCTGGTGCAAGGTATTGCGACCAGAACAGCTTCTCCATTGAGCTCCCCTCTTCGGCCGGGAAGAATTCCGCAGCGTCAGAAACACTGCGCCGCAAATCTGCAAATGCCCCTGGAGAACTCCAAATCCGGGTCAGTAAGATGTACCTCGGGCCCACATACTGCTTTGCGTAATAAAATCCTTACCCGCCGCAGTCTTCTTGGCCTCCTGGATCTCCCGGAGGGTGCCTTGGGCTTTGGCCCGGGCCACTTGTGTGCTTTGGCGGGCCTTAGTAAGTTTGGACTCTTGATTCGCATTTTGGCGCTCCAAGGACTCGCATTTCTTCACTGCGTCCTGGAGCTCGTGCTGGACCTCACCAACCCTGGCCTCATGCTTTTCTTGGGCGGCCTTTTTCTACACCGCTCTCTCCTCGGCCTCGGCCAGCGTCTTTTTGAGGGCCTCTACCTCGGTCGCCGCCCCTAATAAATGTCATGGCACTGTGGTCAGCTTACATTATTCATCCCTTCCGGACATAAACAAGGTCATCACATACCTTGGGAATCCTCCAGCTGGTTTTTCGCATGGCCGAACTCTTCCTTGGTCTGCTCCAGCCTCCGCTTCAGTCCGGAGACTTTGGCAGCATGAGAAGTCGCAGCCAGCAATGACGCCTGCTTATTCACAAAGACATATATGATTAGTCTCCCGCGAATAGCTATTTGATCCTCTGTTCGGCTTTTCTTTCTGAACACCAGACAGAGTCTCAGGGGCTACTGTCTATACTGTAACTTTATTTTCACATAAATACAGCGCTTACCTCAAAGCCTGTTAGAAGGCTCGCACAGGCTTCGGTCAGTCCGCTCTTCATGGACTCAATCTTCTCAATCACCGCGCCCATGAGGGTACGGTGTTTCTCAACGATGGAAGCGCTACGCAGCGCCTCCAGTAGGGTATCCGGCACCTCTGGTTGGACAGAGGTCGCCGGTGGAATGGGCACACCTCCTTCCAATGAAGGAGGCTGCTTGCCGGATTCCGGAGCCATATAGGTCTCCGGGACCGCATTCGGCTGGGGGCCAAATTGGACATGGCCCCCACCACCAGTCTCCATGGGGATCTGCTCCCCCATGTGTTCGGCGGCTAAGGTCTCGCCCTCTGGCGCCGTCTTGACGGCCTCCTACGTCTCTCCGTAGACGAGGGTCCTTTGGGACAACACCTCGGCGTCGTCCGTAGCCTTGGGAGAGGAGGCCGTTGGAAGGGACCCACTGTCCATCACCTTTGGATCCAGCGAGTTCCCCGAAGACGAGGATCGCTCGAGGGCGGAAAGAGCCGGACTGCAAATGCATGATTCAACATGTTAGAATTATGAGGTGAAAGAGGAGGATATATGAATACTTCAGGGTCTTCGAATACTCACAATTCGGCCAGGGGCTTGTTTCGAGGGCGCCGCTCTGGGCTCCTATCGACGTCCCACGCGGAGCTATCCGCGAGGGAAGCCTTTCCCTTCTTGGACGCCTCCGCTTCCAGATCTATGGAGGCCGCCCTCTTCTTTTCCTCCTCGGGGAGGGGGAAAGTGTTTTCTTCCTCCTCATTGTCCTCGGCGGTGGAGTGAGTTTCGGCATCTTCGGACGTCGCGTCCGAAGTACCCTTGGGATGGAGGCCTCCTCTAGTCCCCTTGGCCTTCTTCTTGGCCTTCTTCTCCGGCGCCACATAGGGCGCCGGAACCAGCCTCTTCGTCAAAAGCGGGATGGTTGGTTCCTCGGGCAGCGGAGCTGAACACCGAATCCGCTCCGCCTTCTTTGTCCAGCCCTGAAAAGGAAAAATAGGGAGGTTGGGACATCCTCCTTGGGCAAGCCAGAAAGAGATACGCCTTGAAGCATATAATACTTACCGAACTGGCAGGATGGGCCAGGTCGTGCCCGCAGTCCTCAGTTGTCTCCAGCCACGTCTCATTGGCCTTGAAGAGCACCTTCCAGATGTCCTCGTGCGTAGTTCCAAAGAATTGTCGCAGGGTCTTGTGCTTGGCCGGATTGAACTCCCATAGATGGCAAGCCCGGTTTTGGCATGGAAGGATCCGATGAATTAGCATCACCTGAATCACATCGACGAGCTTAACATTCTTGTCCATCATGCTCCTGATGCGCGTCTGAAGCGTAGTCAACTCTTCCGACGAAGACCAATCTAGGCCCTTCTCCTGCCAGGAGGTAAGCTGCATTGGGGCTCCGGACTTGAATTCGGGAGCCACAGCCCAGGCAGCGTCGCGGGGCTCGGTGACGTAGAACCACAGCTTCTGCCACCCCTTGACGGTCTCCACGAAGGTGCCTTTGGGCCATGGGGCGTTGGACATTTTGCTCACCATGGCGCCTCCGCATTCTGTGTGTTCGCTGCCCACCATCTTCGCTTCACATTGAAGGTCTTCAGCCATAGTCCAAAGTAGGAGGGATGCGGAGAAAGGACTCGCACACGATGATAAGTGCCGAGATGGTGAGGAAGGATTTGGGGGCCAGATCATGGAAATCCAACCCATACTAGAACATGAGTCTGCAGACGAATGGGTGGAGAGGAAATCCTAGCCCGTGGATGAAGTGAGGGATCAACACGACCCTTTCATGGGGCTCCGGAGTGGGGACGATCTGTCCCTTAGCAGGAAGCCGATGGGCGATCTCCCTGGCCAAATAACTGGCCTCCCGAAGTTGGGTGATGTCCTTCTCCTTGACGATGGAGGCCATCCACTTGCCCTGCGCTCCGCACATGGTTGGAGTGCTTTCTTCAGGTAGGAAGGATGAGAACTTGGGCACTGGAGCTCGAGGGTGGGTAGGTGGAAAGAGAGAAGGCGTGGGTGGAAGAGATGAATCCCTATCTCCTTATAAAGGCAGTGAATATCAAATGCCTCCCCACTCGCCATGAAACTCGCTTATTCCCTAGGGGCCGTGCGGGCGGCACGGTTGGATTACCCATACCCGTATTGATGAGGATCCCGCAATAAGGGGACACGATCTTTGCTTTGACAAGACGTGCCAATAAAACTGCATACGGAGCGGCAGGACGAAAAACAGTTTGAAATAATAACCGGGTAGGGATGTGATGTCACGTTACAAAAAGTTGTCAGCAGATGGGACTCGTGAAACATTATACTCTCTACGGTGGTGTGTGGTACTTGTTTTGCAGATCTGGACATGTTCGTTGTTTGAAGACTGTGTTGGAGTACTCGGGGAAGGAACCCACCTTGCAATGTCGAAGACAATCTGCGCGCCGGACACCTCATCATTGAAGCCTGGTTCAGGGGCAACTGAGGGAGTCCTGGATTAGGGGGTCCTCAGGTGTCTGGACTATGGTACGTGGGCCGGACTGATGGACTGTGAAGATGCAAGACCGAAGACTCTCACCTGTGTCCAGATGGAACTCTCCTTGGCGTGGAAGGAAAGCTTGGCATCCCAATATGAAGATTCCTTTCTCTGTAACCGACTTTGTACAACCCTAGTCCCCCTCAGTGTCTATATAAACCGGAGGGCTTAGTCCGTAGGACAGGACAATCATAATCAGATAGGCTAGACTTCTAGGGCTTTAGCCATTACGATCTCATGGTAGATCAACTCTTGTAACCCCTATACTCATCAATATTAATCTAGCAGGACGTAGGGTTTTACCTCCCTCAAGAGGGCCCGAACGTGGGTAAACATTGTGTTCCCTGTCTCCTGTTACCATCAACCTCAGACGCACAGTTCGGGACCCCCTACCCGAGGTCCGCAGGTTTTGACACCGACAATGACGATGGTGATGATTTCCCCCTCCCAGAGGGATGTTTCCCCGCCAGAACAGCTCCGCCGGAGCCCTAGATTGGTTCCGCCAAGGTTCCTCCTCGTGGCGGCGGAGTTTCGTCCCGTGAGCTTGCTTCTGATTTTTTTCTCGAACGAATGACTTCATATAGCAGAAGATGGGCACCGGAGGCCTGCCAGGAGGGCCACGAGACAGGGGGCGCGCCCAGGGGGTTGGGCGCGCCCCCCACCCTCGTGGCCAGGGTGTGGGCCCCTCTGGTTAATTCTTTCGCCAGTATTTTTTATATATTCCAAAACGTGCTCCCGTGAAGTTTCATGACTTTTGGAGTTGTGCAGAATAGGTCTCTAATATTTGCTCCTTTTCCAGCCCAGAATTCCAGCTGTCGGCATTCTCCCTCTTCATGTAAACCTTGTAAAATAAGAGAGAATAGGCATAAGTATTGGGACATTATGTGTAATAATAGCCCATAATGCAATAAATATGGATATAAAAGCATGATGCAAAATGGACGTATCAGTGTCACATGTCGGTAACAAGGTGGACATCAAAACAAATAAAATATCAAACGAATAGATGAGAATACATGCGTTAAGTTGGCTTACACTCGCCACAACATAGGGTAAAGAACAACATAAGTATCATAAACCACCAATCCATAACGATCATCATACAATAAGACAGGATCCGGGTACAGATAAGATGCCAATTGGCTTGAAGAGGCCCCAAATAAATAAAGCAACTTCCACCCTGCTAATTTCAGGCTACCAACCGGGAACCCACCCTATGATCACCGTGGAAGAAGAGGAACTCAACTCCAAATAGAAAAACATCATGCTCACATTAAAGCATCGCTTTACCTGTACCTGCATCTGGTGTTGTGGGAGTATCCGTGAGTGATTGAGACTCAGAAATAACATTACCAAGGATATCACGACTAAAAATACTTAATGGGTTGGATTTGGTTAAGTGGTGAGGTTGCGTCAAGCAATAAGCACTTGTAAACCAACTATCATACGAGTACTCGAATAAGAAGAGATAAACCCTACACATAAGGGGTGAAACTAGAATGATCAATATTAACCATATATATGCCTTCAGGTGGTCTCTTTCAACACACCCTCGAATTAGCTATTGTTTTCTTCATCCTCCTCGCGTAATTCAAGTGCACTAATAGACATTACAGCTTGCATGATAGGTTGCACCTTTTCACCATGTGTTAATTGTCGTCTTTCCAACCATATGAACCAGGCCGTATTGAGAACTAGCTCGCGAATACTGATCTCTAGGGACAAGGGCACTGCATGGATGTTTTTTAGCAACTCCTCGAGCACAATGGCCCCAGCATTATCCGTTCTTAAAGCCTTCTCCAGTTCATCTTTCAGCCCCAACTCTTTCCAAATTTTCTTAGCACGTTGACATGTAAAAAGCATATGATTTGAATCCTCAAAACCCAACATGCACAATAGACACTGTCCGGAATCACCAACATGCCTTTTAGCCAGAATTTCGGCACATGGTATTGAATCCTTCATCACTCGCCAATTGAAAATTTTAACTTTTGGTGATACCTTTGCTTTCCTGATTACATCCCAAACCTCGGGGTTTTTCAATCCACCGGCAAACTCCAGGTGAACAATGTTATTTCTGAACTTATGAGACCTTGCTACCTCTTGAGCATGCATTGGTTTTCCCTTGAAGAGGAAAGGGTGATGAAACAAAGTAGCGTAAATATTTCCCTCAATTTTTGAGAACCAAGGTATCAATCCAGCAGGAGACTACACGCAAATCGCCTAGTACCTGCACAAACAAGCAAGAACCTTGCAACCAACGCGATAAAGGGGTTGTCAATCCCTTCATGGCCACTTACAAAAGTGAGATCTGATAAAGATAATAAGATAAATATTTTTGGTATTTTTGTTGTATAGATTGAAAAGTAAAGATTACAAAATAAATAGTAAACTAGAATTATAGATCGGAAACTTATATGATGTAAAGTAGACCCAAGGGCCATAGGTTTCACTAGTGGCTTCTCTCAAGATAGCATATATTACGGTGGGTGAACAAATTACTACCAAGTAATTGATAGAAAAGCGCATAGTTATGAGAATATGTAGGCATGATCATGAACATAGGCATCACATCCGTGTCAAGTAGACTGAAACGATTCTGCATCTACTACTATTACTCCACACATCGACCGCTATCCAGCATGCATCTAGAGTATTAAGTTCATAAGAATAGAGTAACACATTAAGCAAGATGATATGATGTAGCGGGATAAACTCAAGCAATATGATATAAAAGCCATCTTTTTATCCTTGATGACAACAATACTATACGTGTCGGTTCCCTTTCTGTTACTGGGATCGAGCACAGCAAGATTGAACCCAAAGCTAAGCACTTCTCCCATTGCAAGAAAGATCAATCTAGTAGGCCAAACTAAACCGATAATTCGAAGAGACTTGCAAAGATATCAAATCATGCATATAAGAATTCAGAGAAGAATCAAATATTGTTCATAGATAATCTTGATCATAAACCCGCAATTCATCGGATCTCGGCAAACACACCGCAAAAAGTATTACATCGAATAAATCTCCAAGAACATCGAGGAGAACTTTGTATTGAGAACTAAAGAGAGAGAAGAAGCCATCTAGCTAATAACTATGGACCCAAAGGTCTGTGGTAAACTACTCACACATCATCGGAGAGGCTATGGTGTTGATGTAGAAGCCCTCCGTGATCGAATCTCCCTCCGGCAGATCGCCGGAAAAGGCCCCAAGATGGGATCTCATGGGTACTGAAGGTTACGGCGGTGGAAAAGTGGTTTCGTGGCTCTCCTGGATGTTTTCAGGGTATAAGAGTATATATATAGGTGAAAAAAGTAGGTTGGTGGAGCTACGAGGGTCCCACGAGGGTGGGGGAGCGCCCTCCCGCCTCGTGGTTGTCTCGTTGCGTCTTTGACTTCCACTCCAAGTCTCCTAGATTGCGTTTGTTCCAAGAAAGATCCCCGCGAAGGTTTGGTTCCATTTGATACTCCTTTCCTGCGAAACACTGAAATAGGCAAAAAAACAACAATTTGCACTGGGCCTTCGGTTAATAGGTTAGTCCCAAAAATAATACTCCCTCCGTCCCATAATATAAGAACGTTTTTGACACTAGTGTAGTGCTAAATTATATTATGGGACAGAGAGAGTATCAAAGAGTATATTAAAGCCCATTAAACATCGAAAACAGATAATGTAATAGCTTGGAACAATAAAAAATTATAGATACGTTGGAGACGTACCAGCATCCCCAAGCTTAATTCCTGGTGGTCCTCGAGTAGGTAAATGATAAAAATAAATTTTTTGATGTGGAATGCTACCTAACATAATTTTCAATGTAATTCCCTTTATTGCGGCATGAATGTCTAGATCCAAAAGATTCTAGACAAAAGTTCAATATTGACATAAAAATAATAAAACTTCAAGCATGCTAACCAAGCAATCATGTCTTATCAAAATAACATAGCCAAAGAAAGTTTATCCCTACAAAATCATATAGTTTTTCCATGCTTCATTTTCGTCACACAAAATGCTCCCATCATGCACAACCCCGATGACAAGCCAAGCAATTGTTTCATACTTAGCCTTTTCAAACTCGTTCAACTTTCACACAATATATGAGCGCGAGCCATGGATATAGCACTTGTAACGCCCTTGATGCGGCTATATCTCCTACGTGTCGAAGCACGACTTAGAGGCATAACCGCATTGAAAGCAATGTCGCAAGTAAGGTAATCTTCACAACATCCCATGTAATATAGATAATAAAAGGGAAAGGTACATAGTTGGCTTACACTCGCCATGTCAAACAAAGTACATAAATAGCATTACATCATCCAATCACTCATGGCCCGACTACGGTGCCCAAAATAAAAGATCAACCCAACATGCGACACGGTCCCGATCGCCCCAACTGGGCACCACTACTGATCATCAGGGAAAGACACATAGTAACGGCGTGAGTCCTCGTCGAACTCCCACTTGAGCTCAAGCGCGTCATCTGGAACGGAGTCATCAGGCCCTGCATCTGGTTTGGAAGTAATCTGTGAGCCACAGGGACCCAGCAATCTCGCACCCTCGCGATCAAGACTATTTAAGCTTATAGGTAAGGCAAGGTATATATGTGGAGCTGCAGCAAGTGACTAGCATATATGGTGGCTAACCTGTTCGCAAAAGAGAGAGCGAGAAGAGAAGGCAAAGCACGAACGAATAACTAGAGAACAACCTGCGCAAGCATTACTCCAACACCGTGTTCACTTCCCGGACTCCGCCGAGAAGAGACCATCACGGTAACACACACAGTTGATTCATTTTAATTAAGTTTAGGTTCAAGTTATCTACAACCGGACATTAACAAATTCCCATCTGCCCATAACTGCGGGCACGACTTTCAAAAGTTCAAATCCCTGCAGGGGAGTCCCAACTTAGCCCATGACAAGATCTCACGGTCAACGAAGGATATACCTTCTCCCGAGACATTCCGATCAGACTCGGCATCCCGGTTCTAAAAGACAACTCCGGCAATGGTAAAACAAGTCTAGCAACACCACCCGCTGTGCCGACAAATCCCGATAGGAGCTGCACATATCTCGTTCTCAGGGCACACTGGACAAGCTAAGCGTACGGGAGCCAACGTAACCCAAGTTGCCAAGGGACGGCCCCGCACGGTGCTCTAGGTTGGACCAACGCTTAGAGAAGCACTGGCCCGGGGGTTTAAAATAAAGATGACCCTTGAGTCCGCGAAACCCAAGGGAAAAAGGCTAGGTGGCAAATGATAAAACCAAGGTTGGGCATTGCTAGAGGAGTTTTATTCAAGGAGGACTATCAAGGGGTTCCCATTATCACCCAACTGCGTAAGGAACGCAAAATCCGGGAACATAACACCGATATGACGGAAACTAGGGCGGCAAGACTAGAACAAAACACTAGGCGAGAGGCCGAGCCTTCCACCCTTTACCAAGTATATAGATGCATTAATTAAATAAGAGATATTGTGATATCCCAACAAGTAAACATGTTCCAACAAGGAACAACATCTCCATGTTCCAACAAGGAACAAACTTCAATCTTCACCTACAACTAACAACACTATAAGAGGGGCTGAGCAAAGCGGTGACATAGCCAAACAACGGTTTGCTAGGACAAGGTGGGTTAGGGCTTGGTTCAACAATATGGGAGGCATGATAAGCAAGTGGTAGGTATCGCAGCATAGGCATAGCAAAAGAGCGAGCTTCTAGCAAGGAAAGATAGAAGTGATTTCGAGGGTATGATCATCTTGCCTGAGATCCCGCAAGGAAGAAGAACGAGCCCATGAAGAAGAGAAACAGACGAAGTTGAACGGATCCTCACAAACGCGACGTTATCGGAACTAACCCGAAGAAGCAACACCGGAAAGAAGCAAACAACATAGTAATCAACCACGTGCACAACTCAAGCAACATGATGCAAACATGGTATGCTATGCGGGATGCGAGATGTGATGCATATGCAAGATTTGACAAGGAATGACTGAACCTGGCCTCAACTTGGAAATACAAGTGTGCCACTGGAAAGGTGAGATGATTTCACTTGAAAACTATATAAAGAACACCGGAATCGGATGCACGGTTTGGAAATGGAAAGCAAAACAAATATGGCACCGGTCTGCGATAAACAGCAAGTAGCCATCTAAATGCAACAAGATAATTATTCTACAGCACCCAAACATGGCAAAAAAATACATGGCAGGGATCCATTCATAAAGCTTAACAAAAGATGAACACTGATCTACGGCCAATTCATTCATTAATAGGTTCAAACAAGAATGGCAAAAGTGCAATTGGTAAACAGATCTCAGACTTAGTGAAATTAACACTTGTCTGGAATTTTAGATCAGGTAGCACACTTTGGAGCATGAAAACTATATGCTACAGGGCCTGAACATGGCAAAGTAAAGCATGGCATGGAGCTACTCAAAGAGCCTAACAAAAGTCCCTTAGTGACCTTGAGCCAAAAGGGATCAGAAAATACAATTGCAAGCAAGTGAACATGGCAAAAAACATAAACAGATCACAGACTTAGTGAAAAACTGGAGCATGCAAATCAGATATCAAGTAGGCATGTTTACAAGCTCGATGCACTCACTAAAGAGCATGGCATGACAATCTAAGCATACACCCATCAAGAATACACATACAAGCTAGACATGGCAAGAACAACAACATAGCATGCACGGATCAACTACAACATCCTCGGCAAAATCGCTAACAAGTACACAATCTGCCCAAATTCACGAAATAGCAAAAGTAGAGCTCGATTGACTCAAGCTAGGTTGCTCCATAATTGCAAACAAAGACATGGATGGATAGAGCATTACAAGAATAACAAAACATCCTTACTGATCACCCTCAAAAGAGGCACGGATCACTAGGAAACAACATGAACATATGGCATATTGATAAAAACAGTCCAAGGACTTAGTGGAATTGCTAAGTCCCTGAAATCAGCATTAACGAATGCACCACTTTGCAAGCTTGTGCTAGTCACCACACACATCACAAAAATACATGGATAGCACCTCTGTAAAGATTACAAAGCATATGACAAAACACAAGACGAAAACCTGGAAACTTTGGAAGGCAACTGAGACTCCGGTCTTGGGGCGTCACAGCACTGTGGGTGGAATAGAATGTGATGATGGAGGTTGTGTGAGAAGACACAAAAGGAGAAAGTCTCACATTGACGCGGCTAATCAACGGGCTATGGAGATGCCCATCAATTGATGTTAACGCAAGGAGTAGGGATTGCCATGCAACGGATGCACTAGAGCTATAAATATATGAAAGCTCAACAAAAGAAACTAAGTGGGTGTGCATCCAACTTGCTTGCTCACGCAGACCTAGGTCATTTTGAGGAAGCCCATCATTGGAATATACAAGCCAAGTTCTATAATGAAAAATTCCCACTAGTATATGAAAGTGACAAAATAAGAGACTCTCTATCATGAAGATCATGGTGCTACTTTGAAGCAGAAGTGTGGAAAAAGGATAGTAACATTGCCCCTTCTCTCTTTTTCTCTCATTTTTTTGTTTGGGCCTTTTTCTCTTTTTTATGGCCTATTTTTTTATTTGGGCTTCTTTGGACTCTTTTATTTTTTTATTTTTCGTCCATCCCAACTTGTGGGGGAATCATAGTCTCCATCATCCTTTCCTCACATGGGACAATGCTCTAATTAATAATGAAAATCATCACACTTTTATTTACTTACAACTCAAGAATTACAACTCGATACTTAGAACAAAATATGACTCTATGTGAATGCCTCCGGCGGTGTACCGGGATGTGCAATGAATCAAGAGTGACATGCATGAAATAATTATGAAGGTGGATTTGCCACAAATACGATGTCAACTTCATGATCATGCAAAGCAATATGACAATGACTGAGCGTGTCATAATAAACGGAACTGCGGAAAGTTGCATGGCAACATATCTCGGAATGGTGGTTGTTTTGAGGAAGATATAAGGAGGCTTATGTGTGATAGAGCGTATCATATCACGGGGTTTGGATGCACCGGCAAAGTTTGCACCAACTCTCGAGATGAGAAAGGGCAATGCACGGTACCGAAGAGGCTAGCAATGATGCAAGGGTGAGAGTGCGTATAATCCATGGACTCGACATTAGTCATAAAGAACTCACATACTTATTGCAAAAATCTACAAGTCATGAAAACCAAGCACTACAATCAAAGAACACCTCATAAGGAAAGCAATCAAAGAACACCTCATGGTTCAAATTTTTCACACAACGTTTACCATACGTGCATGCTACGAGACTTGCAAACTTCAAAACAAGTATTTCTCAATTCCACAATTAATCAACTAGCACGACTCTAATATTACCATCTTTATATCTCAAAACAACTATCAAGTATCAAACTTCTCATAGTATTTAATGCACTCTATACGAAAGTTTTTATTATACCCATCCTGGATGCCTATCATATTAAGAATAATTTTATAGCCAAAGCAAATTACCATGTTGTTCTAAAAGACTCTCAAAATAATATAAGTGAAGCATGAGACATCAATAATTTCTATAAAATAAAACCACCACCGTGCTCTAAAAAGGTATAAGTGAAGCACTAGAGCAAAATTATCTAGCTCAAAAGATATAAGTGAAGCACATAGAGTATTCAAATAAATTCGGATTCATGTGTGTCTCTCCAAAAGGTGTGCACAGCAAGGATTGTTGTGGTAAACTAAAAATCAAAGACTCAAATCATACAAGACACTCCAAGCAAAACACATATCATGTGGTGAATAAAAATATAGCCTCAAGTGAAGTTACCGATAGACGAAGACGAAAGAGGGGATGCCTTCCGAGGCATCCCCAAGCTTAGGCTTTTGGTTGTCCTTGAATTTTACCTTGGGGTGCCTTGGGCATCCCCAATATCAGGCTATTTCCACTCCTTATTCCAAAATCCATCAAATATTTACCCAAAAACTTGAAAACTTCACAACACAAAACTTAAACAGAAAATCTCATGAGCTCCGTTAGTATAAGAAAACAAACCACCACTTTAATTTACTGCAATGAACACATTTTTTATTTATATTGGTGTTAAACCTACTGTATTCCAACTTCCCTATGGTTCATACCCCCCGATACTAGCCATAGATTCATCAAAATAAGCAAACAACACACGAAAAATAGAATCTGTCAAAAATAGAACAGTTTGTAGATAACTGGAGGTTTCGAATACTTCTGTAATTCCAAAAATTCTGAAATATTAGGACGACCTAAATAATTTGTATATTGATCTACTGCAGTTGGAATTGGTATTTTATCGCTCTCTGGTTAAAAATGAAAATTATTCTCATGAACACATAATTTCTGTTTTTTTTCAGCAAGATCAAACAACAATCACCTAAGAAGATCCTAAAGGCTTTACTTGGCACAAACACTAATTAAAACATAAAAAACACAAACATAACAAAGGATAGATGGTTTATTTATTACTAAACAGGAAAAAAAAGCAAGGAACAAAAATAAAATTGGGTTGCCTCCCAACAAGCGTTGTCGTTTAACGCCCCTAGCTAGGCATTGATAATTTCCATGATGCCCACATGAAAGACAACAACTAAAGCGCAAAGAGAGCATCATGAAACACGTGACAAACACATCTAAGTCTAAGATAATTCCTATGCATAGGCATCTTATAGGCAAACAAATTATCAGAGCAAGCAAAAACTAGCATATGCAAGGAAGCGGACAGAAACAATAACAATCTCAACAGAACGAGAGGTAATTTAGTAACATGAAAATTTCTACAATCATATTTTCCTTTCTCATAATAATTACATGAGGGATCATAAGAAAATTCAACAAAATAGCTATCACATTAAATATTTTCAACACAATCCACATGCATGCAAAGTTGACACTCTTCCAAAATAGTGGGATTAACATTAACTAAAGTCATGACCTCTCCAAACCCACATTTATCAAAAATTTCATAAGATTGAACATTCTTCAAATATGTGGGATTTAAAGTTGACACTCTTCCGAACCCACTTTCAATAATATTGCAAACACTATTATCAATCTCATATTCATCATGGGGCTTAAGTAAATTTTCAAGATCATAAGAAGAATCACCCCAATCATGATCATTGCAAAAAATAGTAGTAATAGCAAAACTAGCATCCCCAAGACTGAGGTTTTGCATATCATTAACACAATTGACATTAATAGAATTTATAATAACATCATTGTAATCATGCTTTTCATCGAAGGAACTATCAAGTATGGGTGCAATAGCAACGATCTCATGTTTAACATAAGGAACTATAGCAAATTCATCTTCATAAATATTGGCATCATGGCCACAAGAATAGCAAGCATCATGTTCATCAAAGGATATTTCAATCAAATCATCGGAATCATAATTATCTATAGATTCATGCATAGCATTATTTTCTTCCGAAGCAACGGTCATTCTTTCAATAAATTCTTTGACATAGACATTATGAGCATAGTTTTCATAGCAATATTTAAGTATGTCAAAATTTTCAGATTCATAGAGAGTAATATCATAATTTTCAATCAAAGAAGCAACTTCATAAGCACCCTGAAAAGAAGCAAATTCTTCAATTTTTTCGATATCGTAGTAACTATAAACACCCTTTGCATAAGAAGATAAGATTTCATTATCATTAAACTCACATAAGTAGGGGAGGTGTTTTTTAGGGTTCTTAGAGCAACAAGTAAAATCATAAATTTCACAAAGATTCCAAGTATAACACAACAATCTGTTTATTTGATCCCATAAGAGTCTCCCTTTTTTAGACAACCAGTGACGCACAAAATGAGCATGCTCATCTAAAGATTTCCCATCGACTAGGCTAGTTGGGGTTTCAGCACGAGCACATAAGGATCAAAGATGATCCAAGTAGAACCCTTTAAGTGGATCCATATCAATAGATTTTTAGCAAGCAAAGATGCAACCAAATAGAAGGCACGTGGAAACACAAACAAAGATACATAGGGGAAGAAGGCGAAGAAAAGGCAAAGGTGAAGTGGGGGAGAGGAAAACGAGAGGCGAATGTCAAATAATGTAATGTAAGGGAGAAGAGTTTGTGATGGGTACTTGGTATGTCTTGACTTGAGTGTAGATCTCCCCGGCAATGGCGCCAGAAATACTTCTTGATACCTCTTGAGAATGCGTTAGTTTTCCCTTGAAGAGGAAAGGGTGATGCAATAAAGTAGCATAAGTATTTCCCTCCATTTTTGAGAACCAAAGTATCAATCCAGTAGGAGACTACATGCAAATCGCCTAGTACCTGCACAAACAATCAAGAACCTTGCAACCAAAGTGATAAAGGGGTTGTTGTCGGATCACGGGTTCCGGCAAAACCCTTAAGGTTCGAATACTAGGGTGCGTGCGAAGATCTCCCCCCTATCGATCTGCGTCCTAACTTATCTTAGATCTCACGAACTAACTCGACGAACTCGCAACACAAAGGACACAAGATTTATACCGGTTTGGTCCACCGTTGTGGTGTAATACCCTACTCCAGTGTGGTGGTGGTGGATTGCCTCTTGAGTTGAGGATGAACAGTACAAGGGAAGAACAACCTCCTCAGGTTGAGGTGTTCTTGTGCTTGGTCCACTTGTGTGGCTGAGGATGAACTTGATCCTTTGTCCTCTCCCCGCCTATGGTGGTGGCTAGTCCTATTTATAGAGGCCCTGGTCCTCTCCCCAAATATTGAGCGGGAAGGGAGCCAACAACGGCCAACTTGAAAGGGGACAACTAGTACAAGCTATCCTGACAAAAGCTGGTCTTCGTCTGCTAAAGTTCTGGTGGTGACGCCGTCCTAGGCTCCATGGTGACCTCCGTCTTGTCGTCCTTCTGGTCTTGGTATCATAGCACCAATATGGAAACCTTTGCTTGATGCCTCAGTACTCCACGCCTGCGCTTGGCCCCTTAGCACCAAAGAGGAAACAAGGACGCTGCGTGCGCTGGCGCCCGCCTGGCCTCGATCGTCATGGTTCACGTCACGAGAAACCTCGCGAGGTTTGCCTGACCTAGAACTCTCCGCCCCTCACGAGCCGGCCTGATGAGGTTGCACCTGAGGACGTCTTGTGTCGTCCGCCTCGCGAGGGTCTTGATTCCTTGTTGATGAAGATGGGCCGTACAGGCCTGCCAGCAAAGCCACACCGTGGGGCGCAGGCAGGCAAGTCTGGGGACCCCCGTTCCCAGAACGCCGATAGTTGTCAATCCCCTCATGGCCACTTGCAAAAGTGAGATTTGATAAAGATAATAAGATAAATATTTTTGGTATTTTTGTTGTATAGATTGAAAAGTAAAGATTACAAAATAAATAGTAAACTAGAATTATAGATCGGAAACTTATATGATGTAAAGTAGACCCGGGGGCCATAGGTTTCACTAGTGGCTTCTCTCAAGATAGCATATATTATGGTGGGTGAACAAATTACTGCCGAGCAATTGATAGAAAAGCACATAGTTATGAGAATATCTAGGCATGATCATGAACATAGGTGAGGGAGTCCTGGATTAGGGGTTGTCCGGGTAGCCGGACTACACCTTCAACCGGACTCCAGGACTATGAAGATACAAGATTGAAGACTTCGTCCCATGTCTGGATGGAACTTTCCTTGGCCTGGAAGGTAAGCTTGGCGATGCGGATATTTAGATCTCCTACCATTGTAACCGACTTTGTGTAACCCTAACCCTCTCCGGTGTCTATATAAACTGGAGGGTTTTAGTCCGTAGGACAACTTCATCATACAACAACCATACCATAGGCTAGCTTTTAGGGTTTATCCTCCTTGATCTCGTGGTAGATCTACTCTTGTACTACCCATATCATCAATATTAATCAAGCAGGACGTAGGGTTTTACCTCCATCAAGAGGGCCCGAACCTGGGTAAAACATCGTGTTCCTTGCCTCCTGTTACCATCCGGCCTAGACGCACAGTTTGGGACCCCCAACCCGAGATCCACCGGTTTTGACACCGACATTGGTGCTTTCATTGAGAGTTCCTCTGTGCCGTCGCAATCAGGAAGGATGCCTCTTCCCGTCTTTAAAGACGGCGCCGTTACTAAGGGAGCCTTGGCTATCGGCCAAACTCTCCGGCTAGGCGGTTTTCTCATGACCGCCTGTTCGGCCGTTGCGCCGACAGTGACCTCTCGGGTCATCAAAAGCAATCTTCACGTCAGCTCGGAACTCGTTGAGCAGTTAGATCCAATGGAGCTCTCTTCCGTTAACGAGCTCTTGGATCGCATCGCCGCCTTGGGGGTCACTACGGATTATGACCAGGTTGGGCTTAAACCCGATCTAAGAGAAATTAATTCTCCCCAAGTCACCCATCACGTTGCCATGGTAGAGGCACAGTGCGGCGACTCTTCATCTATCTTAAGGACTAGCTACGTCCGGATTCCCGATCCCTCCAAGCCGGATACCCGCGGAGGGGAGGATGTAACTCAAGACCTGAACTTAGAATCAGGCAACGGGCTAGATTCACTGGACAACATCCAAGAATCCAAACTTCAGAGTTCGGAAACTCCTTGGCCTCTGAGTCTTAGATTGGGTGAAGTTCTGGATTTAATTCCACCCACCCACCTGAGCATAAGCGATCTATCCCAAATCAGGCAAAAGCCCGAAGAAACAGTACATCATTACTGGGCAAGGTTGCTCCTGGTTATGAACAGGATAAAGGACTGCCGCGAGGAAGAAGCAATCTCAATATTTTGCAATAATTGCACGGACAAGGGAATCCTCAACGCCACAGGTCGTCGTGATATTACACGCTTCTCTGACTTGGCGTCCATAGTACAAAAGTACTGTGCGATGGAAAGCGCCCGGAAAACTGAAACTAAATTTTGGGACAATCCGGCCCTGAATAGAAACCTCGTCCGAAATAAAAGGGTGCATCATCATCAGACACCCGGGTTAAAAACCAAAAAACCAAAACCCTCTACAGGGCATGGAACCGTACCGGAGGGATGGCTTAATGGACCCTGTAAAATTCATACTATAGAGGACGCCACACCAACTCATAGCCTTAGAGCATGTTGGATACTCTGGCAGGTGGCCAAAAGGGGCGAAGATCTCCTAATTCCGAAGGCCACAGAAAACCACCTCAGGGACTCCAGTACAGTCTTAACAGTCTTCGAGACTTTCGCATCAAATAATATGCGAAAAAGAACACTCCGCAACCTCGCCGAAGTCTATCAAGTAGCAACAATAAACCCATGGAGTGACACGGCTATTACTTTTAATGCCAGTGATGAACCTAAAATCCGAACAGCTCGAGCACCAGCCGCATTGGTACTCAGTCCTATAGTGGACGGCTTTCGCCTCACCAAGGTACTCATGGACGGAGGCAGCGGATTGAACCTCATTTATGAGGAAACCCTTCAAAAAATGGAAATAGACTGGAACCGCATTGAGCGAAGCAGCACAACCTTTAGAGGAATAATCCCCAGTCAGGAAGCGCGCTGTGCAGGAAAAATCACACTAGATGTGGTGTTCGGCACGCCGAATAATTATAGGTCCGAAGAGGTCACATTCCAAGTGGCCCTGTTCAGTAGCAGATACCACGCTCTGCTGGGGCGGGAAGCGTTTACAATCTTCCAAGTAATACCCCATTACGGGTACATGAAGCTCAAGATGCCCAGGCCAAACGGAATCATCACTCTCGCTAGTGATCCGGACATAGCACTCCGCGTCGAAAACAAGACAGCCCTTGAGGCACTGTCCGAAGCCCTAGCGGCTGAGGAACTGACTACGCTGCGCTCCACGATAAACAGGGACGATGTGATACTCGATAAAAGATCCAAGTCCACCTCCTTTAAACCAGCGGATGAAATCGTCAAATTCCAGGTCCATCCAACGGACCCCAATAAAATAGCTTCCATCGGGGCACGATTAAACCCCGATGTAGATGCCGCACTGCGAGAATTCCTATAGGAGAACTGGGACATTTTTGCCTGGCACCCTTCAGACATGCCAGGAATCCCACGCAGGCTGGCCGAACACAGCTTAAATATCCTAAAAGGATTCAAACCTGTCAAACAAGCCCTTCAGCGTTTCTCTGAGCCCAAGAGACAGGCAATGGGAGAGGAGCTAGCCAAACTATTGGAGGTCGGATTCATCAAAGATATAAAACATTCGGACTAGCTAGCAAACTTGGTGATGGTACCAAAGAAGGACAAATCCTGGCGCATGTGCGTTGACTTCAAAGACCTTAACAAGGCTTGCCCAAAGGATCCCTTCCCCCTCCCCCGCATCAATCAAATTATCGACGCCACTGCAGGACACGATTCGCTGTGCTTCCTCGACGCATACTCCAGTTACCATCAAATCAAGATGGCTGAGTCAGACCAAGCCGCAACGGCATTCATCACCCCATACGACCCATTCTGCTTCAACACAATGCCTTTCGGGCTCAAAAACGTCGGCGCAACATATCATCGCATGATTCAGACATGTCAGGCAAACCAGATCGGCAAAACAGTAGAGGCATACATGGATGATGTGGTCGTAAAAACAAGACATGTCGAATCTCTAGTAGACGACTTGAGGTTTACATTTGACAACCGCCGAGCATATGACATCAAGCTAAATCCAGAAAAATGCGTTTTCGGCGTTCCAGCTGGAAAGCGCTTGGGCTTCATTGTATCCGGTAGAGGAATCGAAGCAAATCCAGCCAAGATCCGAGCTTTGTCACAATTGGATATCCCAAAGGACCTCAAACAAATACAAAAATTAACCGGATGCGTGGCGGCTCTAAGCCGCTTTATCTCCCGGTTGGGAGAAAAGGCGCTACCCCTCTATCGCCTCCTTTGGCGCACCGAACACTTTGAGTGGACGGATGCCGCCACGGCCGGACTCGAGGAAATAAAAGCCATATTGGCAACAAACCCCGTCCTGGCCATGCCAAACATCGGCGAACCAATGCTATTGTACATTGCAGCAACCCATCAAGTTGTCAGCGCAGTACTCGTCGTCGAGCGGGAAACGGACGGACACAAATTCCCCCTTCAAAAGCCGGTTTACTATGTGTCCACTATCCTCACCCCATGCAAATCACGGTACCCACATTATCAAAAGATTGCATATGTGGTATTCATGGCATACCGGAAGCTATGACACTACTTTCAAGAGTGTTCAATCACAGTAGCATTGGAAGTACCACTCAATGATATTATAAACAACCGTGACACAACGGGCCGAATTGCAAAATGGGCTGTCGAGCTCCTCCCGTTCGACATAACTTATAGGCCACGGTGAGCTATCAAGTCGCAAGTTTTGGCCGACTTCGTCGCAGAATGGACGGAGGCCAAACTCCCTAAAGAGTACGGCACATATTCAAACTAGATCATGCACTTCGACGGTTCCAAAATGTTGGCCGGACTAGGGGCCGGCGTCGTTTTGACGTCCCCCACAGGAGACACAGTTCAATATGTACTCCAAATTATGTACACGGACTCCAACAATGCAGCCGAATATGAGGCCCTTTTACATGGTCTCCAGATGGCAGTATCCATGGGCATTCAACACCTAGAGGTGCGCGGGGATTCGAACCTTGCGACATCCCTAATAAATGGAGACTTCGATGCCAAGGATCCAAAAATGGCACCTTACCGCAACGCCATCCTCAAAATGTCAGCTCGGTTTGAGGGGCTCGAATTTCACCATATAGCCCGAGAAAACAATCAGGCGGCAGACGTCCTGGCACGCATAGGCGCAAAACGCGATGCGGTCCCCCCCCCCCCAACATCTTCCTGGAAAGGCTGTTCAAGCCATCCGTAGTATGGGAAGTGGAACATGGCAATATTAGCCCGGACCCAACCGCACTGTCCGACGCCGAACAATCTGACATAATCGGAGGCTCTGCCAATGAAATCACAACCTCAGCCCACGTACTAATGGCCGTTATCGTCCCGTGGACAGAACCATTCCTAGCCTACCTTACTAGGCAGGAACTCCCAGAGGACCAAAATGAGGCACGCTGTATAGTGCGGCGATCTAAAGCCTATAAAGTCCATGAGGGAGAACTTTATAAGAAAAGCACTACCGGAGTCCTTCAAAGGTGCATCTCCGAAGAGGAAGGGCGGAACCTGCTGGCTGAAATTCATGCCGGACTCGGTGGCCATCATGCCGCAGCTCGGTCCCTTGTAAGCAAGGCTTTCCGTACAGGCTTTTATTGGCCGATGGCCCGGGCGGACGTTCAGGACTTGGTCCAACGATGCGCCGGTTGCCAGCTTTTTGCAAACCAAAGCCATATGCCACCCACCGCCCTCCAAACTATCCCCATCACTTAGCCTTTCACGGTCTGGGGGCTTGACATGGTAGGACCCCTTAAAGGCGGAACCCACAAGAAAAAATACTTACTGGTCATGGTGGATAAGTTCACCAAATGGATAGAAGCCAAGCCTGTTAAGACGGCCGAATCCGGACCTGTGATAGACTTTATATCCGGGTCCGTACACCGTTATGGTGTCCCCCACAACATCATCACCGATAACGGCACGAACTTTACGGCCGATGAGGTAAAACTCTGGTGCAAAAACATGGGCATCAAGCTCCATTATGCTTCCGTCTATCACCCACAAACTAACGGTCAGGTCGAACGTGCAAATGGTCTCATCATGAGCGGCATCAAACCCAGATTAGTGCGGTACCTCAAGGAATCTAACACGCACTGGGTAGAGGAGCTCGACTCCGTACTCTGGGGGCTGCAGACCACGCCAAATCGCACCACCGGATACACACCATTTATTATGGTGTACGGCGCAGAGGCAGTCTTGCCCTGCGACATAATTCATGACTCACCTCGAGTGCGCATGTACGAAGAAAGGGAAGCCGAGCTCGATCGGCAGGACGGTTTGGACGCCTTAGAGGAGGAGCACGACATGGCAAAAGCCCGTTCCGCATTCTATCAACAGCAGGCTCGAAGATTTCAAAGCAGAGAAGTGCGGGCCAAAAACTACAACGTTGGCAAATTAGTTCTACGCCTGCCGGACAAGAAAAAGGACAAGCTGAAGCCCAAGTGGGAAGGTCCCTTCATAATCGACCAAGTCCTGACTGGTGGAGCATACCGCCTGCGAGATGCGTCGGATAATCGACTCGAGCCGAACCCATGGAACGCATCCCGTCTTTGAAGATTCTACGCCTAGCGCCGGACTATGTGTTTGTCTCCTTCCTCTGTCCATTTTTTACATTTTCTGTCTTACATTTTTCTCCTTCCCCTCTTTTCTTTTATAGCCCTTAAAGGCTCCTCAAGTGACGTGCTACTCGCACTCGTTAAACTTGGGGGCTTCTTTAATAGAAGCTTATTTATACGGCTTCACGCCCACCACATGTGTCAAACTTCCGCATGTACCTTTTCTTCACCATTATATGCATCGATATGACTTAAGTTTTGGCCAAGCTGGGTTGCCTGGCTCCTGTGTTTAGTCCTACATTCCCGATTGTTTGGCTAGGTGGTAAAGGGAGCACCTCTGCGATTGTTACTGCCGGATCAGCCGGATGTGTACCTCAGACTGGGTGAAGCCAAAAGCTAGCGTTCTTAAGGGAATATTCGGTCGGTGAACTAAAAGATGACCTTTTTTACTTATTTATATATATGCCCCTAGATGATTTTCCTGCGTTTGAAGTCCGAACATGCACTTTAGGGCATGCCTCCCAGAGAAAGGAACCCCTAACGGAACTATTCTCTTTGGAAGATGTTTCTTACTATCCATGTAATATAACATAACTAGTTGGGCACTTGTCTGATAAAGCACTAATGACCCCTACGCATGGTCTCCATGCATACCCCGATTCTTACATAACCGGTAGGGTATTCGGACACACTTCGGACCGTCAGGTCCTGAGGTTGAACCGAAAAGGTCGGCAACGACAAACGATCTACAATCCGGCTAGAAGGCATTACACATGTCAATTAAAAATTACATAGTCACTCTGACTGGTTGTATTCCTCTTCAATACCATCTAACAGGCTGTCTAACTTATAGTCCTGCTGGGAATACTTTGCGGCCAATTCTACTTGGCCGTACAGTAAGCTTACAGGGATCTCCTTCCCGTCAGGCCCCAAATGTCCGACCTCGGCCATGTGGTTTGGGTCAGACTTCGTGTATCGCGTCTTCACCATGGCACAGGCCTCCCTAGCGCCTTATCGGCAGGCCGATATCTTCCACAACCGGAAGCGCCGCCGAACTCCCTTAAGCTTCTCCGAAAGCTCTCCAAGGCCCTCGGGCATGGAGTGGGAAGGCCATAAGGCTTGGGCAACGCCTCGCATCGCCTGCCGAACTCGCTCGTGCAGTTGCAAGAGCTCAGGAAGAAGGTCACCCATAGAACCGGGCATCTCCTCTGCATGACGACCCGTTAGCATACCTACAGACATTACTCTGTTTGTCGAATTCCTCGCCGAACTCTTTTCTTTCAAAGATTCGCTTAAGCACTTACTAAATATGCCGCGTCGTAGCCGCTGATTCTCCTTAGTAGAGTCCGACAGCTGGCCACGAACATCTTTAAGTTCAATTTCCAGCTTGGTGTTGGCATCCTGAAGATCATTCTTCTCCCTCCTCACCCTTGTCAACATACTCTCACCGGCCTTTAGCCCGGCGCAAGAGTTGTTGCCTCTCCGGATCTAGTCCGGCACCATCTGCAATATGATTTTTCAGATTTACACCCACGCCGCACTTCGCAAGATACTAATCTTTCAAAGTGTATCTTACCAGAGGGGGTCTCTTTGGGCTCCCCTGCCGCGGCTAGTGCGGCCTCCAGTTGGGCTTTGCACTCTTCCAGCTCCTGGGACAGTACGGTATTCTTCTCTATAAGAACCTGCATAACAAATGATCCTTAAATCAGTTACCCTAACTGTTTCAAGTCTCGGGGGCTACTGGTATATATATATATTTACCAAAATTTTCTTACCCGTATGTCTTTTACATATTGCACTGTGGCTCTGGCTAAACCATTTTGAACAGCACGGAGATACGCATCTCCCGAATTGAAGGCATCTAATGCCTCTTGGGAGAAACAAGCGTCGCGAAGAACTGTTCGGCGACGCTTGTGGTTCATGGCACTCTCCACCTCGGAATTGGTGGCAGACAGCCTGTCCGCATCCTTTGTCGGAGGAGCGTCCGGTGCGCGCCTTGTGTTCGCTTCCGCTTCCGGGCCAGGCGTTGGAGCCTGGCTGGTGGAGGCGTGATTGGCAACCTCTCCGGATGTAGTCCGGCGGGGTCTCTTCGTCCTGAAGACAGCACGAACGTTAATATGCCCTGAAGGAATAACACCAGGGAAAAAGAGGGTGCGCTATACCTTTGCGCCGGCGTCTCAGTCCGGACCACATTCCTTTTTACCCCACGGGGCCCTGCGGCCCCTCGTTGGCTAGCCGCCGCAGGTTCGGCCTCCCGCCTCGGAAACCTCCCCTGCAAAACACGGTCGTTGTCAGGAAAACTGAAATGCGTGAGAATGGATTACTTCTCAAGGGGATGAAACTCCGCTCTCTGTTACCTGGGAGGCCGGGATTAACCCTGGGTAATCAGCCGTAATGGCCACCAAGGTATTGTCCTTGCTTAGCTGATGAAACACCCCGTCAATAAGCTCCACTGATATGTCCGGATCCTCTTTGGAGTCCGGATCAAGGGACCATTCTGGATCCTCGGGCTGTGGGGGCGGCTGTTTATATCCTTTACTTCTTGACGCAGTTCCCGCGTTGAGATCGGAAGACTACATATTTAATCATGGGAATATAAAACGGATGGGCAAGCACAATTGTCCACTTACCCAACTCGGAGGGTTGTACATAGAAAATCCGCCCTGCGGGTTGACGCGGAGGAATTCCTCCTCTTCTCCCTTGTACAAAGAGGATAAGATCATTACTAGACCGGCAGCTGAGGCTGGGCCCTTACGACCGTAACGGGTGGCGTCATCCTCCCCGTTAAAATCCCACATGGGGTGGCCTCTATATTGAAGCAGCTGCACCCCCGCATAATGCATGCGGCCATGACTTCAATCATGGTTAGTCCGGAATGAGCCAATAGTCTTATCCGACCCATCAGGTGAAGGACGTCCCTGTCGCCTTCTCTCTGAGAGCTCCGCGGACGCCAGCTTAGGCGTTTATTTAAGGGAGCACTGTTGAATTCGGGGTGACCGGCCCGGATAGGATCCGGCAGCGGGACATCATCTATATAAAACCATTCTGAAGGCTAGTCCTCGGACGCCTTCTTTGGGGTTCCGGATAGATATCCGGTCCCGGCGATACGCCACACTTTGGCTCCGCCCACTTGATATATAGACCCCTCTTAAGAGCGGGGCACCAGGCAGAATAACCTCTTCCACAGCGCGAAATGAGCCTCAACACCCAAGAATAGCTCGCAAAGGGCGACGAAGCCCGCGATATGTAATATAGAGGCGGGCGTGAGATTGTGCAGCTGGAGGCCGTAGAACTCCAGAAGCCCACGGAGCAATGGATGAATTGGAAATCCAAGTCCTCTTATTAGATAAGGGACGAGGCACACCCACTCTCCTTTGGAGGGATTGGGGGTGCTCTCCGCTTGCTCTCCGCCATTATAGCTGGCGAGTCCGGCTCGGACCGGGACCATATAGGCCTGAGGGAGAAATCCCTTGGCCTGAAGCGACACTAGCTCGCTATGCGGGATGGAGCACCTCTCCCAGTCTCCAGGTTTAGGACTGGAAGGGCGAGAGGAGGAGCTGCGACGGCTGGCCATGTTGGAATGGACCTTTGCTGGAGGCGCTCTGATGATTACCCGCGGAGAGGAGAAGGTGTGGTTTGGATCTGAATCCCCACCCCATTAAATAGGCGGCTCGTTTATGCGGCTAGGGGTGTGAATGTAAAAACACCCCAACTTTTCGCATTTGTTTAACACGTGGAAGACGGCCATTATTGGGCGTGGAAGCCAAGGTGCGCTACATTACGAAAATCGGACATTATTCAGCAGGTACACGGAATTTGGAGAAGAACCCGCCTTGCAATGCCGAAGACAATCTGCGCGCCGGACTCGTCATCATTGAAGGCTGGTTCGGGGGCTACTGAGGGAGTCCTGGATTAGGGGGTGTCCGAGTAGCCGGACTACACCTTCAGCCGGACTCCAGGACTATGAAGATACAAGATTGAAGACTTTGTCCCGTGTCCGGATGGGACTTTCCTTGGCGTGGAAGGCAAGCTTGGCGGTGCGGATATTTAGATCTCCTACCATTGTAACCGACTTTGTGTAACCCTAACCCTCTCCGGTGTCTATATAAACCGGAGGGTTTTAGTCTGTAGGACAACTTCATCATACAACAACCATACCATAGGCTAGCTTTTAGGGTTTAGCCTCCTTGATCTCGTGGTAGATCTACTCTTGTACTACCCATATCATCAATATTAATCAAGCAGGACGTAGGGTTTTACCTCCATCAAGAGGGCCCGAACCTGGGTAAAACATCGTGTTCCTTGCCTCCTGTTACCATCCGGCCTAGACGCACAGTTCGGGACCCCCTACCCGAGATCCGCCGGTTTTGACACCGACAATAGGCATCACGTCCGTGTCAAGTAGACCGAAAAGATTTTGCATCTACTACTATTACTCCACACATCGACCGCTATCCAGCATGCATCTAGAGTATTAAGTTCATAAGAACAGAGTAACGCATTAGGCAAGATGACATGATGTAGAGGGATAAACTCAAGCAATATGATATAAACCCCATGTTTTTATCCTCGATGGCAACAATACAATACGTGTCGGTTCCCTTTGTGTCACTGGGATCGAGCACCGCAAGATTGAACCCAAAGCTAAGCACTTCTCTCATTGCAAGAAAGATCAATCTAGTAGGCCAAACTAAACCGATAATTCGAAGAGACTTGCAAAGATATCAAATCATGCATATAAGAATTCAGAGAAGAATCAAATATTGTTCATACATAATCTTGATCATAAACCCACAATTCATCCGGTCTCAGCAAACACACCGCAAAAAGTATTACATCGAATAGATCTCCAACAACATCGAGGAGAACTTTGTATTGAGAACCAAAGAGAGATAAGAAGCACTACAAAAAAAGACACATCCGTGACATTTTGGGCCGAACGAAATTTTTTTCTGTCATACATATGACACTTCTATGATGATAATTGTGACAAAACCCGGTATCATCATAGATGTGGTGGGCTCCTACTTCTATGACAAAAAATCATGATAGAAAATGGTCTTTTCATCCTGGGCGGGCCGGAGACGGAGCTGCATGAAATTCTTTGGGCCGTCCATGACGGAAAAAACCGTGGTAGAAGCGAGGGGGAGGAAAATTTCGGGGAGTTCCCGGATACGGTGGGAGGTCGGGGCCGAGCGATGCGTGTTTCTCTCGTACACGTACGCGCATGTGTGCGAGGCGTTGGCTCTAACTGAACCCGAGCGAGGCGTTGGGCTCTAACTGAACCTGAGCGATTGCACTGCAGGCTACGCGTTATTGAACCCGAGCGATCGATCGATGGCTGTTAACTGAACCTGATCGAGCGATTCCTTCGCTACTGCTGCTAACTGAAGCCGATCGATGGGATGAACAGTGAGCGTTGCGTGGGGTGGATGAACAGTGAGCGGTGGCGTTGCCTCTGGATGAACAGGACCCCATGGTGTGGTGGAGGGCTGGGTGAACAGTAGACGGTGGAGGGGTGCCCGTGGAGGGGTGGATGAACAGGACCCCGTGGTGTGGTGGGTTGGATGAACAGTACACGGTGGAGGGGTGGTTGAACAGGACCCCGTGGTGTGAGGGCTGGATGAATAGTAGACGATGGAGGGGTGCTTGTGGAGGGGTGGTTGAACAGGCCCACGTGGTGTGGAGGGCTGGATGAACAGTAGATGGTGGAGGGTGGTTGAACAATAGCCGGTGGAGTAGCGCGCGGTGGAGGCTGGATGAACAGGAGCCCGTGGAGGCTGGAGGAGGTCGACGGTGGAGATGAACAGTATCCCGTGGAGTCCCGTTTTTCGGTACGCCACATCCCTCCCGATGAACAGGACCCCCGTTTCGACCGTAGTGCTCCAACACAAGTTCGTTTCCTCCGTTTTGCGGTACGCCACACCCCTCCCGATCAGCAGGACCCCCATTTCGACCGTAGGAGGTCCGTTTCCTCCGTTTTGCGGTACGCCAGACCCCTCCCGATGAACAGGATCCCGTTTCGAACGTGGCCGGTCGAACACAAGGCCGTTTCCTCTGTTCTGCGGTACGCCAGGCCTCGTTTCCATCGCCTGTTCCGTCCAAGCCCTCCCGATGAACACGACGCATTCCGTTGCCTCCTCATGAACATGACACATTTTGTTGCCTCCCCATGAACACGACGACGACGATGTTTCTCCGCTCCAACCCAGCCATGTACACGAGCCCTGGCCGTACGTATGCGCGAGTAGGCGTTCGAGACCCCGCCCGTATGTACACATATGTGGCCATATTTTGTTTCTTGCACCCTGGCCGTTGTATGTACGTGTAAATGCTACGTGCGCGCCTCTACTACGACACGTGCGCGCCTCTACATCGACCAGTATGTATGTACACGTTCGCGACCAGAATGACAACGCTACGTAAGCTTTGACCAGGTGGGACCCGACTGTCAGACACTTCCTTGCCTGCGAAGATGTTGCTGGTGGGTCCCAGCAGTCAGGGGGCGAATCGTTTTTTTTGCCCGGACGCACTTCCTTGTGTGCGAAGATGTAGCTGGTGGGTCCCAGCAGTTAGGGGGAAACGTTTTTTCATGAAATACGATGGACCGTACGGTGGGTCCCGCTGTCAGGTGGAGGAATAATTATTTTGCACGTAATAAGGAGGCACTTCCTTGCTGCGGGCGTGGACCCAGCTGTCAGCCTCTCCACGTACAGTCCATGTCCGATGGAAGCCGTTCCTTGACCACATTGACCACGCCGCGCCGAGAGCACCAGGGCGGTGGACGACGGCGAGGCCTAGGAAGGGGACGACGCGGAGCCGGGGAAGACGCGGCAATGGATGCCCACGCGTAGAGGAGTACGAGGGTTCACTCCTTCGCTGCGGTGTAAGGCTGCCATCGCCGCAGAATAACAGGGGGTGTGGGTGAGTAGAGGGATCGCCTGGCCAGCGGTGGGAGTAGTAGGGGGCGGTGAGGCCTCCGCCGCATCACAGCCAGCCACGGGAGGCAGGAGCACGAGGCACGACCGGCGCTGGTTTGGACGGCTGGAGCAACAAGACCAGAGGTTGAAGAAGCACTACGGCCGTTGGATGGACATCGTACGTTCACTGGAGTTAGAATCATGCATATTGACTAAGTTGACAAAGCCCTCCGTCCCCGTCAACTTAGTAGGCCCACAATTCAGCCTCCCACCAAGGTGGGTCCCAGCTAGCAGGGGATATTCATTTTTTTGAGCGTAATAAGGAGGCACTTCCTTGCGTGCGAAGATATAGCTGGTGGGTCCGAGCTGTCAGCGGCGGTAACGTTTTTTCCGTGAAATACAGAGGCCCTTTTGGTGGGTCCCTGATGTCAGGTGAAGGAATCATTATTTTGCACGTAATAAGGAGGCATTTCCTTGCGTGCGGCCGTGGATCCAGCTGTCGGCCTCTCCACATACAGTCCACTTCAGATGCATGTCGGTCGTTGACCACATTGACCAGGCTGCGCCGAGAGCACCAGGGCGGTGGACGACGGCGAGGCCTAGGAAGGGAACGACACGGAGGCAGGGAAGACTCGGCAGTTGTTTCCCATGTGGATGGGAGTACGACTGTACGAGGGTTTACTGGTTCGTCTGCCGTCGCCGGAGAATAACAGCAGGTGTGGGTGAGTAGAGGGATGGCTAGGCCAGCGATGGGAGTACGGTGGGGCGGTGAGGCCTGCGCGGCAGCACAGCCGGCCGCGGGAAGGAGGGAGCAGGCAGTCCCGCCGGCGCTTGTTTGAGCGGCTGGAGCAGGAAGAGCAGAGATTGAAGAAGCACGACGGCAGTTTGATGGACATCCAACAGTCACTGCTTGTGCGTCAACCTTTTTTTAGGAAAGCCTCAAATCTGTGGAAAACAGCATACAGCCCATCTGCCATTATTTCTAATAATTTACAGCGCATTTTCTAATTCTTAAGGTTTTTTTGGAGCCCATATTCTTTTTGTTAGCATTATAGCCCATATTGTGGCCATGGTTAAAAAATTAACGAAATTTTGCATATTTTGGTGCGGTCCGAACTGTTTTTAATCCCGAAATTTCGACTCACATTCAAACTGATTTTAAAAATAAATTTATATCAATATAAAATCCAACAAATTCTCCACGCATAAAAATTAATGTAATTTAAAATCTCGAAATGAAAAAAAAAGATATTTTAAACTAATTGCCAGTTTGATGTGTTTTAAAAATGTACAGCCCATTTCTCATTACTGATGGGCCATTTTCTCGTCCAGCCGAATGAAGCTCTCCTCGTCTTGAAAGATTTGCAGCCCAATAGGCCTGACAAAGCGACTTACTTGGAAAATCACAAAAAACTAGGCTATGGCCGTGGACCCAGCTGTCAGCCTCTCCACGTACAGTACTCTTCCGATGGAAGTCGGTCGTTGACCACATTGACCACGCCGCGCCGAGAGCACCAAGGCAGTGGACGACGGCGAGGCCTAGGAAGGGGACGACGCGGAGCCGGGGAAGACACGGCAGTGGATGCCCACGCGGAGAGGAGTACGAGGGTTCACTGGTTCAGCTGCGGCGTGAGGCTTCCGTCACCGCAGAATAACAGGGGGTGTGGTTGAGTAGAGGAATAGCATGGGCCAGTGGTGGGAGTAGTAGGAGGCGGTGAGGCCTCCGCGGCATCACAGTCGGCCACGAGAGGTAGGAGCACGCGGCACGACCGACGCAACTTTGGGCTCCTAGAGCAAGAAGACCAGAGGTTGAAGAAGCACTACGGCCGTTGGATGGACATTGTACGGTCACTGGAGCTAGAATCGTTCATATTGACTAAGTTGACA
Organism: Triticum urartu; assembly: GCF_056163025.1. Classification (NCBI taxonomy): domain Eukaryota; kingdom Viridiplantae; phylum Streptophyta; class Magnoliopsida; order Poales; family Poaceae; genus Triticum; species Triticum urartu. The sequence goes on along the minus strand of NC_141878.1, from coordinate 190,829,110 downwards.
AAGCCCTCCATCCTCATCAACTTAGTAGGCCCACAAGTCAGCCTCCCACCAGGTTGGGTCCCAGCTAGCAGGTGGAGTATTCATTTTTCTATGCGTAATAAGGAGGCACTTCCGGTGGGTCTGAGCTGACAGCGGGGGGCACGTTTTTTCGCGAAATATGGTGGTCCGTCCGGTGGGTCCCAGCAGTCAGGGGCAAATGTTTTTTTTGCAAAATACGGTGGCCCGTCCGGTGGGTCCCAGCAGTCAGGGGGGAAACGTTTTTTCCGCGAAATACTGGTGGCCCGTCTGGTGGGTCCCTACTGTCAGGTGGAGGAATAATTATTTTGCGCGTAATAAGGAGGCACTTCCTTGCGGCTGCCGTGGACCCAGTTGTCAGCCTCTCCACGTATAGTACTCTTCCGATGGAAGTCGGTCGTTGACCACATTGACCACGCCGCGCTGAGAGCACCATGGCGGTGGACGACGGCGAGGCCTAGGAAGGGGACGACGTGGAGCCGGGGAAGACGCGGTAGTGGATGCCCACGCGGAGAGGAGTACGAGGATTCACTGGTTTGGCTGCGGTGTGAGGCTGCCGTCACCGCAGAATAATAGGGGGAGTGGGTGAGTGGAGGGATGGCCTGGCCAGTGGTGGGAGTAGTATGGAGATGGTGAGGCCTCCGTGGCAGCACAGCCGGCCACGGGAGTCAGGAGCATGCGGCACGACCGGCGCTGCTTTGGGCGGCTGGGGTAAGAAGACCAAAGGTTGAAGAAGCACTACGGCCGTTGGATGGACATCGTTGACCACGCCGCGCCGAGAGCACCAGGGCGGTGGATGACAGCGAGGCCTACGAAGGGAACGACATGGAGCCGGGGAAGACACGGCAATGGCTGCCCACGCGGTGGAGAGTACGAGGGTTGACTGGTTCGGCTGTCGTCACCGGAAAATAACAGGAGGTGTGCGTGAGTACAGGGATAGACAGGCCAGGGATGCGAGTATAATGGGGCCGTGAGGCCTTCCTGGCAGCACTGCCGGCCACGGGAGGCGGGAGCAGGCGGTTCCGACGGCGCTGGTTTGGGCGGCTGGGGCAGGAAGATCAGATACTGAAGAAGCACAATTGCCATTAGATTGACATCTAACGGTCTGACGCTGGTAGAGTCGATTGTTGACTAAGTTTCTTTTTTGAGAAACCTTGTGTACGCATGAACTTAGTAGGCCCACAAGTCAGCCTCCAAATCTGTGGCAGACATCATCAAGCCCATTTGCTATTTTTTATAATTTGCAGCCCATTTGCTAAATCTTAAGTAATTTATTACAGCCCATTTTCTGCCCAGGACCATGGTCAAAAAGTCCAACCTTATTTTGCATATTTCGGTGGAGTCTGAACTGTTGTAATCCCGAAATGATAAGCATTTTTTTAAGAACTTATTGATTTGCCAAAAAAATCATTTTGTTTTTGTAAGCAAATAAGACGTGGGACAATTTAGTTGGTTTAAGGGAAAACCAGTGGTAAAAAAATCAGCGCTGGGTAGGAAAAAATAAAAAAAATAAGGATGTAAATATGAAAAGGCAATTTTATGTGTTTTCAATATAATGATACATGTATATGAACTAGTAAAACTATAGATAGAGATTAGAAAACTGATGTAGGACATGCGTTTCAAGAGGAAAATAGAACTGGGTTGTGTGTTTGATTAAGTAAAAACAACCGCCTGCGGATGTTGTAAGACAAAATATAACTAACGCTGGCGGGCCAGAGGCTAGTAGATACCTACTGGATCTTCGTGTCCCGTTGTCGTCATGGGCTGGGCCTGTTAAAAACAAAACAACCATGGGCAATCTACAGCCCAGTTAAAACTTGCTCGACCTGAAAAAACAATATACGTGCTTAATAAACGAGAGAATTTTGCAAGTACAAACTGATAACTGGGATGCAGCACGGATATTGTTTTTTTATCGTGATAATAAGTGCATGCACTTGTTTCGAAAAAAATTGGAGAACTGGGAATTCGAACGGCGGGTGCTTATGCTACCCATCAAATAAAAATCAGGTGCGTGAAAATTCGTTTCGAAACAAATGATTCAGCTTTATATCCACGTCGACCCTCGGCATGATGGTTGGAAGCAAATGCAAGTTCATACCAAAAGATCGTTAACATCAATACCAACTTGCGGACGACAAGGTAGTACAACTACCAATACCAAACTAACTTATAATTTTTTTACTCCTGGCCCTAGTGTTCGTCTGGTAGAAAATCTTGCAGAGGACCAGCTCCCGCTCCTTCTCTTGCTCCAGGTCCCCGAGGTGGTACTGGTGCATCACCCAGTTGGTCCTCTGCTGGTCGAAGTTCTTGTTGGTGTGCAGCACCAGAACCTTTTTTGTTACCCGTCTGCCGGCCGTTGACCATCACCGGCAAGGTATTGCCGGTCTTGTGTCACATCGCGTGCATGCCACACTCCGACTGTATCTTGCGACACGTCCACGCGCCCCTTTTGAATGCCCTGAAATTGTGCTGGAAGAAATGCTTTCTTAGGCCACTCAGTGTGATACCTGCAGTATTGTGGAATACATGTTTTAGTGTACCTAGTTGGCATTTTCATAACATCTTTAGCATGTTGCAGTCACTTGTTTCACTTTTTATTAACTGTCAAATTGTAATTACTTCACCAGGTCTGCGTCTAAAAAGAAAAATAGAGCTATAAACAAAGGAATATGTTTGTGCAAGTAGACGGTCGGTGGTGTCTTACCTGGAAGTTTCTCAGGTTGGGTGTAACATATGTCGTGCTCGCTGTCGATGGTTGGTATGAACAAATCGATGAGAGACTAATCTCGCACTGTCAGCACTCACTTTGGCCTCAAGGTGCTCGATCAGCTCCTGATCTGTGGGATCGAACTTGACGCCAGCCGGCAGCCCGGGCCAATCCTTCTTCGACTTGCATCGGTAACTCCAGTTATATGGTACTCAATGTATGATCAATCAACTGTTTTAAGTGAATGATGAAAGATTTCGACAAATAAGTGGTACTCCAAATCTGAAGTCCAGAATATCCGAACACGCCGCCGGGATTCTTGTGTCACCTCACGCGCAGCGTGTTGTCACGTCAATTCAATGTGTGGACATGATGATTAATTTGACCGACGTATACTAGTACTGCTATTGTACTACTTACTAGTCGTATTTAGTGTCACGATTTATACATAGGTTTAACTAACAAGTACGCACTTGAAGCCTAACTAATATATATATATATATATGGCTTCTGCACAGCATCTCCATCATCATTATCAGTACATCCTACACAGGAGAGGTAGGATGCACTTGATCCCAGGAAGGTATCTATCCTTCAAACCAGAGGAGTGCTTCAAACTAACAACAGTACATAATATCCAACAAAAGAGGGTCATGCTACAGCAGCAGAATACATGGCCCAGTCTAGATATCAACACGAATCAAGTTGTGCATATTTTTTGTTGGCATGAACCACATCGCCGCATGTAGGGTTTGCAAAAGCCATCCATCGCATGGAAGCTTGATGCCTTTCACACACTGAAGATTATCTGGCAACAAGCTGTGTCGACGAATCTCTGGATATGGTGATTCATGAAACCCATGGTATGATGTGTAAACACAGCCCCCCCCTCGCGAATGGAAGTTGCATAGCACAGTAATCATCGCTGATGATATGATCGATGATTGGTTGGATGATCGGATAATTGAGCCCGAGGAACAAGGAGTGGTTGCCGAGGCTGTAAACCCGCCTCCAGTTGAATACGCCTGGCCCAACGGAGCTAGGATCTTTCTCGAACACGAAGCAGCCATAGCCATCAATGTCACAAACGCCCCACGCATTGTACTGCATGTGGTTTGATGTAATGGTTTGGTCAATTTGGTACGTGCGAATGAGCATCAAATGACCGCCGTCAGCTGAATGAGCGATAAACCACCACCCATCGGCTGGTATGATTCCAGGTCCTGGAATCATGAAGGCCAGCGCATTTGCGTCTGCTGCAACAATTCAAATTGGAGACCAAAAGGACAAAAATAAACAATCATGTTCAGAGTATGTGTGGAATTAAGATTATTATAACAGTGACACATATCATAGATAGAGAATTGCAATGTCGTGGTCATAATCATACCCCAAGTTAAAAAAATAAGCCAATGGCTTTCATATTCTAGCAATATGTCATGGTTCAAACATCATTTAACAATGAGAGGAAAACAGCTATGACAGCGCCTACTCATATTCTACCATAGCACTTACTACTACTGTTCTCATATCAACTCTAAGCAATAACATGCGTTGTTATAAAAATCTTGTAAACGAGAGTAACATATAGCAATCATGATGTTATGCTCATAATATGTATTCTAACAATCATTAGATGCCAATTGTTCTCATATCAACTCTAACAATAACATGTGTGGTCATAAAAATCTAAGAAATGAGAGGAACATATAGCAATGATGTGGTTATAGACATGCTATGCATTCTAAATTTGTAAAAAATGAACAGGCAGTCGTATTCATAAGGTAAAGATGAGATGAGATAGAACAATTATACGATGATAGATTCCACCAATATAGGTAACCAATCTGTGCGTCGACCGCGTAAACGATGCCATCATGCACTATAGCATCAGACAGAAATGTTTCCTCAACAGGATTGATGATGAGCCATAACCATGTATGGCGACCGAATTCCAGATAGACTAATCCCTTGTTGAACAAGGCAATGAGCTTGTAATCCATGTAGTCTTCTGATGGTGTGGGCACTTCGCAGATTACAACTTTCTGCAAACAGAGGTCGAGCCAAAAGCTTAACGCGTCTCGTGCGTAGTAGGCAGGAGTGTCCGGCGGGCCGCGAGGCTCGATGGCGACAATATCCAATGATGGAAGGGTGATCTCTCGCTGGGTGTAGATATCCACGAGACGCCACGGACTACCGGTGTGGTGGATGAGGACGATCCAGTTGGCCTTCATGCCCGCCCAGTAGTGGCCGCGCATGAAGGACAAGTGGACGGGTAGTGGTAGCATGTCGAGGGGCACCATGGCAACCTCAGTAGGATCGTCAAATCGGTGTCTGGGCCACCTGTGAGGATCGGGCATCAGCAAGCAGGGTGTCTTGAAAAGAGCCGGCCGGTTGCAGACGAGTAGACAGTACAAAGACATCGAGCATGCGGCCAGACGGACGGTGCTGAGTAGGTCCATATGACTACAGATCTGCTCCAAGAGAACATCGGGGAGGGAATTCCAATCGCGGCTCTGCGTGTCAGTCGGTTCTGCCATTGGGGTTTTCGGTGCCTGCGAGCCAGCGGGGAAGTGGATTCGGGCGGGCGAGCGAAGAAGCTTCTCCTCATGTGGCCGAGCAGTGAGCGGGGGGATATGGTAGCGTGAGCCACCAAGGAAGATGGCGCGGGCGGGCGAGCAGTGAGCGGGGGTAAATGGTGTGCAGCCGATGATGGGGAAGAGAGGAGGAAGAAGAGTGGAAGACAGGGAAGAAAGTGCATTCAATCTCAATTCTACTACTCCCTCCGTCTAGGTGTGTAAGTCACCTTACGAAAACCAAATAATCCCAAAACACTTAGGCACCATACATTAACTCCCTTCTCGTTTTTTGTTTTGTGGCATATCAACCAATAAGACATGTGGGTTTTGCATGCTTTCAATGACTTGAGACTACCAAACATAACCAACTGATTTAGTAACACCAACACGCTGGTTCAGCTTATTAATTACGTGTCCCATCTGCTACAGTGTGTATTGTCACTTCACTGCGAAGACTAGTTGAATAGTTCTCTCTGACCGAGATGGGGAATAAATGGATCACAAGGACTTCCTTTCTACAGTATCCCTATGCCTCTACGCTCACTTCACTCATTTTGCTCCGTACCTAGTCACTTGTTGAAATCTATAGCCAAATGGACATGTCAATGGGAGGGAGTAAGCCCCATGCATGCATGCAACATGCAACAGTCACACGTACACATGAACGCACGCAACACTCACGCACCCATGCGGCACACAGCACACGACGCAACACACACGCTCACGCTCAAGTGCTCAACCTACTCCCTACGTCCATGAAAGACTGTACATTTAGAGATTTACACATTGACCAGGGCATAATTAATGCCCAAAAGTAGCAGACTTATGTGTGCATGCGACCATTGAGATAAGAAGATTAAATGAAGGCCGTTGCATGCTGTAATTAAGGATAGACATGTAGCCTATCCCTACAGCACAAGTTGGTGCATTAGTCAATCAATATCGATTTAGATTAAAGACTAAACACATTGGAAGTGTAGATGTACATCATGTAGTACACTCTTTGTTGGAAGACCGAGGGAGGACACGTGCATGCACTCACATACACAGCCAGGGCGGTTCGCGCGCAAGGGTTGGACTCGTGTCGCGCCTACGTAAAGTTTTGTTTAACTGATTTCTTTGGTCTGCCAACTGGCAGGTGGGACCCAGAAACCAGGTGACAATTTAACCAGTCAACAAAGTGCCACGTCAACTATGTGGCCGGTCAGTAGGGTGCAATACGGTGCTCTACGATGAGCTAGTGATCGCATAATCGCCGCAAAACTATATATAGTGACCGTAAAAAGCATACTGTTACATACGTTGACCGCCAGTGTATTTTTCTCGTTTCAAATTAAGCCATATTAATCGGAAAGGACGCAGTATGGACTACTACTAGTAGTACTAGTACTGCTTTGATGTGTCATGTCAACTCGCCGAACGAGGAGAAGCTTGCTTACTACGCCTCTCCCTCGCCCACGCGCGCAGTGGTTCGCAGGACGAGGAGAGGGTTTTGACTACAACGCCCTCTCCCTCTCCCTCTCCCGCGCCCTCGCGGTGGACGTGCAGCAGTTCAATCGGTGTTAGATTGCCAGAAGCATATTGTATTGTAGTATCATCATTGTTGGACCTTCCGAAGAGGCGAAGAGCCAAGTGCAAGGTTCACACGAGTACGAACTGTTGAACCTCCCGAAGAGGTAAAGAGCCAAGCGCAAGGTTTTATAGGAGTTGTCGTCCTAGTAGGAGTGAACTAGTACAACTATAGCGAACGATGCTACTGTATGATGCCGCCATGTCACGTATATCCAAAGCTGTGCCACCTTTTTTTCTCAAAGAGCGTGTTGGAGCCCGTGCAACAACCACACAAGTTGCACGTACACATAACACATTTACTAGTAATAAATTCTAAAGGACAAATGCCAGTATTCCACACAAGTTCATCTCCAACTCATGTGATAAATTTGTGCACGACTAGTCTACATATATTCACAGCGCTACCGTTCACTATTACCGTACTCCACTTACACGTTATAGATGGGCTACATGTCCTCCTCCAGGTTCCAATCCCATGTGTTCTTCATGGATAGCATGATCCATAGCGGTGGGCAACGGGAATCATTGTCGCAGCTTTCTAGTCCGATTCCACACGATGGAGACTCATCCAAGCTGAAGCGGCATAAATCAGGGATAGCGTGTCCCAGCATGTCGTTCCTCCGGCGGTGCGCACTGAAGACACAACCATGCTTCATGAACGGCAGGCCTTCCGTGTCGTGCATGGAAGGTGGCATCCGCTTCACAATGGGGTAGCTGTCCACGATGAAAAGCGAGTACTCTCCAAGAGTGTTCCTCGGCACCCACGTAGCATCACGGGGGTCGAACTCAGCGCCATTCATCTGGTACACGCGGCATCCCAGATCTGGACACATGGTGACGTACATAGTCAAGGTCCATGCATAATAATGTTGTGCTCAAATGTGGCGGTTAGTAATACTGTGCAGAAAATAGTACTACTCCGGTATAGAGGAAGTAAAATAACCGGCTTATTATATATAGCCACTCTTGGCTACATGGATGAGATAGTAAGACATGGAAAAACAAAAATGGTGGCAGCTAGTGGGTTCAAGTCTTCAAGGGCCTAGCTAGCTATACGCGTCATCCAAGGTAAAAAGTACTCCTACTAGTACTACAAAGTATACTACTAGTACAACAATGAAAGAGAAGGCGAGGGGGGTTAAAAAATGGAATACCTGGGTAGATGGTGACAGTCCGATCGTGTTAGATTATGTGACCATCTTGCACATCAGTGGTACCATGGGTAACGACTACTAAGATAGTTGATCCCAATATGCCAAAGTCAGCTACAAGGTTAGACTGAATTGCAGATGCAAATGCACATCCAGGATCGGCGATCTTATTTTGATTGGGGGATGACTGGTCCCTGCAAAATAATGGAGTACCGTTAGGGATGCAAATGATGGTTTGTGCATTCCGTTTGTAATCTCCCATACCGTAGGATGTCAACCAGATGAAACAAGTCCCCTGGCTTGTCACCGTGAAGATGCGGCCTAGATGGCGCACGGCGTCTTCGAACGTGTAGGGGTACAAATCTGCCGCCGCCAACATGCGCCAGCCTCTGCCGTTACTGCCTCCTGCATTGATGGCAATCCTTATGTCGAACACCGCGATGAGATAGTAATTGTCGTAGCTGCGTCGCTTTGTCAGCGGGTCTGCAATTGGTATCTTCTTCAATCTCATGTAGGCATCATCATACATATTCTTGCCCAGCCAGTCCGGAAGGCCGATCCCGATGGTGGAGAAGGGGTCTACCGGAACGGCCGCACTGCTGTGGATGTTGTGCAAAATGATGGTGGTATCCGGCCAGAGGTATGCAAGCCAATCTTCGTTGGCACCGACCCAGACCTATATATAAGACGGTGGGCAGCGAAGAAATTATGGGATGGAAATGGAATAACTATGTACTACATGATCAAACTCCATTACTGACCTGCTCATCGGACAAAATCCGACTACCTCTCAACGTCGGCAACTCTAGCGGAGTCAGCGTGAAACCATGGCCAGGGAGCGATGGACTGTTCGAAGGATTGTCCCATAGAAGAACCTTCTCCTCGAGGATGCATGGAAGACCAACAAGCATTGCCTATTTAAGCAGCGTCTTGAAAAAGTTGGTGCAGGAAGCACCGAGTCTTGCGGCGGTGAGGACGTTGGAGCGGCGTGCGATTTCTCCCACAGGATCGTCGTCCAAGGTCTCCCAGCCCCGACGAGGAGTAGAACCGCCTGACGAATCCATGGGAGCAGCGACGAACTGCCTTCTCTTCGGGGGGAGGGGAACTGGCGAGGAGGAGATAAGAGCGTAGTAACCGCAGGGCCTCGTCCCTTCCAACTGTAGATCGTTCCTCAGCGAAGGGGTGAGGCTATTATTTACTACTAGTACTCCCTCCGATTCTTTTTACTCTGCGCATACCAAGGCAGGGGCTCGCTGCATGCTTTCTGGATGGAAATACCCCTGGCGCATGGATGGGAGGAGTTAGCAACTATAAATGCCCCATGCAGCCCATTGGTTGTCCGCCCGCGTTCTCCTCTCCCTGCATGCTGCATGGATGTCTCCCTCTCTCTCACATGACTGCATGCGGTGGCGTTGGCCTATGAGAAGCTCGCGTGGAGATAGCAATCTTCTCTCCAGAAGTGATTTTTTTGAAAGAAAGGGATTATGGAACGTTATGGGATTGCATTATACTATAAATAATAGCACTAGTAAGAAATTTTTGGCACTAGGTAGTAGTTTTTGGCGTGGATTAAGAAATTTTGGGTATGTTTTTGCCATTTTTTGTACACGCCAACTAGTGTTAAAAAACATCTTACATTATGTAACGGAGGAGTACGTACTCGTACTGTAGCAGTACTAGTACTACTTTTCTCAACTAGTAGTGCGATGTACTGTACTTCTAGTCTAGTCTAGTATACTGCACCAGTTTTGAACCCTTGAATCTCAGGGCCAAGGAGCTACAGTTGGAAGTGGAGGGTACTACTGTTCTCTAGAACCATCGCTGTACTATCAATGCAGGGGAAGTACACCTGCGTAGTGGCCTAGTGGGTACTCTCGGTGCTCTATTCAGCCGCTCCTCTCACGTAGCTGGCCTACTCAGCCGCTCCTATCACGCACACACTAGCAGCATGTTTATCAGCTTCAGTTACTACGGGGGTAGAACATTTGAGTTATTTGATACAGCGAGACTAGGCTTTTCGCTTCCATTTGTGGAGGTGTAATGGATCTCATCGAATTTTGTTAGTAGTTCCTTCTTTATGAATAGATGAAGCAAAGCTTTTGCCTCCGTTCCAAAAAAATCACGGCAAGAGGAATTTCTTTTATAGTAGAGACGATAATGCAGTGAAGTCCATGCATGCAACGCCACAAGCTACAGAGTAATAGTAGAGCACTTTACGTACAGAGCCATATTGCACAGTTCCCAATGCCCCGCCAGGCTTTTCCGGCTCCTCAGGCTTAATTGGGAGGCGCTAGTTTAAATATGCTACTAGCTGGAAGCTGCAAGCGAGGTGCGGCTAGGGCGAGCACGCGAGCCACGGGATGCTGGGAAGGAAAACCCGTTCACGTGGCTAGGCTGTCCAGTGCACCCAGATTGTAGGGCCGCACATCCGTTTGACTTCAAAACTCAAACTACCCCGTGTAAAATATTGGCTCGCAGCGAAGTGTAGTAGTACTATTTTTTTTAAAAGGCCGTCGTGCGTTCGGCCGGGATCGAACCCACAAAACGAGGTATACACTCCCTCGACCACTAGTAGTACTCGTTGGAGTACAATACAACCTAGAATCGCCTTTTGTCGCTAGTAGTACGTACATTGTTCCTTACAAGAAACCCCTAAGAGCATGGTTAATAGTATGGCCAGCTGCTGGCTATAAGCCAGTGCCATGTCATCTACAGCCCATCTTATATCCAACATGTAGTAGTAGTTTATTTCCTATAGCCCACTGACTCAGCTCTATTGTAGTACTTGCTCTAATAATGCAAGAAACCACTAAAATGCCAAGAAACTACTACCACTTGCATACGTGGCAGACTTAAGATAAGACTACCTTATCAACCATTGTACATGCTCTTACCAACAAAAATCCTCGAGTGACCTCCTACCACCGACCCGTCCACCTAGTCATCCTCGGCCATGGGACGCAGCTACCGCCGCCGGCAGAAGGCGAGGTCAAAACCGTCGGCGGTGCGGAGCCCATGTTGCGGCAGCCCGGATGCCAGATCCATCCGGCGCTCGCGGCCGCTAGCTAGCCAAGATAGCTCCGTCCAGCTGCTTGTCTGCAAGGTTTGCTAGCTAGATTGGCAAGGCAGCGCGGCGGCTTGCTCGCGCGCGCCGCGCTAAGGCCAGCCATCTGGCTCGAGCGAAGGCCAGTGGGGCGGCTTGCTCGCTCGTAAGTCATGCTCGGGCCAGCCTACCAACCCGTGCGGAGGCCAACGCGGCGTTCGGCCCATCCGGCGGAGCGGCGGCCAACTCGCTCATCACCAGCGCCACCGACGAACACGCATCAGTACTATTTGAAGTAATGTTCAGGAAAAATAATGATTTGAGGGGGAATAACAGGATAGAAGGTCAGATGTGGGTCCCTCGTGTCAACGGTCAAACAAAATGTGTTGGTTTAAGCTGCCTCGTCAGCACAGACATGTGGGCCACCCCTGTCATAAATGGGTTTAATGAACCTAATCGGTAGGAGTACTAGGTAGTTTTTGGCGTGGATTAAGAAATTTTGGGTATGTTTTTGCTATTTTTTTTACAATAGATTCCTCCTAGGGCTGGTTGAAAGTGGTAGTTTTTTGTTAAATACTCTACATATTGTAAGTAGGAGTGAAAGTTAAGCTTTGGAAGCCAATAAGCAAGGCTAGTTACATAGTGCATATGTGTACATGATTGAAAGTAAATATCAACCATGAGTGACTAATATCTTGATGGAAAACTCGAAACTATGGAATACTAGGAAAAGAAATGCATGGTTGGAAATACTAGCAATGTTCATGTCCGTTGCAACGAATCATAATTAGAATAATACTTATTCACAAAATTGGTACGAAACACTCTAATTTTATATACATATGTCACTAGAGATATATTATGTTTCAATTAGAATATATTCCTTGGGCTGTTTTGGTGAGGTCAGGGAGGGATGTGGTTGGTTTTAAGATACTAATTATGGGTTTTTCTACAAATTGGTAGACAAGTGGGATGTTGGTGAGAAAAGGCAACAACTTACCTCACAATCATTAGATGTAGATCTAATGGTCAGAAGCGATGGATGGCAGACACACCAGCATCACCAACTTAGTCTTGTGTAGGAGTACTAGCAAGATCCGTGCATTGCACAGAACATCAAGATGCATTTTTTTTATAAAACACTTCTTGTGATTGACCCTTGCGGGAGTAATCCCATGTGTAAAAACTAATGATATCTCGAGAAATATGAGATAAGGTGAAGAGGAGTGGGGTGTGGTGGTGGTTGGTGGTCGAACTGAGTGGATGCATGGGGATTGACGACGCCGGCAGTGGCCACCAGGCCAGTTTGTTCAAGAGGCTTCCTTTCTTAATTGCTCAACAATGAGGTTTGTTGGAGATAAGGATGAACGAGGGAAGGCCTTGTCTGCAAATGTGGAGAGAGGTGCGGGTATCATTTAGTTTAATTTCCATCCGTCAGATGTAGATTGGACGGTCTATATTGCAAGATGGCACACGTACCATCATCACCAACTCGGTTTTTTATAAGAGAAGAAATATAAGTATGGAGATACAAACGTATTATCGATACTTGCTTCCATAAACTAGCATTATTCAACGCCTCAGCATGTGGGCCCTTAGCACAATGACTTCTTGACTATGTAAAACAAAGATTTTCCCGTCGCCGACAAGGAGGGGGTGACGGCGGCGCGCTTTTTGGCTTGCTCTAGTCCTAGTAGTCATACTAGGTGGTCTAAGCACGTGTAGATTTATTCTTTTTCACGTCTCGTGTTCGCCGTACTGCCACGACTGTTCATGAATAGACGGTAAGTTATTCACGGGTAAACCCTTGTTGAGCGTGTTTGCGAGAGACAGAGAGAGTGTGTGTGTGCGTGTGTGATATGTTAGAGACTGAGGCAATGATAACAGATTCTTTGTGTCTATGTGTGTGGAGGATAGAGAGAGACATGTACATGGGGCTTTGTGTTGTGTAACGTGGAGACACATATACATAATTAGAGAGTGAGTGTGTGAGATACACATGCAGACATGAGGAGAGATGAGGATCCAGGTAAATGGGTGTTTGTGCGTGGCTCTGTGTGTGTTTGTGCACGCGTTTGTGTGTGAAGGGAGAGAGTGTATGTGGAGTAGAGAGACCACTGATGATGTAAACCTAGTATAAGGGAAGGGGGAATGGTGTGAAATGTGTAGTAGCGAGATAGCACGGGTGCGGGCGGGGGGAGCTGACTATTTGGAAGAGACATCGAGTGTGTGGGGGGGAGAGGGGTGTGAGAGTGAGAGAAAGAGAGAGCTAGCACCGGAGAGAGAGAGAGAGAGCTAGCACCGGAGAGAGAGAGAGAGAGAGGAAGAGAGGGGGCGAGAGGGGTCGTTTGTGTCCATAAATGGCGTATAGATAGGGAGACAATGTTGATGTTGTCCGAAATTGGCCTATGAACGGAGACGCAAGGGAAGCGATTCATCGTGTGTGTGTGATAGGGACTTCATGGGAGAGCTAGAATAGATGGTGTAGAGAACAATGTGCGAAATCGAGAACGATTATACATTAGGGAGCTATGCAAAGAGTCACGACATATATGTATACAGGGAAGGAGCTGGGGCGGGTCCGCATGTGGGAGAGATAGAAAGAGGAGAGTGGTGCACAAGGAGACAAAGTGTGCTTCTTTGCAGTGGGGGTAGTGTGTGAGGTGAGTGCGCGAGAACCACATAACTAGGGAGATAGACGTTTGGGGGCGATGTTTGGTGTGTATGGGAAATATACACTCTACATAGTGCGTGTGCTTGGGTAAGAGAGATAGCGGGAGACCTAGAGAGTGAGGGAAGAGATGTGTGCATGCCCGAGAGACAAAGTGATAGAGACCTATGTTGGGGTCCGGACTTTACAAGAGAGAGGGGTGTTAATGTGCTCGTGTATTGGTGTTTGGGGGAGAGAACAACTTCTGTGTGTGTGTGTGTGGTGGGGGGCGTTGACTTCAGATAAAGAGTGAGGTGTCTATATTTGACGGACTTTAGCGTAATTGAGATATTGTGCACTCATGGTTGATCAATTTGTTTCACAGTTTGTACTATGAGATAACGATACTTTTGAACATGCGTGATATACCTTGATGTATCAGAATTACAAACCTAAGATTGGAATTTTGGAATTCGACTCCATCATTAGCTTTTGTAATTCATTTAAACGGGGGTACATTTTTTAAGCCGGGATTTCGTGATTTCAAATTCATATATCAAACCTAGAGATATACACACACGGTCATGTTCAAACTTTATAATCATCCACTTTATTCATACACATACACATTTTTGCTTTTGTCATCATATTTAGGATAAACACATTTGGAATTTCATTTGAATTGGACCGTATGATGGTATTTGCTTGTAGTAGCTCAATGATCCATATTTGAATTGAATGGACAATCTAAATATCAAGTTGGAGACATTGATTTTCAGAACTTGCACATTTTTTTGCGTGCAAAACAAACAAATTGTCGGCCATGATATCATAGTCGGCCGTACGAGGGCAGAATACTTAAAATTTTAGGCGCCAAAAGCTTTCAAACTTCCCGCTCACATCGAAATATCACGCGCCCGAAAGTTTAGCCCTGTGATATTCCTGTTTTACCCCTGCCACATGAACGTAAAAGGGCTGCTTTGGTAACTCCATTGTTTTCCCCTCTTTGCCCCCAACATTCTTCCCCAGAGCCCCTCCCCTTCCCCTCCCCGACCCCCCCCCAACCACGGCAAGCCACCGAATCTAGTCCACCGCCACAGCGGTGGACCTCACACCCCGCCGGATCTACCTTCCGCACCTTGGAACCCCTAACTGCCAACTCACCACTTCACCGGAGCCGCTTCAGCGACTGGCTTATCCACCGCTCCAGATCTCCTTGACCGCCATCATGGTCCACCGCACCGGATCTGCTTAACCAGCGCCCTCATCCACCACAGCCTAGGCCCTTCACTGACTCCCTCGTCCGCCCCTTCACTGGCCCTTCATACAAGCCCTCGTCCACCGCAACAGATCTGCCTCAACGAAAGCACTATACAACGCGCCCGCCGAAGCCTTCATCCACTGCACCGGACCCGCTCCACGGACGCCATATTCAACTCCACCGACCCTGCTTTACCGACGCCGCAGCCTCATCAGGTTATTTCGATTTGTACTCCTTCGATTTTTCTCTTTATCGTGCAACTGTTCACTTACCACAGATGAGCTTTCTTGTATGTCGATAGGCGCCGCAACCGTAGCACCGGAGCCGCTTCAGCAACGGCGACAACCGGCCCAAACTCAACCGCAACACGAGCACCATCGACGATCCTTAGCTATCAAGTATGACAATGATACCCATATGCCGCCGAGAATCAGGTACTATTATCCAATGGCCGGCGCCTACGTTCACTTTCCTAGCATAAGCACCGCACCTTTGAATTTCTTCAGGGCATCATTCAGTTTTTCATGAGACGCGTTATTCTGCTTGCACCTGTAGGGCCATACTTCTGGCAGTGAACATGTTACATGTGCTAAATTACATACCAGTGCACATATAGTTAATATGCTTTAGTTTTGTTCTGATGCCACCTGTTGGTTCCATCAGACTGCTTAATGTTCTCTATGCTTAATTACACATCAGCAAACTAGCATGTGGTTCCGCTGCTTTTTGTTCGTTTTACCCTACATTTTCTGATGCTAGCTATTACATCACTGCTCCGAGCCTCTGTTCATTACTTGTTTGTGTGTTCTTGATCTTCCCAAGTTACATGACTAATTTGATGCTTCTATTAATTATGGAGCTGCCAACCCCATCAAGCAAAATATTTGTTCTTTTGGGGCCGGCACCTCGAACAAGCATAAAAATAGAGGGAAGCAGATATACTCCCTCCAATTCTATTTACTTTGCCCATAACTCTTGACCCGCATACCAAGGAGGGCACTGGTTTAATTTTTCTGGACGAATTTGCCAATTAATTAGGGCAGAGGCGGATGGGGCGGGGCACAAAAGGAAACCAGCGCTAGGAATCGGCAACACGCAGACTAATATGAGAAAACTGAGAAAAAGTTATACGCAAAGTAAAAAGAATCGGAGGGAGTATTGTCGTGTATGCACACACCCTTCTTTCATTAGTTTAGATGAACCATTGATGATCAATTCGGACCAGTGCATGCGATTAAAATTAATTTTACCTAAATAGATGGTGCAGAATAAACTACAACAACTAGATTTGCAACCACGGGATGCTGATGATATCTTCAAAGAACATTGCAACAGCAGCTAGGCTTCACAGCAACATATGTTAAGCCAGTGTGTTTTAGTACATGTGAAATGTAATGTGAGTGGGCTGCTTTCTTGGCTTGTGCCCTCAACGTGTAATCCTACCGAATTACAAATAGTTCAGTTGTCTGCTTTGCTGTATTTCTTGATTCGAATGCTTATTTTTTGTTACGCTATACCTGAGTTGGCCAATATGTCAGCAGTGCCTGCTGTACTATCGTAAAGAAATGCATGCCTATTTCATTTGAGTCCTTAACTTTTCCTCTCAACTTCATCACAAGACTGTCTTCGTAGTTTATATGAGGCCACACTGTTAAGTGCTTTCTCAGATTATTTCAACTGCTTAGATGCCTTGGCAACTTAAATATAGCGGTTGTACACTCCCTTTCAACTAGGGATGTCAACTGGGTCCGGTTTAATCCCGATTAAAGTCCACTAGTGGTATGATAGTTCAAAAGAGTTTTTGTTTTTTTGAGGAAAATGAACTAGAGAGGTAGCAAAAACTAACTAGATGGGACTGGCGGATTTCGTTTATTTGCCACTTACATCCCTAGTTTCATCTTACCATTTTAATTTCTTTTCGGCTGATGCTGCTTCGAACCATTTAAATATAGTTTGCCATGCTCGGCAATAATTCGTCCGTCGTTTACCATGTAAGCTTACTGCCTGGATCATACGATAACTATCTCTTACTGATGTCCAGCGGAAACCTTTCAGGATGCCGTTCACACTAGGACACAATGTACAACCCCAGAATCTATTTGTGGAAGCAGTGCACCATCCATGTTACCAGATGGTAGCAGTTCAGAGGCAACATCGCCGGAGAGCAGTCTGAGCACAGATATTATAGTGCTTGAGGCTCTACTAGAGGCAGAAAGAGATGGTGTGGCTGCCATGAATGAGGTAATATTTATCTTGAAGCTGGAAATTACGGAATTAGCGGCACGCATTATGCAAGCAACCCAAGAATTGGAGGAAGTAAGAATGTTGCATTCAAAGCCAGAGGAGGTCCTGCTGTTTCTGCTATCTGAAGCCCAAGATAATCCCGGTTCTTCTTTAGATACCAGTTCAAATTTTCATTAGATTATTGTACTTGCATGTTGTGTCATGTCTCTGAATGGATTATGTTGCAAGACCCCCTATGTTGTCCATGTGTTGTAATGATCCAAATTTTTTAGGCGAGGTAATCCTCAGAACTTGTATGATTGACATAAGGTGAATTGTTTGTCGTGTGAGCATATTGTATTGGATGAAATAACTATTTGACTCAGAGTGTATCCAACCTACTGAATTCGAAGATCACGGCATTTCTAAATCATAATCATATATAAAGGTGGAATAAATCTTTGTTGTGGTTTTGAAGAAATAAATAACAAAATGTATAATTATCTATGGATATTCGTAATCGAATACAAATTGGATTTGAATTTAGTTTGCCAGGTCCCAGGGCAAACGTGAATGCTAATTCTCCCAAGTTTTGAACGAAGCGGCTAAACACCCACTATAATTTGTGGGCTGCTCGAAGCAAGTGTTTGTGAGATGGAAATTACTGTCTACCCCTGACACTTGACATCCTTATCAACAGGATTTACACTGCTGTCGATAGGGGTAGACTAGTAACTTCAATCAGACGTGACACGACGGCCTCTGAGCCCATTCAGACACGGTGGGCGCCAAACATGGGAGGCAAAACACATTTGATTCAAGCTCGTCCGAAAGACATGTGTCTCTTCCTCCATTTCCCCATTCATACACGGTGGGCGGCAAAACAAACTCTCCTCATCCGAAATCGATGTTGGCTTATATTTTAAATAGGGGTAGATGTGTAACTTCCATTAGACGTGACACAACCGCCCTACCTGTCAGCCCTGTTCATACACCGTGGGCGCCAACCATGGGCGGCAAAACACCCTCTCCTTGCCCGAAATAGTTACCGGTAAATATTTGGGAGATGCAAGATTACCGTCCTATCCCCAACCGACGTGATGTCCGAAATTTTAAACGGGGGATAAGTTCGTAACTTTCCCCCATTTCAGAGAAGCGCTTCCCAAAGTTTGAGATCCCCCTCCCCTCTATTTCCCCATTCATACACCGTCGGCGGCACGACAACCTCCGCACTGCGGCCAGCCTCCTCCGTCCGCCACCCCATCCTCCACCTTACCGGAGCCGCTACCCCTACCCCGTCGTCCACTGCAAGAGATGGACGTCTCTCATCCACGGCGCTGGACCAGCATCCTTTCATCGCCTCCTCTCGCTTCATCGGCGCCATTGTCCACCTTGTCGTTGCTGCTCCTACGACCGCCTCGTCCACGGCAACAGGATATATCCCCCGACCCGGCCGCCTGCCGTCTAAAGTCTTCTTCCCCGCCGCCGACAGCCATCGCACCCGCAGCACCCTCAACGTATCAGCATAGGCCTACACGGCGTCGCAACAGAGGTGGTACTCTTCCATATGTGCTTAAGTTATTGATCTCACCCGGAAAATAGATCGTAATTTGTTTACTGTACTTTTCTTGTCCGTACCAAATCGTAGTGGCTAGTTGAAAGCAAACATTGGTTGCGAAGTAGCTTTGTCCGGTTTGCACCTTCAGATCCGCCATGGCACGGGCACTATACTCGTAAAGCGTATGGTTTCCCCCCTTTATATTCACTACCATCATCGTAGGTGCTTCGTGTCATGCTAGCACTTCTCCTCAAGACCTCAACCCAAAGCTTACGTGTTGAAATACGAATCTGATATGATGCTCATATCACTAAAATAGAGAACGTTTAATTGGTCACCTAATGTTCCTATATTCGTTTCGAAAAGCATGTGCGCCACCCACTGGTCTAGCTAGTTCCACTTTCCTGATTTTTCTCTTGATGCTTAGGGTTTTCCCCTTTTATCTACTCTACTATGATCTGCGTAGGTGCTTTTTGTCGTACTAGCATTACTCCACCCTTCAAGCTAAACAACACAACACTCAGAATTCGAAAGCTTAGTTGTTCAAATATGATTGTGATATGATACTGATATTAGTTAACCGACACATTTAATTGGTTAGCTAAAGGTCCCACTTGAGTTTCGAAATGCATGTCGCGACATATAGAGAGACAGCATAATTGTATTTCTTTGTCACTTGTTGACCGTACTTTCTTGTCCATACCAACTCTTAGTTGTTATTTCAAAGCAAACATCGGTTGCTAACTACCCTTTGCGCGGTTTGCAGCTTCAGATCTGCCATCCCACTGCCACGGTCAACACTGTACTCATCATGCTTATGTTTTCCCCATTTTATGATGACCACAATCAGCCTACGTGGTTCGTATCATAATAGCACTGCTCCACCCATCGAGCTAAACAAGCTTAGTTGTACAAATTCATATATGATATTATTGTTGATATTAGTAAAATCAGAGATCTTTAATTGGTTAGCTAAATGTTCCTACTTTAGTTTCGAAATGCATGTGAGCCACATATGGAGAGACCGGAAAGAATAGTATTTCTCTGTGCGCTCTGGTTCATCATGGGTGGCCAACCGACATTGTATTAAAAGACTTGTAATATCTTCAATCTTCTTGCTCTTCTGCTCTTCTTTAAGATGATACTCTTCTCTTGCGGTCGACTGGTCAGGTCGAGTTGTTCTCCCTTGGTATATTTTGAATCTGTCAGGTCAGGTCGACTTGTTCTTCTTTACTATATGTTGAAGCTATCATCTGCGAAGTGTCATCACTTCTGGAGCTCTCATATTTTGAGTAGTAGGCCACATTATATTAATGCACACAACAAATTACAACATGCATGACATCTTTTAAAAGAATTGCAGAGATAACACAAAGGGGTTTACAGGGAGGCAGTATTGGATTAGAATCACTTCTGCATTACAAAGAAAATCTCACTTGTTTTTATGTTTTCATGCATGTCAGATATTGAACATTATCAAAATGAATATGAGAATGGGTGCACGAGAGGAATATTGCGGAAGGATCCACTGCCTAACAAACTTGGCATGGTGGAGGATGGCCTATCTTATTCACCCACCAAGGTGGTTGCTCTAACTTTGCAAAGTTGTATTGGTCGCACATATTTTGCTTCTGACCTCTTGCATTACTTCTACTTTGTTACACCATCTGCTTAGTTTAAGCATCATATATGAGTATATGCCATACCTATCCATTTTCTGTACCTATTCCATGTGTCGTCACACTATATTTTTCCAGTCAAATGTTGTTCTTTCATAATAGGTGTCCAAAAGGAAGAGGGTGAGTGCAGGTCGTCAAGGAGTACAAACTAGGTATTTGGAAAAGGTAGTGATACCTGTTAAATCAGATAGATCAGCAGCCACAGAAAACACGGGCCCAACTGTACCACACTTTACCCCTACTCCAGTGGCCAAACCCCTATTAGAACTGCTGGGAGCCCAGCGTCAGGTACTATCTATGATATCAATTCAAAATTTGAACTCCTAAATTTCTCCTTGTGCCTTACCTTCTCTCTTGTATGAAAACTAATTTCAGATGAATCTCCTTGCTCAAAGGATCATACAATCTCAAAACAATAATGGGCTCTGCATTGCTCTTGTCAGTACCTCTCTCACTTTTGCCTTGTAATGTTGTACTTAATTAATTGCTATTTGATTATGTATCATCAGTCTGCACCTGAGCTTCATTATCCTCTGTTTCTTCCAATATTATTTGATCTATATTTAATCTTTGCAAAATGTAGAATAATGGCAACGCTTATAAAGAATTTTCTTTGGGGAATTTATTGAATTATCCTTCCATCAACATGGAGAAGGGCTTTGTCCAGCCCGTGTTAACATGTAATGTAAGTTCATCCTTCTCAAGCCTTCAAACTTTGTTCTAGTATAGATTTGGATAGGCATCATTTCCTCCACTGTTGTTTGGTTTGCTGTTTACATATGATTGGATGTTTGCAACAACTACCAGTTTCAAATTGTAGTTGTAAAAACATGTTCCTTATGCATAACAAATCCATTTATTTGCTTATATAATTGTGAAACCTGTTACATGTCTCCTTGTTTCTCTTTCAGACTCGTATCTCTTACGCCAGGCAGAACTTTAGGGAAGATAGTGAGCCAAACCATCTTGAGGACAGCGAGATGACCCCAAGGTCCTGTCTTGATGAAGACAGTGAGTTGAAGCTAATCACCAGCAGGTGTGAGACAACCTCTGTGCAGTCGTTGCCTCAATCAGTTCGACTTCTTCAGTCTCGACTTAAAGCGGAAAGGCTTGCTTTAGCTCAGCTCCGACTTGAAGTCAAAGATGCAATGAAGATGTCAGAGGACTGCCGTGCGCACCATCATGCCTTAAATCTAGTGTTGATGCATCTATCATTGACACAACTGAGGTCTACTCCGCTTCTTCAGCTGTTTGGGGGGGCCGACCTGGCCGGGCGTAGTGCCTTCTGAAGTGCTCTCAGTTTTGTATATTCTTTTGTCGGCGCGTTTATTTGCACTGGTGGCGAACTTTGATGCCCAGTGGATGTAATATGTGTGATAGCCGTGATAGCCTAGCATAAGTTGCTTGCTTATTTATTTCCTTGTTGTCTTGTTTATTTGTTTGCTTCTAGTCATTGCAGTTCTTATTCCGCGGTTTGCTAGTGGCTGCAATAACCTATTTTTTAAAACTAGGCCACAATAACCATGGGCTAATATTTACTGTAGTGACACTGGGCCTCCTACGAGCCGTAGAAATAGTGGGCCTTCTACGGCCGTAGAAACAATGGGCCTTCTACGGGCCGTATCATCAATGGGCCTTATACGGGCAGTACGGTCGATGGCCAAACATGGGCCAATAACAGGCCGCATTATGGCCGTAAACGGGCTAGAGTTGGAATCGTCCATTCATGGGCCGACCATAACGGGACGTCGTTAATAGGCCGTATTTGATGACGCTATGAAAATGGCCCAACGTATTAACGGACCACAAACAGGCCGACTGTAACCACAGGCTAAATTTGGCCCACAAGCAAAAAATGACAGTAACGGGCCGTAAGTAAACGAATGCTGGAAATGAGCCCAAGAATAAATGGGCTCTGAGAAGGCCGAAAGATAACATGGGCTGGAAACGGCCCAACGGAATAACGGGCCGTTAATGGGTATAAAGTGATAGACTGTTCATTACGGACCAGTTTCACCACGGGCCGTTAATGGGTGTAAAGTGATACACTGTTCATTACGGCCCAGTTTCACCACGAGCCGTTAGTAGGCCAAGAGTTACATAGGGCCTCATATGGGCCGAAAGACGTCATGGGCCATACATGGGCCAAAAGTGAAAACGGGCTGGAATCATATTGGATGGCCCAAATGACGCTACTGGGCCTAATTCAGATAGGGCGTAACGGGCCTTGGGTTAGCGGGTTGTAAATGGGCCATATTCGAACAGGTCGTTAACAGGCTTTCCATGGGCCGGCCTGCCAGCTTTTGACCAAGTCAAACGGGCCAGCCTTTTCACAGGAATGGGCCTCTGTTGGGCCATGCCCCGTGTCGACGTATCATAGGCGCCTTCCGTCCAATGAGTGGTTGACATCTGTCCCAACGATGAGCCGACACGTGTTTCCTCCAGCCAATGATGATTTTACACGTGGAAAATCCCCATTGGTCGGGGCTGTTAACGGGTTATCGGATCCAAAACCCGACCCGATAGCTTAACGGCGTTCCGTTACGGTGGATGCCACGTGTCGGTCACCCTTGACGAAAGCACTTCTGTGACATGCGATTTATCGTCATGGAAGTGGACACTTCCGTGATGATAATTTTGGTAATGTCATGGAACACTTCTACGACGGCACAGGTATGAGTATCTTGATTCTATCATAAATTTATCATGGGTGTACATGCATGACAAAAAAGCGACCTACTGTGACAAACACGTATCATCACGGAAGTGTATTTTTTTGTAGTGAAGCCATCTAGCTAATAACTATGGACCCGAAGGTCTGTGGTAAACTACTCACACATCATCGGAGAGGCTATGGTGTTGATGTAGAAGCCCTCCGTGATCGAATCCCCCTCCGGTAGATCGCCGGAAAGGCCCCAAGATGGGATCTCACGGTACTGAAGGTCGCAGCGGTGGAAAAGTGGTTTCGTGGCTCTCCTGGATGTTTTCAGGGTATAAGAGTATATATAGGCGAAAGAAGTAGGTTGGTGGAGCTACAAGGGTCCCACGAGGGTGGGGGCGCGCCTACCCCCTGGGCGCGCCCTCCTGCCTCGTGGCCGCCTCGTTGTGTCTCTGACTTCCACTCCAAGTATCATGGATTGAGTTTATTCTAAGAAAGATCCTCGCGAAGGTTTATAACCCTGACATGATACTTTGCTAGGTAAATGATGCGCCACTCTTCATTTTTTTTGCTTTTAATAAATTGTTGTTTGGATTTTCTCTAAGAACAGTAGCACAAGGGGAATATGGGTACTCCATTAGCATCCAACACTATTTAGCTAACATAGCCAAGTTAAAGCACTGAAGGTCCCTATAGCCCATTCCACCACTCAGTTTTGGCAAGCAAAGTTTCCACCATGTCATCTAGTGCATCCTCTCTTATCTTGTTCATCACCCCCACCAATACCCCGCAATAGCATCAGAGATTCCTTTGAGTCTTTTTTAGGAATTTTGAATATTGTCATTGCGAAGATTGGCATAGCATGAGCAATTGATTTATAAGAGTCCCCCCCCCCCCCCCCCCCCGCATAAAACAACAACTTCTCCTTCAATCCCTGAATAATGATACATGCCCTATCAAACACTCAGCCTTATCAGCTCCCACCATGGTTGGAAGACTAAGATATTTTTCATTAAGCAATTTTGTCATTATATTCAGGATTTGGCACACTTCCGTTTTTGCATTTGCCTCGGTATTTGGATTGAAAAAATGCTACATTTTGGATCACTCACCATCTGGCCTGAACTCAAATAGTAACTATCTAGAATATGTTTCAGAGTGAGCGTGTTTTTACGATCTGCAGTCATAAGAATAAGCGAGTCGTTAGCAAATAACAAGTGAGACACTGGAATTGCATATCTGCAAACCTTAACCTCCTTCAAGTCTCCTCTTCTTTCTACACATAAAAGCATTCATGACAATCCCTCCCCACACGAGAGCAACAAATGCGGAGTTGTCTCAAACATCTCGTAGGTGTGATTATATCGGTTGAAATCTTATCTTATACTTTACCGAAGTTATGCAAGCCTTCATCATATTGACCCATCTCGGGGCAAATCCTAGTTTCAGCATCATTTGTTCCAAGAAATTCCATTCAACGTGATCATACACCTTATGTATAGCTTTAGTGCACACAAGCCTTTCTTCCCTGCTTTCTTCTTTTTTTATTGAACGAAGTGTAGCGATTCGGTGCTCAGGCTCATCTGCACCTGGTCAGAAAAAAATAAAAAAAATCATTTTTATTGGGTGATGTGCGCTCCAATTTGTAGATCATTTGGACATCTGAGTAGCTCTTAGTAAAAAAAGACAAACTAGGTCAGAACAGTGCATGGACAATACACTTTTTTACGGATCCTAAATTTGTTTTTTTTGCCGAGAGCTGCTCAGATGTCCGAATGATCTGAAAATTGAAGCGGACCTCATGCCTCAAATTATCTACCATGGAATTTATTTTTAGAATTTTTAGAATTTTTTGAAATTTTTCTAGTATTTATTTTGAATTTTTTCTTCAATGCGGGTGCGGATGAGTCTGGACTCAGAAATGGATATTCGGAGTATGTCCTGCTTTCGAGGCCCACAGACCCCTCTTCTTGATCAATAAAACTCTTCCCTTGTCTAAAAAAAACTCTTCCGTTCCTTAAAAAAAACCCAAGCAACTCGTGCATGAAACGGAATCTAGCTCCTGAGCGTAGGTGCATGATCCGTATCCGTGGCGTGGTTGATTCGCATGTACGTGTCCTAATTCCAGTGGTGTTCGGTGAGACCGTGAACATGTACAGTGCAGTATATAGTATATGCAAAAAGTAAGAGAAGGTCCGAAGCGAAACGTTCATAGTACGTAGTACTAGCCAGTCCGGCATTGATTGGATGGAAAACTCAAGCAACGACGGGGGCTCGTGGGCCTCCGGGCTTCCTTGTGATCTGGCCAGGTGCATCGGCGACCGCCTCGACGTGCTAACGCGCATATGCTTCCGCACCGTGTGCCGGTCGTGGAGGGCAGCGCTCCCCGCCGGCCGCGTGACCTCCATTCCGTCGCCTTTAGTCGTCATCCCTGCTACAATACCATGCCGCTCCTTGCCCCTGCGATCCATCGTCGATTCATGCGGCGGCACCACCACCACCTCCAACCCCTTGACTCTCCACGCCGTCGGCTCCGGGCTGCGCTGCGTTGGCTCCAGCGGTGGGTGGCTCGCCGTCGCCGACTCCGATTCGGTTATCCGGCTGGTAAACGGCCTGACGCTACAGGTGGCGGCATGCTTGCCGCCGCTCCCGTGCAACACGGAGGTCCGGCGCCTGCAAGGGCTCGGCTTGGTCGACCCGTACTTCGCGTCCCAAGCTCCAGACGACTTCGACGACATGCTCATCGGCCGTGAGCACACCATCCACAAGGTGGCGTTCTCGGTCAGGCCGCCGCGCGCGCGCGGGAGCAGCTACGGCCACAGCGCCGCGGCCCTCCACCGCGCACCTCGGCAGAGGCAGGGGCTGGCCTTGACATTCACCAGGGCCGGGTGGGGCCGGTGGGAATAGCAGCAACCAGGCTTCTTCCCCGCCGGCGAGGACGAACACTTTGACATCGCCTACTGCCAACGATCCGGCGTGTACTACGTGGTGACGCCCGACTGGGTGTGGGTCCTGGACATGAGCGCTCCCGTCCCCACGCTGGAGCCCTTGGTGAGAATGAGCTGCGGCGTGTCCCTCCGCAAGGTCACCGTCGGGGAACGTAGGCACATCGTCATCTTGTCCGACGACGACGGCGGCGGGGCGCTCTCGCAGATGTATATGGTGATAATCCAGGAAATGCAGCAGCGGCGCGTCATTGTGCAAAGGTATACGGCCGGGGAGCCGTGGAGCGTGGTCACCGACCTGGGCGGCCGCGCCCTGCTCATCGCCAACCGCGCGCAGTCGGTGTCGGTGCTGCCTACGGCGTCGTCGCCGCCGTGGTTGAAGCGCGACTGCGTCTACTGGATGACCAGTGATGAGTACGGGTACGATAGCTGGGAACCCGAACAGGGGATGGTTCCGTTGTGGCGTTTCCACGTGCCAACAAATACCACGGACAGATTCCTACAGTCAAATGAAGAACAAGCTGGAGCTGACTACCGGATGCTGGATTGGCACAACTCCCTTTGGCTCATGCCTTCGTTGACATGATAGATATATTTTACATTTATTATGATTTTTTTGTAATTCGTAGTTGCATGAGAATTTCATTGTTCTTGATCGGTGTCGAGACTATTGATCTCATGTTGAGCCTCAAGACTTTTGTAACTAGGGATAGTAGTTTTGTCTATGGATATGGGTACCCGTGAACATCCTATTCGAAAACAGCGGGCATAGGCAAGAGTTGGAAATTTTTTATAGATGAAAATTGTATTTTATATCAATATGTAATGGGTATCCATACCCGTAAAATATATGGGTAGGACAACTTTATATATATAGTGTTACTATTCATCATCCAGGGTGCAGAATAAACTATTCTTCATCCGAGGTAATGTTACGATCATTTCATAATTAAATTATGTTTCGAATTCAAATAGTTACATTTCTATTGATTCACTACGTAAAATTTGACATAAGAAAATAAAAATATAGGTTGTAAGACAAGAAAATTTACAGTTTATGTGTATTTTAAACTATGATTTTACGTTTGTAATTTTACATAACATAAAATATTTTTTACGGCGATTACATATTTTCTTACGGTCTCTTTTTGCGTCGGAAATAAGACAAAACTTACGGAACGTAAAATTACGGTGCATTGATGGTAAAAAGAGAGGGGGTGAAGAATAACTATTCCTCACCTAGGGTGACGAATAGCGCGACCATATATATATATATATATATATATATATATATATATATATATATATATATATATATATATATATATATATATATGTGGGTAGGACATGAGTATGAATTTGCGCTTATGGATAACCCAATAGATACCCAGAAAAAGTTAATAAATGAAAATAACCCATATGACATATGTGGTCGACATTCAACCCTCATGGCGTAACAATATATCCCTTATTCCCTAAACCAACAATAGCTCATAGGACTACAACCACCAACTAGACACTCCTACATTCTATGTGACTCCTTGAAATAAGAAAATATTGACTCATCGTCACGGAACTCTTGTCCAATTAGCCATCCCGAGTTTCCACCACCGCCTCCAAATGTTTTGGGATTCCACCAACTGCTACTTGTACACCCTTTCCACCTTCTAGGCCACCCACTGGAGAAGCCCTTTTCATTGCTACACTCCTTGCCTCTCACCACTTAAATTATAGACTCATTTCACTATTTTTTTAAATGTGAATCTATATATTGTACCCATTAGGTACCAATTGGGTATAGGATACACGATGGGTATGGGTATGGGTATCAATTTATACCTATGGGCCCTGTTCAAGAATTCATCCGATTAACCAGTTAACTTGCCCATTAATCCGTACTCATAAGGTCCCCGAGTAGCCAATTACCCGATAAATTGTCCGATTAATTGATTAAATGGCCGATTAACTTGCCGATTAGCCTATTAATCCCCTACTCACCAGTCGACCGAGCAGCTACCAGTTAACGATTTCCTCAACAATGCCTATGGGTATTGAAATGGGTGGGTATAGAAAGTTTCCATGGGTATGGGTTTGGGTAGAAGGGGGTTGTACCCACCCATACCCTAGCCATTGCCATCCTTACTTGTAACTCGAGAAGAAACAATACTACATCTTTCTTACAAGTTATAAGATCCGATGCTTGTCACTACTAGAATCGCACCCTGCGCCGAGTGCCTGGAACACTAGGCAAAGGGCCTAAAACCGTCGGCAAAGTGTTTGCTGAGAGTTGCACTCGACAAAGGCCACCTGGCGTACACCACTCAGGCAAACAGAAATTTACCGAGAGCCAGAACATTGGCACTCGGCAAACTCATTGCCGAGAGTCAAACAGTGCCTCTCGGCAAAATAAAGTAACTCACGGACGCTAGACGGACACGGAGGTTGCCACATGGCGTCACTTTGCCGAGAGCCACATGTACAACTCCTGACAGGTGGGTCCCGCAGCAGACGCCGAGTGCCTTCTTTGCTGAGAGTTGCCCTTGGCAAACGTAGCCAATAGGAAAAGCCACGTGTCCAGTGCCTGACAGGTGGATCCCGCAGAATAGGCCGAGCGCCATCTTTGCCGAGAGCCACCCTCGGCAAAGAAAGCCAATAGGAAAAAGGCACATGTCGACCACCTGACAGCCTGGTCCTGCAACATACGTCGAGAGCTTTCTTTGCTGAGTCACGAACGGCAAAGCCAGCCATTAGGAAACAAACACGTGGCTACCACCTGGCAGCCGAGTCTGTAGTTTGCCGAGTACATGCTTACAATAGGCTCAACTCTCACGTGGCCAATATTTGAATAAATCCTTGAATAACACCTTGGTCAACACATATTCTTCTTCTAATAACCTTGAAACCAACAAATGGTCTTCAAGCAATACCTATGGACAAACCCTTCAAATATAACTCAAGGCAACCATTAGTCCATAGAAATTGTCATCAATTACCAAAACCAAACATGGGGGCACCACATGTTCTTTCCCATGTGAATGTCAACTACATAACATTTCACCATACTTGGGCCTAAGGGAAGGCATTATGGAGTAATAAGTTGATGATGGGTTGCTAGAGTGATAGAAGTTTAAACCCTAGTTTGTGTGTTATTCCGTAAGAGCCTGATTTGGATCCATATGTTTCATGCTATTGTTAGATTTATATTAATTCTTCTTTCGTAGTTGTGGATGATTGTAAGAGGGGGTAATCATAAGTGGGAGGTTTGTTCAAGTAAGAACAACACCCAAGCATCGGTCCACCCACATATCAAATTATCAAAGTAGCGAACGCGAATAAACTAAACATGATGAAAGTGACTAGACGATATTTCTCATGTGTCCTCGAGAATGATTTGATTATTATAAGAGACCGTTTTGGCTTGTCCTTCGCTATAAAAGGATTGGGCCACCTTGCTGCACCTTTGTTACTATTGCTACTTGTTACTTGTTACGAATTACCTTCCTATCTAACTATCTGGTACCGGTACTTTCAGTACTTGCAGAGAATACCTTGCGGAAAACCGCTTATTATTTTCTTGTGCTTCTCACTAGATTCGACACTCTTACTTATCAAAAGGACTAAAAGGATTGGGCCACCTTGCTGCATCTTTGTTACTATTTATACTTATTACTTGTTATGAATTACCTTCCATCAAACTATTTGTTACCGGTATTTTTAGTACTTGCAGAGAATACCTTGCAGAAAACCGCTTATTATTTTCTTTTGCTTCTCGCTAGATTCAACACTCTTACTTATCGAAAGGACTACGAATGATCCCCTACCCTGTGGGTCATCATGCCTTGAAGTCTGTGCCATGTCTTCGGAAGAATCTATCTTGGATACTTCATGGGGCCCAACGAACGTGGCCCGCTGGTTGATAGTTTGGGGGTCCTCGGCCCAACCCATCCTGGAGAATCGACGTGTGAAAGGATCGATATAGTTGACTAAAGGGGGGGGTGAATAGGCAACTAACAATTTTTAGCTTTTCTTTAACAATTTAAACTTTACATCAAAGTAGGTTGTCTAGATATGCAACTAAGTGAGCAACCTATATGATTCAACAATGATAAGTACACAAGCAAGCAAGAAATATATCACAAATAAGCTTGCACAAGTAAAGGCACGAGATAACTAAGAGTGGAGCCGGTGGAGATGAGGATGTGTTACCGAAGTTCCTTCCCTTTGAAGGGAAGTACGTCTGCGTTGGAGCGGTGTGGAGGCACAATGCTCCCCAAGATGCCACTAGGGCCACCGTATTCTCCTCACGCCCTCACACAATGCGAGATGTCGTGATTCCACTATTGGTGCCCTTGGAGGCGGCGACCGAACCTTTATAAACAAGGTTGGGGCAATCTCCACAACTTAATTGGAGGCTCCCAACGACACCACGAAGCTTCACCACAATGGACTATGGCTCCGCGGTGACCTCAACCGTCTAGGGTGCTCAAACACCCAAGAGTAACAAGATCCGCAAGGGATTAGTGGGGGGAATCAAATTTCTCTTGGTGGAAGTGTAGTTCAGGGCCTTCTCAACCACTCCCGAGCAAATCAACAAGTTTGATTGGCTAGGGAGTGAGATCGGGCGAAAATGGAGCTTGGAGCAACAATGGAGCTTAGGGTTGGAAGAGGTAGTCAACTAGAGGAAGAAGACACCCCTTATATAGTTGTGGACAAAATCCAACCGTTATCCACCTAAACAGCCCGTGACAAGCGGTACTACCTCCCCTAACCAGCGGTACTACCGTAAGGCCATGCGGTACTTCCGCCCCTGACCAGCGGTACTACTGCAAGGCCATGCGGCACTACCGTGAGGGACCGCGGTACTACCGCAGCAGCAACAGGAGCTAGGGCAGACCTGTAGCACAAGGACTGAGGGCGGTACTGCCGCAGGCGCGGTACTACCGCTCCCCCTTGCGGTACTACCATAAGGCAGGAAACTCATAGCCTGGGAAGAGCGTGGATGAATAAAAAATACATGTGTGCCTACTTCCGCTGGAAAACAGACGAAGCAAAAATCTGACACAGTACTATCGCTGAGGAGCGGTACTACCGCCTGTCAGCTGAGCCAGTCCGCGCACGGTACTACCGCGCACGGGGTGCGGTACTACCGCGGAGGCACGGATGTAAAAAATTACATCTGCCCCTACTACTGTGATGAAGCGGCACTTGGCCTGGGGGCCACGGTACTACGGCTCCGGAGGAGCGGTACTACCGTGGGCTCCTGTGGTACTACCGCGTCGAAGTACGGTACTACCGCTGGTGCCTGCGGTACTACCGCAAGCCCATCATTAGCAACCAGGACAAAGCAAAGAGGATAAACGGAGGATGCTCCAACGCGAAAGGGAAAGGAGGAGACAAGGAAGAAACGTGTACGTGATGATTCCACCCGAACCTTTCTGACGCGGACCCCCTCTTAATAGTACGGCTTTCCTACGACTCAAATCCACCAAAAAGAAACGTAGAAAAATGCCGTCTTCAATAGTCTTCGAGGGGCACCAAACCGTCTTGTGCCTAGCGATGAAACGTCTGGGTAACTCAAGGCACACGATTAGTCCGCAAAAGCATTGTCATCAATTACCAAAACACCTTAGGGCTTGTTCGGTTAATCCTCCTCCCAAGAGGATTGGAGGGGATTGGCAAGGATTGTGATGTATTTTGACTTATAAGAGGTTTAAATCCCCTTCAAACCCCTTCAATCCCTTTGGATCCACATGCAACCGAACAAGGCCTTTGGGATAAATATGCCCTTACAATCTCCCCCTTTTTGGTGGATTGATGACAATACGGGATTTGCACAAACGGAAATAATATTGAGAAAACGCAAACCCCTCCTCTCTAGAATATAGACGGGCTCCCCCTAGATGTGTGCAAACTAGATGGGTGCTTTGGACTGCACGGCACACATACTAGGATCAAAACTCCCCCTGTATTTTAGAGACAAGGCATATCTTGCAATACTAAGGCTAACACTAGACAAGATAGCAAATATGAGCATAACATAAGTAGCACAATCATAAGCTCACTAAGATAGCATAGAGTGCATATGTCTTACACCATATGAAGGATAAGTCTCAAAGGCACAAACCAAACCAAAGAAAATGAGGTCCAAACGACAAAACAAACACACCAAACATGACACACGACTTGCAAGCATGCAAATCCCTACACTCTCTCCCCCTTTGGCATCGAGATGCCAAAAAGGCTGAGAGGACACCTACACTCAAGGGGTGGCTCAGGCAGAGAAATCATCCCAACTCTCCTCGTGCTCCTTGTCAGACTCGGTGGCGGGGACGGTCTCCTCGAGGTCCTCCTCAGAATCAGTCCACTTGTAGCCTTGCTTCGCCATCCATGCAGCCTCTGGCGTGATGACCTCCTCGGAACTGCCAGAGACGTCCTCTCTAAAGACCCTCATAATCTTCTTGTCGCGACGGTGACTCTCCTTGGATGCCACATGAGTCCTGTACTGCCCCTTTGCTTGCATGAAGAAAAGAGTCTTCATCTTGTCCTTCAACTTCTTGGCCCATGAGGGCTCAGAGGAAGGATGGGAAGACCTAGCAGCATGGTCCTCAGCAACATCCTCTGATCCAGCCTCCTCCTCATCAACAACCCTCTTGGCAGCAGACGCCTCAGCATGAGTAGTAGTGTTGGCCGAGTTGGGCTTGACACGGAGACTGATGGGCTCATGTCAAATCCAGTTTGGAGCAAGGAACTCATCACTAGGGTACAACTTCTCCCAAGTCGTGGAGATCAACAGAAACAGGTATGGTCCATAGATAGGTACCTTGTGGGTGAAGACCGCAAACCGAAGCTCACACCACATGACGTGTGAGACATCAAGTGGCTGAGTCTGAGACACACGTGCCTCCTCGCACATGAGCATCATATCCACCAGATAGGCATGAACCTTATCCTTGTCGCCAATGCGAGGGAACAGAGAGTTGCGGAAGATGCGATGCATGATATCTAGAAAGGAGTTCAGCACCCATGTCGACTTGCCACTGGGAAGCACCTTCTCAACATAGAACGGTTGTAACTTGTTCTTGCTAGCAGACTCAGGATTGGCATGGGGGCGAACACCAACGGGTGTGGTGAGCCCATCATCAGGAACTTGGAGCAGATCCATGAACTCCTTCCAGGTAGCAATCAACTTACGGCCATTGGTCATCCAGGTCATCCTCCGCTCCTCCCCGGGGTGAAAGTAAACTGAGGCAAAGAACCGACAGATAAGCTTAGGGTCATAGTCAAGGTGGAAAGAGATCACATGTTCGATACCGAACTGCTCCACCAAATCCAGAGCTTCTCCAAAGTACTCACGGAACTTGTCCTTCCTCAAGTGATTCATGTCTATCCACTTGACATCCACTTAGGTATTTTGCTTGTTCTTGATTACATCCAGATAAACGTGAGTCTGTTGCTTGGTCCAAAACAATTCACTGCCTCTGAGGATGTCACGAGCATTCACATAAGGGTTGATCTTCCGGCGTTCGATGTACTCAGCGAGGGGAATCTCGTCCATGCCCTTAGCGGGTTCCTTGTTCTTGCTAGCGGTGGTCTTGACATTGCGCTTGGGGGCACTGGAGCCCTCTGGTGCTTCATCTAGATGATTGCGCAGTCGCTTGGAGCCACTGGGATTGGAACGACGAGAGCTACCACCTAAGAAACAAGAGAAAGCACACACAAAGAGTGAGAAAAATCAATGCAAAGACCTTATCAAAACAAGAGAAACAAGTAGAAAGCATACGTGGTAATTGCCACGAGAGAGATTGGACACCAATGGTAGTACTGCCAGGTCGTGTGGTACTAAAATTTTAGTACCGATCCTAGTCCCGGTAGTACCGTGTGAGGTCACGGTAGTACCGTGGCTTGGAGCGGTAGTAAGAGCTTAGTGCCACAACACGTGCAGTAGTACCGCACCGAACGGGCGGTAGTACCGGACTAGCGGTAGTACCGCACAAGAGGCGCGGTAGTACCGCACCGCGTCAGATCTGAACCACTTTTGAATCTGAGAAGAACCGCGAAACCATGGAGGTACTACGGTTGATCAAATCTACCATGGGACAATATATCAAGTATAATTTCTACGCAACATGACTCTCCTACATCCTACTCTTGCAAAGATTTGGCCTAAAATCTCAAGAAAAACATGCATCTCCCCAAAAACCTAGAAGCGAAAGAACAGCCAAGGAAGAGAGGGATTTGGGGATCAACCTTGTTCCATGGCAAGAGGAAGTGGTGGGGAACGATCCCACCGGTCGGAATCCGAGGAGAGTGGCCGGAGACGGAGATCCGGCGAGGACCTCCGGCGTCGTTCTTGAGCGAGAGAGAGAGAGAGAGAGAGATATGGGGAGAGAGATAAGTGAATGGGTATGGGGAGTTGGAACTCCCCTGCCAGAGTCATAACCCCCCACGCACTCGTCAGCGCGGTAGTACCACGCTTCATTGCAGTAGTACCGCTCGGCGGTAGTACCGCACCTGAGCGGTAGTACCGCTCTCCCAGGCGGCAGTAAAAAATTACTGCCGCGCTAGATGCAGTAGTACCATGCACTCCATACGCGTTAGTACCGTGGCTGGCCGCGGTAGTACCGCGGGCTCAAGAAGTTGCATGTTTCAAACAAGAAAAAGAGGTCTTCGCACCGAATCTTCAAGCCAACAAGACACCACAAGAACACGTCAACACAAAGAAAGAAAGGCAAGAAGCAACAAGAAGCAACCTCGAAACACAACCTCTCCAAAGAGAGGGTGGTGGCCGGAGCCACCTATGTTTGAGTCAATTGGTATGGCACCGCGAAGAACTATCCTTGGGCCCATGACCAAAACTCGTCTTTGAAGCACAAGTACCATCAAAAATGGCTAATGTGGAAGAGTTGATCAATTTATGCATAATGGTGGAGGGAGAGTTCATTGAGAGAACAACACTCCCCCTATGTCCATGCCTACATCTAAACAAGACAACAAGATGAGTATGGTGGGGTGTGCAAGGGTTCAAGCAACATTTCTCGAATCAATGATATTTAGCTCATGCCTTAACTCGCGAAATCTTGCTTCATCCAACGGCTTCGTGAAAATATCTACAAGGTTATCATGAGTGTTGACGTAGTTGAGCTCGATCTCCCCTCGCCTAATGTGATCCTTGATGAAGTGATACCGAATCTCAATATGCTTCGTCTTGAAGTGTTGCACCGGGTTGAGAGAAATCTTGATGGCACTTTCATTATCACACCAAAGAGCCACTTTGTCACAAATGACACCGTAATCCTTTAAAGTTTACCTCATCCATAAGAGTTGTGGACAGCAACTACCGGCCGCTACATACTCCTCTTCGGTGGACGGGAGAGACGCACAACTTTGCTTTTTGGAAGACCAACTTACCAAAGAGCAACCAAGGAATTGGCACCCTCCAGAAGTGGACTTCCTATCCACTTTGTCTCCCGCCCAATCGGAGTCCGAATACCCTACAAGCTTGAAGTTTGCTCCTCTTGGGTACCATAAGCCAAAGTTTGGGGTATGAGCCAAATATCAAAAGATTTGCTTGACTGCCACAAAGTTACTTTCCTTAGGCGCGGCTTGAAACCGTGCACAAATTCCCACACTCAACATGATATCCGGTCTAGATGTACAAAGGTAAAGCAAGGATCCAGTCATGGAGCGATATACCTTTTGATCCACCGCTTTACCATTGGGATCGATGTCAAGTTGGCACTTCGTGGGCATTGGAGTGGAACACGGCTTGACATCACTTAGCTTGAATCTTTTGAGCGTGCCTTGAGTGTATTTGGCTTGGTTGATGAAGGTTCCTTCTCTTCTTTGCTTCACTTCGAACCCTAGAAAGAACTTCAACTCCCCCATGGAAGACATCTTGAACTTTGAGGTCATGAGAGCGGTGAATTCCTCATTGAAAGCTTTGTTAGGGGAACCAAAGATAATGTCATCAACATATAGTTGGCATACAAACAACTCCCCTTTGACCTTCTTAGTAAAAAGAGTGGGGGTCGATTAGCCCAACTTCAAACCCACGATCTTGTAACAACTCGGTAAGGTGGTCATACCACGCACATGGGGCTTGTTTAAGCCCATAGAGTGCCTTATCGAGTTGATACACATGATCGGAAAAATAGGGATCCTTGAACCCGGGGGGTTGCTTGACATAGACCAACTCATTAATAGGACCATTAAGAAAAGCACTCTTCACATCCATTTGTTGCAACTTAAAGTTGTGATGAGAAGCATAAGCAATCAACAAATGAATGGATTCAAGGCAAGCAACGGGAGCAAAGGTTTCACCATAGTCGATACCCTCAACTTGGGAGTAGCCTTGTGCCACCAATCTTGCCTTGTTGCGAATGATGGTCCCATGAGCATCTTGCTTGTTCTTAAATATCCACTTGGTTCCAATGACATTGTGGTTCCCCGTTGGCCTTGGCACCAATCTCCACACCTTGTTGTACTCGAAGTTGTTGAGTTCTTCATGCATGGCATTAAGCCAATCCGGATCTTCGAGTGCTTCATATACCTTTTGGAGTTCAACACAAGAGACAAACGCATGATGTTCACAATAGTTTGCCAATTGTCTACGAGTGCTTAACCCCTTTTGAATGCTTCCAAGTACATTCTTCATGAGATGACCCTTGGTGGAGAGCTTGGAAGCAATCTTGGCGGCACGACGCTCCAATTCCTCCTCGGTGGTGAGTTGAGGAGCGGTCACTTGATCATCTTGAGCGACGTCTTGAGCTTGTTCTTGATCTTGAACTTGCTCGGAGGAGAGAACTTGACTTTGGGCATCACTTGGTGTGTCAACACCGTCTTGAGCATGATCTTGCCCTTGGTCTTGTTCATGAGGATGAGGGCCTTCACTTTGTTCTTCGGAAGCGTGTGGGCCTTGGGTTGGTGATGGCTCCACTTGAGTGGAGCATTGTCCTTCTCCTTCGGCCACAAGGGGTTCCT
This sequence comes from Triticum urartu, assembly GCF_056163025.1. Lineage (NCBI taxonomy): Eukaryota > Viridiplantae > Streptophyta > Magnoliopsida > Poales > Poaceae > Triticum > Triticum urartu. The sequence continues at coordinate 190,792,082 of NC_141878.1, read as the reverse complement.
TAATGGGTAGGATAAAGCCAGCACCCATTCTTCTTATGGCTTGAGGAGGAATTTCATCACCTACATCACAAGTGCCACTTTGCTCCACTTGGGAGCCGTTATTCTCATCAAACTCCACGTTACACGTCTCCTCAATAAGTCCCGTGGATTTATTGAGGACACGGTAAGCATGAGAGTTTGTAGCATAACCAACAAATATGCCCTCATAAGCTCTAGCCTCAAATTTAGACAACCGAACACCTTTCTTGAGAATGAAACACTTACACCCGAACACCCGAAAGTACTTGAGGTTGGGCTTGTTACCGGTGAGTATCTCATATGGAGTCTTGTTCAAGCCCTTGCGGAGGTAGAGCCGATTGGATGCATGACACGCGGTGTTGATGGCTTCGGCCCAAAAGTTGTATGGAGACTTGAACTCCGCCATCATGGTCCTTGCCGCATCCATCAACGTCCGGTTCTTCCTCTCCGCAACACCAATTTGTTGAGGGGTGTAGGGTGTGGAATATTGAGCTTGATCCCCTCATCACTAAGAAACTCATCCAAGGTGTAGTTCTTGAACTCGGTGTCGTTGTCACTTCTTATTGTCAAGATCTTTGCATTGTGTTGACGTTGTGCTTCATTTGCAAAGTCAATGACGGTTTGTTGGGTCTCGCTCTTCCTCTTGAAGAAATACACCCAAGTATATCTTGAATAGTCATCCACAATCACCAAGAAATACTTCCTACCCCCAATACTATCAAAGGATGGAGGCCCAAAGAGATCCAAGTGAAGGAGCTCAATAGGCCTCTTCGAGTAAATGATAGTCGTGGGAGGGTGAGCCTTATCATGAAGCTTTCCTTTGATACAAGCACTGCAAGCACGATCTTTAGCAAAACTAACATTCGTTAGTCCACGGACACGGTCCCCCTTGAGAAGACTTTGCAAAGATCTCATATTGACATGGGCTAAACGGCGATGCCAAAGCCATCCCACATCAACTTTAGCCATTAGGCATGTCGCGGTCTTAGTGGGTTGCTCCGAAAAGTTAATCACATATAGACCGTTCTCGACATGCCCAACAAAGACTACTTTAAGAGTCTTGCTCCAGAAGAGGGCCACGGTATCAATATCAAAGAAAGTGGCAAAGCCCATGATTGCAAGTTGACGAACGGAAAGTAAATTGTATGCAAGGGACTCAACAAGCATGACCTTCTCGATCGTGAGATCATGAGAGATGACAACCTTGCCAAGTCCAAATACCTTAGAAGATGAGGCATCACCCCACTAGACATTGGTGGGAATAGATGGAATCTTGTGCACGTCCACCACCAAGTCCTTACTTCCGGTCATATGATTTGTAGCTCCACTATCGAGCAACCATGATCCCCCACTGGAAGCAAACACCTACAAGAGATCAATGCTTGGTTTTAGGTACCCATTTTGTAATGGGTCCTTTGATGTTAGTAACAAGGGTCTTAGGAACCCAAATAGACCATTCAATGTACTCATGAGGAGAACCAACAAATTTGGCATAGACATGCCCATCACTAGCAGGACATAACACATAAGAAGGATTAAAGTCGTCGGCTTTGTTGGGAGGGGTGGCATTGCCCTTTTTGACACCGCCACCCTTCGCATTGTTCTTCTTCTCCTTGGAAGCACTCTCTCCCTCCTTCAAAAAAGTTTGCTTGAGAGGAGGAGGTCGTTTGGTCTTGTTATCCTTCTTCTTGTTCTTGGGCTTGGGTGCGAACCCAATCCCCTCCTTGGCCACAACTTCCTTTTGATTTCTCAAAAGGTCGTTTAGGTTCTTCTTACCTTGTATGCATGACACAATGCCTTTCTCAAGTTGCTCCTTCAACTTAACATTCTCCTCAATAAGATGCACATGCTCACAACAAGGGTTAGTAGCATTTGCATTATCAATTAACACCATACGAGGAAATGTGGCTTTCTCCTTGGTTAGCTTCACTTGGAGTTGATCATGAGACTCCTTGAGGGTAGCATGAACACCCTTCAAGACTTTGTGAGCCTTGTAGAGAATGTCAAACTCCTCTTTGAGTCTAGCAAGATCAACCCCAAGCTTTGCCTTCTCGGAGTTTAGCACACGAGAAACAACAAGAGGATGATCAAGATCTTTCTTTAATTTAGCATGATCATCGTTGTGAGACTCCTCAAGAGCCAAACGAAGACCACGCTCTTCCTCAAGAGCATTGGAAAGATCCTAAATCTCATCGGCATAGTCACGACTATGCCCCTCCATCTTAGAGATGGTATCTTCATGAGCCTCGATCATGTCATTGGCTTCACCAAGTTGTTCCAAGAGAGCAACAAAGTGCTTCTTGGATTTACCCTTGAGTTTACCCATAAAGGCCTCAAACTCATTCACCTCCACATTAGTTCCCTCATGTTCATCAATGCTATCCGTCGAAGAAGGATGATTAATGATGGTAGTTTTGATGTTGGGGGTTACCTTGTTGGTGGCTTTAGCCATGAGGCACTTGGCGGTGATTCTCTCATTGGGTGAGTCGAAGAGAGACACCCGTGGAGTTGTCGCAATGGCAATGGAGGCCATGGAAACCGACTCACCATCGTCATCATCCTTATTGTACTCTTCTTGTACCACGAATGCCTTGGGAGGAGTCTTGTTGGTGAAGTTTCTCTTGTTGGGGAATGACTTGGCCTTGTCCTTTCGGATGAGCTTGCCACCATTGTCTTCCCTCTTCTCATAAGGGCACTCCGCAACAAAGTGGCTTACATTGCCACAATTGAAACAAGTCCTCACTCGTTGCTTGCCCTTTGCGCCACTTGAATTGTTCTTGTTGAAGTTGGGCCTTGAGTTCTTCTTGCTCCAAAATTGCCTTGAAGCAAGGGCCATGTGTTCATGATAGGCATACTTCGTATCTTCGAGGTTGCTCTCCTCTTCTTCCTCTTCATCCTCTTCCTCCATACTAACCTTGGCCTTTAGATCAAGGTTGGGTTTCTTTACTCTTTGAGAGCGAAGTACCGCATTGTCGGCGGTCTTGTCCAAGATGCTCATAGCAACAAACTCATCCAACACATCACTTGAGGACAAGGTGTGGAAGTCCGGCCTTTGACGAATGATGGAGGACATGGCTTTGTGGTAGGGCATCATTGCCTTGAGGAATTTGCGCTTGATCCAATTGTCATCCGTGTCCTTGCTTCCATGATCTCAAAGCGAGACCGCGAGTTTGGTTACCCTCCGATAGAGCTCACGAGGTTCTTCATCTTCTTTCATTGCAAACTCATCGACTTCATCTTGCACCACTTCATAGTTGGAGCGTTGAATGCTTGCGCTTCCCCGGTAGAGGGAAACCACTTGGCGCCAAGCATCTTTGGCCAAGGAGTAGGGTCGGAGATGAGGAAGGTCTTCGGGTGGGATAGCTTCTTGAATGATGAAGAGAGAATTCTCATTGAATTGATTATACACGGCTTCTCTAGAAGTGAAGTTGCTTCGGTCATGCGGATAGAAACCTTCTTCAATGATTCTCCAAAGGTTAGTGTTCACATGATTTAAATGACGCTTAAAACGATAGACCCAAGAATCAAATTCTACATTCTTCTCAATCTTAGGGTCGGGCCGGCATGATTAAAATGAGTGGAAGGGAGAGGTCCACCATAGACAAGTGGAGGTTCCACATGGGCAAAGATGCCGGTGCCACTTTTACCACTAGAAGGAAGGGCTTTCTCGCTAGTAGCTTCCCCTTTGTCGGAGGTAGCATCCGTCACCTTGTTGGCGGGATCACCCACTTTCAACGGTGCGGTGGAAAGTTTAAGCCCTTCTAAGAATTCATTAAACATGCCTTTGACTTCGGTCGTCATGGAGGTTTTCAATGTGCCCAATGCCATATTGAACTCCTCACGAGAGACCGCGGTTCCCCCATCTCCCGTAGAAGATACCGGATTTACACCGGAGTGCTCCTCCTCACCTTCTACGATGTCAACCATACTCTTCGTACGGTAAAGTCCTTAATAAAGAGACGAGGCTCTGATACCAATTGAAAGGATCGATATAGTTGACTAGAGGGGGGTGAATAGGCAACTAACAATTTTTTAGCTTTTCTTTAACAATTTAAACTTTGCATCAAAGTAGGTTGTCCAGATATGCAACTAAGTGAGCAACCTATATGATGCAACAATGATAAGTTTTTTTTGAATATGTACTGCAAGGCAACAGCCTCACAGCTCTTTATTGAAAACAACAAAGAACAAAGTCCTATTACAAGTCCATACAAGTAAAGAAAAGAGGAAGACAGAAATACTTACAAACTTACAACCCAAGCAGGGCAAAGAAAAACACTACCTAAGGAAGGTTAGAGATCCAAGTTAGAAGGCTATCCTTGTATTTACATTTTATCCTATGAGAAAGAAGGGTTATGTCATGGATGAAGTTATGCCTCCATGCGCTGAAAGAAGGTGTCTCATTCCTGAAAACCTTGCCATTCCTCAAGATCCAAATGTTCCAAGCTACTGTAAAGACCACTTCAGTGAAGAAAGAATGCCCAAAATCCTTTCTAGCCTTTACTTCCATGTTGTATGTTGTCATCCCAGGCTGTGGGTCCCAGATAATCTGCAAGTAATTCCAGACTCTAATGCTAAAATTACAAGAGAAGAACATATGTGCACGATCTTCATGAATCAGATATGGACATAGGACACAAGTATGATCTTCCACATGCCAATGCCTTCTGAGTAACATGTCTCTGGTGTTTAAACGATCTCTCAGCAGTAACCAACCAAACATTTTGATTTTCAATGTACATGAAGATTTCCAAATCCATTGGAAGATTGGGTCAACAACAATATGCTGATGCTCATACACATAGAAGGATTTGGGTCTGAAACAACCCTTATGAAAAGGCCAAATCCATGCGTCATGAGTTGCAGAGCAAGAATAAGCATGAGTCAGCTATTGAAGACATTCAAGCTCAGCAAAGGCTTGTGTAGAGAGGGGAAAATGCAAATTTGACAAAAACTCCTGGGAAAGCACATCAGACACTAAAAGCTGCTCATCAATAACAAAGGAGAAGAGCCTGGGAAATTTTTCACTGAGACAGGAACCCTTAAGCTCAACTATCCATCTGTCAAACCAAAAGAGAATGGACCTGCCATCACCCAACGTTGGAGTAGCCATCTGACATATTTGTCAGCCAATTTAAACACATCACGCCACCAAAAAGATCCACAGAGTGTGGTAGTATGAGGGACAGAGTTGGCATAGTAGGCATTCCAAATAAGGCCAACCCAGGGGATGTCATGATGATTATAAAATTTGTGCAAGAACTTCATAAGCAAGGCCTCATTCTGCACCCTGAGATTAAGCACACCAAGACCCCCTTTGTTTTTTGGTAAGCATACCAAGTCCCAAGCAGCCAGAGATTGTCTTGGAGTGTCAGAGTTCCCTCTCCATAGACATTGTCTCTGAATCCTTTCAATTTGCTTCAAAATTCCAGTTGGGATGACTAGTGTGCACAGGAAGTATATGGGCATTGATGTTAAAACAGACTGGAGCAACTGCAACCTGCTACCTTGATTCAGAAAACATGAAGTGGCAGACAATCTTCTTTCAATCCTATGCACAAGGGGCATGAGGTCTTGGATTGAGGGCCTTGTAGTCCCCATGGGTAGACCCAAGTAAGTAAAAGGCATGGTTCCTATACTACATCCAAGAATTGAGGCCAACCTGTGAGCTTCATCAGATGACATGTTCGTAGGCACCATAAGGGATTTTGTAAAATTCATAGATAATCCTGTTGTGGCAGCAAAGACATCAAGCATGTCTTTAAGAGCAAGCAGTTGGTGATCAATAGCAGGCAACACAATTAGTGTATCATCAGCATACTGAACAATGGGGTAATCCTGGCTGTTGGAAAGGATTGGCAAAGTCAGAATTCCTTTACTGCACATGTCATTGACAACAGACTGAAGCAGGTCAGCAACAAGGACAAAAAGAAGAGGTGACATTGGGTCTCCTTGCCTGACTCCTCTCTTACATTTAAAATGGTTACCAGGAACACCATTAAGAAGCACAGAAGAAGAACTAGAAGACAAAATAGTTTGCATCCAGGAAATCCATTTGTCATTAAAACCCTTGTATCTTAAGATTCTAAGAATGGCATCATGCTCAATAGTGTCAAAGGCTTTAGTAAAATCCAATTTCAGTAGCACTATTGGTCTCTTTGAAGCATTATACTGGTGGATATACTCAAAGCACCAAGCTAGACAATCATGAATAGACCTGGATTTAATAAACCCATATTGGTTTTTATGAATACAGGAAAGGATGACCTTCTGCAACCTGTTTGCCAAAAGTTTAGTGAGGAATTTCAAACAGGTATTTGTCAAAGATATTGGCCTGTAATCATTCAAACCCTCAGGTGAAAGCTTTTTTGGAATCAAGGTTATGAGAGAACTGTTGATACACTCCAAATCAAGGTGCCCCTCAGACAACTCTTTGACCAGTTGATGAAAGTCATCTTTGATTATGTGCCAACACTTCTTAAGAAAAAATCCAGTGAAACCATCTGGCCCAGGTGCTCTGTCAGGAGGCATTTCCTTAATAACACAATCAATTTCCTGCTCAGAAAAGGGCTTGGTCAAGTCATCTAGTCCCTGAACCTTCTTGATAATATTTGGCATATCAAAACCCATTTGTGTATTATTTGTGCATCCCATCCTCTGCTTGAACTCCTGCAAAAATAGTCCAGCAATTGATGCATGATCAGAGGTCACTTGCCCATCATCAGAAGTTATACTAGAAATAGAGTTATTCCTGTATCTCTCTGTGGCCATGGCATGGAAAAATTTGGTGTTTTCCTCTCCCACTTTAATGTTTCTAATGGTACATCTCTGCTTCCAGTAGATAAATTGCAACCTTAGAGTTTCCTCCAAATGCAACTTTACAATTTTCCTGAAATTTTCCTCAGGCCCAGACAAAGGCCTTAACTCCTCAAGACCATCCAGACAAAGAATTACTTTATTGCAGTTGGAAATTAGAGCCTTGATGGTAGAAAGGCTAATGTGCTAATGTTTGAGTGCCTGCCTGAGAGCTTTGAACTTTGCAGATATTATAGCACCAGAAGATCTCTTATGAACTGGCCTACTCCAAGATTCACTGACACAATCAAGAAAACCAGACAAATTAGTCCAGTAATTTCCAAATCTAAACACTTTGGCCTTGGGAATAGTGGTTTTGATTTGCACCACACATGGCACATGATCTGAAGTGGTTCTAGCCAGAGGTAGGACCATAGTGTTAGGATAAGAACATGTCCATGAAGGGGTTGTAAAAAACCAATCAATCTGTTCAAGCAAAGGAGCAGTTTGCATATTTGTCCAAGTGTACTTTCTGCCCTTGATAGGTAATTCAATTAAGCCCAGATGCCCAATAACCTCATTAAAGATGAACATGTCATTAATATCACCACCTGGTTTATTCCTATTTTCCCTTGATCGCATGAAATTGAAATCACCCAGTAACAGCCAGTTAGCATCATCAGGGATAATTATATCATGCAACCAATTAATAAAATTATCTCTAGCTGGGTTTTGACAGGGTCCATAGACTGAAACTAGAGTCCAGGTTTGGGAGTTATGAACAAACTTGAACTCCACCATAATACCAAAACTATTGGACTCAATTAGCTTTCCAGCAAACAAAGCAGTATTCCATACGGCTAACAACCCACCCAAAGCTCCAGACGAAGGCACATGGATAAACTGATCAAAACATCATGGACAACACTTACAGATGAAACGCTGATCAATGACCTCACATTTTGTTTCTTGGAGGCAAGCAATGGAACAAGCACTTTCATCGATTTTCTGACGAACTGCACGCTTTCTGTCATCTGAATTCAGACCTCGCACATTCCAACAAAGAACTTTCCAATCTCTAACATCATTCTGATTCATTACAGACCATAATAAAGTAACAGCAAAAGACTGTCACATAATGACAGTACCAGTTCAGCCAAGGGATAACATAAAAGTTCAGACAAAGCCTAAAAGATAAGTGCAGATAAATGGTTTTCACAAGGGTTAACCATAAACCCCACCAAATGAAACGATCAGCTATCATTGGAACTAGGAGGAGCAGAAGACTTGCAAGAAGAAGCCTCAAGCTTCTCCTTAGTGAGCTTCTCCGGCCCAATGCCGAGGCGAAGGCCAACCTGCTGCAGCACATTGATTGGCGTGGGCGGCGGCACAGTAGGTTGATCTGCATTGTGAGGAGGAGCCCGTGGTAGTTCGCCATCCACAGTAACCTTGCACTTCTTCTGAGGCTTTGCTGCAGGTTTCTTCATAGGGGACTTGGCTGGAGTAGAATGCCTGAAGCCATCACGTAGGGCTGGGAGCCTGGCACTGCGCCTAACCTCAGACTCAACAATCACAGACTTTGGTTTACGAGCACAAGCTGGACGCTGACTTGGGGCTGCAGAGAAATTGAAGGCATACATCTCAACAGCAGACAAAGCTGGATCAACCATGGCACAATCCTCAGCAACATTGTCAAAACAAAGTGCATGAGCAACAGGAAGCTTCCTTGGAATATTCACCATCCGACGAACAGGTGAAGGATGAAAAACCAGCTTCTTCTTCATAGCATAGTAAGAGAAAGATACCTCCCAAGAGCGCTTAGACAGTAGAACTGGTTTAAAAGGACTGTAGAACTGTAACCCTCGAGGAATGTGCATTGTATCAAAGACTGGCATCATACGCTGAAAAGATCTTGTCCATTGCATTACCGGAGGAAGCTCTGGTCTGAAAACTGTCAGAACTTGACCAATAACAACATGAGGCTGGATCAGAGGAGGCACATAGGCTGCCACAACACCTTGCTAATTATTGACAGATCCCTCAGCAGAATCAACAGGCCCCGAGTTCTCTAAAACCACTGACTCTTGAGAAGCAGGTATTGCTTCATCCTCATGAATCTCCTCAATAATGACATTGTCATGCTGGTTATGAGGCTGCAGATCATCATTGTGAGCATGAGGGGCCTCATTCCAGCCCAGCTCTGGAAACTCAGGCATGACAAAGTTAACATCATCAAAAGGCATGTTCCCGGGCAGCGGATGAGGGTTTCCATTGAAAGGCATCGGATCTTCATCAGCTGGCATAATGTCAGCAAATTCTGCAGAGAGCACATAGATAGGTGTTGTCCAAGAAAGACGCGTAGCTCCAAAGTCTGCATACTCATGATAGACAACATCCCTAGGTACTTGACTAGGGCTTGGGAAAGAAACATAAACAAGAGTCCTGACTAGCCGCGGATCATCCTGATGCCAGATATGAAAACGACCAAAGGTGCTAACTACCTTAGAAATATGTTGTGTTGTGCGGTAATCCAAAGGAACACCTAACATCATAATCCAGCCCCTACGAAAACCCTGAATAGCTCTGTGATTGATGCCTTGATCATGAGGAACAAACCGAACAAAGTGACCATTGCCAAGATCATAAGGAGGATGATTTATAGTGGCATGCCTAGATGCAGGAGATCGGAACTCAAACAAACCAACACCCTCAATCCATTGCTGATCACTAAGAACGTCACGGTGAAGCTGAGTCATCACAAAATCACTAACCAGTTGCCGGAAGTGATGAATCTGTCCAGGTGGCGGCGGAGGCTCAACAAAGCCAATGGCAAACTGCTCATGGCGACGGTCCGGCGCAATGGCTGGAGAGTAGAAAGTCTGAGGCACGCGGGTTGGCCCTCCATCGATGAACTCGAACCCCGGTGGAAGGAACTCAAGAGGATCCAGGGGAAAGTTTGCCATGTATTGCTCTGGTGGAGGTGGAGCAGGTTGGTGGTGCATGGGAAGGGGTGAAGACGTGATGGGACTCGTCTGCACCGGCGCGTGGGTCGTCTCTATACCCGGGGAGTCCCTAGGTGATGGAGTAGGAGGCTGACTCATGGCGGGCATGGGAATCAACAGTGGAGATTTTTCTGGATTTTGTTTCGTGTGTTTAACTCTCCAAACATAACCATTATCCTGGGCCCAATTAATGCAATCCCGACGACGATGACCATAACGTGAGCAAGCCAAGAAAACAGGACAAGAGACCGACAAGTGGCCCCGCTGGTGACAGTTGGAACAAGTTAGAACACGGTTCACCATGTCATTGACCATCTCATCAAACAAATCAGCAGCTTCCTGAGTAGACGGGATATCCATTGGCTGGGTGGTGGGCTGTAGCCCGTCATGGAGGGCTGGCCCAACATGGGATGCAGGAGAAACGAGAGCAGATGAGAACAAACTAACAGCCTCGGGTGAATTCCATTGAATCCGCGGCACGTCAACAGAACCGAAAACAATCGACGGAGAAGCAACAGTCCACTCGAGATTCACCGGCGGCGATGGTCGAATGATCAAACGCTCATTTGCCGAGACAACATATCCAGCATCAGAAACTGTATCAATACAATCCTGCATGGCCGGATATCTATAACCCTTGCATGCATCATAGCTTTGGAATGTTGCAAAAAAAATTTCTTTTGCACAGAACCAGAAGATCTAAAAGAGGACTTAGACGGTGGTTTATGCATAGCGATCATCCCAAGCGCCGCCCGTCTCTTAGATGGACTAACTAAGATCCATTCCGCATCACTTTGCAACTTCCAAAGTTTAAACTCGCGAACCCAATTTGGTCCTCCACGGCCCCAAAGATTAAAATAACATTTGAATTGCGGGCAAGCAAAAGATCGAAGATCAAAAATAAAGAAACCAACTTGCTTGGAAGAAACGTTGAAGGAATAAACCTTGTCACGTAAACATGAGACACCCAACTCGATCGCAGATCCACCAACAGCAGCCTCCAGAGCCGCCGCCACAGAATGATCATCAAGCCTGAAAACATGAGGGCTAAAGGACACCACCAACATGAAGTGACCTGTGTCCTTCGTAGGGTGGACCGAAAAACCAGTAGATCTGAAAACTTTATCTGCAAACTCCAAACCCTTGGAGAAGTCTAAGCCAAGGGTTGTCCCGATGAGAAAACCATGACCCCTGAGTGAGGGGGAGACGCCGGAGAGATTGGTAGGGAAAGATTAGGGTTTTAGTGGTGGTGGGAGGAGATCGCCGGAGGTGGGGTGGGAGGTGGGAGGTGGGAGGTGGGAGACGCCATCTTTCCCCGAACACTTAACAGCATGCAACAACAATGATAAGTACACAAGCAAGCAAGAGATATATCACAAATAAGCTTGCACAAGTAAAGGCACGAGATAACCAAGAGTGGAGCCGGTGGAGACGAGGATGTGTTACCGAAGTTCCTTCCCTTTGAAGGGAAGTACGTCTCCATTGGAGTGGTGTGGAGGCACAATGCTCCCCAAGATGCCACTAGGGCCACCGTATTCTCCTCACGCCCTCACACAATGCGAGATGCCGTGATTCCACTATTGGTGCCCTTGGAGGCGGCGACCGAACCTTTACAAACAAGGTTGGGGCAATCTCCATAACTTAATTGGAGGCTCCCAACGACACCATGAAGGTTCACCACAATGGACTATGGCTCCGCGGTGACCTCAACCGTCTAGGATGCTCAAACACCCAAGAGTAACAAGATCCGCAAGGGATTAGGTGGGGGAATCAAATTTCTCTTGGTGGAAGTGTAGACCGGGGCCTTCTCAACCACTCCCGAGCAAATCAACAAGTTCGATTGGCTAGGGAGTGAGATCGGGCGAAAATGGAGCTTGGAGCAACAATGGAGCTTAGGGTTGGAAGAGGTAGTCAACTAGAGGAAGAAGACACCCCTTATATAGTTGTGGACAACATCCAACCGTTATCCACCTAACCAGCCCGCGACATGCGGTACTACTGCCCCTAACCACCGGTACTACTGTAAGGCCATCACTACTAGGAGAAGGGCTATAGATGGAAATGACACTAATGGCGCACCAGACATGTGGTGCGCCATTAGTATATACTAATGGCGCATCATGTGGAGATGCGCCATTAGTGTGGAAGACACTAATACACGGTGCGCCACTAGTAACAAAATGTTTTTTTTTCATTTTTTTCAAACATACTAATGGCGCATCCGGGCAGAGTGCGCCATTAGTAGTTAGAACTACTAATGGCGCACCATCCATAGAGTGCGCCACTACTGTATTTTTCTTTACTTTTTGTGCAAAACTACTAATGGCGCACCGTTGCATAGTGCGCCATTACTAGTTTAAACTAGTAATGGCGCACTGTGCCACGGTGCGCCATTAGTATAAAAATAATAAAAACATTCTAATAAAAAAACATTCTAATGGCGCACAGCTCGGGGGTGCGCCATTAGTAATCTTCCCCCTAGCTCCAACTCGCCCGACCCCTTCGTCCTTCCCTCTCGCCAGATCCAGTCCCCCCCCCGTGCTGCCCCGACCCACGACGCCGCCGCCCCTACGTGCGCCGCCGCCCCCGCGCCCCCACCACTGCAGCTCTGCCATCGCCGACGCCTCCGCGACCTTGCCGTCGCCGACAGCCTCCCCGCGTCGGCCCCTCGCCGTCTTCCTCTTTGACTATGAGGACCCAGACGAGCTCGGACGCCTTCGAGCCATCCCTTCGACGCCGCCGCCGCCGCCGACCCCGACCCCAACCCCGACCCCGACCCCTCCGGCGACCGGCCGCGCCCGCCCAGGTACCTCTCCTCCTTCCTCCTTCCTTCCTCTCCACCCTTCCTCCCCATTCCATCCCTCCGTCCCCTCGACCGTGTCTTGTGTCTCAACACTTCAGGTTTGTGCACTAGGTTTAGACAGACAGTAATTCCTAGGTTCAATTAGGTTCAGTAGTGCCATTTGTTCATAGGTTCAATTAGGTTCAATTAGGTTTGTGCACTAGGTTTAGATAGACAGTAATGCCTAGGTTCAATTAGGTTTAGATAGACAGACAGTAATGACTGTGTTCCTAGGTTTAGACAGACAATGTCTTTCATGCCATTTGTTCAACATCAGACAACATTTGTCATTTGCCACATGTTCAGTTCAGTAGAGATGCAATGCTAGTAATTTGTTCCTTTTCTTCTAAAATTGACATATGGAAGTAATATGTTAATCTGAATTTTGTTACTAATGATGACATGCGATTTGTGCACTATAGTTTGTTAATCTGGACAACTCAGTAGCTAATGCATTCAGTTAACCAAAGTTTAGTTCTTGTGTATTATAATTTGTTAATCTGTTACTCCATTTGTTACTGAATTTTTCTCTTGGGGTTTAGTAGTGAGACAGAACATGCATGGTCCATCATCCAGTTGGAGTATTGCCTAGGTTCAATTAGGTTCAGTAGTGCTACTAGGTTTAATATCGTTGCTCCTGTGCTATTCTTTGACATCCTGGAGTGCATTAGGGAGTAGTAGCCAATTAGGTTCAACAGTTAATTGATGTTTTGATACATCATACATTTCATGCATAGGGTGCTAGAGCTGCACTTAACTTGCTAAAATCATCCCCTTGTTCTTACTGGTTATAGAAATTCATTGCTTGTCCTATGTTTTCTGTCAGGGTATTGTTCAGGAAGCTTGCTTGAGTTTGTGTCCTTTAATTTGTAAATCTGCAGTTCTAGCCACATTTAGGATAAGTTGTTGTATATACTGTCATAAAGTTCAGCAATAACAGGGCATCAACAGTGCTACTCTAGTATCTAGTTGGGGAGGGACAAATGGACATGGAATTACTTGTGATGCCTCTGAATTACTTGTGATCACATTGAGAAAGACTTGTAAAGATGATGATCATCTTTTACAGAAAACAATTTCTGTAAACACGTTAGTAACTTTGCTAGTTTGCTGGGTTTTGTCTCCGACCATCGTGTCGTGATGAATTTGCAGGTACCCCGAGAGGCCCTTGAGTTTGCTGGAATGTCGATTAACTTCTGTTCCGGCAAATTCGGGTACTCCATATATCCTATTTTCAGCAAAGGTCATGCTGAAATTTTCCGTGAATTTTAGCATGACTTTGCTAAAAATAGGACATATGGGGTACTTGTGACTAATGTTGATTATCTTCTGCTCCAAATTTATGCTTCTATAATGTTGTAAGGGTACTAATTGGTCTCTTCTGCTGCTTATCAGAGATGGGGGGAAGCAGCCACCGCCGCTCTACCTCACCGGAGTACGAGTTGGATGCTTTCGAGTTCTTCACTATCATACTTTCTTCTTCAGTATCAGCCACGAGGTAGGTATATAAAACGAGAGATCTCCCCTTCACCCATCTCATTATGATAACTTTGTTGTTTGCTACATCACTCCTTGTCCCAAATTGCAGAGGCTGCCTGACGCTTTTATGAAGATGCTGGGTGAAGATCTGCCAGATAATGTGAAGCTCCGACAGGCCGGCAGCGGGGTTCGCAGGCTGTGGGATGTGGAGTTTGTGATCGAGGAGGGCCACATGTACCTATGCCGTGGCTGGGAGAAGTTCTACAGTGCCTACGACCTGCCGACCGGGTACTTTCTTCTCTTGAGGTACGACGATGACGCCACAATGCTCATCGTGAAGGTTTTCAACAAGACTATGTGTCGCATGCGTTACGCTGAAGACGAAGATGCCAGTGCGTTCTTCCTCTTCTTATTCCTCCATATTTGGCTTTGTCTCGCATCGATTGTTAACGGTCATTGTTGCATTTGGACAGGCAATGGGAGCAGCAGCAGTGACACTGGCTACAGCCAAAGCAGCAGCGATTATGGCTGTAGCAAAAGCAACAACGATTCTGGCCTTAGCGAAAGCAGCAGCGATTCTAGAAGCAGCGAAGACAACAAGAAGGATGATCCGGACTGGAGTGGGGGAGAAGAGGAGCAGAGTGGGGATGAGGAGCTGCACGATGACGATGGGCATCAGGCTGAGGATGACCTAGCGCTGGTGGTGGCTGACCAAGGGCAAGAGATGGTGGTGGCTGACCAGGTGCAAGAGATGGTGGTGGCTGACCATGGGCAAGAGATGGTGGTGGCTGACCATGGGCAAGAGATGGTGGTGGTTGAGGGTGGCCTCGCGATGGTAGTGGTGTTTGACAATCACCACGCACCGGTGGTGGCGTCGGCGATCCCACAGCTGGGCGACATGACCATGCCAATTGTGGTAGAAGACTACATCCCACAGCTGCCTCCACCGCCTCGCAGCTCTTGGCGCATCAGGCTGAGGAAGGAGAAGGATAAGAACAATGAGAACTGAACTATGTCAGGTATGTCAGATCTCCAAAATGATATATATATATATATATACTTAGTTACCTATTTATCTCTAATATGCTTAGTTTCCTATAGGTTAGCTCCAAAATTACTTATGTTAGCACAAAATGATCAAGTTTACATAATAAGCTTATAGTCTTCTTCTTATTCTTCTTCTTATCCAAAATGACATATGTTAGCTTCATTTTACCTAAGTTGGCTCTAATATGCTAACTTAGAACTTATATGCTTAGTGTCCTATAGGTTAGCTCCAAAATTACTTATGTTAGCACAAAATGATCAAGTTTACATAATAAGCTTATAGTCTTCTTCTTATCCAAAATGACATAGGTTAGCTTCATTTTACCTAAGTTGGCTCTAATATGCTAACTTAGAGCTTATATGCTTAGTTTCCTATAGGTTAGCTCCAAAATTACTTATGTTAGCACAAAATGATCAAGTTTACATAATAAGCTTATAGTCTTCTTCTTATTCTTCTTCTTATCCAAAATGACATAGGTTAGCTTCATTTTACTTAACACTACTAGGGAAAAGCCTATACACAGAATTTTACCAATAGCGCTATACAAAATCAAGCGCTGCTGCTACTTAGTAGCAGCGCGCGTAAACAAACCGCGCTACTGCTATGACTTTAGCAGTAGCGCCTACTAGAAAAAAGCGCTGCTGCTACGTTTGAACTAGGCGCACATGGCTAGCCCAACCTAGCAGTAGCGCGTATAATGGCCCAGCGCTACTGCTAATCTCCTTAGCTGCAGCGCGCTTACGTGTAAAGCGCTGCTGCTAACGGAAATAAAATAAAGTGAAAAACAAGTAGAAAAGTAAATGAAAATGAAAGAAATAGAAAAAGGAGAAAGGAAAAAAATAAAATGTAAAGAAAAATAAAAGAAAAAAAGGGAAAAAAGGAGAAAGGAATAGCAGTAGCGGGTTTCAGTAAACGCATTATAGCTAACTTAGCTATAGCACGTTTCCGGAAACGCGCTGCTGTTACATTTCACTTAAACAGTGGTTTCCCCCCACCCCGCCCCCCGGCCACCAATTCTTCCCCAAATCGTCCCTCGCCCTCGCCGCCGTCTCCTCACCGCCGCCGCCCGAGGCCGCCCTCAGCCTCACCGCCGCCGCCCGAGGCCTCACCGCCGCCGCCCGAGGCCGCCCTCAGCCTCACCGCCGCCGCCCGAGGCCGCCCTCAGCCTCACAGCCGCCGCCCGAGGCCGCCCTCCACGTCACCGTCGGTGTCCTCCACCTCACCGCTGCCCGAGCCCGCCCAGGACCGCCCTTGCCCGTGCCCGAGCCCGCCCTCTCCGCCCCTGCCTCCGTCACCGAGCACCTCCCCGCCACCGTCTCTCCCCTCTCTATAAGTCCCCCACCCCTCCTCCTCACTCATCTCTCTCTGTATTTTAGAGAAAAAATTAGATGTTAATTAGATGTTTTTCACTTAGGGCACTAGAGTTTTGCTAGGTTAATTAGGCTAGTAGTGCTGCTAGTAGTATTGGTACAGTAGGTTAATTAGGTGATGTTAAATGAATAACCTAAATGAATGAAATTAGTAGTTAACTGAATTTTTTTTCCTTTCATCATTATAGAGCACTAAAGTTAACTGAATTTTGTTCTATTAGTAGTTAAATGAATTTTCTTCTACACTGTTTGCACATGTGGTTGCTCGTGTATATTTGGACACTGTTTGCAGGGAATGATGCTTAGTGGCCTATGTTTTGCCGGAATGTTGATTCATTTCTTTTCCGGCAAATTTCAGGTTCTCGATTTGTCCACTTTTTAGCAAAGCTCATGCCGAAATTTTCCGTGAATTTCGGCATGACTTGTGCTACAAACTAGGACATATCGAGTGCCCGTGATTTGCCACACCAGGAAGGAGTCAACATTCCTGCAAAACAATAGGCCTTTTTTGTCATTATTTATTTTATTAGGTCTATAATTAATTGACTAGATTTAATCATAGGAAACATGGCTAGCAACGATGAAGAACAGGGTTCTGGTGATTGCGACGACGCCTACCGGGTGGCAGACAACTTTTTTAGCCTTACCGATGATCAACCGATGTTATTGCTGGGCCCACCGGTGGCATCGGGGACTGAGACCGACACGCAGACCGGTGCTGAGACTGAGACCAGCGCTCAGACTCAGACCGGCATCGAGACCGGTGCTGAGACTGAGACCGGCGCTGCCTCGAGGAGCGGAGCCGGTGTAGAACCGAAAGCAAAGAGGCAACGGGTTCCTAACAAACTCAGGACTACTAGAGTGGTGGCCACGGAGGTGGACGACGTCAATTTTGAGCCAACGGCGCCCGAGGAAGCGCGTCGATGCTACGGTAATCAAATAGTCTGCATCGTATGGACAACCACCACCATCAATGATGAGAAACTATAGAAGATAGAAAATATGAGGAGCTCCCTCCTAAATAAGTTTCACCAGATATTCTTGTTCCCGGGCCGGAATGAGAAGGATTATAAAGATCCAGATGAGGACCCAGCAATGAAGAAGATAAACAAACACGCCATGACCAAGTTTAGCGACGCGTTGGCCGCCTGGAAAAATCGAGTGAAAGCAAGGATCATCGACAAGAAGGAACCCTACTTCGAGATTGTAAAGGATAATCCGACAATCATGGAAGAGCAGTTTCAAATATTCAAGGAGGCTTGCGAGGCCGAAGATGCCAAAAAAATTCTAAGTACATGAAGGGGCTTCAAGAGAGGAACATTGGGAGCCACCACCTCGGAAGCCGTGGTTACGGCGGAAAGAGGTCCAAATGGGCCAAGGAGGACGCAGAAGCCGCCAGTCTGGGCATCCCAGACCCCTTGGCGGAGTTCACCGTCCCGCAGGAGCGTGACGTCCTCAGGGCCCGGCACCGTTGGGACCCAGTGAAAAAGGTTTACGACACAACACTGGTCATTACGGAGTTCATGAGACTGCTGGTAATTTTAGTTTCTGATCAATTCGACTGCACACGTTAGTCATATTTGTAAACAATCGTTGTGCCTTTTGCAGAGAGAGCAGCACAGGATTGCGGCCGAAAGCGACTCGCCATCTGAGGCATTGGCGAGGCCCAAGTGGGACACTCCATTCAACCGGGCGTTGAACATATTGAAACAACAACCGGTGGATACTCGACCGTCGTATGGACACGTGCACGGTGTCGGAGACGGCGCCACATGGAAGAAGTACTACCGTGAGACCACGGAGGAGAGAAAGGAAAGACAGAGGTTAAATGAAGAAAACATCGATAAGAGGGTTGAGATTGCGATTGAGAAGAAATCAACTGAGATAGTCGCAACAGCGGTAGCTGCCACATAACAGGTGGCTTTAGATATTTCTACTACCTTGGTTCCGGCCGTTTTCAATTGGACCAGGCAAAATCCAAAAAAAGATGCAGCGGACTTTCCCCTTGATGACTTCTTGGCGGGGAGCAGCTCGACTAGCGTTGCACCAGCACCTGTAGCTGCACCTGCTCCCGCACCGGCTCCCGCACCAGACGTGCTAGGCGATGCTTCATCTTTGGCTGAGCTCGACGCCCTCACGGTATCTGTCACACCGGCCCCCTTCAATATAAATGTATAATCTCCTGTTTTCGTTGCCTTTCAGATGTCTCACATCGCAAACTTTTCTTTGCAGGCCGACGAAACCCCGTGCACCATATTGTACACCATCGGCGACCAGAAGGTGGACGTGGGGAAGGCGACGATAATGGAGCCGGAGGAACCATTGTTCCACAGCCGGCCGATCCCCCCGAACGTCTTCAAGGTTTCCGTGGCCAGTGTCAAACTGGGCCACGAGAATTTGCCTCCTCCGGTACTACTAGGGGATGACGACGAGACACCGCGGAGGCTTGGTGATTGTTGCAATGCTGGGTGGGTCCTGTTGTGGCCAAAGAGTCTGCTTCATCTGGAGGCGGCCGGGAGCACACCCATGAGCACGCAGCCTCAGCAAGGTATGAACATCAACACCCCACCTACCCAATTATCGTCGGGTGTCGGGTTGGGTGATAGCGGATGGGGTAAGGAGGAGGCTCCATTAGTCGCCGATGACGTCGCCATGGATGAGGATGAGGACGACGATGGCGTTGCTGAACAGTATGTCTATACTGGCGCCTCCTCGGGGTTTGAGCGTCATGAGTCGGTGCCTGAATTGCTGTCTCAACATATTATGGACGACCTTCCGGTAGTAAAGAAGTTTAGGAAGAGAGCGAGGAAAGGCAAAAAATCTGTTTCTATGATCCAGCCGCCTCAGCAGCCTCGGCTTTAGGACCGTATAGATATCCCCGGTGTGGATAAATGGCATATCCCCGGTCAACCAATCCTACCTGCAATAGCGCTACGGGCCAGATTCGGCGATCTAAAGAGACTTCATGACGATGTGCTGCGGGTAGAGAAAGACCTCATCGCCTCGAAAGATCCAGGATACCCACTCTACGTGGTTAACGTTCCGCGGCAAATGTCGTACGTCGATAGCTTCCCCGCGGATAAGTTCTTCCTCCGATTCGATTACATATTCGACATGTTTCACGTGAAGAAGCTGGATTTTACGTTTGTCCGCCTTTATGCCTTGCACAAGAACTACATCATCGGGGTTGAGCAGATATCTCATATCTGTGTCGCTGACCCGTACTACATGCACGAGGGCTTCTTGGGAGTCTGCGCAAATCACCGTGAATACGCGAGGGATTACATCGTCATTTTCATGCTCACCAATAAGGACAAGGGGGCGATTCTCGTGCCTTATCATCCTGTGTAAGTCATCCGCGCTGCTATCCTTCCTTCGATTTCAATCATTCATTTGCACGGTGGAGGCTAATTAATTTGAGGACTTATTTTGCGCAGCGGCGGGCGCGCCGTCCTCATCATCCTCTACCCCCGATTCTCCCACGCTCTTTACTTGGACACGTCGAAGAACATTCACAAAAAGGATTACACCCACATCAAGGATGTTCTCGACAGTGCTATGTATCACTACCAATCACTGGGTGGAGAGGTCAGGGACAAGAAGATGAGGGGCGGCAGGGTCGCCTTCGGCCATAAGACCAACTTCTGCTGCATCCAGCAACCGGACGATTCTCTTAATGATGGATTCTATGTCCTACACCACATGCTGGAGTATAGACGGGATCACCAGAACCTTCGCATGGCACCTTCTTCCGGTGATGCCCATATTCTGCAATGGGCAAAGGACATAGGAGATATCGAGGATCATCGACTTCGAGCTGAATTCTATAACATCCAACGCAAACTTGCCCAAATCATCATGAAGGAGGTCGTCGTAAAAACAGGGATGTTCTACGGAGAAGGACAAATGTCGCGGGAAGACGTCCGAACATGGATAGCCTCTCAGCGTCTCGACCTGAAGCCTTTCACTAGGCTCGGGGACTATCTCCCTGACTTGGATGGATGGAACGACATGTTGGAGTGATTCTCGATATATGACAATGTGTCCGTTTAGTCCATACTTTCTGTATGACAAAACTTTGAGTTATGAACAGTGAAACTTTATTTGTGATGTAATTAAACCGTCCTCCTCCTCGACTAGCGAAAATCACTCTAGTTAGGGCATTTTGGGGTACGATGAATTTTGTTATTTATGCTTATGATATGTTGTTTTTATTTTTTCCAAGTCTGTCTCTTTCTGTTGCTCAACTATATATGTTGCATATCATCGACTCATGTGATGATGCAGGTGCATAGATCATAGATGGCGAAGAAGTGCTATGCCAGGAGTATATATACGACAAGTGGCCGGAGTGTCAGGCCCTTCCGGTTTCCGAGCAATAGGCAGTAGTTAGTTTAGAGGTTCACGCTAATGCGAAAGAGGGATACGAACTCATGTTCTCAAAGTGATAGCTCTTCTCGCGTATATCATTGTTTAGATGGATGACGATGTATTTGCATATCATTCGAGACTTGTATCGCTATTTTCGAGATGATGATGAGAGACCACTTTGTGTTGGATGATGATTATGATGATGACATGATTTGATGAGACTAATGGTATGTATATGCTATGATTACATTTGTATGTGTATGCTATGCTAAAGATTATTGTATAAAGCCTATTCAAATACAAAACAAATATGCAGGAAAAAAACTAATAAATAAACTAGTAGTAGCGAGGGGGGAAATTTAGCAGTAGCGCCACATTGTCAGTAGCGCGTCCCAGCAAACAGCGCTGCAGATAATATCAGTAGCGCCCTTTCCCAAAGAGCGCTACAACTATTCATGTATAGCAGTAGCGTGGGACAACCGGCGCTACTGCTATACGTTAGCTGTAGCGCCTTATTAGTAGCGCCGGTGCCTGCGCTACTGAGAGGCCCAAAACCCTCGCTGCTGGTAGGCTTTTCCCTAGTAGTGTAAATTGGCTCTAATATGCTAACTTAGAGCTTATATGCTTAGTTTCCTATAGGTTAGCTCCAAAATTACTTATGTTAGCACAAAATGATCAAGTTTACATAATAAGCTTATAGTCTTCTTCTTATTCTTCTTATTCTTCTTCTTATTCTTCTTCTAGTCTTCTTCTTCTTCTTCTTCTTCTTCTTCTTCTTCTGTTCTTCTTCTTCTTCTTCTTCTTCTTCTTCTTCTTCTTCTTCTAACTTCTTGTTTATCATTTTGCAGATTTGATTTAATTCACGGAAGCTTGCATGGATGAAGTGCTTCTTTTCCATTTGTGTTTTTATTTTGTATCAATATGAAACTTTTGTGAATTGATGGATAACGGTGTTGAATGAACATTGTGAAACTTTTGTAATATGTAACAATGGAACTATGTGTTGGCTATGTATGTATATATGATGAAACTTGTGTGTTGGATATGATCTGGTGGACGTAGGTAACATCGTTACATATGGCCCCCTGTATGTAAGCTAAGCAGATCTGTGTTGTATGTTATCTCTAATATTTTTTAACCTGTGAAAATATCTGAAATGAAAAAAAATCCCTAATATTCATACTAGTGGCGCACCACACAAGACACTAATGCCGCACTGTTATAATCACACTAATGGCGCATCACCCAACAGTGCGCCATTAGTATGCCAAAGCACATGGTTAAATATGGCCCCCTGGGAGGCATACTAATGGCGCATGGTGTTATATACTAATGGCGCACTGGGTGGTGCGCCATTAGTAATAAATACTAGTGGCGTGATAGTAATGGCGCACCAGTGATGCGCCATTAGTAGGCAAAACTGGTGCGCCATTAGTAGGCATTTTCCTAGTAGTGCATGCGGTACTTCCGCCCCTGACCAGCGGTACTACCGCAAGGCCATGCGGCACTACCGTGAGGGACCGCGGTACTACCGCAGCAGCAACAGGAGCTAGGGCAGACCTGTAGCCCAAGGGCTGAGGGCGGTACTGCCGCAGGCGCGGTACTACCGCTCCCCCTTGCAGTACTACCGCAAGGCAGGAAACTCCTAGCCTGGGAAGAGCACAGATGAATAAAAAATACATCCGTGCCTACTTCTGCTGGAAAACAGACGAAGCAAAAATTCGACACAGTACTACCGCTGAGGAGCGGTACTACCGCCTGGCAGTTGAGCCAGTCCGCGTGTGGTACTACCGCGCATGGGGTGCGGTACTACCGTGGAGGCGCGGATGTAAAAAATTACATCCGCCCCTACTACCACGATGAAGCGGCACTTGGCCTGGGGCCACGGTACTACGGCTCCGGAGGAGCGGTACTACCGTGGGCTCCTGCGGTACTACTGCGCCAAAGTACGGTACTACCGCTCCAGGGAGCAGTACTACCGCAAGCCCATCATCAGCAACCAGGACAAAGCAAAGAGGATAAATGGAGGATGCTCCAATGCGAAAGGGAAAGGAGGAGACAAGGAAGAAAACGTGTACGTGATGATTCCACCCGAACCTTTCCGACGCGGACCCCGTCTTAATAGTACGACTTTCCTATGACTCAAATCCACCAAAAAGAAATGTAGAAAAACGCCGTCTTCAATAGTCTTCGAGGGGAACCAAACCGTCTTGTGCCTAGCGATGAAACGTTTAGGAAACTCAAGGCACACGATTAGTCCGCAAAAGCATTTTTATCAATCACCAAAACACCTTAGGGATAAATATGCCCTTGCAACGTGGTTAGCACCCCCCTAGGTAGGACACCATCGGTCTGCCATGTTGGATTTGGCCCATCCCATACCACATTCTCTCTCTCTCTCTCTCCATCACCATCAACCAGATAAATGTGACCCGACTTATAGGAGGGAAAGTCGAGGGCTTGTTCGCATGCACGGACAAATGAGGGCTTCAAGTCGACATGCCTAGACAGTGTCAGGACATGTTCACTAATATAAGGGGGTTTAGGTTTGCTCAGTCCAGTTGTGGATGCTCTAAAGGATAGCTCACTGGTTATGTAATGATGAATTAGTGTATGCACATGTTTGTACCATGTTTTTCTTAAGGTAGTTTACCTCTGCTACATTATTGAGGGGTGAAGCATCACATACACATAGCTTTGGTCTTATATAACTTTGTTATTGTGCCGGTGTATTTTTGTGTGTCATGCGTTGGTGTTGGATGTGTCCATCCTAATGGTGTAGAGGCCTCATGTGTGCTCATATATTTTTGTATCCTCTTGATGCTCCAATTTGAGCCAATAAAATTCACATTTTGTTGAAGTATCTGCTTATATGGTCTAATGTTTCCACCCATGAGCCCTATGTTAATATTTTGGGAAAATCTTAAGTGATGTGGGTATTTATCATTTGATAAAAGCATGAAGGTTCATTTTTCATTGGCAGATAAGTGTTGTCTGTCATGAATAATAATCTATCTTGGTGAAAAATGAAGGGATTTGCTCTTTGTGAATGTTCTCTCACTGACCACCTCAGGCGAATTTGCGAGCGTATTGCCCCGAGGGCATCTATAACGGCAATGTCGCAAAACAAATGTAGTATCAATCCACTGTTGTATTTTGATGCCTCTGTGAATACAGATACAATAACCTTCCATCAAATAATATCTATATCTAGAATATATATCTATAATTAATATTAAAGGAAGGATTGTTTTTTCACCTTTTTCATCCATCAAGCCTTTTCCGTACATCATCTCTCCAGAAACCAACTCGGTTGGGCATGCTTTGGGCCAATTAGCCGCTCCAAAAGCTCATTGGGCAAGGTACAATTTATTTTATATAATAACTAAGGACTTTTATAACTATCAAACATTCGGATTTTAGCAATAGGCAAGAATGATCTTTACTTTACTCTAATTATATACATGCATGCATTAGAATGACTAATTTTTCTTTTACGTGCACTTCTCTCAATAATTACATGCATATATGACGAAAAGCTGATGTCATCCAAGATTCTTTCTTTTTTTCAAATTTCAAAATGTTTTGTAGCTCAAACCATCGCTCCGATTAAGAAACCGTCTTCACAAAAAAAATCGTCACAACGAGATCTTCGAAACTAGATCCCATGTTGATATGTTCTGACGATTTTTTTGGACCAAAAGTTACCACATCCGGGCTACGTAAGTTATCGCATCTGCCATACATAAGTTGCCGTGTCATTTACACAAAAGTTTCTAGGGTATGTTTTCAACAAACTTTTACCCCCCAGGATCAAAAAGTGATTATGATGTTTGCAGTGAGTTATCGGCTTTGTTGTGTATATTACCATGTTGCACAACAGTTATCGGGGTATGTTTTTCAACAATTTTCATTCCCTCGGTCAAAAAATTACCGTGATATTAGTATATGAGTTATCAGCTCTCATTTGTGTGTATTATCATGTTGTTTACACATGAGTGATTGGGATGTATTTTTTAACAACATTTTTCCCTGGTCGAAAAGTTATCACGTCTGGATTAAGTAAGTTATCAGCTCTGTTGTATGTATATTATCATGTTATTTACATACAAGTTATCAGGGTATATTTTCAACAAACTTTTATCACAGGGTCAAAAGTTACCGTGGGGTCTGTAGTGAGTTATAACTTTATTGTGTGTATAATACCATATTATTTGCACACAAAGTACCGCGGAATATGTTTTTCAACAACCCTCCCCCCAATATGTTTTTCAACAAGTCCCCCCCCCCCCCGACATGGTTCACCGAAGTATCAGGTATGCAGTGCTTCTATTACCATGATATTCACGCAAACGTTATCGAGGTTATATTTTTCAACAATTTTCCTCAGGGGCCAAGTTATCATTGTGTTTGTACCTAAGCTATCATGTATATGATGCGTTATTACCATGACGTTTATACAAAAGTTACCGGGGTACATTTTTGACAACTTTTTTTCCTTCAGGTCAAAGTTGCCATGGTGTTGGCCTAAGTTATCAGGGTTGCCTTGCAGAAATTACCGTGTTGTTTACACATAAATTACCGGAGAGATGTTTCAATAATTTTCACCCACGGTCGAAGTTACCATGACATTTATACGAAAGTTATCGGGTCCCAGTGCACAAATTACCATGCCATTTGCATAGAAGTTACCGGGGTATGTTTCAACCCAAAAAATCCCTCATGTGAAGTTGCCATGATATTTACAACGAGACTGCATGAACAAGGTGTATAACTCGTTGGTACATGAGAGACTACAAGACAACTTAAGAAATCCAAAAAAACACAAGAAGAAACATATTTTTTTGGCTCATATGAAAGTGAAAAAAAAGGTTAACTGTCATATTTCTACTTATTGGACAACAATCAAAGGTAGGGGAGTTGGTTAGTACACTGCTGCTACTGGTGTTTGTACATAAGATAATAGGTTTCCGGTGCTTATATTAGCATCCTATCCACGTTGAGGTTACCGAGTTGTAAACTTTTTTTTCTCAGGCTAAAGTTATCATACTGATAGTACATAAGTTTTTTTGCGAAAAGTGCATAAGTTATCAGGTCCACGATCATAAAAAAAATCATTCCATTCACCCAAAAAACCGGGATTATCTTTGAACATCTTTTTTATGCCTTGATAAAAAAATCTTCTTGCAACAAAGAAAAAACAACTGATGAAAAATAGAAATTTTTGGATAAAAAAGAAATGAATAAAAATAGCCAAAAAATTATTTAAAACAACCACGTTGCATGGTTCATGACCGGTGGCCAGATCCAGAAAAAATCGAAAAGCAAATCCCGCTTGCTCCATAAAATGCACTAGCAGCATTTGTCAAAATAAAAACAGCCTAATCTGTATATGACCACTAGCAAGGTATTAGCCTAGATGGCTAGTCAACCTAGAGCTAAACCTGTACGAGGTTCAATTCCCACTATCCTCTTTTTTTATGAGAAAAAATCAATAGCGAAGGAAAAAACCGAACCAGACTTATAACGGTTTTCAAGAGAAGCAAATAAAAATCGATACCGCGTGAGCGAATCCAAGGAACGTGCGATGCGGATCGCTCGATGATAGGGTCGTTCGGATCTATTGTCATGTTACGAACGTTTGGAAAGTAGAAATTCCCAATAATTATTTATAACCGCTTAAAAACAATATATGTATAACTAATAAAAACGAAAAAATTGGTGCATTGCATGGGTATCAAACTTACAACCCCATGCACCAATCCAAAGTGGATAGCCAAGTACACTAGGTAACATATGTAATCAATCACATGTTTCGTTCTATTTACCTGGTAGCTCAAGTGAGTTATATATCTGCATGGTCTGCTTTTTATTTCTCAGGCACTATCCATCAATGAGTGGTTTGACTAATTATTAACAGTTCTAATGATCAAGGTGGCCAGGTGATTAGATTAGAAAAGTAATTAAATGAATGGAATGCACTTTCTCTTTTTTAGAAAGTTACCATGACCAAGTTGTTTGACTAAATTAAGAGTTCTAGTGATCAATGTGGCCGGTTAATTAGATTAGAAAAGTATAATCAGTTTCAAATAGGTTAGAAATTGTACAAGTCTACTTGCACGGGCGTGTATATAGACGCATCGAGGCTATGTATCTTTGCATCAAGAGAAAAATAGAAAAAGTAATGGACACGTTACAAACGAGCGAGAAATATGTGTCGTTCGTCATGAAGGTGTGCGTGGAGGAGTCAGATGGGAAGAAGATGCTAGAGGCAAGGGCAGAATGTGGATGTTGGTGCTGGACTAGGAGAGCATCGCGTTGTTGATGCTCAATGGCAGATGTGGTGTGTCGTGTCCGAGCTCGTCGTCTAGGGGGTTTACAACATTCGAACATGTTATAATTAGATGAACACCACAACCGCTATCGACGAGTGTGGGAAAGAGTATAAGTTGTGACACAGGTGAGACACCATGTTGAAATTATGGATGTAGATTAGTAGAGCATCATGAATAATGATTATTATACCACAAATATATGATATATTTTTCCCATTGCAACGCACAATCATATGTGCTAGTAAAAATAATAGTCTTTTTTTGTTGAACGGACCAGCTGATGGCCGGCATATATTGATATCAAAAAGCAGGGAGCAGGAGGAAAAAACACAAGGTGGTGTTCGATCTGGCGATCAAGGAGTAAAAATAGAAGATATAAGAGAAAACAAAAAACTAGCCGGGGCTAGAAACAGCAGGTTGCTTTCTCATGGAGGATCCCAGAAAGGGTGCTGGAGGTGGGTTGCTCCTGCTTGGCGCCACAACTCAAAAATCCTTGTGATGCTTGCCATTGTTTCGATCAGGTTTGCAACCTTTTGCCGGAAAGTGCATTCGTTTCGCTGCTGCCAGATTTCACTTAGCACCAGAATGATCATTGTCTTGACTCCTTTCTTGTGCTCAACTTTTGCTCCATTGATCATCTCGGTGATGATTTCCACCGCTTTGCTCTTCTGCTGCCAGTTCGAGGGGTGCATGGAGCTGCATCCGTGCCCTTGGGCAGTTCTTGCCCAGACTGTCGATGAGAATGGGCACTGCTAGAATAGGTGTTGCGAGATCTCGAGAATTCTGAGACAAAGTTGACAGAAATACTCATTTGGCCAGCCTCGTCTCTGGAGACGGTCATTGCACCATAATCTGTTTTTTAGCAGCAGCCAGACCGTGAATTTTAGCCGGGCCGGTGCCTAGACTTGCCAAAGCAGTTTTCTGAAGTTAGTCTTGATCATCCCTTGGAATTGGCAGTTGTATGCCGAGCTGGTGGAGAAGGATCCTGAGGCCGTGTGCTTCCGCTTAATTGTGTCTTGCACCTGGTCGCTTAGGCTGAGGTTCTTCGAGATGAGCCATCTCTTCAGGCGGATCACCTTCGGCCAAAGCTGTTGTGTTTATCCGTGGGCTAGATCAGCAACTCAGGTGTCATCGAGGAGTGCCGCATGAACTGTTTTGTTCTTCCTTCGTGAGTGCTTGTGTAGCTCAAGGAATTCCATTTTGAACGTGCCTGCACCAGTCCAGGAACTATCCCAGAAACTGATCGTCTTTCCATCACCTAGCGTCACCGTGGTTGAGGCGTTGAAAAGCTTTCTGTCTCCTTGACCGCAGGGCAGCTGCATGCCCACCCAGGGCCTGTTGGGTGTGAGCCAAGAGAGCCAGAGCCATATGAGCCTCAGTGCATGGCTGAAGCGTTGTAAGTTGGAGATGCCAAGGCCACCATTGTCAATCGGAGTGCACACCTCCAGCCAGCTCACTTTGCATTTCCCGCCACTGATCGCATCATCTTGAGCCTAGAGAAAACGTCTTCGGATCTTGTCTACCTCGGCTAGTAGTTTCTTCGGCACCTTCAAGACCGTCAAGGCAAAAGTGGGGAGTGCTGACAGTACACTTCTGACGAGGACTCGCCGTCCAGCAATGGATAGGAGCCTTCCTTTCCAGCCCGCCAGACGAGCTCTGATTCGGTCAAGGATGAATTACAAGTGCACTATGCGTAGCCTGGAGATAGTGATTGGAAGCCCAAGGTGTCGTAGGGGGAACTGAGCTTGCTGCCCTCCAAAGTTCTGGAGAACTTGTAGCAAGTTAATGTGATCACATCTAATAGCAGCAACCGAAGATTTTTGCAAGTTTACTTTCAGCCCTGACGCTAGTCCGAAATCGTGGATTATGTTCATCAAGGTGTCGATCTCCTCCTTCACTGGGTTGGCAAAGATGATGGCGTCGTCTGCATATAGTCTTACACGCAGCGGGAGGTCTCTGCCTGGGAGTGGATCGAGCTGGCCAAGCTCCATGGCACGCTGTAGAAGCCGATGTAGCGGGTGAAAGTGCAACTATCCCTAGGTGGTTTTGGTAATTCCTAACAACATATAGCTCATTGAGCTAATGCTATTTCAAGATTAACATTTCAGAAAAAGCTCAATGAATGGCATGGCATGGATGAGGAAAGTGGACCCCTCAAAATACTAAGGAAAAAAAGATTGGCTCAAGCTTAAAGCTCAAGACTCTACATTTTATATTTTAGTGATCCAAGATCACATTGAGTCTATAGGAAAAGCCAATACTATAAAGGAGGGATGAGGTGTTGTTTAATGAGGTTCTTGCTTCATAGTGCTTAGTGATATGCTCCAAAACCCTCAACTACCTTCCCACATCCACATATGACCTAAACCAAAAGTCAAACTGGGCCCTACCGATTCTTTCTATCCGGCGCCACCGAGTTTCAAATGTCATAGCCACTGCCACAAACCCTAGGCAAATCGGTCTCACCGATAGGGATCTCGGTCACACCGAGATGGGGTTGTAATCTCTCTGTTTCCCTTCGTAACGTTTCGGTCCTACCGAGATGAGCGATCGGTCCCACCGAGATTGCAATGTAAACTCTCTGTTTCTCTTTCGTAACATTTTGGTCCCACCGAAATGAGCGATCGGTCCCACCGAGTTTACCTGACCAACTCTCTGGTTAGCTTATTACAAAAATCGGTCCCACCGAGTTTGTGTAATCGGTCACATCGAGATTACGTTATGCCCTAACCCTAACCATATCAGTCCTACCGAGTTGCATCTCAGTCCCACTGAAAATCCTAATGATCACTAGGTTTGCTAAATCGGTCCGACCGAGTCTCTCACTTCGGTCTCACCGAGATTGGTAAATTGTCTATAACGGTTAGTTTTTGTGTGGAGGCTATATATACCCCTCCACCCACTCTTCATTCGTGGAGAGAGCCATCAAAACATACCTACACTTCCAATACACATTTTCTGAGAGAGAACCACCTACTCATGTGTTGAGGCCAAGATATTCCATTCCTATCATATGAATCTTGATCTCTAGCCTTCCCAAGTTGCTTTCCACTCAAATCTTCTTTCCACCAAATTCATATCCTGTGAGAGAGAGTTGAGTGTTGGGGAGACTATCATTTGAAGCACAAGAGCAAGGAGTTCATCATCAACACACCATTTGTTACTTCTTGGAGAGTGGTGTCTCCTAGATTGGCTAGGTGTCACTTGGGAGCCTCTGACAAAGATTGTGGAGTTGAACCAAGGAGTTTGTAAGGGCAAGGAGATCTCCTACTTCGTGAAGATCTACCGCTAGTGAGGCAAGTCCTTCGTGGGTGATGGCCATGATGGGATAGACAAGGTTGCTTCTTCGTGGACCCTTCGTGGGTGGAGCCCTCCGAGGATTCGCGCAACCGTTACCCTCCGTGGGTTGAAGTCTCCACCAACATGGATGTACGATAGCACCACCTATCGGAACCATGACAAAAATATATGTGTCTCCAATTGCGTTTGAATTCTCCAAACACTTTCCTTTACATTCTTGCAAGTTGCATGCTTTATTTTCCGCTGCTCATAGACTCTTTGCATGCTTGCTTGAATTGTGTTATGATTGCTTGACTTGTGCTAAGATAGCTAAAATCTACCGAAGACTAAAATTGGGAAAATGATAGATTTTTATTTGGTCAAGTAGTCTAATCACCCCCCCTCTAGACATACTTTTGATCCTACAAGTGGTATCAGAGCCTTGGTCTCCATTTGCTTTGATTTTCATAGCTTTTGGTGGTCATAGCCTTGGTTTCACAACCTAGGAGAGTATGGCGTCTAGCGAGGGAAATTATCACCGTAGAGGTCCTTACTTTGATGGTACTAATTTTGCTAGTTGGAAGCATAAGATGAAAATGAATATTCTTGGACATAACCTCGCCGTTTGGGCTATTGTGTGTGTTGGCTTGCAAGGTGAATTCTTTGATGGGAGAGAACCGAATCGTGAAGCTACCGCAGATGAGTTGAAGATGCTACAGTACAATGCTCAAGCTTGTGATATCCTCTTCAACGGATTGTGCCCCGAAGAATTCAACAAAATCAGCCATCTTGAGAATGCAAAGGAAATTTGGGTTACTTTGATTGACATGCACGAAGGTACCGACTCCATCAAGGAATCCAAGTTGGATGTGCTTCAAAGTCAACTTGACAAGTTCAAAATGAAGGATGGTGAAGGCGTCGCTGAAATGTACTCTAGGCTTGCTCTTATCACAAATGAGATTGCCGGCTTAGGAAGTGAAGAGATGACTGACAAATTCATCATCAGGAAGATCCTAAGAGCCTTGGATGGAAAATACGATACCGTATGCACATTGATCCAAATGATGCCAAATTACAAAGATCTCAAGCCAGCGGAAGTCATTGGAAGAATTGTTGCTCATGAGATGTCACTCAAGGATAAGGAGGAGCTCCATAACAAGTCAAGTGGTGCTTACAAAGCCTCATGTGAAGCTCCCACATCATCAAGTGAGAAACAAACCTTCAATGAAGAATTGAGCCTAATGGAGAAGAACTTCAACAAGTTCTACAAGAGTAGAAGCAAGGAAAGAAGTTCCAAGTCAAGGTCCTACAATGACAAAAGATCTTCTAGTCGAGAGCGAAACTGCTACAATTGTGGAAGACCCGGACACTACTCCAATGAGTGTACGGCTCCCCACAAGAGAAGAGAAGATTCTCCCAAAAGAAGAAGTAGAAGAAAAGAATCACCATCAAGGGAGAGAAGGAGTAGGGATGATCGATATGAACGAAGAAACCCTCGGAGAAGCAAGGATTCGGAAAGGAAGGACAAGTCATCAAGGAGCTACACAAAACGAAGACATCAAGCTCATGTTGGTGAATGGGTATCCAGGTCCGACTCCGACAATGACTCCGAGAGAAGCTATCACTCCGACTCCGAATATACTCAAGATGAAGGTGTTGTCGGACTAGCACTTGTGTCAACCAACTCCTATGACATATTTGATTCACCAAATGAAGGAATTGGAAGATGCTTCATGGCCAAAGGTCCAAAGGTATCACACCCCGAGTATGTTGATTTCAATAGTGATGAAGATGATTTGTTAGGTGATGATGAGTTACTTGTTGACAACTATAGTGATGAATATTATGATAAAATGAATGATAATGATAAGGAGAAGATTGAGTCTCTAACTAAAGAACTAAACACTCTTAAGTTAGCTCATGAAACTATCTTAGGAGATCATCGAGAACTTTTAAGGACTCATGAGAAATTACATTTTGAAAAGCTCAACCTTGAGCAAGAGCATGAGTTCTTAAAGGCAATCAATGATGATCTTCGCAAGAAAAGCTCTTCTTACATTGCCAAGCATTTACTCTTATCCACTTACATGCCTCAAGTCAAGTCTAGTAACAAGAACAAGAAAGATTCTTCCTCTAGTAGTAACAATAATCATGCTAAATCCAATGTTGTTGCTTCTAGTAGTTCTCTTGATTCCACTAATGATTCTCTTAGCCAAGTTACACTTGAGCAAGAAAATAGCTTATTGAAGGGAATTATAGAGAAAGGTGTTTACAAGAGCCTTGCCGGGAGCAAGCAATTCGAGGAAATTGTACGCAAGCAAGGAAGGCATCGGAAGAATCAAGGTATTGGTTTTGAACGAAAGTTCAATGCCAATGGAGTTGAGTGGGAAGAAGATCAATACACCAAGACGAAGTTTGTTCCTCAACAAGAGAAGTATGATCCTACTTCATCCAAAGGAACACAAGCTCAAGATGATTTTCCACCACAAGACCACAAGCAAAAAGGCAAGGACAAGCTTCAAGAGGAAATCGATGCATTTGAAGAAGCTCCTAAGGCCTCGGTCAAGTGGGTTCCCAAGACTACATCAAGTTCCACTTCATCAAGTACAACTACAACTCCGAGGATTCCCATCAAGATGGCGTGGATCCCGAAGAAGAAGAACTAGAGAGTTCTTGAGGGTGCCTCCGCCAATCTACTTCACTCTTATCATTTTGGCAAGAACAAGTGCAATCGACTTCCACATCTTGCACTAGTTCAAGGAGTCACAAACCCTCTTGTTGGTAACACAAGGGACAAGGTAACCTAAAAGCTTTCACAGACATCATCTTGTGTGTGCATCACTCTATGTCTATGGATACTCTTGTTTGTTCCTTGTGGGACTAACCCGTGTAGGTATTGAAAGTGCAACTCACTCCAAAGGATAGCTCCAAATGATCTACATCAACATAGAGCATCCACATCTTCAATACCTACATGAAGTCATCATCGAAAAAACCCAAGGTTAGTTCATACCTCTTAGGAGGGATCTCACATCTAGGGGGAGATTTACTCTAACAATTGAGTTAAAGCAACTCTAATGGTGTGAACACAACAACGCTTTATGTAAAAGTGGTAACCCCACTTGTGCTTAAACGATGAGTATGACCTATGATCAAATGTTCTCATTTGACTCCTAAGTCAATATACTCATATATAGATGACCTAGTCATCGCCAATTGCTTGATAGATGCTAGAATTGTTTGTGCATGCTTTGCCACATATTTCATTTGCCATTTTACTGTGTGAGCATGTTGGTTGCATAATTTACTCATTCGAGGACATCCACTAGTTGTTTTGATTGATTGGTTTCCTTTTCTTTTGGCCAAGTGGATGGACAAGAATGCCTAAGAACCTTCTCTAGCTATCTATGCTTTTCTCGTCTCAAACTCTATTCATGCTGCATCACAAAATTTGATCAAGTCAGATTCGAACCACTCTGTGTGAGGAGCACTCGGAGTCCCCGATTCGTCATAGACTTAAACTTCCAAAACTTCTTTGTGCATTTCGGTCTCACCGATTCAGCCATTTCGGTCATACCGAGATCACTAAGTCGATCTAGGTTTTCAACCTCGGTGCAACCGATTCGAACTTTTCGGTCACACCGAGTTTCAGCAACTGCTTGCAGTTATGAATCTCGGTGCCACCGAGTTGTTCCACTCGGTCACACCGACATGGTCGGGCTATATATACCCAGGGTCAAATTTTGGAAAATTTTCGAACCTCCTCGACCCGCGCTTAGCCCGCTCTGCCTCCAGGCTCTCTGGATCGTCTTCCTCGTTGCCAGCCGCCTCCTGCCACTGGTCTCCGCTGCCGTCAACAGGAATCAACCCCGCCGTTGCCTCTGTAGTGAGTTCATCGCCAAACTAGGGTATGAACTCGATCACGGTGCTGTTCTATCTCTGATTCCCCAGCACATTGCTTTGCCATGTATCTTGCCACGATTGAAACCATTCTATCCATCGAAAACACTCCGTAGTTTAGTCATGAATTAAGAATTGAGGGTTAGGTTTCCGCCAAAACCATCTCGGACCCACTGAGTTGTGGAACTCGGTACCACCGATTCGGCTCAGGCCATTGCACATGTGGTTCTCGGTCTGACCGAGAATTGCAAATCGGTGTGACCGAGTTCAGGACTTTGTGAAACCCTAGCAGTCTCGGTGCCACCGAACTGTGACTCGGTCTGACCGAGTTCACTAGTCTAGGTTCCAAAAGCTGCTTCGTATCATCGAGTTTACAAATCGGTTGATCCGAAATGCTTTCTGTGGAAAACTAAAACTAAGTTTTTGGTTCATTCTTTTGCAAAAACCTCTGCATTTTGTGATGCTTATCCACTCTATCTTATCTATATCTATTCACAGGGTCTGCTGTCAGTGTTTGCATTATGTCTGATCAGAGTGACAGCCAAAACAGGTCAAAGGAGCAGGTTAACATGAGTGAGGGCACTAGTCCCTCTAGCAGCTCAGATGATGGCAGGAGGAGCACCCCAAGCAACTTACCCCAAGCTGCCACCAGGGCCAGCAAGAAAAGAACTTCAGAGTCAGAGGATGGGGACTATGTGGCTGAGGAAGAAGAAACCACCACAAAGAGAAAAGTACTGAAGAAGGAATATGACACAGCTGCAGCCACCAAGCCAGGCATGAAGCAAAAGGTTCCTGCCAAGAGAGCTCCAATGTCTAAGGCCAGAGCATCCACTCAAGAGACTTTGGGATCTGCACCCAAAGAGCAGGTTGTGGCAGAGAAGAAGAGGAAAGAAAGGGTCAAGAAGACCACTACTAGAGTGCTTGGGAGATCCTCAATCATGAGAGATTCTGAAGAGGAAGAGGAAGAAGATGCTGCACCAGTACCCAAAGCTCAGAAGCTTATGGGTGATGCCATCAGGGCAGGGGCTGTTCCATCTAAGCCTAAGACTGCTCCAAACGCTGCTGCTCCAGCTCCAAAGCCAAAACCGAAGAGGAGCACCAGGAACATCCCTGCTGAGGAAAAGAACAAGGCCCCAATGCCTGAAGCTGAAATGGAAGAAGAAGATCATGAGTCACATGTTTTGAGGAAGCTAAAGCCAAAGATCCCAGATCACAACGGTGCTCATCCAGTTTCTGAGAACATGAAGATCAGGAAGGACTCGGGTCTGAGGCTATGGAGAGAGTCAGATCCATATGCCACCAGGAGAAGGACTTCTGTGGACTACAGGTTCCATACAAAGGAACAACAGGACTTCTATGAGACAGTGTTGCTTGACAAAAAGCCCATAGTGTGTGACATGAGATGGGTCGACTGGGACTACATCAAGGAGAATGAGGATCACTATCCAGGTGTACATGACAGTTTCAAGGCTTGTGGAGTCGATGAGTTTGTGGCTCATTGGCTCACAAAATGGAATGATGAGCTCATCATGCAGTTTTACTCCACAGCTCATTTGTACCCAGATGGAAGGATTGTCTGCATGTCTGAAGGTACGAGGTACCAGTCCACGGTTGCTGAATGGGCGAAGTTGATCAATGCCCCAAAAGAGAGTGAAGATGACTTGGATGTCTATGCCAACAAGAAAAAGGATCACAACACCATGGCACACATGTACAAGGAGATCCCAGATGCTGCTCTTGAGATACATAAGTTTGGATCTGTACATTACCTTCTGTCAGGCTTGCCAACCATCAACTGGATCCTCAGGCACACTCTCTTGCCAAAGTCAGGTGATCACAAGATGATCAGAGGCCATGCAATAAACTTGCTTCATATCTTTGATGTCCCACAGAAGTTCAAAGTCATGAGCCTTATAGTTGAAACTATCAAGAGGACAGTTGCAGATCAAAAGAGGAGTTGTGGATATGCCCCATAGATCCAAGAGCTGATCAACTCCAAGATGGGCACTGGTACATATCTACTGGACAAGGAGCACATGCCTATCTATCCAGACTTCGAGGACAACAGTGTGGTTATGAATGAGGATGAACCATCTTCTATGCACGCACAAGCCAAGAAGGAGAAGGCAAAGGCTGAGAAAGCTGCAAGGATGCCAACTACTGAAGAAGCATCTCAGTATCTTCTGAAGAGCAAGCAAGATCAGCTTGGCTACCTGATTGCATCCACTCTGAGGATTGAGAAGGGACTGGCCACCCTGACTCAAAAACAGGAGAGCTTGGAAAGAATCATGGAGCAAAAGTTCTATGACTTGGATGTGAAGGTAACTGAGATCCAATCTGTTGTGGAGCAACTTTAGGATGATATGCAGGAGAGAAAGGGCAAGACAACCACTTATGCATTCGCCAGAGTGCCTAGAGCTCAGAGGTCCGCTGCAGTGCCTGTTCCAGACACCAGAGCCACTTCATCTACACCAGCTACAGCTTCAGTGCCACCAGCTCCAGCACCTACTCCATCAGCTCCATCTACTTCGACTGAAGCCTTCATTCTTGGAGTTATCCGGACACCACCACCTGAAGACCAAGCCTGAGAGACTATTTAGTGCTATGCATTTTCTAGGAACTTTTTGGTAACTTGTTGCCAAAGGGGGATAAAAATGTATAGATCATAGGCTTCGAGAGAGAGCGTTGCTTTTTATTCTCTCTTGCTTTGGTGGTTGAACTTTATTTGCTTTGCTTGTTTGAGATACCTTTTGTCTATGTGATACTTGGATGATCATGTGTTTGATCATATGCTACCTTAATGCTTGTTGGATGATATTATCATTTTATCCCTATATGATCATTCACTTTGCTTGGTGATTAGTGCATGTATTTAATTATTATCATTTTGAGCGCTCCACCAAGATGTATGTAACATGGAAGAGTAACCCATGAGCCTAATTCTCTGTGCATTTGCAGTCCAAAGCAAATCATAAACTATGCACAAATTTAGGGGGAGCTCTTACTTTTCACATACTTCTCAAAGCGACAATGTTTTTCACTCTTATTGTCATTTGTCGAAGCTTTTATCTATATGCTGTCATCAATTACCAAAAAGGGGGGAGATTGAAAGTGCAACTATCCCTAGGTGGTTTTGGTAATTCCTAACAACATATAGCTCATTGAGCTAATGCTATTCCAAGATTAACATTTCAGGAAAAGCTCAATGAATGGCATGGCATGGATGAGGAAAGTGGACCCCTCAAAATACTAAGGACAAAAAGATTGGCTCAAGCTCAAAGCT
The DNA here is from genome assembly GCF_056163025.1 of Triticum urartu. Taxonomy (NCBI): domain Eukaryota; kingdom Viridiplantae; phylum Streptophyta; class Magnoliopsida; order Poales; family Poaceae; genus Triticum; species Triticum urartu. Next base: position 190,754,360 of record NC_141878.1, on the reverse strand, counting down.
CAAGACTCTACATTTTATATTTTAATGATCAAAGATCACATTGAGTCTATAGGAAAAGCCAATACTATAAAGGAGGGATGAGGTGTTGTTTAATGAGGTTCTTGCTTCATAGTGCTTAGTGATATGCTCCAAAACCCTCAACTACCTTCCCACATCCAATATGACCTAAACCAAAAGTCAAACTCGGCCCTACCGATTCTTTCTATCTGGCGCCACCGAGTTTCAAATGTCATAGCCACTGCCACAAACCCTAGGCAAATCGGTCTCACCGATAGGGATCTCGGTCACACCGAGATGGGGTTGTAATCTCTCTGTTTCCCTTCGTAACGTTTCGGTCCTACCGAGATGAGTGATCGGTCCCACCGAGATTGCAATGTAAACTCTCTGTTTCTCTTTCGTAACATTTCGGTCCCACCGAAATGAGCGATCGGTCCCACCGAGTTTAACTGACCAACTCTTTGGTTAGCTTATTACCAAAATCGGTCCCGCCGAGTTTCTGTAATTGGTTACACCGAGATTACGTTATACCCTAACCCTAACCATATTGGTCCTACCGAGTTGCATCTCAGTCCCACCGAAAATCCTAATGGTCACTAGATTTGCTAAATCGGTCCGACCGAGTCTCTCACTTCGGTCTCACCGAGATTGGTAAATTGTGTGTAATGGTTACTTTTTGTGTGGAGGCTATATATACCCCTCCACCCACTCTTCATTCGTGGAGAGAGCCATCAGAACATACCTACACTTCCAATGCACATTTTCTGAGAGAGAACCACCTACTCATGTGTTGAGGCCAAGATATTCCATTCATATCATATGAATCTTGATCTCTAGCCTTCCCAAGTTGCTTTCCACTCAAATCTTCTTTCCACCAAATCCATATCCTGTGAGAGAGAGTTGAGTGTTGGGGAGACTATCATTTGAAGCACAAGAGCAAGGAGTTCATCATCAACACACCATTTGTTACTTCTTGGAGAGTGGTGTCTCCTAGATTGGCTAGGTGTCACTTGGGAGCCTCTGACAAAGATTGTGGAGTTGAACCAAGGAGTTTGTAAGGGCAAGGAGATCTCCTACTTCGTGAAGATCTACCGCTAGTGAGGCAAGTCCTTCGTGGGTGATGGCCATGATGGGATAGACAAGATTGCTTCTTCGTGGACCCTTCGTGGGTGGAGCCCTCCGTGGACTCGCGCAACCGTTACCCTCCGTGGGTTGAAGTCTCCATCAACATGGATGTACGATAGCACCACCTATCAGAACCACGACAAAAACATCTGTGTCTCCAATTGCGTTTGAATTCTCCAAACCCTTCCCTTTACATTCTTGCAAGTTGCATGCTTTATTTTCCGCTGCTCATAGACTCTTTGCATGCTTGCTTGAATTGTGTTATGATTGCTTGACTTGTGCTAAGATAGCTAAAATCTGCCAAAGACTAAAATGGGGAAAAGGATAGATTTTTATTTGGTTAAGTAGTCTAATCACCCCCCCTCTAGACATACTTTGGATCCTACATCGGGTCTATGGCGATGATGAAGAGGAGTGGGGACAGGGGGTCGCCCCGTCTGAGCCCTCGGTAGTGCATAATTTTCTTCCCCGCCGCGCCATTTAGCAAGAAGGAGGAGGCCGATGTCGTCAGTAGCATAGCGATCCAGTCACGCCATCTAGCTGGGAATCCTAGGGCTTGGAGGAGTTGGAGGAGGTACTCCCACGAAACATTGTCGAAAGCTTTAGCTATGTCGAGTTTGAGCAGGAGCGCAGGTGATTTTCTTCGGTGTAGAGATCTAACTGCATTTTGGACGTAGAGATAGCTATCATGTGTGCTCTTCTTTGCTAGGAAGGCAGACTGTGCTGGTGAGATGATGGTGTCGATGACATTGGTAGCCGCATGGAGAGGACTTTGGTGATCAGCTTAGCTATGGAGTGAACTAAGCTAATTGGCCTGAAATCAGAGTCCAACCACTTTCTGCTAATAGAGATCATTTTCTGCTAAATTGAACCCACTATCTATCAAATAGCAACCGTTTTTCGCCAAACGGCACAACACATCGTGCACGCATTGTTCGTGGTGGTTTTTGGTTAGCGAGGTGAAAGTCTGGACTTCTGCAAAAAAAAATCTCAAATACGCACGAGTGTGCGTATTATCTATTAAAGAAGGAAGGGGGAAAGAGCCCCGCTGCGGTTTTTACAAGGTAAGGTTACATGAGACCCACACCCAACTCCACCCACTATGCTACACGACTACTCGCCCTGCGCCCACCCTAGTGCTACCTCTAATGCCCGATGCATGTCCTCATCACCTCGCAGTAGTCCTGCATCCCTCCATAGTACACATTCGCTAGCTATCTTTCATAGCGCATCCCTTAGGCAAGGGGCCTTGCCATCAAAACAACACCATTTCGGTGTTTCCATAACTCCCAAATGACTAGCAGGCAGGTGGCTCGTATCATCCTCGCTCTTTGTTTCGACAGCCTATCGATCCCATTGTGCGTGCACCATTCCGTTAGTGACTCCTCTAGGCGTGGCTCCGCATGTCCCATGTCTATCGCGGGCAAGACCTGAACCCACACTTGTCGTACAAAGACGCAATGTAGGAGTAGATGGTTTATCGTCTCCTCATGATGATCACAAAGTGGGTAGGCTGCCTGGTGCGGCAATCCTCTCCGCACCAACCGGTCTGAGGTCCAGCATCTCTCCTTGGCAGCCAACCAGGAGAAGAACCTGCACCTTAGTGGTGCCCGCGAGTCCCAGGTGAATGCGGCCGTGGGTGAAATCTCAAGTCCCCAAAATTTGGCCTGGTAGGCCGAGTTGGCCGAGAATTACCCTTCCTTGCTCCAGGCCCTAGTGGTGACTTCACTACCGTACTCCTGTAATTGGGTGGCCGCCACCATGGGCCACAGGGCCATGAATTGCTCCAAGGAGGCATGATCGATGGATGGCCCGAGGTCACGCGCGCATGCATCCGAAGTTATGGCATCGTAGACCATTTTGGAGTTCCTCGCCCATGTAGAGATGCGCTCATACAGGCATGGTGCAAGTTCTTGGATTCGAGATCCATGAAGCCATTAGTCCTCCCAAAATAATGTGCTCTTGCCATCTCCTAGTTGAACTCGCGCTGACGCTTGAAAGAGCTTCTTTGATTCTTTGGGTACGCGGATGTTGAATTGCCCAAGGCCCGAAGTTGTCTGTTTTTTGGAGCCATATCCATTTAGTTTGCAATGCCACATTCATCCATTACATGTCAAGAACACCAAGGCCGTCGGCCTACCTTGGTCGGCAGACGACGTCCCAGGCTACGGCACACGCGCCTCCTCCTGCCTCCGCCTTGACGCTCCAAAGAAAGCTGCTGCAGTTTTTTTGTCATTGCTGTGAGCGTTTTTGGTGGTAGACCCAGCACCCACATCGAGTGAATATGGATCTCCATGAGGAAATATTGGATAAGGAGGAGTCTTCTGCTCTTCGGTAATGTCGTTGCCTTCCAGTGCGGCAGTTACCCGGCTAGTTGGTCCACGAGCCCTCGAAATTGTGCCGTTGTTTGCTTCCTGATAGTGAGGGGAAGACCTAGGTATTTGCACGGGAACTCGGCAGTCGAGCATCCAAGTATATCACGCACGAGCTGCATTTCCTCATGGGTGCACTGGATAGGAAGGGCTGCAGTCTTGGCGAGGTTCACATGTAGCCCAGATGCATGCCCGAACATGCCAAGGATCGATGAGCACGCGGAGAGCTCCTATGATTTTGGCTTGAGGAAGATCATTACATCGTCCGTAAACATGGAGAGCCTTTGCTTGAGGCCAAAGCGCGCTAGGGGGGCAAGTAAGCCATCATCTGTGGCTCTCACAAATAGCCGATGGAGAGGCTCCATGCATAAGATGAAGAGCATAGGGGAGATCAACCCCTCTTGCCTCAGCCCGCGACAATTGAAGATCACTTCACCTGGCCTCCCATTGACCATGACTCTGGTGGTGGATATTGATAGCAGCCCGCATATCCAGGTGACCCATCTCTGCGCGAAGCCCATCTGCCTCAGCACCTCAAGTAGAAACAGCCATTGGATTGAATCGAATGCCTTGGTTATGTCAAGTTTCATCATGACTGTAGGGTCACGCAACGCGTGTAGTCGGCGGGCCGTGCACTGCATGAGCATGTAATTGTCATGCAAGGATATCCTAGCTACAAATGCGCTCTAATGGTTTCCCACAAGGTGCGGCAACTCTCCTGCAAGCCTCGTTGCTAATGCCTTATCAAAGATCTTGAGTGCCCCATGCACAAGACTGACCAGCCTGAAGTCCGAGATTTCAACAGCTCCTGCCTTCTTCAGCAACAGGACGACAATGGCCTTGCTTATCACCGGGAGGCCGTGCATGTCAGCTCTGAAGAATTGATCCATTGCACCCATCAGGTCATCCTTGATGATGCTCCAACATGAGGCATAAAAGCGTCCCGTGAACCCATCCGGTCCCGGGGCCTTATCCATTGGCATATTCTTGACAATGTGCTCCAGCTCCGCTTTCGTCCATGGGGCCTCGAGATGTGCTAGGTTCCTCGACAGCAAGTCTAGAGCATCCAGTTGAAGCGTGTGCTTGCGCTCGAGAGAAGATCCGAGCAAACCCGTGTAGAACTCGTCCACCGCGGCTGCAATCTCCTCTTGATTCATGAATGTGCGCCCATTGTGCTGCAAGGATAGAATGGCATTCTAGCACTGGCGATGGAAGTATGCCATGTTGGCATCGCCGTCTCGGAGTTGTAGCATCCTTGATCTTTGCTGCGCTATTGTCCTCTGCAGTGACGCCAACCCAAGTAATTTCCGTTTGAGCAACTTACGCAACGCATGCTCGTCCGGGGAGAGCGCCATGGAGTCCATGATCTCCTCTTGCAGTGTGATCACCTCCAGTGCATTGAGGTTCTGTAGCCTGACATTCCCAATCCAGCGGTCATTCCACCTTTGGAGCGCTTTAGCCATGGCGCGCAGCTTGTTATCCAGGGTCAGGAATGCACTATTGTGCAAGGGGGCTGACTGCCAGGCTGCCGCAACCGTGTCCTGGAACCCATCCGCCTTAGGCTAGAATGACTCAAAGCGGAAACGCTTTCCCATCGTGATATCTGTGTTGAGATCTAGCATGAGGGGGCAATGATCAGAGATTGCCGACCCCAAGGCGGTAAGGAGGCACGTCGGGTAGAGATCTTCCCAGCAGCTCGAAGCAAAGGTGTGGTCAATCTTCTCTAAGGTCGGCCTCAACCTTTCATTGGACCATGTGTATTTCCTCCCGTTTAGATATAGCTCACGAAGCTCCAGTCTGTTTAGCTTGTCTCAAAATCGAGCCATCATACGGTGATTCACCACGCTGTTATTCTTGTCATCTGGGTTAACCACTAAGTTGAAGTCTCCCGCCACTAGCCAGGGCTCCACATGTAAGTCTTGGATGTCGACTAGCTCTTGAAGGAACTCAATCTTGTCCTCATTGCCCTGGGGCCCATATACCCCAGTTAGCCACCATTGGCCTCCGCTTGGTGGCCTGCCCAGCCCCGTGAGTGTGTTCGTGGTGCGGTGCGGGCTTGAGACCGATGCCATAGTGGCATCCCATGCAATTAGAATTTTACCATGGGTTCCCACAGCTAGTAGGTAGTCAAACTTTGCAAATCTATTACCCAGGCAATGATTCACTATTTTGGGCGATACAACTTGGAGCTTCATCTCCTGAAAACATACTACTGCCGGATTCGCATTTGTTACTTCTTGATAGATGGCACTCCGTCTCGCCGGAGAGTTGAGCCCCCTGACGTTCCATACAAGAACTTTGAATGGTTGTGTAGCCATGAAGAATGCCCACCATCAGCTAGCCTCATCCATTGGCAACATCTTTTACTTTTAGTTCGTTAGGATTTAGTATTCGACACCATATTAAATGGTAAAAGTGGTCAAGACACCGCGATCGTGATGTTTTGTGGGAGAGACGCTCCTTGTAGTAGATGTCATGGGAGGGATCAATGGGAAGCTAGGTGAAATGCTCCGGAGAAAATAGTTATTTCTTTTTCTTCAAGTTGAGAAAATAGTCATTTCGATACTGCTGAAAAACGATGATTTAGGCATGTATTTGGATTATTATCTAACAATTCTAGAGGATCTTGAGCCCGAGGAAACAATTATAGGGAGCCAGGTGGATGATTTGGGAGGGACCATGTGCCTATTGTTTCAGAAACACATCAAATTCACCCAAACCGGGGATCCTCCATACATGTGTGTAAGGACGAAATCAATCAAAAAGGATCTTATTCCTTGTGAGAACCATGGTTGTGTGTATATAAAGGCCTGCACAATACGGGGAGACTCCACATCACAACCGCAAGAACACCATACACCTACCCTTGAGCACGGGATGGAAAACACCAACGATCGCAAGATGAAGAAGCAGGCCACCGAGAGCAGGCTTGAGGTCGTCCCTTCGAACGGCGGTGAGCACGGGGGTAGGAGAATGGAGCAGGGCTCCTCCTCGCATGGCGGGCAGGGGGGCAGTGCTCTGCCGGATCCTCCCCCTGGCCTGGCAGCGGTGCCGGTGGCAAGGTGTGGTGCGCCAATGATCGAACTCGACCTGACAAGGGCAAGGGCTGCCATGAGTACCCGCTGGCTTGCTGTGGGGTACTTCTTTTCTATGCTCCCTGAGGGAGTCCTGGATTAGGGGGTGTTCGGATAGCCGGACTATACCTTCATCCGGACTCCTGGACTATGAAGATACAAGATTGAAGACTCCGTCCCGTGTCCGGAAGGGACTTTCCTTGGCGTGGAAGGCAAGCTTGGCGGTATGGATATGCAGATCTCCTACCATTGTAACAGACTCTATGTAACCCTAACCCTACCCGGTGTCTATATAAACCGGAGGGTTTTAGTCCATAGGACAACGTACACATCAACAATCATACCATAGGCTAGCTTCTAGGGTTTAGCCTCCTCGATCTCGTGGTAGATCCACTCTTGTACTACCCATATCATGAATATTAATCAAGCAGGACGTAGGGTTTTACCTCCATCGAGAGGGCCCGAACCTGGGTAAAACTTCGTGTCCCTTGCCTCCTGTTACCATCCGGCCTACACGCACAGTTCGGGACCCCCTACCCGAGATCCGCCGGTTTTGACACCGACATTGGTGCTTTCATTGAGAGTTCCTCTGTGCCGTCGCCATCAGGAAGGATGCCTCGCCCCGTCTTTAAAGATGGCACCATTGCTAAGGGAGCTTTGGCTGTCGGCCAAACCCTCCGGTTAGGTGGCTTTCTTATGACCACCTGTTTGGCTTCTGCACCGACGATGACCTCTCGAGCCATCGAAAGCAATCTTCATGTCAACTCGGAACTCGCCGAGCAGTTAGATCCAATAGAGCTTTCCTCTATAAACGAGCTCTTGGATCGCTTCGCCGCCCTGGGAGTCACTACGGATTACGACCAGATTGGGCCTAAAACCGATCTGAGAGAGATTAACTCTCCCCAAGTCACCCATCATGTTGTCGTGGTAGAGGGACAGTGCGGCGACCCTTCATCTATCTTAAGGACTCGCTACGTCCGGATTCCTGATCCCTCCAAGCCGGATACCCGCGGAGGGGAGGATATCACTCAAGACCTGAACTTAGAGTTAGGCGACGGGCTGGATTCATTAGACAACGTCCAGGAATCCAAATTTTCGAGTTCAGAAATTCATCGGCCTCTGAGCCTTAGATGGGGTGAGGCTTCGGATATAATTCCACCCACCCACCCCAACATAAGCGATCTATCCAAAATCAGGCAAGAACCCGACGAAACAGTACATCATTACTGGGCCAGATTCCTCCTGGTTAAGAATAGGCTAAGGGACTGCCGCGAGGAAGACGCAATCTCAATTTTCTGCAATAACTACACGGACAAGGGAATACTCAGCGCCATAAGTCGCCATGATATTACACGCTTCGCTGACTTGGCGTCCATTGTACGAAAGTACTGTGTGATGGAAAGCGCCTGGAAAACCGAAATAAAATTTTGGGACAATCCGGCCCTGAATACAAACCCAGTCCGAAATAAAAGGGTGCATCATCACCAGTCACCCGGGTCAAGCACTAAAAGGCAAAAACCCTCTACAGGGCATGGAACCATACTGGAAGGGTGGCTTAATGGACCCAGTAAAATTCACAGTACAGCGGACGCCACACCAACTCACAGCCTCAAAGCATGTTGGATACTCCGGCAGGTGGCCAAAATTGGCGAAAATCTCCTAATTCCGGAGGCCACAGAAAGCCACCCCAGAGACACCAATACGGTATCAACAGTCTTCGAGACTTTCGCATCAAATAATATGCGAAAAAGGACACTCCGCAGCCTTGCCGAAGTCTACCAAGTAGCAACAATAAACCCATGGAGTGACACAGCTATTACCTTTAACGCCAGTGATGAACCTAAATTCCGAACAGCCCGAGCACCAGCCGCATTGGTCCTCGGTCCAATAGTGGACGGCTTTCATCTTACCAAGGTACTCATGGACGGAGGCAGCGGATTGAACCTCATTTGCGAGGAGACTCTTCAAAAAATGGAAATAGACTGGAACCGCATTGAGCGAAGCAGCACAACCTTTAGAGGAATAATCCCCAGTCGGGAAGCGCGCTGTACAGGAAAAATCACACTAGATGTGGTGTTCGGCACGCCGGATAATTACAGATCCGAAGAGGTCACGTTCTAGGTGGCTCCGTTCAGCAGCGGTTATCACGCTCTGCTAGGGCGGGAAGCGTTTACAATCTTCCAAGCAATACCCCATTACGGGTACATGAAGCTCAAGATGCCCGGGCCTAACGGGATCATCACTCTCGCTAGTGATCCGGACATAGCACTCCGCGCCGAAAACAAGACAGCCGCACTGGCCCTCGAGGCACTATCCGAAGCCCTAGCGGCCGAGGAGCTGACTGCGCTACGCTCTACGGTAAATAGGGACGATGTGGTACTCGACAAAAGATCCAAGTCCACCTCCTTTAAACCGGCGGACGAAATAGTCAAATTCCAAGTCCATCCAACGGACCCCAATAAAACAGCTTCCATCGGGGCATAGTTAAACCCTGATGTCGACGCCGCATTGCGAGAGTTCCTACGAGAGAACTGGGACATTTTCGCCTGGCACCCTTCAGACATGTCAGGAATCCCACGCAGGCTGGCCGAGCACAGCTTAAATATCCAAACCGGATTCAAACCTGTCAAACAGGCTCTTCGGCGTTTTTCCGAACCTAAGAGACAGGCCATGGGAGAGGAGCTAGCAAAGCTATTGGAGGCCGGATTCATCAGAGATATAAAACATCCGGACTGGCTAGCAAACCTGGTGATGGTACCAAAGAAGGACAAATCCTGGCGCCTGTGTGTTGATTTTAAAGACCTTAACAAGGCTTGCCCAAAGGATCCTTTCCCCCTCCCCCGCATCGATCAAATTATCGATGCTACCGCAGGACACGATTCGTTGTGTTTCCTCGACGCATATTCTGGCTACCATCAAATCAAGATGGCAGAACCAGACCAAGCCGCAACGGCATTTATCACACCATACGGGCCATTCTGCTTCAACACAATGCCCTTCGGGCTCAAAAACGCCGGCACAACATATCAGCGCATGATTCAGACATGTCTGGCAAGCCAGATCGGCAAAACAGTAGAGGCATATGTAGATGATGTGGTCATCAAAACAAGACATGTTGAATCTCTAGTAGACGACTTGAGGCTCACATTTGATAACCTCCGAACATACGACATCAAGCTCAACCCGGAAAAATGTGTTTTCGACATTCCAGCCGGAAAGCTCTTGGGCTTCATTGTATCTGGTAGAGGAATTGAAGCAAATCCAGCCAAGATCCGAGCTCTGTCGCAACTGGATATCCCAAAGGACCTCAAACAAATACAAAAGTTAACCGGATGCGTGGCGGCTCTAAGCCGCTTCATCTCCCGCTTGGGAGAAAAGGCCTTACCCCTTTACCGCCTCCTTCGGCGCACCGAACACTTCAAATGGACGGACGCAGCCATGGCCGGACTCGACGAAATAAAAGCCATACTGGCAACAAACCCAGTCCTGGCCGCGCCAAACATTGGCGAACCAATGCTATTATATATTGCAGCAACACATCAGGTTGTAAGCGCAGTGCTCGTCGTCGAACGAGAAGCGGACGGACACAAATTCCCCCTTCAAAAGCCGGTCTATTATGTGTCCACTGTCCTCACTCCCTGCAAATCACGGTACCCGCATTATCAAAAGATTGTGTACGCGGTATTCATGGCATCCCGGAAGCTATGACACTACTTTCAAGAGTGTTCAATAACAGTAGCCTCGGAAGTACCACTTAACGATATTATAAACAACCGTGACGCAACGGGCCGGATTGCAAAATAGGCCATCGAGCTCCTCCCGTTCGACATAACTTATAAGCCACGACGAGCCATCAAGTCACAAGTCTTGGCCGACTTCGTCGCAGAATAGACGGAGGTCGAACTCCCTAAATAGTATGGCACATATTCAAATTGGATCATGCATTTTGACGGCTCCAAGATGTTGGCCGGATTGGGGGCTGGCGTCGTTTTGACGTCCCCCACAGGAGACACAGTTCAATACGTACTATAGATTATGTACACGGACTCCAACAATGCAGCCGAATATGAGGCCCTTTTACATGGTCTCCGGATGGCAGTATCCATGGTCATCCAACGCCTAGAGGTGCGCGGGGACTCGAACCTCGCAATATCCCAAATAAATGGAGACTTCGATGCCAAGGATCCAAAAATGGCAGCTTACCGCAACGCCGTCCTAAAAATGTCAGCTCGGTTCGAGGGGCTTGAATTTCACCATATAGCCCGGGAAAATAATCAGGCGGCAGATGTCCCGGCACGCATCGGTGCAAAACGCGATGTAGTCCCCCCCAACATCTTCTTGGAAAGGTTGTTCAAGCCATCCGTAGCATGGGAAGGGGAGCCGAACAATAACAGCCCGGACCCAACCGCACTGCCCGACACTGAACATTCTGACACAATCAGAGGCTCTGCCAATGAAATAACACCTTCAGCCCACGTAATAATGGCCATCATCGCCCCGTGGACAGAACCATTCCTCGCCTATCTTACTAGGCAGGAACTCCCCGAGGACCAAAATGAGGCACGCTGCATAGTGCGGCGATCCAAAGCCTACAGAGTCCACGAGGGAGAGCTTTATAAGAAAAGCACTACCGGAGTCCTTCAAAGGTGCATCTCCGAAGAGGAGGGGCGGAATCTCCTGGCTGAAATTCATGCCGGACTCGGCGGTCATCACGCTGCAGCCCGGTCCCTTGTAAGCAAGGCCTTCCGTACAGGCTTTTATTGGCCGACGGCCCGGGCAGACGCTCGGGACTTGGTCCAACGATGCACCGGTTGCCAGCTCTTTGCAAACCAAAGCCATATGCCACCCACCGCCCTCCAAACCATCCCCATTACTTGGCCCTTCGCGGTCTGGGGGCTTGACATGGTTGGACCCCTTAAAGGCGGAACCCACAAGCAAAAATACTTACTATTCATGGTGGATAAGTTCACCAAATGGATAGAAGCCAAGCCTGTTAAGACGGCCAAATTCGGACCGGTGATAGACTTTATATCCGGGGTTGTACACCGTTACGGCGTCCCCCACAGCATCATCACTGATAACGGCACGAACTTCACGGCCGACGAGGTAAAACTCTGGTGCAAAAACATGGGCATCAAGCTCGATTATGCTTCCGTCTATCACCCACAAACTAACGGCCAGGTCGAACGTGCAAATGGTCTTATCATGAGCGGCATCAAACCCAGATTAGTGCGGTCCCTCAAGGAATCTAACACGCACTGGGTAGAGGAGCTTGACTTCGTACTCTGGGGGCTGCGGACCACGCCGAATCGCACCACCGGATACACACCATTCTTTATGGTGTACGGCGCTGAGGCAGTTTTGCCTTGCGACATCATTCATGACTCACCTCGAGTGCGCATGTACGAAGAAAGAGAAGCCGAGCTCGATCGGCAGGAAAGCTTGGACGCATTGGAGGAGGAGCGTGACGTGGCAAAAGCCCGTTCCGCATTCTATCAACAGCAGGCTCGAAGATACCAAAGCAGAGAAGTACGGGCCAAAAATTACAACGTTGGCGAATTAGTTCTACGACTACCGGACAAGAAAAAGGACAAACTCAAGCCCAAGTGGGAAGGTCCCTTCATAATTGACCAAGTCCTGACTGGTGGAGCGTACCGCCTGCGGGATGCATCGGATAACCGACTCGAGCCAAACCCATGGAACACAGCCCGTCTCTGAAGATTCTATGCCTAGCGTCGGACTCTGTGTTCGTCTCCTTCCTCTGTCCATTTTTTATATTTTCTGTCTTACATTTCTCTTCTTCTCTCTCTCTCTCTTATAGCCTCTAAAGGCTCATAAAGTAACGCGCTATCCGCGCTCATTAAACCTGGGGGCTTCTTTAAATAGAAGCTTATTCATGCGGGCTTCATGCCCAACACATGTGTCACACTTCCGCATGTACCTTTTATTCACCATTATATGCATCGATATGACTTAAGTTTTGGCCAAGCTGGGTTGCCTGGCTCCTGTGCTTACCCCTACGTTCCTGATTGTTCGGCTAGGTGGTAAAGGGAGCACCTCTGCGATTGTTACTGCCGGGTCAGCCGGACGTGTACCTCAGACTGGGTGAAGCCGAAAGCTAGCGTTCTTAAGGGAATATTCGGTCTGTGAACTAAAGATGATCTTTTTTTTATCTATCCGCCCCCAGATGTTTTTCCTGCGTTTCTTTCCGCGGCATGGACATGCACCTTAGGGCATGCCTCCCAGGGAAAGGAACCCCTAATGGAACTATTCTCCCTGGAAGATGTTTCTTACTAACCATGTAATATAATATACCTAGTCGGGAACTTGTCTGTTCACGCCCTAATGACCCCTACGCCTGGTCTCCATGCATTCCCCGGTTCCTATATAACCGCATGGGAATTCGGACACACTCTGGACCGTCAGGTCCCGAGGCTGAAGCGAAAAGGTCGGCCATGACAAATGATCTACAATCCAGCTAGAAGGCATTATAAATGTCAATTAAATTACATAGTCATTTTGACTGGTTGTATTCCTCTTCAATACCATCTAACAGGCTGTCTAATTTACAGTCCTGCTGGGAATACTTTGCGGCCAACTCTACTTGGCCGTATACTAAGCTTACAGGGATCTCCTTCCCATCGGGCCCTACAGGACCGACCTCAGCCATGTGGTTGGGGTCAGCCTTTGCGTACCGCGTCTTCACCATGGCCCAGGCCTCCCTAGCACCTTGACGGCAGGCTGATATCTTCCACAATCGGAAGCGCCGCCGTGCTCCCTTTAGCTTCTCTGCAAGCTCTCCAAGACCTTCGGGCATGGAGACGGATGGCCACAGGGCCTGGGCGACGCCTTGCATCGCCTGCCGAACTCGATCGAGCAGTTGCGAGAGCTCGGGAAGAAGGTCACCCGTAGAACCGGGCATCTCCTCTATAGGACGACCTGTTAGCACACCTACAGACATTGCTTTGTTAGTCGACTTCCCCGCCGAACTTTCTTTCAAAAGGTTCGTTCAAGCACTTACTAAATATGCCGCGCCGAAGCCGCTGATTCTCCTTCATGAAGTCTGATAGCTGGGCACGAACATCTTTCAGCTCGACGCCCAGGCGGGTGTTGGCATCTTGGAGATCGTTCTTCTCCCCCATCACCTTTAATAGCACCCTCTCACCAGCCTTTAGCTGGCGTAGGAGGTGTTGCCTTTCCAGATTCAATCCAGCGCCATCTGCAATTTCATTTGTCAGATTCGCACCAAAGCCGTGCTTCGCAAAATACTTATCTTTCGAAGTGTATATTACCAGAGGGGGCTCCTTAGGCTCCCCTGCCGCGGCTAGTGCAGCCTTCAGTTGGTCTTTGCACTCTTCCAGCTCCTTGGACAGTAGGGAATTCTTTTCTGTAAGAACCTGCATATCAAATGATCCTTAAATCAGTTATTCTAACTATTTCAAGTCTCGGGGGCTACTGCTATATATATAATTACCAAAATTTTCTTACCCGTATGTCTTTCACATATTGCTCCATGGCTCTGGCTAGACCATTTTGAGCGGCACGGAGGTGCGCATCTCCCGAGTTGAAGGAATCTAACGCCCCTTGGGAGAAACAAGCGTCGCGAAGAATTGTCCGGCGACGCCTATGGTTCATGGCACTCTCCACCTCAGAGTTGGTGGCACACAACCCGTCCACATCCTCCGTCGGAGGAACGTCTGGCGCGCGCCTTGCGTTCACCTCTGCCTCCGGACCAGGCTTTGGAGCCTGGCTAGTGGAGGCGCGATTGGCAGCCTCTCTGGGTATAGTCCGGCGAGGTCTCTTTCTCCTGAAGAGAGCACGAGTGTCAATGTGCCTCGAAGGTATAACACCTGGGACAAGGGGGCGCGCCATACCTTTGCACTGACGCCTCAGTCCGGACTGCACTTCTTTTCGGCCCACGGGGCCCTACGGCCCCTCGTTGGCTTGTCGCCGCAGGTTCGGCCTTCCGCCATAAAACCTCCCCTGTAAAGTTCGGTTGCAATCAGGAAACTAAACACGAGTGGGCGGACACCTATTCGGGGTACTGGGACTTCGATCTCGGGTACCTGGGGCGTCAGGATTAGCCCTGGGTAATCGGTCGTAATAGCCACCAATGCGTTGTCCTCGCTCAATTGATGGAACACTCCATAATCATCTCCACAGATATGTCCAGATCCTCTTGAGAGGCCGGGTCGAGGGACCGTCCTGGGTCCTCGGGTTGTGGAGGAGGGCTGCTTATTTCCTTAACAGCCTGGCGCAGTTCCTGCGTTAAAGTCGTCAGACTGAATATTTAACAATGGGAATACAAAGTGGATGGACCCGTAAATACGGCCGCTTACCCAGCTCGGGGGATTGTGCATGGAGAATCCACCCTGAGGGTTGACGCAGAGAAATTCCTCCTCTTCTCCCTTATACAAAGTGGACAAGATCTTTAGTAGAGCGGCAGCTGAATCCGTCCCCTTACCACTGTAGCGGGTGGCGTCATCCTCCCCGTTGAAGTCCCACATGGGGTGGCTTCTATACTGAAGCGGCTGCACCCCCCGCATAATGCATTCGGCCATAACCCCGATCATGGTTAGTCCGGAATGGGCTAACAATCTTATTTGGCCCATCAGGTAAATGATGTCCCTGTCACTTTCCCTCTGAGGGCTCCGTGGGCGCCTGCTTAGGGGCTTCTTTAAGGGAGCACTGTTGAATTCAGGGAGGCCGATCCGGACAGGATCCGGCAGCGGGACGTCTTCTATATAGAACCATTTCGAGGACCAGTCTTCGGACGCCTTCTTTGGGGTTTCGGACAGATATCCGGTCCCGGCGATGCGCCACACTTCGGCTCCGCCCACTTGATACATTGACCCCTTCTTGGAACGGGGCACGAGACAAAATAGCTCCTTCCACAGTCCGAAATGAGCTTCAACACCCAAGAACAGCTCGCAGAGGGCTACAAAGCCCGCGATATGCAATACTGAGGCAGGCGTGAGATGATGTAGCTGGAGGCCGTAGAACTCCAGCAGCCCCCAGAGAAATGGGTGGATTGGAAATCCGAGCCCCCTTATTAAGTAAGGGACAAGGCACACCCGCTCTCCTTTGGTGGGATTAGGGGCATTCTCTGCTTGCTCTCCGCCATTGTAGACGGCAAGACCGGCTCGAACCGGGACCATATAGGCCGGGGGGAGAAATCCCTTGGTCTGGAGCGTCACTAGCTCGCTATGCAGGGTGGAACATCTCCCCCAATATCCAGGCTTAGGGCTGGAAGGGCGAGGGGAGGAGTTGCGACGGCTGGCCATGGTGGAATGGACCTTTGTCGGATGCGCTCTGATGAACACTTGCGGGGGGGAGAAGGTGTGGATTGGATCTAAATCCTCGTCCCCTTAAATAGGGCAGCTCATTTAGGCGGCTAGGGGTGTGAATGTAAAAACACTCAGACTTTTCATATTCATTTGACACGTGGGAAGTGGCCATTATTGGGCGTAGAAGCCAAGGAGCACAACATCTACAAGAAACCGGACTTTATTCAAACAGGTACACGGAATTTGGAGGAGAACCCGCCTTGCAATGCCGAAGACAATCTGCGCGCCGGACTCATCGTCATTGAAGCCTGGTTCCGGGGCTACTGAGGGAGTCCTGGATTAGGGGGTGTTCGGATAGCCGGACTATACCTTTAGCCGGACTCCTAGACTATGGAGATACAAGATTGAAGACTCCGTCCCATGTCCGGAAGGGACTTTCCTTGGCGTGGAAGGCAAGCTTGGCGGTATGGATATGCAGATATCCTACCATTGCAACCGACTCTATGTAACCCTAACCCTACCCGGTGTCTATATAAACCGGAGGGTTTTAGTCCGTAGGACAACATACACATCAACAATCATACCATAGGCTAGCTTCTAGGGTTTAGCCTCCTCAATCTCGTGGTAGATCTACTCTTGTACTACCCATATCATCAATATTAATCAAGCAGGACGTAGGGTTTTACCTCCATCGAGAGGGCCCGAACCTGGGTAAAACTTCGTGTCCCTTGCCTCCTGTTACCATCCAGCCTAGACGCACAGTTCGGGATCCCCTACCCGAGATCCGCCGGTTTTGACACCGACGCTCCCCTTCAGCACGGCGGGCCTGTTTGGTGAACTGAAGAGCAAGTGGGGGCTGCGCGGATGGCTCAGCTACACGCCTCTCCGCAACAATCGCTTCATCTCGAATTCGAGCATGAGGGTGATCGTCGGCACGTCCTGGAGAACGGCCCTTGGACACACCGTAAGGATGCATTCCTCATTGTTCCCTTTGATGGACAGGGCAAGGCGTCGGACGTGCCGGTGAACGTCATGTGAACGTCGTGCCAATCTGGGCACGCATCTATGATATACCACCTCTCATGCTCTCGGAGGAGATCGGATGGGCGCTGGGTGGCCTTTTGGGGAAAGTGTTGAGGGTAGATGCTGATAAGTTTGGGAACATTATTTCTGAATTTCTCCGTGTACGGGTAGAACATGATGTAAACACTCCTCTCCTGCGTGAGATCAGTCCTAGAGAGTTAGGGGTGGAGAAACAGATGGACCTAGAGGTCAAGTATGAGAGAGCCCCCCGATTTTGTATGTACTGTGGGCATGTAGGACATGGGGAGAGGGATTGCAGGCTGCCAATAGATGATCAAACAGTGCGGTTCACAGGTGCGATGAGAGCATCGCCCTACAAATCAAGCAAGAACAAGGGAGGATTCGTGGTACCAGATGCGTGCAGTGCCAGACGGTTCTTGCACTTTGGGTCCGAGCTGGATGGGGAGGCATGGACAGCACCGGCCAAGTTGGCCTGGGAGAAACTTGGCAGGGACAAGAGGGTAGTGCACGCTCGCTCACAGGAGATGGTAAGGTACAGGGATATTTCTAATGATGTATTGCTTGACCCGGATGTACAAGCGACGATCGCCGCGGTGAGCGCTCTTAGAGTGAGTGAAGGCCACGGACAGGAGGGTGCAAGGAAAACAAGCATCGGCGAGAACACCGCGACGGCCCCGACACAACCCGTGCTGACCACAGCCTCTACTCCAACCATGGCCTGGGCTGGCGCGAACACTGCACCATATACAACTCCGGTTACCGGGGCGGGGGGCGACATCAACAAAACCCCGCTCGCTCACACCATTGCGGGTGCAGCGACCCCTCCTTATCCGCCAGGTTTTGGACCGAACACGGTCAAGGTCTCACCCGTCGCTGTTGTTGTTGTCATTCCAGGAGACACGGGGGCGAAGACAGGGAAGCTGCAGGTTTCATATGAAGCGGGCAAGGTGGATGGCTTGTCTGTCCAAGACAGAGAGGAGACTGTCCAGATCAGCGATACTGAGAAGACACATGATACAGGTGTAACACCCCGGATATGACTTTCCCAATATGTATTCCAACTCTTGCCGTTTCCGGCCTTAAGTTATTTTATTTTCTCGGGTTCAGGTTTTTGTCTCCGTGTGTTGTTGTCGTTGTCATGCATCTCATATCATGTCATCATGTGCTTTGCATTTGCATACGTGTTCATCTCATGCATTCGAGCTTTTTTCCCGTTGTCCGTTTTGCATTCCGGCGCTCCGTTCTCCTCCGGTGGTCATTTCTACCTTTCTTTTGTGTGTGGGTATTAAACATTTCCGGATTGGACCGAGACTTGCCAAGCGGCCTTGGTTTACTACCGGTAGACCGCCTGTCAAGTTTCATATCATTTGGACTTCGTTTGATACTCCAACGGTTAACTGAGGGACCGAATAGGCCTCGTGTGTGTTGCAGCCCAACACCCCTCCAAGTTGGCCCAAAACCTACCTAAACCCTCTCCATCATCTAGAGCGTTCGATCACGATCGCGTGGCCGAAAACCGCACCTCATTTGGACTCTCCTAGCTCCTCCTATGCCTATATAAAGACCCCCTCTGAAATCCGGATCTCCTTCTTCCCCGAAACCCTAGAATCAGCTCCCCTCGCCGCCGAACGTGTCCGAATCGGGCCAGACACGTCTGCCCGATCCGCCGCCACCACTCAGCTCGTGCCACGTGGCCCATCGCCGCCTCCCTCCGCCGCCGGCCCGGGAAGCCCGGATCGGGCCCCCGCGGCCCAAGCCGGTGCACCGCCCCGCGGCTTCGTCTCCCCCGCGCCCGAGCAACCACCTCGCCGGCCAGCTTCGTCTCCGGCCGATTCCGGCGCCGCCCGGCCCTCCCTGTCGTCGCCCTGCCACGGACGCCCTCGCCGCGCCGCCCATCGCCGACCGGCCGCGTCGTCGCCGTCCCCCTCCTCAGATCCGGCCGGCCCCCCTCCTTCCGCGAGTCCAGCGAGCTCGAAGCTCCGGCCGGCGATCCTCGTCATCCGTGCAACTACAGTAGATCTGGATCTGAGATCCGTTCGGGTTGACTTTTATCCCCAAAACCCTAGTTCATATGCCCTTGTTCATCGTGCTATAACTTTGCATCCGTAACTCCGTTTTGGGCATATAGCATATCAAAATGTTCGTCTCAGAGAGTACATCATTTCATTCCATTGCATCATTTTCATTCGAGTTCATCTTGATGCCCGAAATGCTGTTAGAAGAGAGCTACTTGAGTTAATTGTCAAACCTGCTGCTCCATTTAGTTATTTGTCATTTTTGCCATGATTATTGTGTGCATGATATGCCCATGAGCTCTACATATGTTTTGTTAAGGGTTTTGCCATCTTTCCAGAGGTGCAACCCATGTATTTTTGTGATGTGTGTGGTGACTAGCACAAGCTTGCAAAGTGAGGCACTTGGTAATGCTGATTTCAGGGACTTAGCATTTCCACTAAGTCCTTGACCTGTTTATCTCATGTTGCCATATGTTCATGTTGTTTCCTAGTGATCCGTGCCTCTTTTGAGGATGATCAGTAAGGATGTTTTGTTAATCTTGTAATGCTCTATCCATCCATGTCTTTGTTTGCAATTATGGAGTACCCTAGCTTGAGTCAATCGAGCTCTACTTTTATTACTTCGTGAATCTGGGCAGATTGTCTACTTGTTAGCGATTTTGCCAAGGATGTTGTAGTTGATCCGTGCATGCTATGCTATTGTTCTTGCCATGTCTAGCTTGCTTTTTGTGTATTCTTGATGGGTGTATGCTTAGCTTGTCATGACTTGCTCTCTAGTGAGTGCATCGAGCTCGTAAACATGCCTACTTGATATTTGTTTCAGCATGCTCCAGTTTTCACCAAGTCTGAGAACTGATTATGTTTTTGCCATGTTCACATGCTTGCAATTGTATTTTCTGATCCCTTTTGGCTCAAGGTCACTAAGGGACTTTTGTTACGCTCTTTGAGTAGCTACATGCCATGCTTTACCTTGCCATGTTCAGGTCCTGTAGCATATAGTTTTGTTTCCCCAAAGTGTGCTACCTGATCTGAAATTCCAGACAAGTGTAAATTTCACTAAGTCTGAAATCTGTTTACCATATGCATTTTTGCCATGCTTGTTTGAACCTGTTAATGGTGAATTGGCCGTAGCTCAGTGCTAGACTTTTGTTAATCATCTTGAATGCATCCCTGCCATGTATTTTGATGCCATCTTTGGGTGCTGTAGCATGTTCATCTTGTTGCATTTAAATGGCTACTTGCTGTAAATCGTAGAACGTGGCCATATTTGAATTGCTTGCCATTTCCAAACCGTAACTTCGATTCCGGCGTTCTTTATATCGTTTTCAAGCGATTTCATCTCATATTTCTAGTGGCACACTTGGATTCCCAAGTTGAGGCCAGGTTCATGCATCCCTTGTCAAATCTTGCATATGCATCCCGCATCGCATCCCGCATAGCATACCATCCTTGCATCATATTGTTTGATCCTTGCACGTGGTTGATTGTGTCCTTGTTGCTTGGTTGTCTTGTTTGGGTAGAGCCGGGAGACAAGTTCGCTAACGAGGAGCCCGTTGAGTTTGCTTTCGAGGATCCAGTCAACTCTGACAACTTTGCAGGCAAGATGATCATACCCTCGAAATCACTACTATCTTTGCTTTGCTAGATGCTCGCTCTTTTGCTATGCCAATGCTACGATGCCTACCACTTGCTTTCAAGCCTCCCAAATTGCCATGTCAAACCTCTAACCCACCATGTCCTAGCAAACCGTTGATTGGCTATGTTACCGCTTTGCTCAGCCCCTCTTATAGCGTCGCTAGTTGCAGGTGAAGATTGGAGGCCGTTCCTTTTTGGAACATTATTTACTTGTTGGGATACCATTATATTATCTTGTTATCTTAATGCATCTATATACTTGGTAAAGGGTGGAAGGCTCGGCCTCTCGCCTAGTGTTTTGTTCCACTCTTGCCGCCCTAGTTTCCGTCATATCGGTGTTATGTTCCCGGATTTTGCATTCCTTACGCGGTTGGGTTATAATGGGAACACCTTGACAGTCCGTTTTGAATAAAACTCCTCCAGCAATGCCCAAACTTGGTTTTACCATTTGCCACCTAGCCTTTTCCCTTGGGTTTCGCGGACTCAAGGGTCATCTTATTTTAAACCCCCCCGGGCCAGTGCTCCTCTGAGTGTTGGTCCAACCTAGAGCACCGTGCGGGGCCGTCCCTCGGCAACTTGGGTTACGTTGGCTCCCGTACGCTTAGCTTATCCGGTGTGCCCTGAGAACGAGATATGTGCAGCTCCTATCGGGATTTGTCGGCACAACGGGTGGTGTTGCTGGACTTGTTTTACCATTGTCGGAGTTGTCTTGAAGAACCGGGATAACGAGTCTGATCGGAACGTCTCGGGAGGAGGTCTATTCCTTCGTTGACCGCGAGAGCTTGTCATGGGCTAAGTTGGGACTCCCCTGCAGGGATTTGAACTTTCGAAAGCCGTGCCCGCGGTTATGGGCAGATGGGAATTTGTTAATGTCCGGTTGTAGATAACTTAAACCTTAACTTAATTAAAATGAATCAACTGAGTGTGTTACCGTGATGGCCTCTTCTCGGCGGAGTCCGGGAAGTGGACACGGTGTTGGAGTAATGCTTGCGCAGGTTGCCCTCTAGTTTCTTGCTCGCGCTTTGCCTCCTCTTCTCGCTCTCTTTTGCGAACAGGATAGCCACCATATATGCTAGTTGCTTGCTGCAGCTCCACTTTTATTTACCTTGCCTTACCTATGAGCTTAAATAGTCTTGATCGCGAGGGTGCGAGATTGCTGAGTCCCTGTGGCTCACAGATTACTATTACACCAGATGCAGGGCCTGATGATTCCGCTCCAGGTGACGCGCTTGAGCTCAAGTGGGAGTTCGACGAGGACTCTCAATGTTACTATGTTTCCTTTCCTGATGATCAGTAGTGGTGCCCAGTTGGGGTGATCGGGACCGTGTCGCTTGTTGGGTTATCTTTTATTCTGGCACCGTAGTCGGGCCATGAGTGTTTGGATGATGTAATGTTATTTATGTACTTGATTGACGTGGCGAGTGTAAGCCAACTATGTTATCTCCCCTTTTATTATCTATATATTATATGGGATGTTGTGATGATTGCCTAACTTGCGACATTGCTTTCAATGCGGTTATGCCTCTAAGTCGTGCCTCGACACGTGGGAGATATAGCCGCATCGAGGGCGTTACAACAGGTTTAAAGGTAAAAGCAAAGAGGTACATTAGTCAGTTCAAGGGAAGGAAAGGATCGGGGGATATGGACTCGGTGCTTGGCAAGAGAGCTACAGGCGACATGGCTGCACCAGTTTTGGTCAATACTAGAGAGTCTGTTGTAATATGGGACATGTATAAAAAGCAGAGAGGTGTTGTGGAGGGAAAGGATGAGGGAGAGGCAGGGGTGTTAGGTGGTAAGGAAGCGACCGGTGATGGGGCTACCGGGGAACTGGCGGGCGCGAATGTGAGCGCCCGTCAGGAGGAATGACGATACTCTGCTGGAACTGCCGGGGTTTGGGCCACCCCGGAACAGTTCGGGAACTCGTGTGCCTAGTGCGCACACACCGCCCCTTTGTCGTGTTCATCTCGGAGACACGACAGTGTAAAGAGAGCGTTATGAAAATAAGAGGGAGGCTAGGCCTCAAGCACTGTATCACCCATGATGGTTTTGGCAAAGGTGCCGACATCGCCCTATTTTGGGACGATAGCGTTGAAATAAACTTGCTCTCTTATGGACCGTGTTACATTGATGTGCACATTCGAAATGATCCAAATGGCTTGTTTTGGTGAGGTACCTTTGTGTATGGCGAGCTGAAAGCCCATGAGAGGCATCACATGTGGAGTTTACTTAGAAGAATAAAACACAATTCAGTGAAACCATGGGTGATGATTGGGGATTTTAACGAGACCATGTGGCAAGGAGAACACTTTTCAGCAGCGAAACGATCTGAGAGATATATGAGAAATTTCAGAGATGTCTTGGGGTGGTGTGATCTGCATGACCTTGGATATAGGGGTCCAGACTGGACTTTTGATAACAAATAAGATGGCAGGAAGAAAGTGAGGGCTCGACTGGACAGAGGAGTAGCCTCACCACAATGGTCTGAGCTGTTTCCACAGGCACAAGTTCAACATATTGTAACTTCGAGATCAGATCACTTTCCTTTGCTACTGTCACTGATGATCGAACAACAACCCAGCGGGATCAAGCACTTCAAGTATGAAATGATGTGGGAGAGATCCCAGAATTTGGAGGCCACTGTGAGAGAAGCATGGGGTAATGAACGAGAGAGCTGTTCTCTAGCTGATGTCGCACATAAACTAAAGGGCATACAAAACTCACTGTCACAATGGCCGAAGAAGGACTTTGGTTCAGTTACATGGAACATAAAAAAAGAAAAGAAGACGTCTCAAGGAACTGCTGGAAAGGCCGAACCAGGGAGAAAATGCAAAGATGATAAAGAAAGTGTCGGGTGAGTTAGGTGAACTTCTGATCCGGGAAGAGGTAATGTGGCGGCAACGGTCACGCGCAACTTGGATCAGAGAAGGCGACCAGAATACCAAATTTTTTCATAGGAAAGCTACTTGGCGACAGAAGAAAAACAGGATATCCAAGTTAAAAGATGAAAATGGAGTATGGATAGAAAATAAGACGGCTCTGAACAGCTTAGCCACAGACTTCTTCAAAGAACTATATACGAAAGAGAAGGGTGTTGCACCTTTTGAGCTGTTGGGACTTCTACCACGGAGGGTACAGGATGAGATGAACAAAAAGTTGACCCAAGAGTTTACTGAAAAGGAAATAAGTGATGCCCTCTTTCAGATCGGGCCCCTCAAGGCACCGGGTCCGGACAGCTTCCCGGCTCCTTTCTTCCAACGAAACTGGGAAGTGATGAAGAACGATGTGATTACGGCCGTGCGGATTTTTTTTTAAACGGGATCATGCCCGAAGGGATCAATGACACATCCATTGTACTTATTCCTAAGGGGAAGAATCCGCAATGTCTAAAAGATTTCCGCCCAATAAGCCTCTGCAACGTAATTTACAAGGTTATTTCCAAATGCTTAGTTAATCGCTTGCGACCACTGTTAGATGGATTGATTTCGGAGACCCAAAGCGCTTTCATTCCGGGGAGGCTGATCACTGACAACGCCATCATAGCTTTCAAATGTTTTCACAAGATCCAGCATAGCAAAAATCCCCGTGACACGCATTGTGCCTACAAATTAGACCTCGCCAAAGCATATGACAGGGTGGATTGGGACTTTTTGGAGGGTGCTATGGAGAAGTTGGGTTTCAATGCGCTTTGGATAAGTTGGGTAATGAAATGTGTAAAATCAGTCCGTTTTTCAGTGAAAATGAATGGAGAAGTACTCGAACCTTTCATCCCCTCGAGAGGACTCCGGCAAGGTGACCCACTAAGCCCTTATTTATTTTTGTTCGTTGCTGATGGGCTTGCTACCATTTATAATAATGAGGTTCGAGGAGGGAACTTGTCTCGGTGAAGGTGGCTCGCAATAGCCCGGGGATATCAAACTTACTGTTTGCGGATGATAATTTGGTGTTCTTTAAAGCTTCCTGTGACCAAGCCAGAATAGTGAAAAGCACCCTCAATATGTTCCAGAGATGTACAGGCCAACTCTTAAGCAGCAGCAAGTGTTCCATTTTATTCAGTGAGAGTTGCCCTAGTGCTTTGCAAGATGAAATCAAGGCGATCCTAGCTTGTGACTCCTCTATGTTCGAAAGCAAGTACCTGGGGCTCCCAACCCCGGAGGGTAGAATGAAAGATGAGAAGTTCCAGCCTATAATGGACAGATTCTTGAAAAGGTGTAGCGATTGGGATGGAAGACATATGTCTTTTGCTGCGAAAGAGGTGCACGTCAAAGCAATTGTTCAAGCGCTGCCAACCTTTGCTATGGGTGTTTTCAAGTTCTCAGTGGGCTTCTGCGAGAAGTACGAGCGTTTCATTAGGGAATTCTAGTGGGGAGAGGAGGAGGGACAAAGGAAAGTTCACTGGATGGCGTGGGAACATATGATTAAGCCGAAGAGAGCAGCAGGGATTGGCTTTCGTGACATGCAAATTTTCAACCAAGCTCTCTTAGCGAGACAAGGTTGGCGCCTCATCCAGAATCCAGACAGCTTGTGTGCGAGGGTTTTGAAATCCAAATACTATCCAAAAGGTGATCTACTGGATACCGTCTTCTCCTCTGACGCTTCCCAAGCATGGAGAGGTATAGAGCATGGTCTAGAACTGCTGAAGAAGGGCCTGATTTGGAGAGTGGGAAATGGGAAGAAAATCCAATCCAAAGAGATCAATGGGTTCCTAGGAAGAGTGGGCTGAAGATTACCACTTTCAAGAGGCGATCAAGATTACAGTGGGTGAATCAGCTAATGAAGAGAGGAGGAAATGAATGGGATGAGGACTTGATCCACCAATTATTCCATAGATATGATGCGGAAGAAATTTGCAAAATTAAAACTCCAAGGAATGAGGTGGATGATTGTGTTGCTTGGCATGAGGAAAGAACGGGGATTTTCTCTGTCCGGAGTGCTTACAAGCTGGGAGCTAACATAAAACAGCTCGGCAATATGAGGGCATCCAGCTCTGGAACTGAAGCGGACAACAGAGGCTTTTGGGACATGATCTGGAAAGCAAAAGTCCCAGAAAAAGTTAAGATCTTTGTGTGGCGGGTGGCCATTGAAACCCTCCCCACAAAGAAGAATAAATGGAAACGAACTATTGAGACTGACAGTGTCTGTACGATCTGCGGGAGGGAAGAGGAAGATGAGTTCCATGTTGTCATCAAGTGCACCAAAGCACGAGCGATCAGAGAGGAAATGCGAAAGCATTGGAACTTGCCGGCGGAGAATCAATTTCGTTTTACTGGAAACGATTGGCTTCAGAATCTTCTGGGCAAACATACTGCCGATGTACGTAGCAAAACCATGCTCCTGTTATGGAGGACCTGGTGGCTCCGTGATGATTGCATTCATGGGGAGGGCAAAGCAACGATAGGACATCCGTGATGATTGCATCCATGGGGAGGGCAAAGCAACGATAGGACAGTCCGTCCAGTTCCTAGCTAAATATGCTACAGAGATTGGAATTAGTGGATCAGTGAACCACCCTTACTCCGACACATACCACCTGATGGGAGACCAAGGCGCACATGTTATAGACACGAGGCGCGAGGAAATCAGAAGAGGGAAGCTACCTTGGGGGCAGAATATGAAGTGTGACAGTGTGGACAGTGCTGACGTAGCTGGGCATGCATTCCATCCGGGTGCGCCAAGGGAGGAACAAAGACAGACAACGGGGAGCCTGTGGGAACCACCTGATGCGGGCATCTGGAAACTGAATTCAGACGCATCTTTCCTTCCAAGACACCGGGGATACTTCGGCGGGAATTATTGTTAGAGATCACCGGGGTGTGGTTGCTTTGGCTTGTGGACAACGACCCTCCATGAGGATATGTTGTTTGGTCTCGGCGTTCTGAAGAAATATTACAATGGTCCTGTATGTGTGGAATCTGATTGTGCTACAGTCCCATCTTTACTGCACAGCACATCTTGTAATCAGTCTGCGCTTTTCCCCCCGGTTACGGACATCAGGCACCTGACAAAAGTGTTCAAGGAAGTAAGCTTCAAAGCAGTTAAAAGGTCCAGCAACATGATGGCACATGAGCTAGCCGCTCTCGCTAGGAGACAATGACAGTTTTTTACTTTCGGAAATGTTCCTCCAAACCTCAGAGATATCCTCATGGAGGATTGTAATCCTAGTCCGTGAGTAATATAACTTGTGGCTGGCTTTTTCTCAAAAAGATAAAAAAAATTCTAGATGAGCTTGACCATTGACTTTACAAGTAATCATCGTGGAAAAGCATAAACATTCCCCTACCAACCATTCGAGCAACATCGATCCAAGCTGCCATGGCCGCCGTGCTCCCGATCTGCCTGCTTCTCTTTCTTCTCCTCGCCATCTCGCTCACCCTCTTCAAATCCAGGCGCCCAGCGCCTCATCGTGGCCCCGGCGGCAGGGCCGTGCGGCTCCCGCCGGGGCCGTGGGCGCTGCCGGTCATCGGCCACCTGCACCACCTCGCCGGCGCTCTCCCACACCGTGCTTTGCGCGACCTCGGGCGGCGCCACGGCCCGCTGATGATGCTCCGCCTTGGCGAGCTCGACGCCGTGGTCGCGTCGTCCCCTGACGCCGCGCGCGAGATCATGAAGACCCACGACGCCTCCTTCGCATCCAGACCTCTGACTTCCATGCAGCAGATGGCGTACGGCGACGCCGAGGGCCTCATCTTCGCGCCCTACGGCGACGCGTGGCGGCAGCTTCGCAAGATATGCACCGTCGAGATCCTCAGCTCCCGCCGCGTCCAGTCCTTCCGCCCCGCCCGCGAGGAGGAGCTCGGGCGCCTCCTCCGCTCCGTCGCGGCGGCTTCTGCCTCGTCTTCGCCGGTGAACCTGAGCGAGCGCATATCGGCGTACGTCGCTGATTCTACGGTGCGCGCCATCGTCGGCGGCCGGTTCAAGCAGCGGGACACGTACCTGAAGATGCTGCAAGAGGGACTCAAAATCGTGCCCGGGATGACCCTTCCCGACATTTTCCCCTCCTCGCGCCTCGTGCGGCTCCTTAGCAGCGTCCCCGGCAGGATACAGCGCCATAGCCAAGGCATGAAGCTGTTCATGGACACCATCATCCAGGAGCACCAGGAGAACAGAGGCCCGGGCGGTGACGGCGACAAAGAAGACTTGCTCGACGTGCTCCTGAGACTCCAAAAGGAAGCGGACTCCCAGTATCCACTCACCACTGACAACATCAAGACCGTCATGCTGGTAAGCCCCGCTTTTGCGAAATCGCCGTGCTAGAAATTCCTCTCCGAAACTCCTTGATCAATTAGCTCCTCTGTTTCTTGATGTCGTTGTTAGGACATGTTTGGCGCCGGCAGCGAGACGTCGGCGACGACGCTGCAGTGGGCGATGGCGGAGCTGATACGGAACCCGCGGGTTATGCGGAAGGCGCAAGACGAGGTCCGGCAGCAACTCGCCGGGCACGGCAAGGTGAAGGAGGCCGACCTGACAGATCTGCGATACCTTGGGTTTGTCACCAAGGAGACGCTGAGGATGCACCCGCCGGCGCCACTTCTGCTGCCACGCAGGTGCGGGAGCCCGTGTCAGGTTCTGGGCCTGGACGTGCCGGAGGGGGTCATGGTGATCGTGAACGCGTGGGCGATCGGCATGGACCCGGTGCACTGGGACGCGCCCGAGAAGTTCGCGCCGGAGCGGTTCGAGCAGAACCGGAGGGACTTCAAGGGGGCGGACTTCGAGTTCGTGCCGTTCGGCGGCGGGAGGAGGATATGCCCCGGCATGGCTTTCGGGCTGGCGCACGTGGAGCTCGCACTGGCGGCGCTGCTGTTCCATTTCGACTGGGAGCTGCCAGGCGGGGTGGCGGCCGAGGATCTGGACATGACGGAGGAGTTTGGTGTCACGGCACGGCTCCGGTCTGACCTTGTCGTGGTTGCCGTCCCTCGCGTCGCCGTGGCCACGGAGTAAACGCACTTTTGGTGATGTGCATCCTATATTCGTTGATCTTGTGCGAGTTGATTAGCCCATCGTGCTCGCGTGGCATGACAGGGTGACACCAGGCCCTTTGTCAATGAGTAGGTTGAGCTGGAGTGATGCTTTTTTGCAGAAACACCCCTGAATTAATAACAAATCTTGTAAAAACATGAAAAGCCACTACATGTCTCTATGACGGTTGGGCCCCACCCACCAGGAAACAACACAAAGGGCAAATTAGTATGAAAAATAACGGGTACAATGCATCATAAGTCCTAAAACTACCGAAGGTGTGTCAGTTTAGTACTATAACTTTAAAATTGTAGTTTTACTTTCTAAAACTATTGGAGGTGTGTCAGTTTAGTCCTATAACTTCAAAACTACAGTCTTGGGTCCCAAAACTATGTAAGTTTGTCCATCTCAAGTTCTAAACTTGCATGTCCAACATTGACCCGCCAACGTGTCGCTTTGAGATGCTTGGACTGTTGCAGAACGGTCATCTCAGCCTCACACCGCAGTAGCAGATCGCACAACATCCAATTGCTACCCACCGATGGCTCGTGTTACGGTTGTGTCACTCTCGCGAACCTTTGCGCCAACTTTGCAGCTTCCGCGCACTCCTTCGTGTTATCGACCAGCGGCGACAATTCCCGACTCGTGGCCATGCTCGTGCCCAAACAACAACCTTCACGACCAGCTCTACGCCAAGGGTGCCATGAGAGAGGGGGTTGGCTTCCTCCATCCCGATTGGCTCGGGGTCTTCCCGATGGACGCACTAAGGGAGAGGGATGTCATCCTCCATTTTGACTAGCTCGGGGTCTCCCCGACGAGCACGCCAAAACTCTCGGCGAGGCTGCCCTGTGGCTCATGGCCACATAGGTGGTGGGCGGGCATATTGGAACATGCACTACAATATGAAAGCGTATAAACCACTTTTTGGAAAGTCAACACATATAAAGGGCTCATTTTGAAAGCGTGCAACATAGATGTTAGCCATGCAAACTTAGAACCTGAGATGAACAAATTTACATTGTTATGGGACGAAAAACTGTTGTTTCGAAGTTATAAAACTAAACTGACACACCTTCAATAGTTTTCAGTATCCAAAGCTGTAGTTTCGAAGTTATATGACTAAACTGACACATCTCCCATAGATTTAGGATTTATAATGCATTTTACTCAAAAATAACATGCACGAGGTTCGAACCCGCGATCTCCTTCTACAAAGGCGGTTGTGCAAGCCAAAGACACGTTCAATTTGTTGTCCACTCGTGATAACGAAGCTTAATGACCTATAGAACAACACACACACACACACCAAGTTAAATAGGCTGCAGTCACTTTAGCCCTTTTCATTTTTTTTTATTTTTTTTAATTTGGTGAAAATATGTGAATTATAATGAGAGTAAAAAATAAAGATAAAATTTTTGTGTGTTATACGAATCAAAACAAAATAACTTATTTGAAAGAATGCTCGTGTAACTATACAAAATATTAACGTTTTACCTGAAAAATGAATTATAAATTAAATAATATGAACAATGGGATGTAGTAACTGCGGCCCATTTAAGCCCCTTGCGCGTGTTGGTGTATAGAACATTAGGCCTACTTATCTTAGATTGGCATTAAATTTGAATTGGTTCGGTTGCTACCACAACCAGGTTTTTTGATGTGGTCTCTGGTTTGAACCCGCGTTGACACTATTTTTTTTACATATGAACTTTCCCTTCGTACTGTTCACGCCCAACCGTCATAGAGATGTATAATGGCATTTCTTGGGCTTTTTACAAGATTTGTTATTAATTCAGGGGTGTTTAAAAAAGCATCACTCCAGCTCCGCCCAGTCATTGACAATGGGCCCGGCGCCACCCTGTCACGCCACGCGAGCTGCATATATGGCTACATACGAGAATCGAACCATGCATGCACCTTGAGACAAGTTCCGACACCAATTTTTCGGATTTTTAACTTGTGGCACCAAACTGCACATGCTGTGCAACTTCATTTAACACTGATGCATTTAACTAAAAAAGGATCGTGGGGTTCGCCCAACCAGACATGTCACCCCTAATCAAGAGAATGAGACAGTTTGGCTAGCCTATCAGCATCTGTATTGGCAGCTAGTCCTTCAAAGGTGAATTAGCAGTTAAACGTTGCCACGCTCATCTTGATCCCATTGATAATCGAGCCATACCTTCCATGAGTACCTCTGCTGATGTCATTCACCATTAGCTTGAAGATCCTCAGCGAGGGATAAGGCTTCACGGCATGCGACAACTTTCAAACATGCCACATCGAGTACACCATGAACCACCAGGGAAGAGCTTCCCAAGAATTTTCCAAATTCATTCCGGGAGACTGCAACCACCGATCCTCCTCTCGTGGATCTCGCAGTCCTGGCGTCAACATGGATTTTAGCATAACCCATGGGGAGGTGCTTTAGGTATTGTATGAGCAGCCCTTGGCGCGACCTATGCTTGTGTAGCTTTTTTAGGAGTGGCATCAACCTCTATTATGGACTTGTAGATAAACTGATGAGTGGTCGAAGGGCTTTGGAAGATTTCCTCATGGACCGCTTTCCTCCTAGACCACCAACTCACAACGTCATTACCACCTAGACAAATTCCTCATGTGATAAAGTCTCAATCATGGGAAAAAGCCATTGCTTGGCACTTGGTCCTGTAGTCCCACAAAGATGATCTACAAGTTCTCCATCAACAAGTGCCCACACGTACCTGGCCATCAAGAATTCAAGCAAGGAGTGCCTTCAAGAGTCCTCAGCTCCACACAATCTGCACACGCTCGTAGTCGTCATATTCCAGTGTGCTCTCACATCTTCAGCGGGTAGGGAGTGTTCAGAAAGCCTCCATAAGAACATACAGATCTGTCTGGAACCATGGTCTTCCTTTATCCCTTGCACGAGACAGTCTACCATTGAGTACACTGCTATGCAAGAATCAACAGTTTTAGTGGACCCCAGCTGCTCAAGAGGCGTTTGAAGCTTCAAAAATTACACTAATCTCAGCTCCAACTCTTGCATTGCCAGACTTCACGAAACCCTTTATCGCAGAGATAGACGCGTGTGTACAGTGTAGGAGCAGTTCTACAACGGGAAGGACATCATATTGCCTATCTCAGTAAGGCCATAGGTCCCAGAACAAGAGGGCCTTCCCCATATGAAAAGGAGTATCTAGCGATGGTGCTATTCATGGGTCAATGGAGAACATACCCGCGGTTTTCTGAATTCATCATTAAGACAGACCAAAAAAGCCTAATTCACCTACAAGAGCAATGGCTACACACTCCATGACAACAAAAAGCCTTCACGAAGTTGTTCGGACTACAATATCAGATACAATATAAAAAAGTGTTGAAAACAGTGTTGCCGATGCATTGTCTCGAAGACCTTTGCAAGCAACATAGTAGTTGAACTCAATGTCAGTATGTCGACCAACATGGCTCTTAGAGGTCACACAAGGTTACAAACAAGAACCAAAATCAGAACAACTCATTAATTAATTGGCTTTAGCACCAGTAGCCAATGGCAAGTTCACCTTCCACCAAGGAGTGCTTAGGTTTCAGGCATGAGTGTGGTTAGTCAACAATCCGAAGTTACCAAATCAAATCATGTGTGCCCTGCATGATAGCTTGTGGGCGCCCACTAGGGGTATCCGGCTACAGATAGCAGGATCAAGCAGTTGTTTGCATGGTCGGGGATGAAAGCTCACATCAAAGAACATGTGCAAACGTGCCAAATTTGCCAGCAGGCAAAACCCGATCGATCACTATACCTAGGTTTGCTTCATCCTCTACCCGTCGCTAATGTTGTTGGGACGGGGTCTCTCTTGACTTCATCGAAGGATTACCAATTTCTGGAAGAGCAAACCGTATCTTGGTGGTGGTTGACACATTTTCCAAGTATGCCCACTTTCTGCCAATCTCAGATCCGTATATAGTTCAACGGATGGCACAACTGTACATTGAGAACATATACAAGTAATGGCATGCTAGAAGCCTTGGTCTTTGACAGGGTTGCAATATTTATGAGCAAAGTGTGGCAAGCAATCTTCACCTTGCAAGGAGTAGAACTGAAAATGAGTTCAGCATACTATCCTCAAACGGATGGGCACACGGAATAGGTCAATTAGTGCCTGGAGACGTATTTAAGATGTTTTGTTCAGAGCAGACCAAAAAATGGAGCAACTGGTTGGCTCTAGCTGAATTCTGGTATCGCACGGCTTTCCGTTCAACTCTGGGCAAAACACCATTCTTGGTGGTTTATGGAAAGGAGCCGAGGCAGTTGGGCATCACAGCAGAATAGAAGACACAAATACCTGAACTAAACGCATAGTTAGAAGAGACAACAAATGTAGGATGTGCTACAACAACATTTGACTTTGCGAAGCAAATTATGAAAGATTAGGCTGACAAGAAAAGTTCCTAGCACGAGTTCCAAGTGGGGGATCAAACCTTTCTCAAGCTTCAACCATACATATCCAAAGATCAGTGGCTGGTCGGGCTAATCACAAATTTAGCTTCAAGTTCTTTGGAGCTTTCCCGGTGATCAGGCGCATCAATGCAATCACTTACGAACTCAAGTTGCCGGGGGTCCTCAATTTTCCTGATATTCCACGTTTCATAGCTCCGCCAGGCTTTGATCCTAGGTACAAATGTGTCATCTCATTTTCCTGCAGTTTCGGGTGTGCCCAATACTCCGGTGGAGATCCTGGATCATCGTTGGCGCCGCGGCGCACGCAAGGTTCGCGAACAAGGCCTCATACGCTGGCAAGACGAAGTGGCGACACAAGAAACATGGGAGACCTCGAAGATATAAAGTGTCGTTTCCCACAAGCTCCGCCTTAGGGTCAAGACAGTTCTGAAGAAAGAGGGGATGTTAGCAACCTGACAAGTGGAGATGCATTCACGCCAAGGTCAGGAGAGGAAGAGCAACCGGCACAAGAGAGAAAAGAGGCATAACCACAAGTTTAAAAGGCTGCAGTGGGTATCCTACATGTTTGGGCCTATGGTCCAATAAATGTGGGGGCCGGCTAGGTGTCAGGTGGTTGGTTTTATATTTTGGGCTAGTCACCTTTTTGTTCCTTTGCACACTTGCTACACTTGCTGACCAGGCCTTCCATTCTGAGCTAACTGCATCTCTTCTCCGGGATTCATCCCATTCCAAGAATGCATGGATGTGACAGCTACACTAGCGGCTTAGAGCATCTCCAGTCGTTCGCCCCCAGGGGCTTGAAATAGCGCCGCCCTGGTGGCGCGCTGGCTGAAAAAACGGCGTGGGGCGATCGGGTTCCCAACCGCCGCCCCCAGGTCACCCCCAGGCGCTGTTTTTAAAGGTTTTAAAAACACACTCGGCCGAAATTCGGCCAAACACGACACAGATTCCACGAAATTAGGCGTTCCATCGTTTTTTACATATTGAAAACATAAATCTAAAACAAAATAGAAAAACTACTACTACTACTGTCGCGCCACCGCTGCCCGCGCCCGCCGTGCCGCGCCGCATACATGCCGAAGAGCTTGATGAAGGCGCTGTAGTCGCCTCCGTCGTCGTCGTCCTCCTCCTTCTTCACGTCGCCACCGTCCCTGCTGGACCCCTACCCGGGGTCACCTTGGTGGCGGCGGCTCGTCGTCGCTGTCCTTGAGGACGATGACATCGCCCTCGCCGCGGCCAGGGCGCCGAGAGGCGATCTCCTCTAGGGCGTGACGCTGGCACTCCATCTCCAGCCGGGCCCAGTCCTCACGTGCCCACTTGATGGCAGCCTCGTCGGCGGCGGCCATGTCCTCATGCTCGCTCTTCATGGCGACGAGGCCCAGCTCCGTCTTCGGCTTGACGAGGCGGGGGGAAAGAGCAGAGGAGGCACGACCACCCTTGTTGATGACAGGGCGCCGCCGCGGGTGCCCCGACTGAGCGGCATCTCCACGGGCTCGGCCTTGACGCTGGCAAGCGTCGACAAACCGGAGGAGCGGGAGCAGGAGGAGGAAGAGAACCCTCCCTCCATGCGCCTCGTTAGCCAAGGGTTGCCACTGCGGCGGGGGACCGGCACCGGGGCCGCCGGGTACTCGAGCGTCGGCTCATTGCCACCCTCGAGGCGCTCGAGGACGAAGTGGGGCGTGCGCCCGGGGATGCCCCTGAAGGAAATATGCCCTAAAGGCAATAATAAAGTTGTTATTTATATTTCCTTATATCATGATAAATGTTTATTATTCATGCTAGAATTGTATTAACTGGAAACTTAGTACATGTGTGAATACATAGACAAACAAAGTGTCACTAGTATGCCTCTACTTGACTAGCTCGTTGAATCAATGATGGTTATGTTTCCTGACCATAGACACGAGTTGTCATTTGATTAACGAGATCACATCATTAGAAAATGATGTGATTGACTTGACCCATCCGTTAGCTTAGCGCGTTGACCGTTTAGTTTGTTGCTATTGCTTTCTCCATAACCTATACATGTTCCTATGACTATGAGATCATGCAACTCCCAAATACCGGAGGAACACTTAGTGTTCTATCAAACGTCACAACATAACTGGGTGACTATAAAGATGCTCTACAGGTGTCTCCAATGGTGTTTGTTGAGTTGGCATAGATCAAGATTAGGATTTGTCACTCCGAATATTGGAGAGGTATCTCTGGCCCCTCTTGGTAATGCACATCACTATAAGCCTTGCAAGCAATATAACTAATGAGTTAGTTGCGGGATGATGCATTACGGAACGAGTAAAGAGACTTGCCGGTAACGAGATTGAACTAGGTATTGAGATACCGACGATCGAATCTCGGGCAAGTAGATGACAAAGGGAACAACGTATGTTGTTGTGCGGTTTGACCGATAAAGATCTTCGTAGAATATGTAGGAACCAATATGAGCATCCAGGTTCCACTATTGGTTATTGTTCGGTGATGAGTCTTGGTCATGTCTACATAGTTCTTGTAACATCCCAAATTTTCAATTTGGAATGTTATACATTAGATCATCATTGCATATCATGTTTTATTGCATTTTGGTTGATCCTAGAAATTCTAGGCAACTCAAGGACCTAGGGAGAGAGTTGGGGATTTCGTCATTTTCATATTTGAGTTCTTCTCGAATTTTGAAAAGAGGATCGTTTGATTTTAATTATTTTTCTCTGAAATATTTCTTTTATAAAAAAAATAAAAGAGAGAGGATAAAATGACTTCCTCAAAATAAAGAAATATCAGGGATTTAATATTAAAATCAAATAAGATTTTTATTCGGAGTTTTATCGCTATTTTATTTGAATTAGGAAAAATATGCGTTTTTCAAAATTGCATTTTAGGCCCAAATAAATGTTTACCTTGTCCGCCTTATTTTTAGAGGATGGGGAAAATTTATTTCGGGATTTTTGGAGTCCGTTTAGTATTTCTTTTCTTTCTTTTTTCTGCACGTCGAAATTATTTAAAAAAAAGGCAAACCGACTTAGGGCTGTTTTCGGCCAGGACTCTTCGGGCCGGCCCCTTAAAAGCCGCACCCCCCGCAGCCCACCAGCCCCGCCCCAAACCCTAACCCTAAGCCGCCGCCACGCCGCCTCGCCGAAGCCGCCGCCGCCCACCCGCCGCCCCTCGCTGGACTTGCAGGAGGTAGCGCTGCCGCCGCTGGTTTTCCGGTTTTCTTTGGAAAACCGTATGGTTTTTTTAGATCCGTGGTTTTTTTTTTATTTTTTTAGATCCGTTTTATATTTTTCGGTTTAGTTATTTAGCGGACGTTCGTCCGTACGTTCGTTTTTACGAACGGTTTTTCATCGTTTAGCCGCAGACAGCGAACATTCGTTCGTTAGCATGTTCGTCAGTTTTTTTTTCTCGGATTTTCCGCGATTATTTTCGATCGCAATTTCTGATCTGATTTTCGTTCTAGTATAACTTTTCGCTCGTTTATCGGAATCAGGCGATCCAAGCGCCTAGAGTTTCGTCTCGAAACCCTCTTTCCATTTAACCAACTTAAAAAAAATTTTGCTACTGTAAAATTTGACCTTAGTCCAGATTAGTAAACGAAGCTTGTTTCTCTCGCCGTTTGAGTTTTGTTGCTTCGTTTGATTCGATTCTTTTTGCAAACCGGAGTTCTTAAGTTGAACTTTCTAGTTAGATCTCCTATTTGAGTTTTACCCATGCTTTTGCTTGATTTCTTATTGTGTGCTTGTTTGATTGCGATAGAGTACCCGGAGTGTGAAGCGTGCTACATCGAGTCTCTAGGTTTCGCGGATCATCAGCAAGGCAAGTAACACTTTGATCATACCTCTTACTACCCAGTTTTCATTGCATTAGATCAACCCTCAAACATTGCATGGTTAGGATCTGAATTAAATTGTGGGGTTTGGGAAGTAGATGAGGTAGTACCTATTCACTTGTTTATTATCAAACCCTGGGAGTTACTTCTACGTTGCTTATATTGCCATGCTATGCTCGTAGACGTGGATTGGGTTTGAGTGTATTCATGACAGATATGAGATTGCTAAATTAATGTTTACTTAAGGTGGCAACTTTAATATACATCTGAGTGGATTGAGGCACCTGGGGAACCCAGTGATTGCCTATATTTTTGGAAATCCTGGGGTACCGTGTGATTCTCCTATGGACCGCCACCCAGGCTCAAAGGGATCATAAGATTATTCATACTGAAAACTTCCGTGTGCAGCCACATGCCATTATGGGCTCTGGCATAGTTGAGTAAGTTGTGGGAAACCTTTC
This sequence comes from Triticum urartu, assembly GCF_056163025.1. Classification (NCBI taxonomy): domain Eukaryota; kingdom Viridiplantae; phylum Streptophyta; class Magnoliopsida; order Poales; family Poaceae; genus Triticum; species Triticum urartu. Next base: position 190,717,139 of record NC_141878.1, on the reverse strand, counting down.
CATGATGGGCTAGCAGATGTAGGGGATTGTAGGTGTACCGGCCTATCTATCGGTTAAGGAGACCTCTTCGGAAAGACTGTGTCTCGGTCATCCGTTTCTCAAACACCATGTAGTGCGAGAACTCTAACGAAGGAGATCGAGTCTTGTGGGGAAAAGTGCACAAACCTCTCCAGAGTGTACAAACTAATCATGGTTAGCCGTGTCCCCGGTTATGGACATCTTGAGTATTTGGTTCTTGGATTATCATGTGCATCTCATCACTCTTAATATAATTTGATTGGGTTTAATGATGATTATTTTTAATTGGGATTGAGTTGGGTGAACCTTCTCAATGTTTAACAACCACCATGATAGTTAAATGAAATTTATTTCTTTGCAGTAGGGAAAAATTGGCTTTTCACAAAACATTTAACCTTACAGCCTCCACCAAACCATATATGCATGTAGTGATAGCATTATTCCGTTCATTACTCTCTTGTGTTACATTGCCAGCATATTCTATGTGCTGACCCGTTTTTTGGGCTGAAACGTACCATGTTGCAGACTTTTCAGATGACGAGTAAGGAGCCTTAGGTCGTGGTCTTTCACTCAGTGATGCCGTTGGAGTTGATGGACTCACTTTATCTTCCAAGCCTTCCGCTGTTATCGTATTAGATGGTCTTAAGCCATATTTATTGTAATAAGTTCTCTTTTGAGACATTCGATGTAATAAGTGTGTGATTGCCACTCTGTTATAAATCCTTCAGGTACTGTGTGTGTCAGCATTACCGATCCAGGGATGACACTTATACACAGAGATCAGACTGTTTGAGGTCTGGTCGCTACAGTTCTCGAACCCGTAGGGTCTGCACGCTTAACGTTCGGTGACGATCGGTATTATGAGTTTATGTGTTTTGATGTACCGAAGGTAGTTCGGAGTGCCGGATATGATCACGGACATGATGAGGAGTCTCGAAATGGTCGAGACATAAAGATCGATATATTGGAAGCCTATGTTTGGACATCGGAATGGTTCCGGACGAGTTCGAGCATTTCCGGAGTACTGGGAGGTTACCAGAACCCCCCGGGGAGTATATGGGCCTTATTGGGCCTTAGTGGAATAGAGGAGAGGAAGGGAAAAGGTGGGAGGCGTGCCCCCTAGCCCAATCCAAATTGGGTGGGGGCCGTGTTGGGGAACATAGTAATTTAAAAAAATTTCCTACGCACACGCAAGATCATGGTGATGCATAGCAACAAGAAGGGAGAGTGTTGTCCACGTACCCTCGTAGACCGAAAGCGGAAGCGTTAGCACAACGCGGTTGATGTAGTCGTACGTCTTCATGATCCGACCGATCAAGTACCGAATGCACGGCACCTTCGACTTCTGCACACGTTCAACTCGATGACGTCCCTCGAACTCCGATCCAGCCGAGTGTTGAGGGAGAGTTTCGTCAGCACGACGGCGTGGTGATGATGATGATGTTCTATCAACGCAGGGCTTCGCCTAAGCACCGCTACAGTATTATCGAGGTGGACTATGGTGGAGGGGGGCACCACACACGGCTAAGAGACGATCAACTTGATCAACTTGTGTGTCTAGAGGTGCCCCCCCTGCCCCTGTATATAAAGGAGCAAGGGGGGAGGCGGCCAGCCTAGGAGGAGGGCGCGCCAAGGGGGGAGTCCTACTCCCACCGGGAGTAGGACTCCTCCTTTCCTTGTTGAAGTAGGAGTGAAGGAAAGAGGAGGAGAGGGAGAAGGAAAAGGGGGCTGCACCCCTTGTCCAATTCGGACCAGAGGGGGGGCGCATGCCTCCTTCCTTTTGGCCTCTCTCCTCTATTCCCGTATGGCCCAATAAGGCCCATATACTCCCCGACGAATTCCCGTAACTCTTCGGTACTTCGAAAAATACCCGAATCACTCGGAACCTTTCCGAAGTCCGAATATAGTCGTCCAATATATCGATCTTTACGTCTCGACCATTTCGAGACTCCTCGTCATGTCCCCGATCTCATCCGGGACTCCGAACTCCTTCGGTACATCAAAACATATAAACTCATAATATAACTATCATCGTAGCGTTAAGCGTGCGGACCCTACGGGTTCGAGAACTATGTAGACATGACCGAGACACGTCTTCGGTCAATAACCAATAGCGGAACCTGGATGCTCATATTGGCTCCCACATATTCTACGAAGATCTTTATCGGTCAGACCGCATAACAACATACGTTGATCCCTTTGTCATCGGTATGTTACTTGCCCGAGATTCGATCATCGGCATCTCAATACCTAGTTCAATCTCGTTACCGGCAAGTCTCTTTACTCGTTCCGTAAGACATCATCTCGCAACTAACTCATTAGTTGCAATGCTTGCAAGGCTTAGGTGATGTGCATTACCGAGAGGGCCCAGAGATACCTCTCCGACAATCAGAGTGACAAATCCTAATCTCGAAATACGCGAACCCAACAAGTACCTTCGGAGACACCTGTAGAGCACCTTTATAATCACCCAGTTATGTTGTGACGTTTGGTAGCACACAAAGCGTTCCTCCGGTAAACGGGAGTTGCATAATCTCAGTCATAGGAACATGTATAAGTCATGAAGAAAGCAATAACAACAAACTAAACGATCAAGTGCTAAGCTAACGGAATGGTTCAAGTCAATCACATCATTCTTCTAATGATGTGATCCCGTTAATCAAATGACAACTCATATCTATGGTTAGGAAACATAACCATCTTTGATCAACGAGCTAGTCAAGTAGAGGCATACTAGTGACACTCTGTTTGTCTATGTATTCACACATGTATTATGTTTCCGGTTAATACAATTCTAGCATGAATAATAAACATTTATCATGATATAAGGAAATAAATAATAACTTTATTATTGCCTCTAGGGCATATTTCCTTCAGTCTCCCACTTGCACTAGAGTCAATAATCTAGTTCACATCACCATGTGATTTAATACCAATAGTTCACGTAATCATGTGATTAACACCCATAGTTCACATCGACATGTGACCAACACCAAAAGGGTTTACTAGAGTCAATAATCTAGTTCACATCGCTATGTGATTAACACCCAAAGAGTACTAAGGTGTGATCATGTTTTGTTTGTGAGAGAAGTTTAGTCAACGGGTCTGCCACATTCAGATCCGTACGTATTTTGCAAATTTCTATATCAACAATGCTCTGCATGGAGCTACTCTAGCTAATTGCTCCCACTTTCAATATGTATCCAGATTGAGACTTAGAGTCATCTGGATCAGTGTCAAAACTTGCATCGACGTAACCCTTTACGACGAACCTTTTGTCACCTCCATAATCAAGAAACATATCCTTATTCCACTAAGGATAATTTTGACCAATGTCCAGTGATCTACTCCTAGATCACTATTGTACTCCCTTGCCAAACTCAGGGCAGGGTATACAATAGGTCTGGTACACATTATGACATACTTTATAGAACCTATGGCCAAGGCATAGGGAATGACTTTCATTCTCTTTCTATCTTCTGCCATGGTCGGGCTTTGAGTCTTACTAAGTTTCACACCTTGTAAAACAGGCAAGAACTCTTTCTTTAACTGTTCCATTTTGAACTACTTCAAAAACTTGTCAAGGTATGTACTCATTGAAAAACTTATCAAGTGTCTTGATCTATCTCTATAGATCTTGATGCTCAATATGTAAGCAGCTTCACCGAGGTCTTTCTTTGAAAAACTCCTTTCAAACATTCCTTTATGCTTTGCAGAATAATTCTACATTATCTCCGATTAACAATATGTCATTCACATATACTTATCAGAAATGCTGTAATGCTCCCACTCACTTTCTTGTAAATACAGGCTTCACCGCAAGTCTGTATAAACTATATGCTTTGATCAACTTATCAAAGCATATATTCCAACTCTGAGATGCTTGCACCAGTCCATAGATGGATCGCTGGAGCTTGCATATTTTGTTAGTACCTTTAGGATTGACAAAACCTTCTGGTTGCATCATATACAACTCTTCTTCAACAAATCCATTAAGGAATGCAGTTTTGTTTATCCACTTGTCAGATTTCATAAAATGCGGCAATTGCTAACATGATTCGGACAGACTTAAGCATAGATACGAGTGAGAAACTCTCATCGTAGTCAACACCTTGAACTTGTCGAAAACCTTTTTGCGACAATTCTAGCTTTGTAGATAGTGACACTACTATCAGCGTCCGTCTTCCTCTTGAAGATCCATTTAATATCAATGGCTCGCCGATCAATGGGCAAGTCAATCAAAGTCCATACTTTGTTCTCATACATGGATCTCATCTCAGATTTCATGGCCTCTAGCCATTTCGCGGAATCTGAGCTCATCATCGCTTCCTCATAGTTCGTAGGCTCGCCATGGTCAAGTAACATGACCTCTAGAACAGGATTACCGTACCACTCTGGTGCGGATATCACTCTGGTTTACCTACGAGGTTCGGTAGTAACTTGATCTGAAGTTACATGATCATCATCATTAGCTTCCTCACTAATTGGTGTAGTAGTCACAGGAACAGATTTCTGTGATGAACTACTTTCCAATAAGGGAGCAGGTACAGTTACCTCATCAAGTTCTACTTTCCTCTCACTCACTTCTTTTGAGAGAAACTCCTTCTCTAGAAAGGATCCATTCTCAGCAACGAATAACTTGCCTTCGGATCTGTGATAGAAGGTGTACCCAACATTTTCTTTTGGGTATCCTATGAAGACGCACTTCTCCGATTTGGGTTTGAGCTTATCAGGTTGGAACTTTTTCACATAAGCATTGCAACCTCAAATTTTAAGAAACGACAGCTTAGGTTTCTTGCCAAACCATAGTTCATACGGTGTCATCTCAACGGATTTAGATGGTGCCCTATTTAACGTGAATGTAGCTGTCTCTAATGCATAACCCCAAAATGATAGCGGTAAATCAGCAAGAGACGTCATAGATCGCACCATATCTAATAAAGCACGGTTACGACGTTCGGACACACCATTACACTGTGGTGTTCCAGGTGGCGTGAGTAGTGAAACTATTTCACATTGTTTAACTGAAGGCCAAACTCGTAACTCAAATATTTTACTTCTGCGATCATATTGTAGAAACTTTTATTTTGTTACGATGATTCTCCACTTCACTTTGAAATTCTTTGAACTTTTCAAATGTTTCAGACTTGTGTTTCATCAAGTAGATATACTCTAATCTGCTCAAATCATCTGTGAAGATCAGAAAATAATGATACCTGCCGCGAGCTTCAATATTCATCGGACCACATACATCAGTATGCATGATTTCCAACAAATCTGTTGCTTGTTGCATTGTTCCGGAGAATGGAGTCTTAGTCATCTTGCCCATGAGGCATGGTTCGCAAGCATCAACTGATTCATAATCAAGTGATTCCAATAGTCCATCAGCATGGATTTTCTTCATGCGCTTTACACCAATATGACCTAAACGGTAGTGCCACAAATAAGTTGCACTATCATTATTAACTTTGCATCTTTTGGTTTCCATATTATGAATATGTGTATTACTACGATCGAGATCCAACGAACCATTTTCATTGGGTGTGTAACCATATAAGGTTTTATTCATGTAAACAGAACAACAATTTATTCTCTTACTTAAATGAATAATCGTATTGCAATAAACATGATCAAATCATATTCATGCTCAACGCAAACACCAAATAACACTTATTTAGGTTCAACACTAATCCCAAAAGTATAGGAGTGTGCGATGATGATCATATCAATCTTGGAATCACACACATCGTCACTTCACCCTTAACTAGTCTATGTTCATTCTGCCACTCCCGTTTCGAGTTACTACTCTTAGCAACTGAACCAGTATCAAATACCGAGGGGTTGCTACGAACACTAGTAAAATACACATCAATAATCTGTATATCAAATATAACTTTGTTCACTTTGCCATCCTTCTTATCCGCCAAATACTTGGGGCAGTTCCGCTTCTAGTGACCAGTCCCTTTGAAGTAGAAGCACTTAGTCTCAGGCTTAGGACCAGACTTGGGCTTCTTCACTTGAGCAGCAACTTGCTTGCGGTTCTTATTGAAGTTCCCCTTCTTCCCTTTGCCCTTTTCTTGAAACTAGTGGTCTTGTCTATCATCAACACTTGATATTTTTCTTGATTTCTACCTTCGTCGATTTCAGCATTACGAAGAGCTTGGGAATCGTTTCCGTTATCCCTTGCATATCATAGTTCATCACGAAGTTCTACTAACTTGGTGATGGTGACTAGAGAATTCTGTCAATCACTATCTTATCTGGAAGATTAACTCCCACTTGATTCAAGCGATTGTAGTACCCAGACAATCTGAGCACATGCTCACTGCTTGAGCTATTCTCCTCCATCTTTTAGCTATAGAACTTGTTGGAGACTTCATATCTCTCAACTCAGGTATTTGCTTGAAATATTAACTTCAACTCCTGGAACATCTCATATGGTCCATGACGTTCAAAACGTCTTTGAAGTCCCGATTCTAAGCCGTTTAAGCATGGTGCACTAAACTATCAAGTAGTCATCATATTGAGCTAGCCAAATGTTCATAACATCTGCATCTGCTCCCGCAATAGGGTTGTCACCTAGCGGTGCATCAAAGACATAATTCTTCTGTTCAGCAATGAGGACAAACCTCAGATCACGGATCCAATCCGCATCATTGCTACTAACATCTTTCAACTTAGTTTTCTCTAGGAACATATCAAAAATAAAACAGGGGAGCTAAACACGAGCTATTGATCTACAACATAGATATGCTAATACTACCTAGACTAAGTTCATGATAAATTAAAGTTCAATTAATCATATTACTTAAGAATTCCCACTTAGATAGACATCCCTCTAATCCTCTAAGTGATCACGTGATCCAAATCAACTAAAACATGTCCGATCATCACGTGAGATGGAGTAGTTTCAATGGTGAACATCACTATGTTGATCATATCTACTATATGATTCACGCTCGACCTTTCGGTCTCCGTGTTCCGAGGCCATATCTGTTATATGCTAGGCTCGTCAAGTTTAACCTGAGTATTCCGCGTGTGCAACTGTTTTGCACCCGTTGTATTTGAACGTAGAGCCTATCACACCCGATCATCACGTGGTGTCTCAGCACGAAGAACTTTCACAATGGTGCATACTCAGGGAGAACACTTGTACCTTGATAATTAGTGAGAGATCATCTTATAAAGCTACCGTCGAACTAAGCAAAATAAGATGTATAAAAGATAAACATCACATGCAATCAAAATATGTGACATGATATGGCCATCATCATCTTGTGCCTTTGATCTCCATCTCCAAAGCATCGTCATGATTTCCATCGTCACCGGCATGACACCATGATCTCCATCATCTTGATCTATATCAATGTGTCGTCACATGGTCGTCTCGCCAACTATTGCTCTTGCAACTATTGCTATCGCATAGCGATAAAGTAAAGCAATTATTTGGCGCTTGCATCTTATGCAATAAAGAGACAACCATAAGGCTTCTGCCAGTTGTCGATAACTTCAACAAAACATGATCATCTTATACAACAACTTCTATCTCATCACGTCTTGACCATATCACATCACAACATGCCCTGCAAAAACAAGTTAGACGTCCTCTACTTTGTTGTTGCAAGTTTTATGTGGCTGCTACGGGCTGAGCAAGAACCGTTCTTACCTACGCATCAAAACCACAACGATAGTTTGTCAAGTTAGTGCTATTTAAACCTTCTCAAGGACCGGGCGTAGCCACACTCGGTTCAACTAAAGTTGGAGAAACTGCCACCCGCTAGTCACCTGTGTGCATAACACGGCGGTAAAACCAGTCTCGCATAAGCGTACGCGTAATGTTGGTCCGGGCCGCTTCATCCAACAATACCGCCGAACCAAAGTATCACATGCTGGTAAGCAGTATGACTTATATCACCCACAACTCACTTGTGTTCTACTCGTGCATATGACATCTACGCATAAAACCTGGCTCTGATACCACTGTTGGGGAACGCAGTAATTTCAAAAAAAATCCTACGCACACGCAAGATCATGGTGATGCATAGCAACGAGAGGGGAGAGTGTTGTCCATGTACCCTCGTAGACCGAAAGCGGAAGCGTTAGCACAACACGGTTGATGTAGTCGTACGTCTTCACGATCCGACCGATCAAGTATCGAACGCACGTCACCTTCGAGTTCTGCACACGTTCAACTCGATGATGTCCCTCGAACTCCAATCCAGCCGAGTGTTGAGGGAGAGTTTCATCAGCACGATGGCGTGGTGACGATGATTATGTTCTACTGACACAGGGCTTCGCCTAAGCACCGCTACAGTATTATCAAGGTGGACTATGGTGGAGGGGGGTACCGCACACGGCTAAGAGACGATCAACTTGATCAACTTGTGTGTCTAGAGGTGCCCCCCTGCCCCTGTATATAAAGGAGCAAGGGGGGAGGCGGCCGGCCTAGGAGGAGGGCGCGCCAAGGGGGGAGTCCTACTCCCACCGGGAGTAGGGCTCCTCCTTTCCTTGTTGGAGTAGGAGTGAAGGAAAGAGGAGGAGAGGGAGAAGGAAAAGGGGGCTGCACCCCTTGTCCAATTCAGACCAGAGGGGCGGGGGGCGCATGCCTCCTTCCTTTTGTCCTCTCTCCTCTATTCCCGTATGGCCCAATAAGGCCCATATACTCCCCGGCGAATTCCCGTAACTCTTCGGTACTCCGAAAAATACCCGAATCACTCAGAACCTTTCCGAAGTCCGAATATAGTCGTCCAATATATCGATCTTTACGTCTCAACCATTTCGAGACTCCTCGTCATGTCCCCGATCTCATCCGGGACTCCGAACTCCTTCGGTACATCAAAACATATAAACTCATAATATAACTATCATCGTAGCGTTGAGCGTGCGGACCCTACGGGTTCGAGAACTATGTAGACATGACCGATACACGTCTCCGGTCAATAACCAATAGCGGAACCTAGATGCTCATATTGGCTCCCACATATTCTACGAAGATCTTTATCGGTCAGACCGCATAACAACATACGTTGTTCCCTTTGTCATCGGTATGTTACTTGCCCGAGATTCGATCGCCGGCATCTCAATACCTAGTTCAATCTCGTTACCGGCAAGTCTCTTTACTTGTTCCGTAATACATCATCTCGCAACTAACTCATTAGTTGCAATGCTTGCAAGGCTTAGGTGATGTGCATTACCGAGAGGCCCCAGAGACTCCTCTCCGACAATCGGAGTGACAAATCCTAATCTCGAAATACGCCAACCCAACAAGTACCTTCGGAGACACCTGTAGAGCACCTTCGGAGACGTTTGGTAGCACACAAAGTATTCCTCCGGTAAACGGGAGTTGCATAATCTCATAGTCATAGGAACATGTATAGGTCATGAAGAAAGCAATAGCAACAAACTAAACGATCAAGTGCTAAGCTAACGGAATGGGTCAAGTCAATCACATCATTCTTCTAATGATGTGATCCCGTTAATCAAATGACAACTCATGTCTATGGTTAGGAAACATAACCATCTTTGATCAACGAGCCAGTCAAGTAGAGGCATACTAGTGACACTCTGTTTGTCTATGTATTCACACATGTATTATGTTTCCGGTTAATACAATTCTAGCTTGAATAATAAACATTTATCATGATATAAGGAAATAAATAATAACTTTATTATTGCCTCTAGGGCATATTTCCTTCAGGCCGCCCCCCTTTCCTTCCCTCTCTCCTCCCCTTCCTTCTCTCCTACTCCTACTACTTGGAAGGGGGAATCCTACTCTTGATGGGAGTAGGACTCCCCTAGGGCGCGCCATAGAGGGCCGGCCCTCCCCCTCCTCCACTCCTTTATATACGGGGGAGGGGCACCCCATAGACACACAAGTTGATCATTGTCATAACCGTGTGCGGTGCCCCCCTCTACCATAATCCACCTCGGTCATATTGTAGCGGTGCTTAGGCGAAACCCTATTCCAGTAGCTTCATCACGCCGTCTTGCTGACGAAACTCTCCCTCAACACTCAGCTAGATCAAGAGTTCGTGGGACGTCACCGAGTTGAACGTGTGCAGATCACGGAGGTGCCGTACCTTCGGTGCTAGGATCAGTCGGATCGTGAAGACGTTCGACTACATCAACCGTGTTGTCATAACGCTTCCGCTTACAGTCTACGAGGGTACATGGACAACAGTCTTCGCCTGTCATTGCCATGCTTCACCTAGATAGATCTTCGTGTGCGTAGGATTTTTTTTGAAATTACTGCGTTCCCCAACAGTGGCATCCGAGCCAGGTCTATCCGTAGATGTTATATGCACGAGTAGAACACAAAGGAGTTATGGGCGTGGGTATATACATATTGCTTGCCGTCACTAGTTGATTCTTGATTCAGCGGTATTGTTAGATGAAGTGGCCCAAACCGACATTACATGTACGCTTGCGCGAGACTGGTTCTATAGACGTGCTTCACACACAGGTGGTTGGTGGGTGTCAGTTTCTCCAACTTTAGTTGACTCGGATTCAATGAATAGGGTTCTTTCTGAAGATCAAAAAGCAATCACTATACCACGTTGTGGTTTTTGATGCGTAGGTAAGAACGGTTCTTGCTCAGACCGTAGCAGCCACGTAAAACTTGCAACAACAAAGTAGAGGACGTTAACTTGTTTTTCCAGGGCATGTTGTGATGTGATATGGTCAATACATGATGCTAAATTTTATTGTATGAGATGGTCATGTTATGTAATAGAGTTATCGGCAACTGGCAGGAGCCATATGGTTGTCGCTTTATGGTATGAAATGCAATCGCCATGTAATTGCTTTACTTTATCACTAAACGGTAGCGATAGTCGTAGAAGCAATAGCTGGCGAGACAACAACGATGCTTCGATGGAGATCAAGGTGTCAAGCCGGTGACGATGGTGATTATGACGATGCTTTGGAGATGGAGATCAAAGGCACAAGATGGTGATGGCCATATCATATCACTTATATTGATTGCATGTGATGTTTATCCTTTATGCATCTTATTTTGCTTAGTTCGGCGGTAGCATTATAAGATGATCTCTCACTAAATTTCAAGGTACAAGTGTTCTCCGTTAGTATGCACCATTGCTAAAGTCCGTCGTGCCGAGACACCACGTGATGATCGGGTGTGATAAGCTCTACGTTCACATACAACGGGTGCATGACAGTTTTGCACACACAGAATACTCAGGTTAAACTTGACGAGCCTAGCATATGCAGATATGGCCTCGGAATACTGAGACCGAAAGGTCGAGCATGAATCATATAGTAGATATGATCAACATACTGATGTTCACCATTGAAAACTACTCCATCTCACGTGATGATCGGACATGGTTTAGTTGATATGGATCACGTGATCACTTAGATGATTAGAGAGATGTCTATCTAAGTGGGAGTTCTTAAGTAATTTGATTAATTGAACTTTAAGTTATCATGAACTTAGTACCTGATAGTATTTTGCATGTCTATGTTGTTGTAGATAGTTGGCCCGTGTTGTTGTTCCGTTGAATTTTAATGCGTTCCTAGAGAAAGCTAAGTTGAAAGATGATGGTAGCAACTACACGGACTGGGTCCGTAACTTGAGGATTATCCTCATTTCTGCACAGAAGAATTACGTTCTGGAAGCACCGCTAGGTGACAAACCCGCTGCAGGAGCAACGCCAGATGTTGTGAACACCTGGCAGAGCAAAGCAGATGAGTACTCGATAGTTCAGTGTGCCATGCTTTATGGCTTAGAACCGGGACTTCAACAACGTTTTGAACGTCATGGAGCATATGAGATGTTCCGGGAGTTGAAGTTAATATTTCAAGCAAATGCCCGGATTGGGAGATATGAAGTCTCCAATGAGTTCTACAGCTGCAAAATGGAAGAGAATAGTTCTGTCAGTGAACATATAATCAGAATGTTTGGGTACCACAACCACTTGACTCAGCTGGGAGTTAATCTTCCTGATGATAGTGTCATTGACAGAGTTCTTCAATCACTGCCACCAAGCTACAAGAGCTTCGTGATGAACTATAATATGCAAGGGATGGATAAGACTATTCCTGAGCTCTTCGTAATGCTAAAGGCTGTGGAGGTAGAAATTAAGAAGGATCATCAAGTGTTGATGGTCAACAAGACCACTAGTTTCAAGAAAAAGGGTAAAGGGAAGAAGGGGAACTTCAAGAAGAACAACGAGTAAGGTACACATGTTATTGATGTGTACCTTACTAATGCTCGCAGTAGCGCCTGGGTATTTGATACTGGTTCTGTTGCTAATATTTGCAACTCGAAACAAGGGCTACAAATTAAGCGAAGATTGGGTAAGGACGAGGTGATGATGCGCGTGGGAAATGGTTCCAAAGTTGATGTGATCGTCGTCGGCACGCTACCTCTACATCTACCTTCGGGATTAGTTTTAGACCTAAATAATTGTTATTTGGTGCCAGCGTTGAGCATGAACATTATATCTGGATCTTGTTTGTTGCGAGACGGTTATTCATTTAAATCAGAGAATAACAGTTGTTCTATTTATATGAGTAATATCTTTTATGGTCATGCACCCTTGATGAGTGGTCTATTTTTACTAAATCTTGATAGGAGTGATACACATGTTCATAGTATTGAAGCCAAAAGATGCAGAGTTGATAATGATAGTGCAACTTATTTGTGGCACTGCCGTTTGGGTCATATTGGTGTAAAACGCATGAAGAAACTCCATTCTGATGGACTTCTGGAATAACTTGATTATGAATCACTTGGTACTTGCGAACCATGCCTCATGGGCAAGATGACTAAAACTCCATTCTCCGGAACAATGGAGCAAAGCAACAGAGTTATTGGAAATCATACATACTGATGTATGTGGTCCAATGAACATTGAGGCTCGCGACGGATATTGTTATATTCTTACCTTCACAGATGATTTGAGAAGATATGGGTATATCTACTTGATGAAACATAAGTCTGAAACATTTGAAAAGTTCAAAGAATTTCAGAGTGAAGTGGAAAATCATCGTAACAAGAAAATCAAGTTTCTACGATATGATCGTGGAGGTGAATATTTGAGTTATGAGTTTGGTCTTCATTTGAAACAATTCGGAATAGTTTCACAACTAACGCGACCTGGAACAGCACAACGTAATGGTGTGTCAGAACATCGTAGCCGCACTTTATTAGATATATGGTGCGATCTATGATGTCTCTCACTTATTTACTGCTATCGTTTTGGGGTTATGCTTTAGAGACAGCTGCATTCATGTTAAATAGGGCACCATCAAAATCCATTGAGACGACACCTTATGAAATGTGGTTTGGCAAGAAACCCAAGTTGTCATTTCTTAAAGTTTGGGGTTGCGATGCTTATGTGAAAAAGCTTCAACCTGATAATCTCAAACCCAAATCGGAGAAATGTGTCTTCATAGGATACCCAAAGGAGACTGTTGGGTACACCTTCTATCACAGATCCGAAGGGAAAATATTCATTGCTAAGAGTGGATCCTTTCTAGAGAAGGAGTTTCTCTCGAAAGAAGTGAGTGGGAGGAAAGTAGAACTTGCGGAGGTAAGAGTACCTTCTCCCTTATTGGAAAGTAGTTCATCACTGAAATCAGTTCCAATGATTCCTACACCAGTAAGCGAGGAAGCTAATGATGATGATCATGAAGCTTCTGATCAAGTTACTACCGAACCTCGTAGGTCAACCAGAGTAAATCCGCACCAAAGTGGTACGGTAATCCTGTTCTGGAGGTCATGTTACTTGACCATGACGAACCTACGAACTATGAGGAAGCAATGATGAGCCCAGATTCCACAAAATGCTTGAGGCCGTGAAATCTGAGATGGGATCCATGTATGAGAACAAAGTGTGGACTTTGGTTGACTTGCTCGATGATCGACAGGCCATGGAGAATAAATGGATCTTCAAGAAGAAGACTGACGCTGACGGTAATGTTACTGTCTACAAAGCTTGACTTGTTGCAAAAGGTTTTCGACAAGTTCAAGGAGTTGACTAGGATGAGACCTTCTCACCCGTAGCGATGCTTAAGTCCATCCGAATCATGTTAGCAATTGCCGTATTTTATGATTATGAAATTTGGCAAATGGATGTCAAAACTGCATTCCTTAATGGATATCTTAAAGAAGAGTTGTATATGATGCAACCAGAAGGTTTTGTCAATCCAAAAGGTGCTAACAAAGTGTGCAAGCTCCAGCGATCCATTTATGGACTGGTGCAAGCCTCTCGGAGTTGGAATATATGCTTTGATAGTGTGATCAAAGCATATGGTTTTATACAAACTTTTGGAGAAGCCTGTATTTACAAGAAAGTGAGTGGGAGATCTGTAGCATTTCTGATATTATATGTAGATGACATGTTGTTCATCGGAAATGATATAGAATTTCTGGATAGCATAAAAGGATACTTGAATAAGAATTTTTCAATGAAAGACCTCGGTGAAGCTGCTTATATATTGGGCATCAAGATCTGTAGAGATAGATCAAGATGCTTAATTGGACTTTCACAAAGCACATACCTTGATAAAGTTTTGAAGAAGTTCAAAATGGATCAAGCAAAGAAAGGGTTCTTGCCTGTGTTATAAGGTGTGAAGTTGAATCAGACTCAATGCCCGACCACTACAGAAGATAGAGAGAAAATGAAAGTCATTCCCTATGTTTCAGCCATAGGTTCTATCATGTATGCAATGATGTGAACCATACCTGATGTGTGCGTTGTTATTAGTTTAGTAGGGAGGTACCAAAGTAATCCAGGAGTGGATCACTGGACAACGGTCAAGAACATCCTGAAATACCTGAAAAGGACTAAGGATATGTTTCTCGTTTATGGAGGTGACAAAGAGCTCGTCGTAAACGGTTACGTCGATGCAAGCTTTGACACTGATCCGGATGACTCTAAGTCACAAACCGAATGCGTATTTTTATTAAATGGTGAAGCTGTCGTCGTGGCGGGATCTACGTGTGAAGCGGAGTACATAGCTGCTTCGGAAGCAGCAAATGAAGGAATCTGGATGAAGGAGTTCATATCCGATCTAGGTGTCATACCTAGTGCATCGGGTCCAATGAAAATCTTTTGTGACAATACTGGTGCAATTGCCTTGGCGAAGGAATCTAGATTTCACAAGAGAACCAAGCACATCAAGAGATGCTTCAATTCCATCCGCGACCACGTCAAGGAGGGATACATAGATATTTGCAAGATACATACGAATCTGAATGTTGTAGACCCATTGACTAGGCCTATCTCACAAGCAAAACATGATCAGCACCAAGACTCCATGGGTGTTAGAATCATTACAATGTAATCTAGATTATTGACTCTAGTGCAAGTGGGAGACTGAAGGAAATATGCCCTAGAGGCAATAATAAAGTTGTTATTTATATTTCCTTATATCATGATAAATGTTTATTATGCATGCTAGAATTGTACTAACCGGAAACTTAGTACACGTGTGAATACATAGACAAACAGAGTGTCACTAGTATGCCTCTACTTGACTAGCTCGTTGAATCAATGATGGTTATGTTTCCTGGCGATATACATGAGCTGTCATTTGATTAACGGGATCACATCATTAGAGAATGATGTGATTGACTTGACCCATCCGTTAGCTTAGCGCGATGATTGTTTAGTTTGTTGCTATTGCTTTCTCCATAACTTATACATGTTCCTATGACTATGAGATCATGCAACTCCCAAATACCGGAGGAACACTTAGTGTGCTATCAAACATCACAACGTAACTGGGTGACTATAAAGATGCTCTATAGGTGTCTCCGATGGTGTTTGTCGAGTTGGCATAGATCAAGATTAGGATTTGTCACTCCGAATATCGGAGAGGTATCTATGGGCCCTCTCGGTAATGCACATCACTATAAGCCTTGCAAGCAATATAACTAATGAGTTAGTTGCGGGATGATGCATTACAGAATGAGTAAAGAGACTTGCCGGTAACGAGATTGAACTAGGTATTGAGATACCGATGATGATCAAATCTTGGGCAAGTAACATACCGTTGACAAAGGGAACAACGTATGTTGTTGTGTGGTTTGGCCGATAAAGATCTTCATAGAATATGTAGGAACCAATATGACCATCCAGGTTCCGCTATTGGTTATTGACCGGAGATGAGTCTCGGTCATGTATGCATAGTTCTCGAACCCATAGGGTCCGAACGCTTAACGTTTGGTGATGATCGGTATTATGAGTTTATGTGTTTTGATGTACCGAAGGTAGTTCGGAGTCCCGGATATGATCACGGACATGACGAGGAGTCTCGAAATGGTCGAGACATAGAGATTGATATATTGGAAGCCTATGTTTGGACATCAGTATGGTTCCGGATGAGTTCAGACATTTTCCGGAGTATCGGGAGGTTACCGGAACCCCCGAGGAGTATATGGGCCTTATTCGGCCTTAGTGGAATAGAGGAGAGGAAGGGAAAAGGTGAGAGGCGCGCCCCCCTACCCCAATGCGAATTGGGTGGGGGCCACCCCCCTTTCCTTCCCTCTCTCCTTCCCTTCCTTCTCTCCTACTCCTACTACTTGGAAGGGGGGAATCCTACTCCCAGTGGGAGCAGGACTCCCCTAGGACGCGCCATAGAGGGCCGGCCCTTCCCCTCCTCCACTCCTTTATATACGGGGAGGGGGGCACCCCATAGACACACAAGTTGATCATTGTCTTAACCGTGTGCGGTGCCCCCTCCACCATAATCCACCTCGGTCATATCGTAGCGGTGCTTAGGCGAAGCCCTGTTCCGGTAGCTTCATCATCACCATCATTACGCTGTTGTGCTGACTAAACTCTCCCTCGACACTCAGCTGGATCTAGAGTTCGTGGGACGTCACCGAGCTGAATGTGTGCAGATCGCGGAGGTGCCATACCTTCGGTGCTAGGATCGGTCGGATTGTGAAGACGTTCGACTAATCAACCGCGTTGTCATAACGCTTCAGCTTACAGTCTACGAGGGTACGTGAACAACACTCTTCCCCTCTCGTTGCTATGCATCACCTAGATAGATCTTGGGTGTGCGTATGATTTTTTTTGAAACTGCATTCCCCAACTGCCCCACCACAAACGCTAGTCATCGCTATTGTGGCGAATCCTCACCGGTGTGTTGTTGGTGCAGGCGAGCTGCTCCTCATGGAGGCGTTGGAAGTACGCCGCCCAGTGCGCGTGGTTGCTGGCGGCGTACTCTGGGCGGCCCCGCACCTCCTCCGACAGGGAGGCCCAAACGTGCTCGATCTCGCTGTGGAGAAGTTGCCGGCGTCGATCGGCTGTGGGAGGGGGGGGGGGACGGGCACGCCTACGGTGTTGAGCCTCCATCGCCCCGGCACGGGCATGTCAGGCGGCGCCGGGTGATACGTCTCCAACGTATCTATAATTTTTGATTGCTCCATGCTATATTATCTACTGTTTTGGACTATATTGGGCTTTATTTTCCACTTTTATATTATTTTTGGGACTAACCTATTAACTGGAGGCCCAGCCTAGAATTGCTGTTTTTTTGCCTATTTCAGTGTTTCGAAAAAACGGAATATCAAATGGAGTCCAAACGGAATAAAATCTTCGGGAACGTGATTTTCTCACCGAACGTGATCCAGGAGACTTGGACCCTGCTCCAAGGAACAAAAGAGGCGGTCACGAGGATGGGGGCGCCGCCCCCTAGGGCGCGCCCCTGCCTTGTGGGCCCCTCGTTGCTCCCCCGTCGTACTTCTTCCTCCTATATATACACACGTACCCCCAAACTATCAGAACAGGAGCCAAAAACCTAATTCCACCGCCGCAACTTTCTGTATTCGGGAGATCCCATCTTGGGGCCTGTTCCGGAGCTCCGCCAGAAGAGGGCCATCATCACGGAGGGCTTCTACATCATCATAGCCCCTCCGATGAAGTGTGAGTAGTTTACCTAAGACCTTCGGGTCCATAGTTAGTAGCTAGATGGCTTCTTCTTTCTCTTTGAATCTCAATACAAAGTTCTCCCCCTCTCTTGTGGAGATCTATTCGATGTAATCTTCTTTTTGCGGTGTGTTTGTTGAGACCAATGAATTGTGGGTTTATGATCAAGTCTATCTATGAATAATATTTGAATCTTCTTTGAATTCTTTTATGTATGATTGGTTATCTTTGCAAGTCTCTTAGAATTATCCGTTTGGTTTGGCCAACTAGATTGGTAGTTCTTGCCATAGGAGAAGTGCTTAGCTTTTGGATCGATCTTGCGGTGTCCTTACCCAGTGATAGAAGGGGCAGCAAGGCATGTATTGTATCGTTGCCATCAAGGATAACAAGATGGGGTTTATTTCATATTGCATGAATTTATCTCTCTACATCATGTCATCCTGCTTAAGGCGTTACTCTGTTTTTAACTTAATACTCTAGATGCATGCTGGATAGTGGTCGATGAGTGGAGTAATAGTAGTAGATGCAGAATCGTTTCGATCTACTTGTCCCGGACGTGATGCCTATATACATGATCATGCCTAGATATTCTCATAACTATGCTCAATTCTGTCAATTGCTCAACATTAATTTGTTCACCCACCACAGAATACTTATGCTCTTGAGAGAAGCCACTAGTGAAACCTATGGCCCCGGGTTTATTCTCATCATGTCAATCTCCATCACTTTAATCTTGCTTTGCTTTTACTTTTTACTTTGCGTCTTTGTACCAAAAATACCAAAAATATTATATCTATCAGATCTCACTCTCGTAAGTGACCATGAAGGGATTGACAACCCCTAATCGCGCTGGTTGCGAGTAGCTACCGCTTTGTGCAGGTACGAGGGACTTGAGCGTGGGCTCCTACTGGATTGATACCTTGGTTCTCAAAAACTGAGGGAAATACTTACGCTACTCTGCTGCATCATCCCTTCCTCTTCGGGGAAAACCAACGCAAGCTCAAGACGTAGCAAGAAGGATTTCTGGCGCCGTTGCCGGGGAGTCTATGCAAAAAGTCAACATGCCAAGTACCCATCACAATCCCTATCTGTCGCATTACATTATTTGCCATTTGCCTCTCGTTTTCCTCTCCCCCCAATTCACCCTTGCCGTTTTATTCTCCCTCTCTCTCTCTATCCTCACTCTCTATTTGCCCTTTTTGCCCGTTTGCTTTTGTTTGCCCGTGTGTTAGATTGCTTGTTTGTCACGATGGCTCAACCGAGATTTGGTGATCTTCACCTTAAAAGGTTAGAGGAGATTGAAACCAACGTCAGGAAGTTTATGGTTTTGCAATTTGAGCATAATAATTTCTTTAGAAACGAGCTTAAGGAACAAAAAAGTTTTATGAGTTATATGAATAAAGAGCTAGATGATATTTCTAAAGAATTTGATGGTATAAGATCCCAAATTGCTTGTCTAGAAAAGATGACTGCTGAAATTTTGGATATGCAAGCCACCTTAGTTAATAAGATGGCTGCTAAACCGGATACCTATGAAAATCAAGATTAAGATCTAAAAGTTATTGATGTGTCTCCTATTAAATCTTTATTTTGCAATATGAATCTTGATGAAACTGAATATGATCTTCCTTTACCTAGAAGGCGTTCTAAAAATTCGGAGTATTTTGATCTTAATGATGAAATTGATGAAAGTGGGATTGAAAGAAATAAAAATCTAGATGTTGCTAAACCCATTATATTGGATTTCAAGGAATTTAATTATGAGAGTTGTTTTTTAATTGATTGTATTTCCTTGTTGCAATCCGTGCTAAATTCTCCACATGCTTATAGTCAAAATAAAGCCTTTATCGAACATATTGTTGATGCCTTGATGCAATCTTATGAAGAAAAACTTGAGTTGAAAGTTTCTATCCCTAGAAAACTCTATAATGAGTGGGAACCAACTATTAAAATTAAAATTAAAGATCATGATTTTTATGCTTTGTGTGATTTGGGTGCTAGTGTCTCTACTATTCCCAAGACTTTGTGTGATTTACTAGATTTCCGTAATTTTGATGATTGCTCTCTAAACTTGCATCTTCCGGATTCCACTATTAAGAAACCTATGGGAAGGATTAATGACGTTCTTATTGTTGCAAATAGGAATTATGTGTCCGTAGATTTCATTGTTCTTGATATAGATTGCAATCCTTCTTGCCCTATTATTCTTGGTAGACCTTTCCTTAGAACGGTTGGTGCGATTATTGATATGAAGGAAGGGAATATTATATTTCAATTTCCATTAAAAAAGGGCATGGAACAATTTCCAAGAAAGAAAATAAAATTACTATATGAAACTATCATGAGAGCCACTTATGTATTGCCTACCAAAGATGGCAATACCTAGATCTATCCTCGCTTTTATGCCTAGCTAGGGGCCTTAAACGATAGCGCTTGTTGGGAGGCAAACCAATTTTATTTTTATTCCTTGTTTTTTGCTCCTGCTTAGTAATAAATAAATTATTTAGCCTCTGTTTTTTTTGTGTTTTTTGTGTTTAATTAGTGTTTGTGCCAAGTAGAACTGTTGGGAAGACTTGGGGAAAGTCTTGTTGAACTTGCTGTAAAAAACAGAAACTTTAGCGCTCAAGAGAACTGCTGTCATTTTTATTTGAAGTGCTATTTAGTTAATTATTTTTGCAGATGATTAATAGACAAATTCCTCACGTCCAGCAATTTATTTTAGAA
Source organism: Triticum urartu (assembly GCF_056163025.1). NCBI lineage: Eukaryota > Viridiplantae > Streptophyta > Magnoliopsida > Poales > Poaceae > Triticum > Triticum urartu. The sequence continues at coordinate 190,696,491 of NC_141878.1, read as the reverse complement.
TTTTTGGGGTTCCAGATCTTGCGCTAGCTACAGATTACTACAGACTGTTCTGTTTTTGACAGATTCTGTTTTTCGTGTGTTGTTTGCTTATTTTGATGAATCTATGGCTAGTAAAATAGTTTATAATCCATATATAAGTTGGAATAAAGTAGGTTTAACACCAATATAAATAAAGAATGAGTTCATTACAGTACCTTGAAGTGGTCTTTTGTTTTCTTTCGCTAACGGAGCTCACGAGTTTTCTATTTTGAGTTTTGTGTTGTGAAGTTTTCAAGTTTTGGGTGAATTCTTTTGATGGATCATGGAACAAGGAGTGGCAAGAGCCTAAGCTCGGGGATGCCCATGGCACCCCCAAGATAATCCAAGGACACCAAGAAGTCAAAGCTTGGGGATGCCCCGGAAGGCATCCCCTCTTTCGTCCACTTCCATCGGTAATTTACTTGGAGCTATATTTTTATCACCAACATGATATGTGTGTTGCTTGGAGCATCTTGTATTATTTGTGTCTTTGTGTCTTAGTATGCCACAATCATCCTTGATGTACACACCTTTTGAGAGAGCCATACATGAACTAAAATTTGATAGAATACTCTATGTGCTTCACTTATATCTTTTGAGCAAAGTAGTTTTGCTCTATGTGCTTCACTTATATCTTTTGAGCTAGATAGATTTTCTCTATGTGCTTCACTTATATCTTTTGAGCTAGATAATTTTGCTCTATGTGCTTCACTTATATCTTTTGAGCGTTATAATTTTGCTGTATGTGCTTCACTTAGATCTTTTAGAGCACGGTGGTGGATTTGTTTTAAAGAAACTATTGATCTCTCATGCTTCACTTAAATTATTTTGAGAGTCTCTTAATAGCATGGTAATTTGCTTAATAATAATATGCTTGGTATTCAAGATTTGTGAAACTTTCTTTTGAGTGTGTTGAATACTAAGAAAAGATTGAAGCATGATAATTGTTTTGAGATATGGAGGTGATAATATTAAAGTCATGCTAGTTGAGTAGTTGTGAATTTAAAGAATACTTGTGTTAAGGTTTGTGCTTCCCGTAGCATGCACGTATGGTGAACCGTTATGTAACGAAGTCGGAGCATGATTTATTTATTGATTGTCTTCCTTATGAGTGGCGGTCGGGGACGAGCGATGGTCTTTTCCTACCAATCTATCCCCCTAGGAGCATGCGCTTAGTACTTTGCTTTGATAACTTCTTGATTTTTACAATAAGTATATGAGTTCTTTATGACTAATGTTGAGTCCATGGATTATACGCACTCTCACCCTTCCACCTCTGCTAGCCTCTCTAATACCGCACACCTTTCGCTGGTATTGTCGGTGTCAAAACCGGCGGATCTCGGGTAGTGGGTCCCGAACTGTGCGTCTAGGCTGGATGGTAACAGGAGGCAGGGAACACGATGTTTTACCCAGGTTCGGGCCCTCTTGATGGAGGTAAAACCCTACGTCCTGCTTGATTAATATTGATGATATGGGTAGTACAAGAGTAGATCTACCACGAGATCAAGGAGGCTAAACCCTAGAAGCTAGCCTATGGTATGATTGTTGTGTATGGAGTTGATTGCCTACGGACTACAACCCTCCGGTTTATATAGACACCGGATATGGTTAGGGTTACATAAAGTCGGTTATAATGGTAGGAGATCTTGAATATCCGCATCGCCAAGCTTGCCTTCCACACCAAGGAAAGTCCCATCCGGACACGGGACGAAGTCTTCAATCTTGTATCTTCATAGTCCAGGAGCCCGGCTGAAGGTATAGTCCGGCTACCCGAACACCCCCTAATCCAGGACTCCCTCAGTAGTCCCTGAACCAGGCTTCAATGACGACGAGTCCGGCGCGCAAATTGTCTTCGGCATTGCAAGGCGGGTTCCTCCTCCAAGTCCTTCATAGAAGATTGTAAACACCAAGAGTAGTGTCCGGTTCTGCAAAATAAGCTTCCACATATTGCCATAGAGACAATAATATTAACACAAATCAAATCTGCCGACGTATTCCGCAGTGCGTCGTCACACTACAGCCAAGTCCTTTACTCGAATCGTTTTTATTTTTCCACCTCAGCATGTTTTGCGAGGCGGTTTCCTTGGCACGTCTTGTCAAAGCAGAGATCGTGTACCCCCTTTTACGGGATTCTCATCAATACGGACGTGGATAACCCAACTGCGCCATTTATCACGGCGCTTGGGAGGCAAGTGAGTTTTACTAGGCTAGTGGGAACGCACAACCGCATCCGCCCATATAAAGGGATAAGGATCCACTTTTTTACCTATGCCTTCTTCCTCCTTTGCCTATCCATCTCCTGCGCACTCGAGCTCCAGCGCCCAAGCCCGCACTTCCCACCTCAACCTTCTCCAGCAATTTCCGGAGCGGGAGGCAAGTGGATGGTCTCCTTCATCACGGAGGGCCATGTCAAAAAGCTAAGGAAGGCCGGATACTTGTCCAAAGACATCGCGCACCGGCTTCCCGAGGAGGGGCAGCTTCTCCCCACCCCAAGGCCCCATGAGAGGGTAGTATTCCTTCCCCACTTCCTCCGCGGACTGGGTTTTCCACTCCACCCATTTGTCCGGGGGCTCATGTTTTACTATGGCCTGGATTTCCACGATCTGGCCCCGAACTTCGTCCTCAACATCTCGGCGTTTATCGTCGTGTGCGAGGCTTTCCTCCGCATCCGCCCCCATTTCGGCCTCTGGCTCAAGACCTTCAACGTCAAGCCCAAGGTGGTGCGCGGCAGCCAGGCGGAGTGCGGAGGCGCCATGGCGGGCAAGATGGCCAACGTCCTATGGCTCGAGGGCTCCTTCGTGGAGACCCTGAAGGGGTGGCAATCGTGGTGGTTTTACATCACCGAGCCGCGCGATCCGAAATGGATCGCAGCCCCCGAGTTCTGATCCGGACCCCCCACGCGGCTTATGTCCTGGAAAGAGACGGGCCTGTCGTGGGGCGACGAAAAAGAGGTGACCAGACTGCAGATGCTTCCAGTCCCTGGTGAGCAAGCCGATCAAGCTCGTCAATGTAGTCCAGGTTATGCTCGTCCGCCGGATCCTCCCGTGTCAACAACGGGGCTTTAATCTGTGGGAGTTCAACCCAGCGCAGCACCAAACCCTTAACCGGCTCTTCGACACGACATATGAAGACGTCTGGAAGGTGCTAACCAAAGGCGCCGAGGCTCCCACATCCGCTTCCGAGGACCGCGGATACAGCTCGCAGCGTCACGCTAGCAAGGTAAGCTATTTTCACCTTTTACAGGATTTTAAGTTTTTTCATAGTTTGACTCTATGCGGGATCTAAACTCCCTTACCTTTGACAGGCTTGGCAGGCGAAGTCCGGATCGATTAACTGTCCGGCTCCCTTGCCCGAAGACCCAGCCCCTGCTCTCCTAGTGAAGCTGCTGGTTCCGGCGCCTTATGTGGTGCCGGAGAAGAAGGCCAAGAAGAAGAAGGCCACGGGGACTCGAAAGAGTGCCCGTAATGTGGTGGTGTCGGACTCGTCATCCGACGAGTCCGAGACGCTCTCCTCCCGTGAGAACGAGGAGGAAGAAGAAAACTCTCCCCCTCCAGTGGGGGGAGGAAAGAAAAGGAAGGCCGCCCCAACGGGGGAGGCCGAAGGGTCCAGGAAGAGGAAGACCCCTCCGCCGAACTACTCCCCCAACGCCGAAGAGGACGAAGAGGAGTGGCCAGATAGGGCCAAGCGTCCGGCGAAATCGTAAGTATTCGGATATCAGAGTAACTCATGACATTCCTTTGTCGCACAGCTTTCCCTAATGTCTAACATAATTATGCAGCCCGCCCCGGGCCGCACTCAATGAGTCGTCGAGTGGCTCCCTGGATTCATCGGACGTGAACTCAGTTCCGCTCGCTGTCTCCCCCCGCACTGCGGATGACACCGAAGTGGCATCGCAACGAGCTCCGGGGCAGGAGGAGGTGGTCCTGGAGGAGCCGCAAGGCGACCTCCCGGACCCCAGGAGTAAAGGGGACAAGACCCCCCAGGGCTCCAAGTCCAGCTTTGTGCCAGACATCGCACCGGAATCTTCAACAGTTCCAAACCGCGGTAGGCGAACTCCTTCCAAGAGGAGCAAGCCTTCTGAGCCGGTGGCCTCCGTCCAACTGGAGGTGCCGGACAATCTGCTTGAGGTGCTTGACGGCGCCTCCATCGACGAGGAGCACCGTACTATTATGAGTACGGTGATCCAGAAGGTTCAGTCCGCCAAGAGCGGACTGACTGAAGCTTGCGCTAGCCTTCTAACAGGCTTCGAGGTAAGTAAAAATATATAAAAATAGTACCGCATAGACAGTAGCCCCTGATGCTCTGTTTGGCGTTCGGAAAGAAAAGCCGAATAGAGGATCTAGTAAATTTTGCAGGAGTCTAACAATAAAGAGTCAATATCTGTGTGCAGGCTTCGCTGCTATCCACCGCCGCACTGACTGCGGAGGTGGGTGTCCTGAAGCAGGACCTCAAGCGGACCGAGCAAGAGGTCGGCCTTGCCAAGCGGCAGCTCGAGGAAAAAGAAGGTAGGAAATACCTTACAGAAAAAGTGCCTATAGAGAGGCGTGATTGCAAAAAATAACAGGATTACACTGCTTATTATAGGGGCCACGACTGAGGTGGCGACCCTCAAGCAGGTGCTGTCCGAGGCCGAAAAGAAAACGGCCGCGGAGCGCACCAAGCGAGAGAAACTTGGGGCTCAGGTCGGTGAGGTGCAGCAAGAGCTTCAGGCTCTCATGAAAAAACATGAGAGTTTGGAGCTTGAGTCAAAGACCCAAGCGTCCGAGCTCGCGGCGGCCCTTGAGACTGCCAAGTCTGCCAAGGCCGAAGCCCAAAAGGCCCTCCAAGAGTTGGAGGAGATGAAGAAGATAGCAGCGGGTAAGGCATTCTTTATGCAAAGCAGAAATATAAAAGTAAACTACTTGTTACTTACCCGAATCCGGAGTTCTCCAGGGGCATTCGCAGATCATCCCCGCAGCGTATCCAACGCCGCCGCATTCTACCGAGCTGAAGAGGGCAGCTCGACGGAGAAGGTGTTCTGGTCTCAGTATGCTGAGGCCGGACACCCTGTGCCCTTGAGCGACCATCTGAAACAGCTGGTCGAGCTCCACAAGGCGGCCGAACAGGCCATGAAGGGCTTCATAGTTCGGCTGTGGCCCGGAGAGGCCCTGCCTGGGAGCTACTTCGGGCTGGTGCGGCGGCTGGTGGAGGCCTGTCCAAGGCTCGAGGTCATCAAGCGCTCCGTCTGCATCGAAGGTGCCCGTCGGGCCCTTGCCCGTGCAAAGGTGCACTGGGGTAAGATGGACGGTGAGAAGCTTGTGAAGGACGGGCAGCCGCCGGGGAAGGAGCATCGCAAGCCCGAGAACTATTACAAGGATGTTCTTGCGGGTGCCCGCCCTTTGGCGGATGAATGTACCAAGGATGTAATTCTTGAATAAACTCGCTCGTTTTTATCCTTTGCGCTGAAAACTTGTTCATAGGCGCTTAAGCAATGCTTGTTGAATTTAAAATATTATTTTGCGGCCGTTTATCAAAAAAATGAGAGATGGCCAGTCGTCGGCTTCTGCCCCCATGCCACTAGTGCTGGGGTGTTCGGGATAAACCTGAGCGCTCTTTTTCCCATAGTTGGGTCCTTCGAGGGAGGCGCTCAGCACAACGAACCAGGCAATCGGACTATAATGCTTGAACACTCTCACTTATCCATAGAACTTTATAATTTTAAATTTCGGCGAAGCCCCTAGTTCGGAAGACCGAGTTCGGGGCGCTATCCACGCCTTGGCCGGACAAATCCGGCTCCTCGCTCGAAGCGGCATAAGTCTTTAGGGACTCGAAAAACCTCTCGAACAGCGACCGGTCTCTCGCCTCATCATGACAGTCAGTTTTAGCTTTCTCCACTGAGGTGCTTAACCCAGCTCAACTGGGGCACAATCGCAGTGGTTCTCCTAGTGCTACCTTAGCCGATATAGCGGAACGTAAGGCACCAAAACATAGGAGCCGGGCAAACCCAACTATTGACCCAAATCATGATTCGGAGCCGATGCATATAGTGCTATAAGTTCGGGGTGCCGCACTTGTGAAAGTGTACGGACTTCTCACACCATATTAAAGGGTACTGAAGCCCCTGGCGTACTTGCCGTACCATAGTGTACGGGTGCAACATGTCATTAATGAACATATATGTGAAAAGAAGACAATGCAAAAAATAGACAAGAAGCTAAGCATTGTTTATAGAGAGGCTATTTATCAAAGCCGAACGATACAAATAGTGCGGTAAGCAAAAGATATTGGACTATTCAGTATGTCCTGACCAGGGGCAGGCCGCGGAATTGTATTTAAAACAGGTATACCGCTCGTAACAGAGACCACCTGGGAGTTCCATAATGCGGCATAGCTTGTCTGCCTCCCTGGATCTTGCATCGTTTGTGCGGCAGTCGAATTGCCGAACAGGTCGTCCGAAGTATGGAGTCCTGAAAGTAAGAAAAAATTAAAAAAATAATCTGGCAGCCCCTAGTACGTTTTAAGCCGTATTTTGGGCGTGCCATTATTGTGACCCTTCCCCTGTGCCCATGGTATTTCAAGGGCGCAGTTATGTACGCGAGGTACTGGTTTCGCTATGTCGCGAAAGCTGGGGTTGGGGCCGCATTGCTATGGTTGCTCAGAGTGTGCCAGGCGGTCCTGCTGTGGGTTACTCCGGGCGCGCTTGGCAGTGTCTGGCTTTTTAATGGCCGGACTGGAGAATTGCCTGAGAAGGCTACTTTGTACCTCCGCTGCGAGAGCCGCCGTATGCTCCTCCGTACGGAGGGAGCGTTCGGTGTTTCCGTTGACCGTAATTACTCCTCGAGGGCCTGGCATCTTGAGCTTGAGATATGCGTAGTGCGGCACCGCATTGAACTTTGCGAATGCGGTTCGTCCGAGCAGGCCGTGATAGCCACTGCGAAACGGGACTATATCGAAGATTAACTCTTCGCTTCGGAAATTGTCCGGGGATCCGAAGACCACGTCAAGTGTTACTGAGCCTGTACAGTTGGCTTCTACACCTGGTATAACGCCTTTAAAGGTCGTTCTTGTGGGCTTAATCCTTGAGGGATCTATGCCCATTTTCCGCACTGTATCCTGATAAAGCAGGTTCAGGCTACTGCCGCCGTCCATGAGGACTCTTGTGAGATGAAATCCGTCGATGATTGGGTCGAGAACCAATGCGGCAAAGCCGCCATGACGGAGGCTAGTAGGATGGTCCCTTCGATCAAAAGTGATTGGGCAGGAGGACCATGGGTTGAACTTTGGGGCGACTGGCTCCATCGCGTATATGTCCCGTAGTGCACGCTTCCGCTCCTGCTTGGGAATGTGGGTTGCGTATATCATGTTCACCGTCCGCACTTGTGGGGGAAAGCCCTTCTGTCCATTGTTGTTCGGCGGCTTGGGCTCCTCGTCGTCGCTGTGCAGTCCCTTGTCTTTGTTTTCGGCCCTTAACTTGCCTGCCTGCTTGAACACCCAACAATCCCTATTAGTGTGATTGGCTGGCCTTTCGGGGGTGCCATGTATCTGGCACAAGCGATCAAGTATTTGGTCCAAACTGGACGGGCCCTGAGTATTCTTTTTGAATGGCTTTTTCCGCTGACCGGATTTATAGCCTTTGAATCCGGCATTGACTGCCGTGTCTTCATTGTTGTCGCTGTTAACGCGGCGTTTTTGCTTATTCCGACGTGTCCTGCCACTTTTCTCCTTGGTATCCGAATTACCAGGGTTCTTTGATAAGTTGTTACTGCGAGCTAGCCAGCTGTCTTCTCCCGCGCAAAAGCGGGTCATGAGTGTCGTGAGGGCTGCCATGGATTTCGGCTTTTCCTGTCCTAGGTGCCAGGCAAGCCACTCGTCGCGGATGTTATGCTTGAAGGCTGCTAGGGCCTCTGCGTCCGGACAGTCGACTATCTGGTTTTTCTTTGTTAGGAACCGTGTCCAGAATTGTCTGGCCGATTCTTCTGGCTACTGAATTATGTGGCTTAAGTCGTCGGCATCCGGCGGTCGCACGTAAGTGCCCTGGAAGTTGTCGAGGAATGCGGCTTCCAGGTCCTCCCAAGAACCGATTGAGTCTGCTGGCAAGCTGTTAAGCCAATGCCGGGCCGGTCCTTTAAGTTTGAGCGGGAGGTATTTGATGGCGTGTAGATCATCGCCGCGTGCCATGTGGATGTGAAGGAGATAATCCTCGATCCATACCGCCGGATCTGTTGTGCCATCGTATGATTCGATGTTTACGGGTTTGAAACCCTCTGGGATTTTATGATCCATTACTTTATTCGTGAAGCATAGCGGGTGTGCGGTGCCTCTGTACTGGGCTATATCACGACGCAGCTTGGAAGAGCTATGTCTGTTGTGTTCGGCCCGGCCAGATTTGTTGTATCCAGAGTGAAGATCATTGTCACATGCCGTAGGGCGCCTGCGCGATCCGTAGATCGATCTTGTTTGTCTTGCCTTATCCTCCAGTATGTCTCGCAGGTCGGGCGCATTTTCCCGTGCCTTAGTTGAGCGGCGTCGGGGCATGGCTTGGGTGGAGGGCCGAGAGGCCTCTCTGTCGCGGTCGCGAGGTGGCCGGTCTGCCATGTCATGCGCTGGTGATGTAGGTGCTTCCTCCTCTGATCGGGGTAGCGGCCTGCGCTTCAGGTAACTCTTGGAGGGGCGTTCGAGTTTATACTCTTCGGCCGCAAGGACTTCAGTCCATCTGTCAGCTAGCAAATCTTGGGCAGCTCTTAAGCTGTTGCTGCTTTTTCTTGAGGCTGCTTGCCGTGGCTAAAAGCTTGCGTTTAAAACGCTCTTGTTCGGCGGGGTCTGATGGTATGACTAATTCGTCGTCATTGAGGCTTGCCTCGTCTTCGGAGGGAGGCGTATAGTTATCATCCTCGACTCAGTCTGCCGCTCTCTCTTGAGGGCTGGCTTCTCCATCTTCTTGTGCCGAATCTTGCTGAGGTGGGTGTTCTTCGGCACTATCCGGGGTAGTATTATCTCCCATGCCGGAATCACCGTTTTTGCTTTGGCGGGATTTAGAGTGGCGCCGCTGACGCCGGCGCTTTGGCTGTTTCTTGGGGGCGTCATCCCCCACTGTTCCATCGCCATCTCCGTCTTTTGGAGTATCCACCATATATATGTCATATGACGAGGTGGCCTTCCAGCGCCCTACAGGTGCTGGTTCCTGTTCGTCTCCTACATCGTCGTCCATGCCGTCGATGTCTTCGGAGCTGAAGTCAAGCATGTCGGTTAGATCGTCGACAGTGGCTACAAAGTGGGTGGTGGGTGGGCTTTGAATTTCCTCACCGTCCATATCCCACCCTCGCTGACCGTAGTCCGGCCAGGGCTCTCCTGATAAAGAGAGAGACTTAAGAGAATTCAGGATGTCGCCAAAAGGCGAATGCTGAAAGATGTCTGCGGCGGTGAACTCCATTATCGGCGCCCAATCGGATTCGATTGGCAGGGGCGCGGGGGGTTCGGAGTCCGGGGAGGAGTCCGGATCCTCGGAGTCACGGGTCGTGCAGAGTGCGGGGCTACCGTTCGGCTCGATCGCTTTCGGGATCGCAGCCCCTGAGGTGACGTCCAACCGCTCATCCTCGATTGGCGTAGTAGGCTCCAAGTTAAGGGTCGGAACCGATGCGTGTGCGGCCTCCAGGACACTGTCCGGGGGCAGAGCTAGATCATGCCCCTCGAGATAGTGCGGCGCACTTGGCCGTGGCTCGAGCCCGTCGAAGATCAAGTCTCCGCGGATGTCAGCCGTGTAGTTTAAGCTCCCAAACCTGACTTGATGGCCAGGGGCGTAGCTTTCGATCTGCTCCAGGTGGCCGAGCGAATTGGCCTGCAGATCGAAGCCGCCGAAGACGAAGATCTGTCCGGGGAGCGAAGTCTCACCCTGGACCGCATCGTTGTTGATGATCAAAGGAGCCATCGGGCCTAAAGGCGACGACACAGAGGAACTCTCAATGAAAGCACCAATGTCGGTGTCAAATCCGGCGGATCTCGGGTAGTGGGTCCCAAACTGTGCGTCTAGGCAGGATGGTAACAGGAGGTAGGGAACACGATGTTTTACCCAGGTTCGGGCCCTCTTGATGGAGGTAAAACCCTACGTCCTACTTGATTAATATTGATGATATGGGTAGTACAAGAGTAGATCTACCACGAGATCAAGGAGGCTAAACCCTAGAAGCTAGCCTATGGTATGATTGTTGTGTATGGAGTTGATTGCCTACGGACTACAACCCTCCAGTTTATATAGACACCGGATAGGGTTAGGGTTACATAAAGTCGGTTATAATGGTAGGAGATCTTGAATATCCGCATCGCCAAGCTTGCCTTCCACGCCAAGGAAAGTCCCATCCGGACACGGGACGAAGTCTTCAATCTTGTATGTTCATAGTCCAGGAGTCCGGCTGAAGGTATAGTCCGGCTACCCGAACACCCCCTAATCCAGGACTCCCTCAGGTATCATACACCTACCATATACCTTCCTCAAAACAGCCACCATACCTACCTATTATGGCATTTCCATAGCCATTCCGAGATATATTGCCATGCAACTTTCCACCATCTAGTTCATCATGACACATTCATCATTGTCATATTGCTTAGCATGATCATGTAGTCGACATAGTATTTGTGGCAAATCCACTGTTCATAATTTCTTCATACTTGTCACTCTTGATTCATTGCATATCCCGGTACACCGCCGGAGGCATCCATATAGAGTCATACTTTGTTTTAGAATTGAGTTGTAAATAAATAAAAGTGTGATGATCATCATTCAATAGAGCATTGTCCCCAAAAAAAGAGAAAGGCCAAAGAAAAAAGAAGGCCCAAAAAAAGAAAATAAATAAAAAGGGGCAATGCTACTATATTTTTTTCCACACTTGTGCTTCAAAGTAGCACTGAGGGAGTCCTGGATTAGGGGGTCTCCGAACAGCCGGACTATCTCCATTGGCCGGACTGTTAGACTATGAAGATACAAGATTGAAGACTTCATCTCGTGTCCGGATGGGACTCTACTTGGCGTGGAAGGCAAGCTAGGCAATACGAATATGGATATTTCCTCCTTTGTAACCGACCATGTGTGACCCTAACCCTCTCCGGTGTCTATATAAACCGGAGGGTTTTAGTCCGTAGGACAACAACAACCATAACATGCAATCATACCATAGGCTAGCTTCTAGGGTTTAGTCTCTCTGATCTCGTAGTAGATCTACTCTTGTACTACCCATATCATCAATATTAATCAAGCAGGACGTAGGGTTTTACCTCCATCAAGAGGGCCCGAACCTGGGTAAAACATCGTGTCCCCTGCCTCCTGTTACCATCCGGCCGAAACGCACAGTTCGGGACCCCCTACCCGAGATCCGCCGGTTTTGACACCGACAAGCACCATGATATAGCAAGTCTCATATATTGTGCTTCAAAGTAGCACCATGTTCTTCATATAGAGAGTCTCATATGTAGTCACTTTCATATACTACTGGGAATTTTACATTATAGAACTTCGCTTGTATATTCCAATGACGGGCTTCCTCAAATTGCCCTAGGTCTTCGTGAGCAAGCAAGTTGGATGCACACCCACTAGTTTCTTTTGTTGAGCTTTCATACATTTATAGCTCTAGTGCATCCGTTGCATGGCAATCCCTACTCACTCACATTGATATCTATTGATGGGCATCTCCATAGCCCGTTGATACACCTAGTTGATGTGAGACTATCTTCCCCTCTTTTTATCCTCTCCACAACCACCATTTTATTCCACCTATAGTGCTATATCCATGGCTCACGCTCATGTATTGCGTGAAGATTGAAAAAGTTTCGAAAAAGTTAGAGTATGAAACAATTTCTTGGCTTGTCATCGGGGTTGTACACGATTTGAATACTTTTTGTGGTGAAGATGGAGCATAGCCAGACTATATGATTTTGTAGGGATAACTTTCTTTGGCCATGTTATTTTGAGAAGACATAATTGCTTTGTTAGTATGCTTGAAGTATTATTAATTTTTATGTCAATATAAATTTTTGTCTTGAATCTTTCTAATCTGAATATTCATACCACAATTAAGAAGATTTGCATTGAAATTATGCCAAGTAGCACTCCGCATCAAAAATTGTCTTTTTATCATTTACCTACTCGAGGACGAGCAGGAATTAAGCTTGGGGATGCCTGATACGTCTCCAACATATCTATAATTTTTGATTGCTCCATGCTATATTATCTACTGTTTTGGACTATATTGGGCTTTATTTTCCACTTTTATATTATTTTTGGGACTAACCTATTAACCGGAGGCCCAGCCCAGAATTGCTGTTTTTTTGCCTATTTCAGTGTTTCGAAGAAACGGAATATCAAATGGAGTCCAAACGGAATAAAATCTTCGGGAACGTGATTTTCTCACGAACGTGATCCAGGAGACTTGGACCCTGCTCCAAGGAACAAAAGAGGCGGTCACGAGGGTGGGGGGCGCCCCCCCTAGGGCGCGCCCCCTGCCTCGTGGGCCCCTCGTTGCTCCTCCGGCATAATTCTTCCTCCTATATATACACACGTTCCCTAAACTATCAGAACAGGAGCCAAAAACCTAATTCCACCGCTGCAACTTTCTGTATCCGCGAGATCCCATCTTGGGGTCTGTTCCGGAGCTCCGCCGGAAGAGGGCCGTCATCATGGAGGGCTTCTACATCATCATAGCCCCTCCGATGAAGTGTGAGTAGTTTACCTCAGACCTTTGGGTCCATAGTTAGTAGCTAGATGGCTTCTTCTTTCTCTTTGAATCTCAATACAAAGTTCTCCCCCTCTCTTGTGGAGATCTATTCGATGTAATCTTCTTTTTGCGGTGTGTTTGTTGAGACTGATGAATTGTGGGTTTATGATCAAGTCTATCTATGAATAATATTTGAATCTTCTCTGAATTCTTTTATGTATGATTGGTTATCTTTGCAAGTCTCTTAGAATTATCCGTTTGGTTTGGCCAACTAGATTGGTAGTTCTTGCCATGGGAGAAGTGCTTAGTTTTGGGTTCGATCTTGCGGTGTCCTTACCCAGTGACAGAAGGGGCAGCAAGGCACGTATTGTATCGTTGCCATCGAGGATAACAAGATGGGGTTTATTTCATATTGCATGAATTTATCTCTCTACATCATGTCATCCTGCTTAAGGCGTTACTTTGTTTTTAACTTAATACTCTAGATGCATGCTGGATAGTGGTCGATGAGTGGAGTAATAGTAATAGATGCAGAATTGTTTCGATCTATTTGTCACGGACGTGATGCCTATATACATGATCATGCCTAGATATTCTCATAACTATGCTCAATTCTGTCAATTGCTCAACATTAATTTGTTCACCCACCGCAGAATACTTATGCTTTTGAGAGAAGCCACTAGTGAAACCTATGGCCCCCGGGTCTATTCTCATCATATCAATCTCCATCACTTTAAACTTTCTTTGCCTTTTACTTTGCTTTTACTTTTTACTTTGCATCTTTATACCAAAAATACCAAAAATAGTATATCTATTATATCTCACTCTCGTAAGTGACCGTGAAGGGATTGACAACCCCTAATCGCGTTGGTTGCGAGTAGCTATCGCTTTGTGCAGGTACGAGGGACTTGAGCGTGGGCTCCTACTGGATTGATACCTTGGTTCTCAAAAACTGAGGGAAATACTTACGCTACTCTGCTGCATTATCCCTTCCTCTTCGGGGAAAACTAACGCAAACTCAAAACGTAGCACCGGGTAGTTCACCTCGTGGAGGAGGTGGGCCTCCCACTCGCACAGGTGGCGGCGGCCGAAGCCGTTGGCACTCCATCACTGGGGAGCTGCTCTTCCATCGGTGGGCGTACACGCGGTGATTGTAGACGAGTAGAGCGGGAGACGAGACGGGGGCGTCGGCGGCGAGAGAGGGGCTGCGGGCAAGTGCGTCCACTGGTGAGGGAGGGGTCGGCTTTTATAGCGGTTGGGGGCGGCAAACGTGTGTACGTGTGGCGGCACCGGAGGCACGTCACCGCACTGTGCCGCCCCTGAGGAATCAATGAAAGGCTGGACGACAGCAGCCTTGGCATTGATTCTCCGTGAGAAAGCGAGGCGATGAGGAAGGCGAGACGAGGCTGGTCGCTGACTCGACGTCCCTACCGGGTTTTCGTGCCCAAAACGCTTCCCCCAACGCCCCCGGGCGCCCCAGCGCGCCGGGTTCCGCCGGCATCAAAATCTGACTTAACCAGTGAAAATTGGGCTTCTGAGGACGTGAGTGGACCTTCTATCGGCGGCGATGATAAAAAAAAGGGCGTTGGGGGCTGATTGGGGCCGGGGGGGGGGGGGGGGGGGGGGGTAACGACGTATATGCATGCTCGTGATCATTTCTAGCAGCGACATGCATGCACGTTCCTAGCCTTCTTTCCTGGTTAACTGCCACCATTCTTTTCGACCTAACCGGCTTCCCATGCATGGCATTGACAACACTAGAAACAACCATTTTTCTGGTGCGTCAAGTAGGTAGCTAGTTAGGGACGCATACGTGCAGCGAAGATGCAAGCGGTCGACGTTGCGTACAACAAGATGCACGAATGAATTAGTGGCCCAGTCCGGTTAGTCAGGGACTGGTAGATCATGTACCACAACAAGGAAATAATGAAAATGAAATAGTTGCAATGATATATATATATATATATATATATATATATATATATATATATATATATATATATACACCTACTATTAAAGAGAGGTGATATTCTTGGTTTCGTCCTGTTTCAATTAATTTCACGTACTATATTTGGTTTCACCACCCGTTTTGGCCTAACGGAGGAAGCCCACCTGACGGCGCACTGTGGCCTAGATCCAGAGAGCTGGCAAAAAATAAAATAGTCGATGGACGGGCTCGATCTCATAACCTGCCAACCGACCACGCATTGTTTGTCCAACTGACCCAGCTAGAGATATGGGATGATTTTTTTTCCCGTTGCAACACACGAGTCTTTTTGCTAGTTGCCCTTAAAAAGAAAAGGAAATAAACTAAAACTAAATCAATACAACGATTTTTCTAAGAAAAAATGAATTGGGTGGCATTGTTATTACCCTTCAAGAAGAAAAGAAGGACAAAAAAAACCTAGAAGAAGAATGACAAAATTTGCACACATTATACATAGAAATTCCTGTTTTTAAAACATGCAAGAGTAAATATATAATACCGGAGATTCTGCAAAAAAAGATGTTGTCTCAGAAGGAATAAATTAGTGGAATTGGTGTTACCCTTGAAAAGAAAGAAAATAAAATATAAACTAAAACAAATTCAAAATAATGAAGTTTTCTAAGGTTAGATGAATTAGTGGCATAGATATTACCCTTCACAAAAAAACTAAAACAAAAAAAGCTAAAATAAATGTTGACAAAAAAGCACACAATTAACAAAAAGTTGCACTTTTTATAATATTCAAGAATGAACATACAGTAGTGGAAGTTTTGCAATAAATATGTTTCCTAAAAAGAAATGAATTAGTGGCATTGGTATTACCCTAATAGAAAAAAGGAAAATAAAGAAAAAACTAATTCAGAATTAAAATAATATTTTTTAAAGAATGAATTAGTGGCATTGGTATTACCATTTAAAAAGAAGTAAAAATTAAATTTTTAGAAAAACTAATGATTTTTTTGTGTAAAATATACACAAAATTACAATTTTTTCGATATGCAAGAATAAGCATATAATAGTAGAATTCTCGAAAAAAAGAAGTTCCCTTAGAAGGAATGAAATAATGGCATTGTTCATAACTTTAAAGAAGAAACAAAAATGAAATAAAAACTAAACAAAATATGCATACAATTTACACAAAAATTTGCTTTCTAAAAGAGGCGAGAATAAACATATAATGGTGGAATTTTCAGCAAAAAATAGTTTCCTAAGAAGGAATGAATTAGTGGTATCGGTGTTACCCTTAAAGAAGAAAGAAAATGAAATAATATTAAAAAAACAAAAGAAAAAGATAAAATTTATATGAACATTGAATTAGTAGCATTGATATTGTTATTTAAGAAGAAATGTAATGAAGAAAATTTAAATAAATAGAACTTGCACATAACTTTGCACTAAAATTGCACTTTTGTAGTATTGAAACAACAATTATATACTCGTGTGATTTTTGCAAAGATTGCATAGTATTCCTGTGTATATATTTAACTCATCTAACTTTCCTATAATGCCCAAAATAGAAAAGGAGAAACCAGCTAATAAAGAAAACAATAGACTAAAGAAGAAATGCAAAAAAAGAATCATAAAAAGTTTAGTAAGTGAGAAAGGAGGGCTGGGCGGCACTACTAATGGGCTTCTACCCGGCAACAAATCGACTGACCCAAATATGGAATTCGTCAAAACAACAACAACCCAAACCCTTGGAAGATGTCGGTGTCAAAACCGGCGGATCTCGGGTAGGGGGTCCCGAACTGTGCGTCTAAGGCGGATGGTAATAGGAGGCAGGGGACACAATGTTTACCCAGGTTCGGGCCCTCTTGATGGAGGTAAAACCCTACGTCCTGCTTGATTGATATTGATGATGTGAGTAGTACAAAAGTAGATCTACCACGAGATCAGAGAGGCTAAACCCTAGAAGCTAGCCTATGGTATGATTGTCTGTTGTTCTATGGACTAAAACCCTCCGGTTTATATAGACTCCGGAGGGGGCTAGGGTTACACAAGGTCGGTTACAAAGGAGGAGATACACATATCCGTATTGCCTAGCTTGCCTTCCACACCAAGTAGAGTCCCATCCAGACACGGGACGAAGTCTTCAATCTTGTATCTTCATAGTCCAACAGTCCGGCTGTCCGGAGACCCCCTAATCCAGGACTCCCTTAGTAGCCCCTTAACCAGGCTTCAATGATGACGAATCCGGCGCGCAGTGTTGTCTTCGGCATTGCAAGGCGAGTTCTTCTCCAAATCTTAAATGTTTGTCCAGTAGTGTCCGGCCCCATGAATGTTGAACTTCTCGGCTTCTGCACCCAATAAAGGCTATCTTCCACGCGTCGAATGAATACGAGGAGCCAGGGCGTTTTTACATTCGCCCCCTAGCCAAATAAATAAATTGTCTATTAAAGGGATGGGGATTCTTAGATCCAATCCACACCATCCTCCCACAGCGAGAACCATCGGAGCGCGCTTCGAAAAAATCCACTCCAACATGGCCGACCACCGCAGTTCCTCCTCTTGCCCCCGTAGCCCTAAGCCCGGTGATTGGGAGAGGTGTTCTGTCCCACACAGTCGATTAGTCGAACTACAGACTCAGGGATTCCTCCCTCCAACGTATATGGTTCCCGTCCGAGCCGGGCTAGCCACCTACAATGGCGGGGAGCAAGCGGAGAGCTTCCCCAGCCCCTCCATGGGGGAGCGGGTGTGCCTTGTTCCTTACTTATTAAGGGGAATCGGATTTTCAATTCATCTGTTCCTCCGCGGGCTCCTGGAGTTTTACGGCCTCCAACTGCATAATTTCACCCCCTGCTTCCATATTGCACATCGCCGGCTACGTTGCCCTTTGCGAGTTATTCCTGGGCTGTGAGGCTCATTTCGAGCTGTGGAAAAGGTTACTTTGCCTCGTCCCCCGCACACAGAAGGGGTCACTTTATCAAGTGGGCGGAGCCGAAATATGGCGCATCGTCACAACCGGATACCTGCCCGGTACTCCGAAGAAGACATCCGAAGACTGGCCTTCGGAATGGTTTTATATGGAGGACGTCCCCCTTCCGGACCCTGTTCGGCGGGGTCTTCCTGAGTTCAACAATGCTCCTCTGAAGAAACGCCGAAGCTGGCGCCCACGGAGCCCCCAGGAGGAAGACAACGGAGAGGTCCTTTACCTGATGAACCGGATCAAAGCGCTGGCTCAATCAGAATTGACAGAAATCGAGGTTATGTCAATATACATAATGCGGGGAGTGCAACCACTTCAATATCGAGGGCACCCCCTGTGGTGTTTTAACGGGGAAGATGACGCCACCCGTTGCGGGCGTAAGGGACCGAACTCCGCTGCTGCTTTAGCAAAAATTCTGTCTGACTTGTTCAAGGGAGAGGAAGAGGAGTTCATCCGCATCAAGCCACGGGATGGATTATCCATGAACAACCCTCCAAGCTGGGTGAGTTATATCTCCTCGCTCCCAGTCTTCCCGCATTCTTTGGCGTAGGTACTCACCTTGCCATTTTACGGCAGGAACTGCAAAAAGCTGTAAGGGAGGTCAACAGCCCATCTCCACAACCAGAGGACCATGACCGAGCCCTCGGTCCCGGACTCGAAGAAGATCCTGACATATTCGTGGAGCTGATAGACTTGCAGTTCTATCAATTGAGCTGTGATGACGCCATGGTGGCCATTACGGCCGACTATCCCGGACTGCTCCCTGCGTCGCACGTAAGAAAAACCAAAATCCCGACTCCAAAAACTAGGATCCCCCTTTTAGATACTTCACCTACCATATACATATGGTGTTTTACAGGGAAGGCATTCGGGGCGCCGTGCCGAACCCGCAGCAACTCGCCAACAAGAGGCACCAAGGTCGGGTAGGCCAAAAAGGAAGGCGGTCAGGACGGAGACGCCGGCGCAGAGGTATGACAAGAAAAACCCCGCTCCGTGGTTGTCGTCTTTCTTAAAATGTAATGATGTCCGTATTTCTTTAATAGAAAAAACGCTCGCCGGAATATGTCCGGAGAGGCTGCCGATCACGCTTCCACCAGTCAGGCCCCAAGGTCAGACATAGAGGCAGAACCCGATATGGGGCGGAAGCCAGATACTCCCCCTATAGAGGATGCGGATAGACTGTCCGCTACAAATTCAGAACTAGAGAGCGCCATGAATCATAGGCGTCGCCGGGCCGTACTCCGTGACGCTTGCTTCTCACCAGAGGCATTTGATGCCTTCAATTCTGGAGACGCGTACCTCCGTGCTGCTCAAAATGGTCTAGCCAGAGCCACGGACCAGTATGTAAGGGATATACGGGTAAGCAAATCTGACGATTACATGTATCAGTAGCCCCTGAGACTTGAAACAGTTGACGCAACTGATTTAAGGATCATTATTTGTGCAGGTTCTTACAGAGAAGAATTCCCAACTGTCTCAAGAGCTGGACGAGTGCAAGGCCCAGCTGGAAGCCGTTGTTGCCGCATTGAAGGAGTCCAAAAAGGGACCCCTAGTAACTCCTTTGTCTATTGCAAAGAATATTGGTACCAGGTAGTATGCGGCGTAGACGCACACCTAACAATAGATGTTGCAGGTGGCCCCGGAGTGAATCCGGAGGCCGTGGAGGCGGATACGGCACGTGATGATCGACAGCGAAATGCTGGCGAGCGCGTGCTGACACAAGTCAGGCAGGAGAAAAATGATCTCTAAGATGCCAATATCCGGCTGGGCGAGGAACTGAAGGATGTCCGAGCCCAGCTTGCGGACTCCGTGAAGGAGAATAAACGGCTTCAGCGCGACATTTTTAGTAAGCGCTTGAACGAACTTTTTTTTAAAGGAGTTCAGCAAAGAAGCCTTCTAACAGCGTTATGTCTGCAGGTATGCTGGCGGGTCGTCCCGCGGAGGAGATGCTCGGGTCCTCGGGTGATCTTCTGCCAGAGCTCTCACGACTACACGAACAAGTTCGGCAGGTGATGCAGAGTATTGCCCAAGCCTTGTGGCCATCCGCGTCCCCGCCAGGAGGCATGGGGGAGCTTATGGAGAAGCTCAAGGGAGCGCGGCGGCGCTTCCGATTATGGAAGATATCAGCCTACCGACAAGGTGCACGGGAAGCCTGGGCTATGGTGAAGACATGGTATACCAAGGCTGACCCAAACCACATGGCTGAGGTCGGACCTGTGGGGCCCGATGGGAAAGAGATTCCCGTCAGTTTAGTGTATGATCAAGTAGAATTAGCCGCAAAGTATTCCCAACAGGATTGTAGGCTAGACAACCTGTTGGATGCTATAGAGGAAGAGATTAATTAGTCTTAGTGACTGTGTACTTCGAATGACATATGTAATGTCCCTAGCCGGATTGTAAATCATTTGTCATGGCGGACCTTTTCGCTTCGACCTCTGGATCCGATAGTCTGGAGTGTATCTGAATACCCGCTCGCTTATATAAAAACCGGGGTATGCATGGAAACCAGGCGTAGGGGTCATAAGTGCTTGAACAGACAAGTACCCAACTAGTTATGTTATATTACATGGATAGTAAGAAATATCTTCCAGGGAGAATAGTTCTGTTAAGGGTTCCTTTCCCTGGGTACGCGTGCCCTAATGTGCATGTCCGAACTGCGAGACGCAGGCTAAAAACATCTAGGGGTGTGTAGTAATTTAAATGAAAGTCATCTTTTATTCACCGATCGAATATTCCCTTAAGAACGCTAGCTTTCGGCTTCACCCAGTCTGAGGTACACATCCGGCTGACCCGACAGTAACAATCGCAGAGGTGCTCTCCTTATGCCCTAGCCGAATTAACGGGAACGTAGGGCATAAACACAAGAGCCAGGCAACCCAGCTTGGCCAAAACTTAAGTCATATCGATGCATATAATGGCAAAAAAAAGGTACATGTGGAAGAATTACACATGTGCGGGGCAAGCCCGGAAAGATAATTAGATTAAGCTTCTGTATAAGAAGCCCCCAGGTATATTGAACGCGGTTAACGCGTCAAGGTTGTGTAACCAAGACACAAGTATAGCCTAAAAAGGCTTTGAAAGAAGGAAAAAAAAGAAAGAAAGAGAGAAGAAACAAATGTGCAAAAAATTGACGGAGGTAGGGAGACGAACACAGAGTCCGACGCTAGGCATAGAATCTTCGGAGTCTGGCTGCGTTCCACGGGTTTGGCTCGAGTCGATTATCCGATGCATCCCGCAGGCGGTACGCTCCACCGGTCAGAACCTGGTCTATAATGAAGGGACCTTTCCATTTGGGCTTGAGCTTGTTATTTTTCTTCTCCGGCAGGCATAGAACTAGTTCGCCAACATTGTAGGTTTTGGCCCGCACTTCTCTGCTTTGATACCTTCGAGCCTGTTGCTGATAGAATGCAGAACGGGCTTTTGCCACGTCGCGCTCCTCCAGGGCATCCAAATTGTCCTACCAATCGAGCTCGGCCTCTCTTTCTTCGTATATGCGCACTCGAGGTGAGTCATGAATTATGTCGCAAGGCAGCACCGCCTCAGCATCGTACACCATAAAAAACGGTGTGTATCCAGTAGTGCGATTCAACGTGGTCCGCAACCCTCATAGTACGGAGTCGGGCTCCTCTACCCAATGCGTGTCTCATTCCGCTCATGATAAACCCTAATGATAAGACCATTTGCCCGTTCATGATAAGACCATCGACCGCACTAATCTTGACGCATGAGACAAGACCATTTGCCCGTTCGACTTGACCGTTAGTTTGCGGATGATAGACAGAAGCATAATCGAGCTTGATGCCCATGTTGCTGCACCAAAGATTCACCTCATCGGCTGTGAAATTCGTGCCGTTGTCAGTGATGATGCTGTGGGGGACGCCATAACGGTGTATGACCCCGGATATGAAGTCTATCACTGGTCTGGATTTAGCCGTTTTGACAGGTTTGGCTTCTATCCATTTGGTGAATTTATCCACCATGACCAGTAAGTATTTTTTCTTATGGGTTCCCCCTTTGAGGGGTCCGACCATATCAAGCCCCCAGACCGCAAAGGGCCAAGTAATGGGGATTGTTTGGAGGGCAGTAGGTGGCATGTGGCTTTGGTTTGCAAAAGCTGGCAACCAACACAATGTTGGACCAGATGCTGTGCATCTGCCCGAGCCGTCGACCAATAAAAACCTGTACAGAAGGCCTTGCTTACAAGGGCCCGGGCTACGGCGTGATGGCCGCTGAGTCCGACATGGGTTTCTGCCAAAAGCTTCCGCCCTTCCTCTTCGGAGATGCACCTTTGAAGGACTCCGGTTGTGCTTTTCTTATAAAGCTCTCCCTCGTGGACCTTGTAGGCTTTAGATCGCCGCACTATGCAGCGTGCCTCATTTTGGTTCTCGGGTAGTTCCTGCCTAGTTAGGTAGGCGAGGAATGGTTCTGTCCATGGGGCAATGACGGCCATAATCACATGGGCTGAAGGTGTTATTTCGGTGGCAGAGCCTCCGATTGTGTCAGAGTGTTCGCTATCTAGGGTTGTGGCCGGGTTCGGACTATTCTTGCCGGTGTCCCCTTCCCATACCACGGATGGTTTAAACAGTCTTTCTAGGAAGATGTTTGGTGGTACAGGGTCGCATTTAGTGCCGATGCGGGCGAGGATGTCTGCCGCCTGGTTGTTTTCCCGAGCCACGTGGTGGAATTCAAGCCCCTCGAATCGAGCTGACATTTTGAGGACGGCGTTGCGGTATGCCGCCATTTTCGGATCCTTGGCATCGAAGTCTCCATTTATTTGGGATATTGCGAGGTTCGAATCCCCCCGCACCTCTAGGCGTTGGATGCCCATGGAGACTGCCATCCGGAGACCGTGTAATAGGGCCTCATATTCGGCTGCGTTACTGGAGTTTGTGTATAGTATTTGGAGTATGTATTGCACTGTATCTCCGGTGGGGGACGTCAGAACGACGCCAGCCCCCAGACCAGCCAGCATTTTGGAGCCATCGAAGTGCATGATCCAATTGGAGTATGCGCCGTACTCTTTAGGGAGTTCGGCTTCCGTCCATTCAGCTACGAAATCGGCCAGGACTTGCGACTTAATGGCTCGCCGTGGTTTATATGTTATGTTGAACGGGAGGAGCTCGATAGCCCATTTGGCAATCCGGCCCATGGCATCGCGATTGTTAATTATGTCATTGAGTGGTACTTCGGAGGCCACCGTAATCGAACACTCTTGAAAGTAGTGTCGTAATTTCCGAGATGCCATGAATACCGCGTATGCTATCTTCTGATAATGTGGGTACCGGGATTTGCATGGAGTGAGGACGGTTGACACGTAATATACCGGCTTTTGAAGTGGGAATTTGTGTCCGTCCATCTCTCATTCGACGATGAGCACTGCGCTTACAACTTGATGAGTTGCCGCTATATATAATAGCATTGGTTCGCCAATAGTTGGCGCGGCCAAGATTGGGTTGGTGGCCAGGATGGCTTTTATTTCTTCCAGTCCGGCCGTGGCTGCGTCCATCCACTCAAAGTGTTCGGTGCGCCGAAGAAGGCGATAAAGGGGAAGTGCCTTTTCTCCTAATCAGGAGATAAAGAGGCTTAGAGCCGCCACACATCCAGTTAATTTCTAGATTTGCTTGAGGTCAGTTGGGATAGCCAACTGCGACAGAGCTCAGATTTTAGCCGGATTTGCTTCAATTCCTCTACTGGAGACTATGAAGCCCAGGAGCTTTCCGGCGGGAACGCCGAAAACGCATTTTTCCGGATTGAGCTTAATGTCGTATGTTCGGAGATTGGCGAATGTGAGCCTCAAGTCGTCTATTAAGGAGTCTACGTGTCTGGTTTTAATGACCACATCGTCTACATATGCCTCCACAGTCTTGCCGATCTGCTTTTCCAGACATGTCTGGATCATGCGCTGATATGTTGCGCCGGCGTTTTTGAGCCCGAAGGGCATTGTGTATAAACAGAAAGGGCCGTATGGCGTGATAAATGCCGTTGCGGCTTGATCGGACTCCGCCATATTAATCTGGTGGTAACCGGAGTATGCATCGAGGAAGCACAGTGATTCGTGTCCTGCAGTAGCATCGATAATTTGATCGATGCGAGGGAGTGGGAAGGGATCCTTTGGGCAAGCCTTATTAAGGTCTTTGAAGTTGACGCATAGGCGCCAGGATTTGTCCTTCTTTGGTACCATCACCAGGTTTGCTAGCCAATCCGGATGTTTTATTTCTTTAATGAATCCGGCTTCCAGTAGCTTGGCCAGCTCCTCTCCCATTGCTTGTCGCTTAGGTTCAGAGAAACGCCGAAGAGTCTGCTTGACCGGCTTGAATCCTTTTAGAATGTTAAGGATATGCTCGTCCAATCTGTGTGGGATTCTTGGCATGTCTGAAGGATGCCAGGCGAATATATCCCAATTCTCGCGTAGAAACTCCCGTAGTGCGGCGTCTACAGTGGGGTCTAACTGTGCCCCAATGGATGCTGTTTTTGTATGGTTCATTGGATGGACTTGGAATTTGACTATTTCGTCCGCTGGTTTAAAGGAGGTGGACTTGGATCCTTTGTCTTGTATCACGTCGTCCCTGTCCACCGTGGAGCGCAGCGCGGTTAACTCCTCCACAAGGGGATAGTGCCTCGAGGGCCAGTGCGGCTGTTTTGTTCTCGGTGCGGAGTGTTATGTCCGGATCACTAACTAGAGTGATGATTCCGTTGGGCCCAAGCATTTTGAGCTTCATGTACCCATAATGGGGTATGGCTTGAAAAATCGTGAATGCCTCCCGCCCTAGAAGGGCGTGGTATCCGCTACTGAACGGGGCCACTTGGAATGTAATCTCTTTGGACCTGTAATTCTCCGGAGTGCCGAATACCACATCAAGTGTTATTTTCCCAGCGCAACGTGCCTCCCGACTAGGGATGATTCCTCGGAAGGTCGTACTGCTTTGCTCAATACGGTTGTTGTCTATTTCCATTTTTTGAAGAGTCTCCTCATAAATGAGGTTTAATCCGCTGCCGCCGTCCATGAGCACTTTAGTGAGTCGAAAGTCGTCCACAATTGGACTGAGGATCAAGGCGGCTGGTGCTCGGGCTGTTCGGAATTTGGGTTCGTCACTGGCATTGAAGGTGATAGTCGTGTCGCTCCATGGATTTATTGCTGCCACGTGGCAGACTTCGGCAAGGCTGCCGAGTGCTCGCTTACGCCTATTATTTGAGGTGAAGATCTCGAAGACCGTCAATACTGTATTGTTATCCATGGGAAGATGCTCTGAAGTATTTTGGGTGAGGATATCCTCACCGCTTTTGGCCACCTACCGGAGTACCCAACATGCTCTAAGGATGTGTGTGGATATGGTATCCACTGTACTATGGATTTTGCAGGGCCCGTTAAGCCATCCCTCCAATACGGTTCCACGCCCTGTGGTGGGCTTTTGCTTATTTGTAATTGAGTCGGGCGACTTATGAGAGTGCACCCTTTACGTTCGGACTGAGGGTTTTGTCAGAGCCGGATTGTCCCAAAATTGTGTTTGGGTTTTCCAGGCACTTTCCATCGCACAGTATTTCCGTACTATGGCTGCCAAGTCAGCGAAGTGTGCTATGTCACGGCGACTTATGGCGTTGAGGACTCCCTTGTCCGTGCAATTGTTGCAAAAGAACGAAATTGCGTCTTCCTCGCGATAGTCCTTGAGGAGGAATCTGGCCCAATAGTGATGTACTGCCTCTTGGGGCTCTTGCCTAATGTGGGAAAGATCGTTTGTATCTGGGTGGGTGGGTGGATTTAAGTCCAGACCTTGACCCAATTTGTGATCCCGGGGCAGGGGAGTTTCCGATCTTAGAAGATCGGGCTCCGAGATGCTGCCCTATGGGTTCGGTATGCGGCCTGATTCTGGATTCAGGGTTAGGGCGGCGTCCTCCTGTGAGCGAGTATCCGGCTCAGAGAGCTCGGGAATCCGGACATAGTTCGTCCTCAGGATAGAGGGAGAATCGCCGCATTGCTCCTCCACCACCGCTATCTGATGGGTGACCGGCGGAGAGTTAATCTCCCTTTGGTCGGGTTTAAGCCCGATCCGATCGTAGTCCGTAGTGACTTCCAGAGCGGCGATGCGATCCAAGAGCTCATTCAAAGAGGAGAGCTCCATTGGATCCATCTTCTCGGCAAATTTCGAGCCGGCGTGGAGGCTATTTTCTATGACCCGAGAAGTCATCGTCGGTACAGCGGCCGAGCGGGCGGTCATGACGAAGCCGCCTAGTCGAAGAGTTTGGCCTATAGCCAGGGCTCCCCCAGAGGTGAGGTTGTCCTTGACAACGAGGCGTGCCTTCCTCCTTACGATGACGACATAGTGGAACTCTCAATGAAAGCACCAATGTCGGTGTAAAAACCGGTAGATCTCGGGTAGGGGGTCCGAAACTGTGCGTCTAAGGCGGATGGTAATAGGAGGTAGGGGACACAATGTTTACCCAAGTTCGGGCCCTCTTGATGGAGGTAAAAACCTACGTCCTGCTTGATTGATATTGATGATGTGAGTAGTACAAGAGTAGATCTACCACGAGATCAGAGAGGCTAAACCCTAGAAGCTAGCCTATGGTATGATTGTTTGTTGTCCTACGGACTAAAACCCTTCGGTTTATATAGACACCAGAGGGGGCTAGGGTTACACAAGGTCGGTTACAAAGGAGGAGATACACATATCCGTATTTCCTAGCTTGCCTTCCACGCCAAGTAGAGTCCCATCCGGACACGGGACGAAGTCTTCAATCTTGTATCTTCATAGTCCAACAGTCCGGCCGAAGGATATAGTCCGGCTGTCCGGAGACCCCCTAATCCAGGACTCCCTCAAAAGAGGTTTCTTTTCCCTCTAGCTAGGGTTTCGTTTTCTCTCGGGACGATTGTATCGCCGCCGTCGAGGTTTCTTTCCCTACTCCGATCTTGTCGCGGGATCGTATTAGGCTTGTATACGGGGTGTCTCCCTGGGACACCGCCCAGCCTGGATGTCCTTTTGCCACAATAAGAAATTTTTAGGGCTCCTTGCAACACCCGATCGATGTACATTGGGTTAGGGTTTCTAGTGATGGTAGCAGATGGCGCGTCGGAGGCAAGGGCTCCGGGCGCAGATATCGTTGCGAAGATAGAGAAGATGATGTAGGAGCTAGGGCTCCGTGAGGAGGATCTGGATGATGTCGTCTATGATGAGAAAGAAGCACCTCCGGATGCAGCAAGATGGATGGTCGTCGTTTGGGTGCATATAGATAAGTCGTACAGTCAATATTGGTTCTTCAAGAACATGCGCGCGGCGTGGGATCTCGCGCATGACTGCAAATTCCGTCCTCTGGAAGACAATCTTTACACAGTTCAATTTTTCTGCCTTGGGGATTGGGAGAGGGTTATGCAAGATGGACCATGGAACTTTCGGGGAAACACTGTCATCCTCAAGCCTTATGATGGAGTCACTCAGCCTTCGATGGTAGCACTAGACACACTTGACATATGGGTGCAGGTTCATGATGTCCCTAATAAGTATGCTCATCTTGTGGAGGACATGGCAGGAAAGATTGGAGAGGTCCTTTACGCTGGAAACATATCCCAGGATTTTGCTGGCATTTTTTATCGGGTATGGGTGAGGATCAATGTGTCCAAACCCCTAAAGAATGCAGTGAGTATGATCAGGGATGGAAAGCGCCAGATCTACAGGGTGAGGTATCAAAAACTCCCAGATTGGTGCGTTGTTTGTGGGCATCTTGGCCATATCTATAAGGAGCATGGGGATGGTTTTCATGCACCAGCAGCCCTTATTTTCAAGGATCTTCGCGCTTCATGGGCTATGCGTACGGGAGCAGGGCCTGGAGGAGGCCACGACCGTAGAGGAGGAAGAAGAGGAGGCCGTCCAAATGCCAGAGATGACAGGCAGCATAGCTTAGCAGTGAACACAGAATTTGGAGAAGAAGATGATCTAGCTGCTAAAATGGCCACTGATATTGAGATGCAAGAGACAAACCGGAAAAGGCTGGGAAGAGATGTTGGGCAAGTGCATGAGTCGTCCCTGCTTGGAGCAGTGGTACCGATAGCTGATGGGCGGTCCGGTGGGGGTGGGGTTCTGGCTTTGCCGTCACCTCAGACGCCACTGAGCCCGCCCCCAAAACAGGACCTGAAGCGGTCCAAGGTCTCCCTTGCAGGAGAGAACAGCACCCAGGACATGGCAAATGGCAAGAAAGGAGGCAAAACCCCAGACGCATCATCGGCGGGCTCCCCGGCGGAGCACTGCCGGGCACAATGGGTCTCTTAAGATGGAATTGTTGTGGTGCAGGCAAAGCCGCAACAATCCGAGAACTTCACGAATTAGCAAGGAAATTTGCCCCTACTCTTCTTTGTATTGTTGAAACTCAGCTGGATAGAGCGAGAGTAGAAAGTTTAGCCAGTTCCGTTGGTTTTGATAACGCTTTTGCTGTTAGTAGTCAGGGTCGCAGTGGCGGCCTAGGTATTTTCTGGAACAATTCAATACTGATTGAGATTCTTGGGTACTCGATGTACTCACATTGACTATGAGATTGTTGAACCTAGCCAAGATCCTTGGAGATCTACTGTTTTCTATGGTGCAGCGCAAACCAAGCACCGTCAATACACTTGGGACACTATGAAAGGAATTGCAAGTTTGAGCCAACTTCCTTGGGTTTGCATTGGAGACTTCAATGAAGTGCTACGTCCAGAAGAACATGAAGGGATTGGTGAACGCAGTAACGCACAGATTCAAGGCTTCCGAGATGCGGTAGATGTTTGCATGCTTGATGACTTAGGCTACCAAGGAAAATTTTGCACTTCTGAAAAAAGGTCAGAGGGGGAGCTTACACAAGGGTAAGGCTTGATAGAGCGTTGGCTTCAATGGCATGGCAATCAAGGTTCCCCTTGGCTTCCTTAAGACACATCACGGCTGTCACGTCGGACCACTCGCCGATTCTTTTGATGCTACAGGATGAACAATTGAGGCCGGCTGCAAAACCCCCTTTCAAGTACGAGGTCATGTGGGAGACACGTGACAAGTGGAAGGACACGATCACACAATATTGGGGGCAGGAGCAACCGGTCATTAGTCTGGAGGGTTTGATAACAAAGCTCCAGGCAATTTCAAATGATCCCAGCAAGTGGAATAGAGACACTTTTGGCAGCATACAGAAGGAAATAAGAGATTTCACAACGGAGCTGGAAAGGTTGAGGGTGAACCGATGAGGATAGGTCCATCTCATGTTGAACTCAAGATCAATGAGAAGTTAGTCGAGATGTATCTCCGAGAAGAGCTAATGTGGCGCCAACGATCGAGGCTAGAGTGGCTGTCTGCAGGGGACAAAACCACTAGATTTTTTCACATGCGGGCGAACATGAGAAGGAAGAAAAACATTATTAAAGCGCTAGCTAGTTCGCTTGGGTTCTCAGTCAGCGATCCGGTCGAGTTGAGGAAGATGGTAATAGAGTTTTATATGAGTCTCTACACAACAGAGGGAGTCAATAACATGAATGAGGTACTCCAGCATGTACCCAGCAAAGTGACACAACAGATGAATGCGACGCTTCTGGACCCATACACAAAAGAGGAAGTGAAAACATCTTTATTCCAGATGTTTCCAACCAAGGCTCCAAGACCGGATGGTTTCCCGGCTCATTTCTATCAGAGGCACTGGGATATCTGTGGAGAGGAAGTCATGGCCGCAGTGCTCAGAATAATTTGAGGGGAAGAAAGTGCAGAGTGTGTCAATGACACGGTTCTAGTGCTTATTCCTAAGGTGATAAATCCTACTCTCCTTACTCAATTTTGACCTAACAGCTTATGTAATGTCATATACAAGATTGCTTCAAAAGTTATTGCAAACAGGCTGAAGGTAATCTTGCTAGACATTATATCTGAAGAGCAGTCATCTTTCATCCCAGGCAGGCTGATAACTGATAATATCATATGTGTGTATGAATGTCTTCACTTCATGAAAAGGAGCAAGGCAAAGACGAATAGTCACTGTGCCCTAAAGTTGGATATGATGAAAGCATATGACAGATTGGAGTGGAGCTATCTTCGGGAAATAATGATTAAGTTGGGCTTCTCACAACAGTGGGTAAACATTATAATGGGTATGATCAGCTCTGTTTCTTTCTCTGTCTTATTTAATGGAGAGAAGCTTGAGAGTTTCAAACCATCCAGGGGCATCCGACAGGGAGATCCGATCTCCCCCTATCTTTTCTTGATTGCAGCAGAGGGCCTTTCGTGCCTACTTAAAACCAGTTCTCAGTCATCGGTTCTTGGAGGAATCAAGGTGGCACCCACAGCTCCGGCTGTAAACCATCTCCTTTTTGCTGATGATAGCCTGTTGTTATTCAAGTCTAGTAATGAGGGGGCAGTAGCAGTTTCAAACCTGTTGGAGGTATATAGTAGTGCATCAGGACAACGAGTGAATCATGATAAATACTCTATTTTCTTCAGTAAAGGGTCTCCACAGCATCTGAGAGCATCTCTAGCCGCGCCCCCAGAAAAGCCTCCCCAGGCGTTTTTTTTCGCGCCGGCATTGAAAAATCGGCCCAGTTGCGCCCCCAGGAGCCCAATTTTCGCCGGCCTGGGCCGAATTTAGCGTCGGCGGACCCAGGCCGAACCCGACGCGCTGGGGGGACACTCAAGGGCACCGGGGCGAGCGGTTTTGGCGCGAAAGAGCCGCGGGACCGCCGCGTCAGCGACACCGCGCGTCTTCTTCCCTGACGCCTCAGTTTCCCGCGGGGAATCAATGGCAAGGTTGCCGCCTGTCAGCCTTACCAGTGATTCCTCACGGGTGGCGCGTTCACGGGGCAGCGCGCCGATGCCTCCCCTCCCTCGCACGCGTACACACGGGGCGGCGCCGCTATATAAGCTGGTGGGCTCCCTCGCCTCTGGCTACACCAGCCACAACAGCCCTAGCCCGCCCTCTACCTCTCCCAAGCACCGCCGCCGAGCCCTCCCTCTCCCGAGCGCCGCCGCCGAGCCCTCCCTCTCCCGATGGCCGAGCGATTCCCCGGCGATGAGGCTGCGGCCAACGGCTTCGGCCGCCGATCGCTCCATGAACAGGAGTCTTGGCTCCTATTCCAGGCGTACATCCCGGCGCCGCCGGACATGCGCGCGGGGCCAACGGGGTGGAGACTCAGCAATGGGGGAGTTCCCATTCTCTTGTTGCCCAAAGCCGTGGCGAAACCGGGCTACTTCGCCGACGAGGTCGACGTCGTGCGCGGATCCCTCACTGACGCCCAGCTCGCCCTCCCCGAGTACGCCGCCGACAACATAGCGGCGTGGACGGCGTACTTCCAGCGCCGGCAGCAGCAGAGGATGTCGTCCACCAACGGCACGCCGGTCAGGGGTCCACCAGGGACGGCCGCGTCAAGGAGGAGAAGCCGGACGACAACGACGACGGCGGCGACGACGGCAACTACTCCGCTTTTAGCCAGTTCTTTTTTTAATTATATATGTAATAAAAACCCGCTTTTTAAATGTAATATATGCCGAACTTCGCCGAACTTTGAACTTTGCTATATATTAAAAAAAATTGAATGCGCCTGGGGACGGCCCTGGGACCGGCGGCTGGGGACCAACTCGGCCCCAAGCCGAGTTTTTGCGCCGGCTCACCCCCAGGGGGGCCAACGGCTAGAGATGCTCTGAGGGACATCATTAAGAACATTTTGAATGTGCAAAATGAGTCACTGAGTGACCGCTACTTGGGTATGCCCACGGATGTTGGACAAAATAAGATGGGCACATTCAGATATCTCAGAGACCGAGTGTGGCAAAAGGTTAGAGGTTGGATGGAGAAGCTTCTGTCGGCTGAGGGAAGGAGGTACTTATAAAAGCAGTCGCACAGGCCCTACCGGTTTACTCCATGGCATGTTTTAGGCTTCCGAGAGGACTTTGCGAGAACATAACCTCAATCATCCGACCGTTTTGGTGGGGTAGCAAAGCTGGAAAACGGAAACCGAGCTGGGTGGCATGGGATATCATGACAAGGCCGAAACATCTTGGAGGTCTCGGCTTTGGAGATATGGAAATATTTAATCTAGCGCTACTAGCTAGACAGGCTTGGAGGATTTTGTGTGACCCTTCTTCTCTCAGTGCACACATTTTGAGAGCTGCATACTTCCCAAATTCAACACTACTTGAAGCCGAACTTGGAGGCCGACCCTCTGAGATATGGAGGGTGGTTATTGATGGTAGAGATATGCTCCGGCAAGGGATCATACGGAGGATTGGGAATGGAAGTACCACGGAAATATGGTCTCATAACTGGCTGCCTAGGCCCGGTCTAATGAGACCCATCACCTCGCTAATCACCAACCCTCCGAGGTATGTGTCAGAATTGATTAATACAGCATCAACATCTTGGAATGAGCAATTGGTGCGTTCGGTCTTTGTCCCCATTAATGCTGAAGCCATTCTATCTATACTGCTTTGCACAAGCAATATTGATGATTTTTGGGCATGGAGTGTAGAGAAATGAGATTTTTTCTTAGTCAAGTCTGCTTATAAAATGATAATGCAAACCAAGATTACAAGGGAGAATTGGATTGAGGAAAATGATGGACCTTCTGGAGCTGATTAGGAGGGCAACACATGGACTGCACTTTGGAGAACGGAAATACCATCAAAGGTGAAAATGTTTTTGTGGCGTCTAGCCCGGTGTTCCATTCCTACGGCAGATCTCCTCCAGCATAGGAAAATGGCAACATCAAGGGCGTGCAGGTTGTGTGGAGCAAGGGATTCTTGGAGATATGCTCTACTCAACTGTTCCATGGCCAGAAGCACTTGGGCTCTTTCTGATGAGGCCTTGGTCAAACATATGATCCAGTATGATAATGACAATGTGAAGGAGTGGGTTTTCAAGATGAAAGAGGTTCTGATAGATGATGTTTTTGTACGTATGGTAATTACACTTTGGGCCATATGGAGCGCCCGGAGAAAAGGTGTCTATGAGGATATTTTCCAAAGCCCCATGTCAACCCATATGTTCATCTAGGGACAGATAAATGATCTGCAATTTTTGAAGAAACCGGTACAGGGAAGCACTTATCCAAAAGCTCAGAGGCCTACTCAATGGCTACCACCGTCAGGAGAATGCGCCAAGGTAAACGTAGATGCTGCAACAACAGAAACGGCGAGGGCAGGCTCCGCCGTCGCGTTAAGCAGGGACAAAGATGGCATTTTCCTGGGGGCATCAGCTCTGGTGGTGAAGGGCATCAATGATCCTACTACATTGGAGGCGACGGTGGTCCGAGAGGCGATGGCACTGGCAGATGATCTGGGCTTACAATCCATCCATGTGGCGTCAGACTGCAAGATAGTGGTTGGATATCAAGCAGAAGAGTGGAGCAACTTATGGTGCAATAATACATGAAATCATAGAGTACTCTAGTAGTTTTACTACTTGTAATGTTTTTCATGAGTTTAGGAGCTCGAATTTCGAGGCTCGCAATCTCACGAAGCATGCTCTGCAACTAGGACTTGGTCGCCATGTCTGGTTAGGCCATCCTAGTGAACTTAATTCCATCCCTGTAAACATTGTGATGGTTCAATAAAAGCTTCGTGGGATTGTCTAAAAAAACCAACCCAAACCAGCTCAAAAACAACCCAACAAAAAATAAAAGCATGAATCTCACACCGAGATTCTAAAAAAGGAGAATCTCAAACCCAAAATTAATGGCTAACAAGATCGATCATATGACTTACATGTAGCTAAAGTGGTAAATGTGTATAAGGGCATCTCCAACAGCAACTGATACGTCCATTTTGCATCATGCTTTCATATCAATATTTATTGCATTATGGGTTGTTATTACACATTATGTCACAATACTTATGCCTATTCTCTCTTATTTTACAAGGTTTACATGAAGAGGGGGAATGCCGACAGCTGGAATTCTGGGCTGGAAAAGGAGCAAGTATTAGAGACCTATTCTGCACAACTCCAAAAGTCCCGAAACTTCACGGGAGCACATTTCAGAATATATAAAAAATATTGGGCGAAAGAAGTACCAGAGGGGGGCCACCAACCGTCCATGAGGGTGGGGGCACGCCCTAGCCCCTGGGCGCGCCCCCTGCCTCGTGGGCCCCCTAGTGGACCTCTGATGCCCATCTTTGGCTATATGGAGTCTTTCGTCGAGAAAAAATCATAAGCTAGCTCACGGGACGAAACTCCGCCGCCATGAGGCGGAACATTGGCGGAACCAATCTAGGGCTCCGGCGGAGCTATTCTGTCGGGGAAACTTCCCTCCGGGAGGGGGAAATCATCACCATCGTCATCACCAACGATCCTCTCATCGGGACGGGGTCAATCTCCATTAACATCTTCACCAGCACCATCTCATCTCAAACCCTAGTTCATCTCTTGTATCCAATCTTTGTCCCAAGGCCTCAGATTGGTACCTGTGGGTTGCTAGTAGTGTTGATTACTCCTTGTAGTTGATGCTAGTTGGTTTACTTGGTGGAAGATCATATGCTCAGATCCATTATGCATATTAATACCCCTCTGATTATGAACATGAATATGATTTGTGAGTAGTTACGTTTGTTCCTGAGGACATGGGAGAAGTCTTTCTATAAGTAGTCATGTGAATTTGGTATTCATTCAATATTTTGATGAGATGTATGTTGTCATCCCTCTAGTGGTGTCATGTGAACGTCGACTGCACGACACTTCACCATTGTTTGGGCCTAGAGGGAGGCATTGGGAAGTAATAAGTAGATGATGGGTTGCTAGAGTGACAGAAGCTTAAACCCTAGTTTATGCGTTGCTTCATAAGGGGCTGATTTGGATCCATATGTTTCATGCTATGGTTAGGTTTACCTTAATACTTCTGTTGTAGTTGCAGATGCTTGCAATAGGGGTTAATCATAAGTGGGATGCTTGTCCAAGTAAGGGCAGTACCCAAGCACCGGTCCACCCACATATCAAATTATCAAAGTACCGAACGCGATTCATATGAACATGATGAAAACTAGCTTGACAATAATTCCCATGTGTCCTCGGGAGCGTTTTCCTTTATATAAGAGTTTGTCCAGGCTTGTCCTTTGCTACAAAAAGGATTGGGCCATCTTGTTGCACCTTATTTAATTTTATTACTTGTTACCCGTTACAAATTACCTTATCATAAAACTCTTTGTTACCGATAATTTCAGTGCTTGCACAGAATACCTTGCTGAAAACCACTTATCATTTCCTTCTACTCCTCATTGGGTTCGACACTCTTACTTATCGAAAAGGATACGATAGATCCCCTACACTTGTGGGTCATCAAGACTCTTTTCTGGCGCCGTTGCCGGGGAGTGAAGCGCCTTTGGTAGGTGGAATTTGGTAAGGAAAAATTTATATAGTGTGCTGAAATTTACTGTCACTTGTTACTATGGAAAGTAATCCTTTGAGGGGCTTGTTCGGTGTATCTTCACCCCGACTAGTAGAGCAAAGAGTTGCTCCTCAACCTACTAAACCTACTGAAAATGTTTACTTTGAAATTCCTTCGGGTATGATAGAGAA
Source organism: Triticum urartu (assembly GCF_056163025.1). Lineage (NCBI taxonomy): Eukaryota > Viridiplantae > Streptophyta > Magnoliopsida > Poales > Poaceae > Triticum > Triticum urartu. Next base: position 190,661,381 of record NC_141878.1, on the reverse strand, counting down.
ACTGCTAACTAATCCTTTTACAGGAGATGCAACATTGCATCCCGATTTGCACCTAATCTATGTGGATGAAGTTTGTGGATTATTTAAGCTTGCAGGTATGCCCGAGGATGTTATCAAGAAGAAGGTCTTCCCTTTATCTTTGAAGGGAGAGGCATTGACATGGTTTAGGCTATGTGATGATATTGGATCATGGAACTACCAACGATTGAAATTGGAATTTCATGAGAAGTTTTATCCTATGCATCTGGTTCATTGTGATCATAATTATATGTATAATTTTTGGCCTCGCGAAGGAGAAAGCATCGCTCAAGCTTGGGGGAGGCTTAAGTCAATGTTATATTCATGCCCCAATCATGAGCTCTCCAGAGAAATGATTATTCAAAAATTTTATGCTCGGCTTTCTCTCAGTAATCGCTCCATGCTCGATACTTCTTGTACTAGTTCTTTTATGATGAAGACTATTGAATTCAAATGGGATTTATTGGAAATAATTAAACGCAACTCTGAAGATTGGGACCTCGACGAAGGTAAGGAGTCAGGTATAACACCTAAATTTGATTGTGTTAAATATTTTATGGACACCGATGCCTTCCTGAATTTAGCACTAAATATGGAGTTGACTCTGAGATAGTAGGTTGTTTCTGTGAATCCTTTGTTAATCATGTTGATTTCCCTAAGGAGAAGTGGTTTAAATATAATCCTCCCATTGAATTAAAAGTAGTTGCACCTATTAAATTTTAAGAAAAGATTATCACTTATAATGATCTTATTGTTCCTACTGCTTATATTAAGAAACCACCATTCCCTGTTAGAATAAAGGATCACGCTGAAGTTTCAACTGTGGTTCGTAAGAGTAATACTAGAACACCTACTCCCTCTGAGAAAATTAAAGTTGAACCTAGTGTTGCTATGGTTAAAGATCTCTTGGCCGATAATATTGATGGGCATGTTATTTAGTTCTGTAATGAATCTGCTAGAATTGCTAGACCTGATACTAAAAATAAACATAGACCTGTTGTAGGCATGCCTGTTATTTCTGTTAAAATAGGAGATCATTGCTATCATGGCTTATGTGATATGGGTGCTAGTGCAAGTGCAATACCTCATTCCTTATACAAATAAATTATGCATGATATTGCACCTACTGAGATAGAGGAAATTGATGTTACAATTAAGCATGCCAATAGAGACACTATTTCACCGATTGGGATTGTTAGAGATGTTGAAGTCTTGTGTGGGAAAGTTAAATATCCTATTGATTTTCTTGTTCTTGGTTCCCCACAAGATGACTTTTGTCCCATTATATTTGGTAGACCCTTCTTGAGTACTGTTAATGCTAAGATAGACTGCAATAAGGATATTGTTTCTGTTGGTTTAGGGGATATGTCTCATGAATTTAATTTTGCTAAATTTCGTAGACAACCCCATGATAAAGAATTGCCTAGTAAAGATTAAATTATTGGTCTTGCTTCTATTGTCGTGCCTCCTAGTGATCCTTTAGAACAATATTTGCCAGACCATGAAAATGATATGTTTATGAATGAAAGAAGGGAAATAGATGAAGTATTCTTTAAACAGGTACCTATTTTGAAACACAACTTGCCTGTTGAAATCCTAGGGGATCCTCCTCCACCTAAGGGTGATCCCGTGTTTGAGCTTAAACCTTTACCTGATACTCTTAAATATGCTTATCTTGATGAGAAAGAGATATATCCTGTTATTATTAGTGCTAACCTTTCAGAGCATGAAGAAAAGAAATTATTGAAAACTCTGAAGAAGCATCGTGCTGCTATTGGATATACTCTTGATGATCTTAAGGGCATGATAACCCACAAGTATAGGGGATCGCAACAGTTTTTGAGGGTAGAGTATTCAACCCAAATTTATTGATTCGACAAAAGGGGAGCCAAAGAATACTCTCAAGTATTAGCAGCTGAGTTGTCAATTCAACCACACCTGGAAACTTAATATCTGCAGCAAAGTAATATAATAGTAGTGATAACGGTAGCAAAAAGTAACAGCAGTAAAAGTAATGTTTTTGGTATTTTGTAGTGATGATAGCAATAGCAACGGGAAAGTAAATAAGCGAAGAACAATATATGGAAAGCTTGTAGGCAATGGATCGGTGACGGAGAATTATGCCGGATGCGGTTTATCATGTAACAGTCATAACCTAGGGTGACACAGAACTAGCTCCAATTCATCAATGTAATGTAGGCATGTATTCCGAATATAGTCATACGTGCTTATGGAAAAGAACTTGCATGGCATCTTTTGTCCTACCCTCCCTTGGCGGCGGGGTCCTTACGGAAACTAAGGGATATTAAGGCCTCCTTTGAATAGAGAATCGGATCAAAGCATTAACACATAGTGAATACATGAACTCCTCAAACTACGGTCATCACCGGTAAGTATCTCGATTATTGTCACTTCGGGGTTAACGGATCATAAAACATAATAGGTGACTATAGACTTGCAATATAGGATCAAGAACACTCATATATTGATGAAAACATAATAGGTTCCGATCTTAAATCATGGCACTCGGGCCCTAGTGACAAGCATTAAGCATAGCAAAGTCAGAGCAACATCAATCTCAGAACATAGTGGACACTAGGGATCAAACCCTCACAAAACTAACTCGATTACATGATAGATCCCATCCAACCCATCACCGTCCAGCAAGCCTACGATGGAATTACTCACGCACGGTGGTGAGCATCATGAAATTGGTCATGGAGGATGGTTGATGATGACGATGGCGACGGATTCCTCTCTCCGGAGCCCCGAACGGACTCCAGATCAGCCCTCCTGAGAGGTTTTAGGGCTTGGCGGCGGCTCCGTATCGTAAAACGCGATGAATTCTTCTCCTTGATTTTTTTCTCATCAAAACTCAATATATGGAGGTGGAGTTGGAGTCGGAGAGGCAACAGGGGGCCCACGAGGTAGGGGGCACGCCCCCCACCCTCGTGGCAAGATGGTGGGCCCCCTGGCCTTCATCTTTGGCAGGTATTTTTCTTATTTTCTGAAAAGTGTCTCCGTGAAGTTTCAGGTCATTCTGAAAACGTTTGCTCCTGCACATAAATAACACTATGGTAATTCTGCTGAAAACAACGTCAGTCCGGGTTAGTTCCATTCAAATCATGCAAGTTAGAGTCCAAAACAAGGGCAAAAGTGTTTGGAAAAGTAGATACGTTGGAGACGTATCAACTCCCCCAAGCTTAAACCTTTGCTTGTCCTCAAGCAATTCAGTTGACAAACTGAAAGTGATAAAGAAAAACTTTTACAAACTCGGTTTGCTCTTGTTGTTGTAAATATGTAAAGGAAGCATTCAAGTTTTCAGCAAAGATTATAACTAACCACATTCACAATAACGCATAGGTCTCAAGTTTACTCATATCAATAGCATAATCAACCAGCGAGCCATAATAATAAAACTCGGATGACAACACTTTCTCAAAACAATCATAATATGATATAACAAGGTGGTATCTCGCTAGCCCTTTCTGAGACCGCAAAACATAAATGTAGAGCACCTTTAAAGACCAAGGACTGACTAGACATTGTAATTCATGGTAAAAGAGATCCAGTCAAGTCATACTCAATGTAAACTAACAATAATGAATGCAAATGACAGCAGTGCTCTCCAACTAGTGCTTTTTAATAAGAGGATGATGACTCAGCATAAAAGTAAGTAGATAGGCCCTTCACAGAGGGAAGCAGGGATTTGTAGAGGTGCCAGAGCTCGATTTTGAAATAAAGGTGAATTATATTTTGAGCGGTATACTTTCATTGTCAACATAACAACCAAGAGATGGCGATATCTTCCATGCTACACACATTATTGGCGGTTCCCAAACAGAATGGTAAAGTTTATACTCCCCCTTCCACCACAAGCATCAATCCATGGCTTGCTCGAAACAACGAGTGCCTCCAACTAACAAGAGTCCCAGGGGGAGTTTTGTTTGCAATTATTTTGATTTAGTTTGCATAAAACATGGGACTGGGCATCCCGGTGACCAGCCATTTATCTCGTGAGTGAGGAGCGGAATCCACTCCTCTTGAGAATAACCCGCCTAACATGGAAGATACAGACAACCCTAGTTGATACATGAGCTATTCGAGCATACAAAACAGGATATTTATTTGAAGGTTTAGAGTTTGGTACATACAAATTTACTTGGAACGGCAGGTATATACCGTATATAGGTAGGTATAGTGGACTCATCTAGAATAACTTTGGGGTTTAAGGGATTGGATGCACAAGCAGTATTCCCGCTTAGTATAGGTGAAGGCTAGCAAAAGACTGGGAAGCGACCAGTAGAGAGCGACAACAGTCATGAACATGCATTAAAATTAGTCAACATCGAATGCAAGCATGAGCAGGATATAATCCACCATGAACATAAATATCGTGAAGGCTATGTTGATTTTGTTTCAACTACATGCGTGAACATGTGCCAAGTCAAGTCACTTAAATCATTCAGAGGAGGATACTGCCCTATCATACCACATCATAACCATTTTAATAGCATGTTGGCACGCAAGGTAAACCATTATAACTCATAGCTAATCAAGCATGGCACAAGAAACTATGATCTCTAGTTGTCATTGCAAACATGTTTATTCATAATAGGCCGAATCAAGAACGATGAACTAATCATATTTACAAAAACAAAAGAGGTCGAGTTCATACCAGCTTTTCTCATCTCAGCCAGTCCATCATATATCATCATAATTGCCCTTCACTTGCATGACCGAATGATGAGAATAATAATAATAGTGCACGTGCATTGAACTACACTGGAATCTGCAAGCATTCAATAAATAGGAGAAGACAAGGCAATATGGGCTCTTTTGTCAGATCAACAATAATGCATATAAGAGCCTCTTCAACAATTTAATCATGGTCTTCTCCTATCGACCCCCAAAGAAAAGAAAAGAAATAAAACTATTTACATGGGAAAGCTCCCAACAAGAAAAAGAAGAACAGGAAATCTTTTTGGGTTTTCTTTTTTAATTACTACTACAAGCATGGAGAGTAAACTAATTAAAAGCGACAACTAATTTTTTTCTTAAGGTTTATTAAACACACAAGAAGAAAGAATAAAAAGGAAATTAAACTAGCATGGATGATACAATGAAAAAGTATGAGCACCGACATCTAGCAATGAGTGTGTGAGCATAAATGTAATGTCGGTGAGAAATACGTACTCCCCCAAGCTTAGGCTTTTGGCCTAAGTTGGTCTATGGCCATGGCTGGCCTGGCGGATATCCATAATAGTAGTTGGGGTCGTGCTGTGATGCAGCAGTTATCGCCTACTGAGCTGCAGCGTGGAGACAAGCAGCCTCCTCTCTCCTCTCGTACTCATCTGCCTCCTCTCTGGTAATGGTATATCCTCCTCTTGCCTGATAATCAAAGAAAGCAGGAGCAGGGAGAGTAATACGGACAGCACGGCGTGTGTCAAAGATTAGTCGATACTGGAGAGGTGATTCGTTCCTCTTGACAAACTGGTGGTGAACCATAGCATTAAAATCTAGATAGGCAGGAGGCAATTCAATATCATCTTCAAGCACATCTATACCAAGAAAATTAGCTACGCGGGTTGCATAAATTCCACCAAAGAAATCTCCATTAAGTCTATTCAGATGCAACCTACGTGCAACAATGGCTCCCAAATTATATGATTTGTCTCCTAACACAACACTCCTAAGAATACTGAGGTCAGGGACACACACGTGACATGCCTCATCTTTACCATTTATGCATCTACCTATGAAGAGAGCAAAATAATGTATAGCAGGAAAGTGAATGCTCCCTATGGTATCTTGTGTAATATCTCTAGATTCTCCCATAGTTATATTAGCAAGAAAATATCTAAATTCAGATTTGCGAGGATCTCTTATACTACCCCATTGTGGAAGTTTGCATGCAGTGGTAAAATCCTCTAAGTCCATGGTATAAGATTTATCATAAAGATAAAACATGACAGTTGGAGAATTACGTGAAGTTGAAAATTCAAACCTCCTCACGAAGGAGCTAGTGAGCTCATGATACTGACTGCACTTCTCTTCCTCGAAGCTCACGAGATCAGCGTTACGCAAATATGCGTTGAATTCTTCTTTTATTCCCGCTTGATCCATAAAATTTTCAGAAGGCCACTCACAAGGTCGCACTGGAGCGTCTCTTGGTGGCTCTTCATCAGCATTACGCATTGCAAGCCTAGGTCCTTGCTTCTTGGAAGAACCACCTTGGAACATTTTCCTAAGCATTTTTCTTCCTCTGAAAAATTCTGAAAAATTCTGAATTTTTTAGTAACTTCAAAATAAAAGTAAACCAAATTCAATAATATTGATAGTAACTACTCCTACAAGTGCCTAGGGCCTATATCATGCATCAAAACTACTTTTGACCATATAAATTTGACTTGCAAGCTCAAGAACAGGGTCACCTAAGCAGCAAAAATTTGCAATGAATAAAGCACTAGAACAAAAACTAATTGGACCAATGGAGGAGTCACATACCAAGGAACAATCTCCCCAAGCAGTTTTGTGAGAGGTGCTTTGAGCAAGGAGATCAAAAATGGCAGCAAAACGAGCTTGGACTCGGGTTTGAGCTGGTTTTTCGTGTTTGGGGGAGAAAGAAGGAGTGTATGGGTGCAAGAATAAGTGAAGGAGGGCCACCGTCGGCCCACGAGGTAGGGGGCGCGCCCTCCACCCTCGTGGCAAGGTGGTTGGCCCCCCTGGTGTGTTCTCTGTTCCATAAATCCTCAAATATTCTAGAAAAAATCATATTTAATTTTCAGGGCATTTGGAGAACTTTTATTTTCGAGGTATTTTTATATTGCACGGATAGTCAGATAACAGACAGAAAAATATTTATTTTTATTTTATTTAATATAAATAACAGAAAGTAAAAGTGGGGTATAGAAGGTTGTGCCTTCTAGTTTCATCCATCTCATGATCATCAAAAGGAATCCACTAACAAGGTTGATCAAGTCTTGTTAACGAACTCATTCCGAATAACATGGAACCGGAGAAATGTCGAATAACACTATGTTACCTCAACGGGATATGCACATCCCCAATAATAAGAATATCATATTTCTTCTTGACAGTAGGAAGAGGAAATTCAAAACCTCCAAATATAATCGATGGAATTTTTCCAATAGAGTTGATACTACGAACTTGAGGTTGTTTCCTCGGAAAGTGTACCGCATGCTCATTACCATTAACATGAAAAGTGACATTGCCTTTAGTGCAATCAATAACAGCCCCTGTAGTATTCAAAAAGGGTCTTCCAAGAATAATAGACAAACTATCGTCCTCGGGAATATCAAGAATAACAAAGTCCGTTAAAATAGTAACATTTGCAACTACAACAGGCACATCCTCACAAATACCGACAAGTATAACAGTTGATTTATCAGCCATTTGCAAAGATATTTCAGTAGGTGTCAACTTATTCAAATCAAGTCTACGATATAAAGAGAGAGGCATAACACTAACACCGGCTCCAAGATCACATAAAGCAGTTTTAACATAGTTTCTTCTAATAGACAATGGTATAGTGGGTACTCCTGGATCTCCAAGTTTCTTTGGTATTCCACCCTTAAAAGTATAATTAGCAAGCATGGTGGAAATTTCAGCTTCCGGTATCTTTCTCTTATTTGTAATAATATCTTTCATGTACTTAGCATAAGGGTTGGTTTTGAGCATATCAGTTAATCGCATACGTAAAAAGATAGGTCAAATCATTTCAGCAAAGCGCTCAAAATCCTCATCATCCTTTTTCTTGGATGGTTTAGGAGGAAAGGGCATGGGTTTCTGAACCCATGGCTCTCTTTCTTTACCGTGTTTCCTAGCAACAAAATCTTTCTTATCATAATGTTGATTCTTTGATTGTGGGTTATCAATATCAACAGCAGGCTCAATTTCTACATCATTATCTTTAATAGGTTGAGCATCATCATGAACATTATCATTAACATTATCACTAGTTTCAGGTTCATTACCAGATTGTGTTTCAGCATCAGAAATAGAAATATCATTTGGATTCTCAGGTGTTTCAACAATAGGATCACTAGAAGCATGCAAAGTCCTATCATTTTTCTTTTTCTTCTTTTTAGAAGAACTAGGTGCATCTAAATTATTTCTCTAAGAATCTTGCTCAATTCTTTTAGGATGGCGTTCAGGATACAAAGGTTCCTGAGTCATTCTACCACCTCTAGTCATAACTCTAACAACATTATCATTATTCTTATTATTCAATTCATTGAGCAAATCATTTTGAGCTTTAAGTACTTGTTCTACTTGAGTGGTAACCATAGAAGCATGTTTACTAATAAGTTTAAGTTCACCTTTAACATTAGCCATATAATCACCCAAGTGTCCAAGCATATTTGAATTGTATTTCAATTGTCTAACAAAACAAGCACTAAAGTCTTCTTGCTTAGCCATAAATTTATCAAACTCATCTAAGCATGGGCTAGCAAACTTAGTAAATGGGATTACAGCTTTATCATATCTATAGAGAGAATTTACCTTTACTACCTGTGTCGGGTTATCAAGACCATGAGTTTCTTCAATAGGTAAAGGATTTGGATTATATGTTTCTTCAACAGGCGGTAAATTAAGACCGTGTATTTCTTCAATAGGAGGTAAATTCTTAACATCTTCAGCTTTAATACCCTTTTCTTTCATAGATTTCTTTGCCTCTTGCATATCTTCAGGACTGAGAAATAGAATACCCCTCTTCTTCGGAGTTGGTTTAGAAATAGGCTCAGGAATTGGCTCCGGAGGTGTCCAATTATTTTCATTTGTCAACATATTATTCAATAGAATTTCAGCTTCATCCGGTGTTCTTTCCCTGAAAACAGAACCAGCACAACTATCTAGGTAATCTCTGGAGGCATCGGTTAGTCCATTATATAAGATATCAAGTATTTCATTTTTTTAAGAGGATGATCAGGCAAAGCATTAAGTAATTGGAGAAGCGTCCCCCAAGCTTGTGGGAGACTCTCTTCTTCAATTTGCACAAAATTATATATATATATCCCTTAAAGCAGCTTGTTTCTTATGAGCAGGGAAATATTTAGCAGAGAAGTAATAAATCATATACTGGGGACTACGCACACAACCAGGATCAAGAGAATTAAACCATATCCTAGCATCACCCTTTAATGAGAACGGAAATATTTTTAGAATGTAAAAGTAGAGAGTTCTCTCATCTTTAGTGAACAGGGTAGCTATATCATTCAATTTAGTAAGATGTGCCACAACAGTTTCAGATTCATAACCATGAAAAGGATCAGATTCAACCAAAGTAATTATATCAGAATCAATAGAGAATTCATAATCCTTATCAGTAACAAAGATAGGTGAAGTAGCAAAAGCCGGGTCAGGTTTCATTCTATCATTTAGGGATTGCTTACTCCATTTAGCTAATAATTTTTTAAGTTCAGTTCTATTTCTGCAAGCTAAAATGGCTAAAGAAGCATCTTGATCAAAAACATAACCCTTAGGAATAGCAAGTGGTTCTTCATCATCACTTTCATCAGTATCATCAGATTCAATATTTTCAATCTCTCTAGCCCTAGCAAGTTGTTCATCAAGAAAATCACTAAGTGGCATAGTAGTATCAGGCATAGAGGTAGTTTCATCATAAGTATCATGCATAGCAGAAGTGGCATCATCAATAACATGCGACATATCAGAACGAATAGCAGAAGCAGGTGTAGGTGTCGCAAACTTACTCATAACAGAAGGTGAATCAAGTACAGAGCTAGATGGCAGTTCCTTACCTCCCCTCGTAGTTGAGGGATAGATCTTGGTTTTTGGATCTCTCAAGTTCTTCATAATGATAAGCAGATATATATCCCAAGTGACTCAAATAATAGAGATATGCTCCCCGGGAACGGCGCCAGAAAATGGTCTTGATAACCCACACGTATAGGGGATCGCAACAGTTTTCGAGGGTAGATTATTCAACCCAAATTTATTGATTTGACACAAGGGGATCCAAAGAATACTCTCAAGTATTAGCAGCTGAGTTGTCAATTCAACCACACCTGGAAACTTAATATATGCAGCAAAGTATTTAGTAGCAAAGTAATATGATAGTAGCGACAACGGTAGCAAAAAGTAACAGCACTAAAAGTAATGTTTTTGGTATTTTGTAGTGATGATAGCAATAGCAACGGGAAAGTAAATAAGCAAAGAACAATATATGGAAAGCTCGTAGTCAATGGATCGGTGATGGAATTATGCCGGATGCGGTTCATCATGTAACAGTCATAACCTAGGGTGACACAGAACTAGCTCCAATTCATCAATGTAATGTAGGCATGTATTCCGAATATAGTCATACGTGCTTATGGAAAAGAACTTGCATGACATCTTTTGTCCTACCCTCCCTTGGTGGCGGGGTCCTTACGGAAACTAAGGGATATTAAGGCCTCCTTTTAATAGAGAATCGGATCAAAGCATTAACACATAGTGAATACATGAACTCCTCAAACTACGGTCATCACCGGTAAGTATCTCGATTATTGTCACTTCGGGGTTAACGGATCATAAAACATAATAGGTGACTATAGACTTGCAATATAGGATCAAGAACACTAATATATTGATGAAAACATAATAGGTTCTGATCTTAAATCATGGCACTCGGGCCCTAGTGACAAGCATTAAGCATAGCAAAGTCATAGCAACATCAATCTCAGAACATAGTGGACACTAGGGATCAAACCCTAACAAAACTAACTCGATTACATGATAGATCCCATCCAACCCATCACCGTCCAGCAAGCCTACGATGGAATTACTCACGCACGGCGGTGAGCATCATGGAATTGGTCATGGATGATGGTTGATGATGACGATGGCGACGGATTCCCCTCTCCGGAGCCCCGAACGGACTCCAGATCTGCCCTCCCGAGAGGTTTTAGGGCTTGGCGGCGGCTCCATATCGTAAAACGTGATGATTTCTTCTCCTTGATTTTTTTCTCATCGAAACTCAATATATGGAGGTGGAGTTGGAGTCGGAGAGGCAATAGGGGGCCCACGAGGTAGGGGGGCGCGCCCTAGGGGGGCAGGCACGCCCCCACCCTCGTGGCAAGACGGTGGGCCCTCTAGCCTTCATCTTTGGCAGGTATTTTTCTTATTTTCTGAAAAGTGTCTCCGTGAAGTTTCAGGTCATTCCGAGAACGTTTGCTCCTGCACATAAATAACACCATGGTAATTCTGCTGAAAACAGCGTCAGTCCGGGTTAGTTCCATTCAAATCATGCAAGTTAGAGTCCAAAACAAGGGCAAAAGTGTTTGGAAAAGTAGATACGTTGGAGACGTATCAGGGCATTAGTCCCACTCTCTGCCGGCACAAAATAAAATTGGAGAAAGACGTGAAACCGGTTGTTGATCACCAACAACGGTTAAATCCTAAGATGAAAGAAGTGGTAAGAAAAGAAATACTAAATCTTCTGGAGGCAGGTATAATTTACCCCGTTGCTGATAGTCAGTGGGTAAGTCTTGTCCATTGTGTCCCTAAGAAGGGAGGTATTACTGTTGTTCCTAATGATAAAGATGAATTGATCCCACAAAGAATTGTTACAGGTTATAGAATGGTAATTGATTTCCGCAAATTAAATAAAGCTACTAAAAAGATCATTACCATTTACCTTTTATTAATCAAATGCTAGAAAGATTATCCAAACATACACATTTTTTCTTTCTAGATGGTTATTCTGGTTTCTCTCAAATACCTGTGTCAAAAGAGGATCAAGAAAAGACAACTTTTACTTGCCCTTTCGGTACCTTTGCTTATAGACGTATGCCTTTTGGTTTATGCAATGCACCTGCTACCTTCCAAAGATGTATGACTGCTATATTCTCTGACTTTTGTGAAAAGATTGTTGGGGTTTTCATGGATGATTTCTCCGTTTATGGAACTTCTTTTGATGATTGCTTAAGCAACCTTGATAGAGTTTTGCAGAGATGTGAAGAAACTAATCTTGTCTTGAATTGGGAGAAGTGCCACTTTATGGTTAATGAAGGTATTGTCTTGGGGCATAAAATTTCTGAAAGAGGTATCGAAGTTGATAAAGCTAAAGTTGATGCTATTGAAAAGCTGCCGTGTCCTAAGGACATTAAAGGTACAAGAAGTTTCCTTGGTCACGCCGGTTTTTATAGGAGGTTCATTAAGGACTTCTCTAAAATTTCTCGGCCTCTGACTAATCTCTTACAAAAAGATGTTCCTTTTGTCTTTGATGATGATTGTGTAGAAGCATTTGAAATACTTAAGAAAGCTTTGATTTCTGAACCTATTGTTCAGCCTCCTGATTAGAATTTACCATTTGAAATCATGTGTAATGCTAGTGATTATGCTGTAGGGGCTGTTCTAGGACAAAGAGTTGATAAGAAATTAAATGTTATCCAATATGCTAGTAAAACTCTAGACAGTGCTCAAAGAAATTATACTACTACTGAAAAAGAATTTTTAGCAGTTGTGTTTGCTTGTGATAAGTTCAGACCTTATATTGTTGATTCTAAAGTAACTGTTCACACTAATCATGCTACTATTAAATATCTTATGGAAAAGAAAGATGCTAAACCTAGATTTATTAGATGGGTTCTCTTGCTACAAGAATTTGATTTGCATATTATCGATAGAAAGGGAGCTGAGAACCCCTTTGCAGACAACTTTTCTAGGTTAGAGAATGTTCTTGATGACCCACTACCTATTGATGATAGCTTTCCTAATGAAAAAATTAGTTGTGATAAATGCTTCTCGTACTGCTCCATGGTATGTTGATTATGCTAATTATATTGTTGCTAAGTTTATACCACCTAGTTTCACATACAAGCAAAAGAAAAAGTTCTTCTATGATTTAAGACATTACTTCTGGGATGACCCACATCTTTATAAAGAAGGAGTAGATGGTGTTATTAGATGTTGTGTACCTGAGCATGAACATGAACAGATCCTACACAAGTGTCACTCCGAGGCCTATGGAGGACACCATGCTGGAGATAGAACTGCACATAAGGTATTGCAATCCGGTTTTTATTGGCCTACTCTCTTCAAGGATGCCCGTAAGTTTGTTTTGTCTTGTGATGAATGTCAAAGAATTGGTAATATTAGTAGACTTCAAGAAATGCCTATGAATTATTCACTTGTTATTGAACCATTTGATGTTTGGGGCTTTGATTATATGGGACCGTTTCCTTCCTCTAATGGGCATACACATATTTTAGTAGTTGTTGATTACGTTAGTAAGTGGGTAGAAGCTATTCCAACTAGTAGTGATGATCATAACACCTCTATTAAGATGCTTAAAGAAGTTATTTTTCCAAGGTTTGGAGTCCCTAGATACTTAATGGCTGATGGTGGTTCACATTTTATTCATAGTGCTTTCCGTAAAATGCTTGCTAAGTATGATGTTAATCATAGAATTGCATCTCCTTATCACCCACAGTCTAGTGGTCAAGTAGAACTGAGCAATAGAGAGCTTAAATTAATTTTGCAAAAGACTGTTAATAGATCTAGGAAGAATTGGTCTAAGAAACTTGATGATGCATTATGGGTCTATAGAACTGCATACAAAAATCCTATGTGTATGTATCTGTATAAGATGGTTTATGGAAAAGAATGTCACTTACCTCTTGAACTAGAACATAAGGCATATTGGGCCATTAAAGAGCTTAATTATGATTTCAAACTTGCCGGTGATAAGAGGTTATTTGACATTATCTCACTTGATGAATGGAGAACCCAGGCCTATGAGAATGCCAAATTGTTTAAAGAAAAGGTTGAAAGAGGGCATGACAAAAGGATACAAAAGCGTGAGTTTAATGTAGGGGATTATGTTTTGCTATACAACTCTCGTTTAAGTTTTTTTGCAGGCAAACTCCTCTCAAAATGGGAAGGTCCTTACGTCATCGAGGAGGTCTATCGTTTCGGTGCCATAAAAATCAACAACTTCAAAGGCACAAATCCGCGGGTGGTGAATGGTCAAAGAATCAAACATTATATCTCAGGTAATCCCATAAATGTTGAAACTAATGTTATTGAAACCGTAACCTTGGAGGAATAGATAAGGGACACTTTTCAGAACGTTTCACACTCCAAAAAGGAATAGGTATGAGGTATGGTAAGTAAACCTACTCCAAAACAGTTCTAATAGCATTTTTTCTCCGTGTTGGAATATTTAAGAAAATAGGAAAATAAGAAGTAGTCCGGAAAGGACACGAGGGTGGAGGGCGTGCCCCCTGCCTCGTGGGCACCCCGTGTGCTCTCCGGACTCCGTTTTCTTGCACGATACTTCTTTTGGTCGGTAAAAATTCATTATATAATCTCCCGAAGGTTTTGACCACCGTATCATGCAAATATCCTCTGTTTTTGTTTCGAGCTGTTTTCTGTCAGGGTTGTCAAGGCCAGGCATCATGTCTTCTCCTTCCTCTTCCAACAAGGAGGGAAACGATGCTTGGCTAATGAAGATAGAGATGAAGAGAGAAGAGTCCAGAGAGATCAACAAGGATGATGGGATCAAGAAGGCCGTGGGGGATCAAGTTCCTACAGTAGTAGAAGAAGACATTCTTCAACCTCATCACAATCTCTTTACCCCAATGGAGATTGAAGCTCTCAAGATGATTGAGTTAGCTCGCATTCCAAACAAATATCTCACAAGTGAAAATATTTTGTTGAAGGAGCATATCATCGCACTCAAGGGCATTATTCGCAAATTGGAGGATCTGCTACGCTCGATGTGCGATTATCCATCATCACCAACACCTTATTCACCAACAAAGAAGGAGACATAAACACATGGGTATGGGCACTCCCCTTGTCAACTGCCAAGCTTGGGGGAGTGCCCCGGTATCGTATCACCATCACACTTTCATCTTTACCATTTTTCTTAGTTTGATCCTTTTGGTTATATCTTGATCTAGTAGAATAAAGTTTTATTATGATCGAGTTTTGAGTTTTGCTTTATGATCCTTCTATGTAATCGAGTCCGTGAGCTATATATAATAAATATTAGTGTTGAGTCAAGAGCTTGATTATCTTACTATGATCTTGAGGGAATAAAATAAAAGAGAAAGAATAAAAAGAAATAAAGGGATCATGTGGATCTTATGGAGAGTAATGACTTCACATATAAAGAGTATGATGAATAAAAGTTGTTGAGAGTTGACAAACATAGTATTGGTCATCGTTGCAATTAATAGGAATTAATAAAGAAAGAGAGGTTTTCACATATAAATATACTATCTTGGACATCTTTTATGATTGTGAGCACTCATTAAAATATGACATGCTAAAGAGTTGAGGTTGGACAAGGAAGACAATGTAATGGGTTATGTTTTCTTAAATCTGAAATAAATTATATTGTCTTGGATCATCCAACATGTTGAGCTTGCCTTTCCCTCTCATGCTAGCCAAATTCCTTGCACCAAGTAGAGATACTACTTGTGCTTCCAAATATCCTTAAACCTAGTTTTGCCATGAGAGTCCACCATATCTGCCTATGGATTGGGTAAGACCTTCAAGTAAGTTGTCATTCTTGCAAGCAATAAAAATTGCTCTTTAAATATGTATGATTTATTAGTGCGGAGAAAATAAGCTTTATACGATCTTGTGATGTGGAAGAAATAAAAGTGATAGACTGCATAATAAAGGTCCATATCACAAGTGGCAATATAATGTGACGTTCTTTTGCATTAAGATTTTGTGCATCCAACCATAAAAGCACATGACAACCTCTGCTTCCCTCTGCGAAGGGCCTATCTTTTATTCTTGTCTTATACTTCATATAAGAGTCATGGTGATCTTCACCTTTCCTTTTTACATTTTATCCTTTGGCAAGCACAGTGTGTTGGAAAGATCCAGATATATATAGCTAATTGGATGTGAGTTTTCATGAACTATTATTGTTGACATTACCCTTGAGGTAAAAGGTTGGGAGGCAAAACTATAAGCCCCTATCTTTCTCTGTGTCCAATTAAAACTTCATAACCATAAATATCGCGTTAGTGTTAGCAATTGTGAAAGACTAAATGATGGTTGAGTATGTGGACTTGCTGAAAAGCTCTTATATTGAATATTTCCTGTGTTATGATAAATTGCAATTGCTGCAGTGACTGAGATTATAGTTTGTTGGTTCTCAATGAAGTTTCTGATTCATACTTGAAATTGTGATTGAATTATTACTTTAGCATAAGAGATCATATGACTATATATATATATATGTTGCTATTATAAGAATGATCATTATGCCCTCTAGAGTGACAGAAGCTTAAACCCTAGTTTATGCGTTGCTTCGTAAGGGGCTGATTTGGATCCATATGTTTCATGCTATGGTTAGGTTTACCTTAATACTTCTGCTGTAGTTGCGTAAGCTTGCAATAGGTGTTAATCATAAGTGGGATGCTTGTCCAAGTAAGGGCAGTACCCAAGCACCGGTCCAACCACATATCAAATTATCAAAGTACCGAACGCGAATCATATGAACGTGATGAAAACTAGCTTGACGATAATTCCCATATATCCTCGGGAGTGTTTTCCTTTATATAAGAGTTTGTCCAGGTTTGTCCTTTGCTACAAAAAGGATTGGGCCATCTTGCTGCACCTTATTTACTTTTATTACTTGTTACCCATTACAAATTACCTTATCACAGAACTATCTCTTACCGATAATTTCAGTGCTTGCAGAGAATACCTTGCTGAAAATCGCTTATCATTTCCTTCTGCTCCTCATTGGGTTCAACACTCTTATTTATCGAAAAGGCTACGATAGATCCCCTACACTTGTGGGTTATCAGCGACCTGCAAATTTTCTCCCGCATCCATCCGTGGACAGGGGATCTGTCCGTGGACATGGATGCGGGAGGCCGCCATCCAACGATATCCTGTATATGTCCTTCAGTAAATTCAAATTCAAATGTACTCCGATGCATACAGCGTGCCGGATCACACCAGCGCCAGATCGCATGCGCAATCATAAAAAAGGTGAATATGTTTAGTTTTTACATGCCCAGATCCAAAAGAACATTAGTCCATGCATTTCTGCCCTTATGGACCGGCAATTCCAGCCGTCTGCTCCCCGATCAAGGGGGTGCCATCGCCAACTGATCTTTCTGCCGCTGTAATATCTGGTTACACACGGATTGCACGATGATTCTTACATCAGGATCCAAAGAGTCCACATTCAAGGTAAATATCTTGGACTCCTCCGCATTGGCGGCGATCTTCACCTTCCTTTCCTTGAGCGTGACCTTCCTCTCTTCAAGCTTGAGCTTCTTGTCCGTCGTCACCGTCAATAGTTTGAACCTCTCTGCCTTCTCCTCCTCCTTGATGTCCGAGCGCTTCACGCATGCCTCCTCCTTCTCCGCCAAGATGTCCTCGAATCTCTCCGCCAGCTTGGCCCCCGCACCTTCTCGCTTCGGCCTCTTCTCCTCCCACTTCTTCCTTCGTAAATTTCTTCTAACCTTTTTTGGCGATTCTTGGCTTGGGTCAATAGGGTCATTGGTTTCTTCCTTGTTGGCCTGGGCGACGTTCTTGGCTATGAAAAGTTTCCACTTTTTTAGGAAAGCCAGGCGGTTTTTATTGATCTGAAATAAGAGTTACATCATCTGCTAGAACAATAGAATAAAATCTGGGGGTTCCTGCCACATTTGGTTTCCCATACTAAATTGAGCTAAAATATGGGCTGCCCTATTAGCCTCCCTAGGACAATGTAAAAAAATTACACGTGTAAAATTGCGGCAAAGGAAAGTGCATTCCTCATAGATAGTCGCCGCCACGCCTAGTGAGTTCCTGCCATTCTGCATGACTTCCACCACTTCCGTCCAATCACTCTCGACTAGGATTCTGTTACAACCAATGTTTCCTGCAATGATCAGACCATCATGTAGCGCACACGCTTCAGCAATTGACGGTGTATTGATTGTAGGGATGCTCCAACTACCACCTGCAATTGGAGATCATGTACAGTCATGTATAATAGCACCCGTCCTCCCCGAACCTGTGTCCATGTCAAATGCCGCATCCACATTCAACTTTACAAAACCCTATTGTGGTCTGTTCCAACCATGTCTCATGATTTGCGTCGTTCTCATTTTTTCACTCTGGAGTAATCCAATGCCAACACCAAAATTGCTTGAGTAGACCGAACAGATGCTTGCAAAGACTCTCCACGAGTAAACTTTCTTCGTTCCCACCATGTGTACAAGGACACAACAGCAACTAGATTGCACCGTCGAACACCTACTAGCGTTGGTACGTTATTAGTATCCAATAGCAGCCTCTCTAGGGGTCTGATCCCATCAACCTCCGCAAAGCAAGCTTCATCAATGATTTCCGTCATTCCCAAGTGCGTCCAGATCTCTTTTACCCTTGGGCATGTGAAGAACATATGGTTTATACTTTCACAATCAATAGTGCAAATAGGGCATTGACTCTGGCTCTGAATATGGCGATTTGCCAGAACACCGTAGCAACTTCAGTCAACAATGCATGACGGTGAAGGACTTCTTCTTCAACTTCTTGTACACCACACAAGCACGAGTAAGCTACAAAGTGAAACATTGTCGACAATGCATATCTATCTGTCTAGTGAGCAACAAAACAATACATGTCCAGCTAGTGATCAACAAAACTAAGCATATCCGGCTAGTGATCAACTTACTTGCTCGGTCTTTTGTGCACCGCTAGGCCACCGTGTGATGAGATGCTTCAAGTGCCTGCAATACTTGGACACGGGCTCTTGGATGGTGTACCATCGATGGTTGAGGGACTTCTATTCACGATTGCGGATGACTGTGTCGGAATAGGGCGCGAAATGCTTGTGTTCATGGAACCATATGTGAATGTTCCTCCAAAAGGTTGTGCCCTTTAGCTCCGTGCCATGGATCGGATCAATGCTAGTGGCCAACCATGCATATCATACAACAGCTCATCCTCCCGCATGTTGAAACTTTCTCCTATACCTTTCTTCTTCGGATCGTCGGCTGTATCATCTGGATCATCGTCCTCGCCATCCTCCTCCTCCTCCTCCCCCTCCGGCTGCTGTTCTCCGGCGGCCCAATGTTGTTGTCGTCATGTGCCATCGTTGGTCTGGGTGTATACTGCTACTGGCAGTTGTCGGACTAGGTGGGATCCGAGTCTTCCACCTGCCCGTCCTCATAAGCCCCTCCTCCTTGCTCGCCTCCGTTGTGGATGATGTCGAGTATCTCCTTGTCCGCGTCGTACGTCGGCTCCCCCGCTCTAGGCATTGCAGCAAACGGCGCGCGGGCACCCATTTGCTCCTCGCCCGCCGTCCGCGTCCGGACGAGCTGCGGCGAAGAATACTCGGAGAAGAGCGGCGCCGTGTTAACGTCAACGACGTAAGGCACCATAACGGTGGGGGTTCCGAGCTACTTGGCGGCGTAGTAGTACGGAGGCTTGTAAGACTCCGGCCACGGTGTCGCCTATACTGTGGGCACGCCCATCTGGCAGCGTCTATCACGGCCGCAACGACCTCCACACCCAATGCCACCACCAGGCCACCGGCGGCCAACCGCTTCTTCAGCTTCTCCTCCTTTGCGGCCTTCACTTTGACGCGACGAGTTTGCCACGTCGCCGAGCTGATCTTCCGGGCGAGCGTGATGCTCAGATCCTCCGGCACATCCGCCGGCTCCATCTTCGACACGTTCTCCGATGGTTCCATGCGCCGACGGCGGAAGGAAGGAGATGGTGGCAGAAAAGAGCGGGAATTGGGCGGAGAGCAGCGGGGGATGGAACAAGAGAGTGAGGGATTTTGGCGCGGAAACAATAAGGGATGCTCCTAAAAGCGCGGGCTCTGCCTTCCTTTTTGGTGGGATAGGAGGGCAGAGAGCGACGTTACGCATGTCCGGACTTCCGCAAAGCCTCCCATGTCTATCTCTGGTTTGAGGGAGAAAATATGTTCGTGGCCCGGACTAATATAGGACCGCGTTGGATGACTTTCATGATCCGGACAGATGCGAGCGGTTTGCGGGTCGCCGTTCCCCCCAAGATTCTGTAAGCACCACCGCAACGATTAATACCCCGATCTGTGACAGAGAAGTCCTAACAGGCGGATCCAAAGAGCCGAGAAGCACGCAGGCACATGTTATATCAAGTCATCACCCCAGTCCATGCCTCGGCATGTATGGAAAACGACGTACCCATCTACACACGAGCCGGTCGATCTTGGTTTTCCTCCGGCTTTTTCTGTCACGCGGCAGCTCCCATCGTATACGTTACCCCTCTCCCTGCGCGCATGCGGGCGGAGACCGGAATGGTGGAGCGTTGAAACCGAGCAGAGGGCCCCCGGACAGCATGGTGGTCACGGCCCAAGGAAGACGACGGGTCATGCCGTGCCCGCGCCAGGCGATCTCATCACTGTGTGCATGCACATCATCATATGCATGGAGAGGATTGCACTCGTCTTTTATCCTTTTTCTTGTTCGTCTCTTTCTCTACGCATGCATGCACCTTCACTTTGTTTGTTTATCCATGTTGCGTTGATACAGGCAGGGCGGTCATGAAAGCTGTATGACCGATCACTTCACCTCAATCCTCATCATCATGGTCATGCATCAAGCCCATGACATGGCCACCTGCGTCGGCCGGCCGGATCTTTATCTTTTGGTAGTCTACGTAGTTTGTACGGTCGGTCTCTGTGTGTACAGTGGTACTCCTACTGCTTGGCTTGTTTATAAAGACACCGAGGTGGCCGGGGGACAGGGAAACAGGCTCACAGCACCTGAGTGACTGAGGATCCAAGGTGACAGCACGTGAGACTGTATGAAAAAACTGGAGCTGGACGACGGCATGGTTGCCGGCAATGGCGACGCCGGACAGCGCCCGGGCGTGGCAACTTTGATGCCACCCGCTGCTACTCATGTTCCTGTTGCCTCCACCATGGGTACGTACGTGCTTGTTCGTGCAATGCGCATGCACTATGTTACTTTCATAGTTTCGCTGCATGCATGTTGGATGTTGCTGACTTGGATCCATCGGCGCTTGCTAGGTGCCGCCGGGGGCTTATTCACGGCGACTCAATGGGTGGAGCTGCAACGCCAGTCGCTGATCTACAACCACATGGCCGCA
Source organism: Triticum urartu (assembly GCF_056163025.1). Classification (NCBI taxonomy): domain Eukaryota; kingdom Viridiplantae; phylum Streptophyta; class Magnoliopsida; order Poales; family Poaceae; genus Triticum; species Triticum urartu. The sequence goes on along the minus strand of NC_141878.1, from coordinate 190,640,267 downwards.
TCGTCGCCCATCCCCTCATACCTCGTCTTCTCAAATATCAACCCGGCAGCCGCCGCCGCCGCGGCGGCGGCGCCTTCCCAAGCTGCACCGTCGTACTACTGCTGCTACAACACCCCCCTGCTTGTCCACCATTACCAGGCCCAGCAGGCAGCGCAGATGTCCATGCTGCTGCAGTGCATGCAGCAGGCCGTCGCGCGGAGGAGGTGCGGCCGTACAGACGGCAAGAAGTGGCGCTGCGCCAGGGACGCCGAGCCCGACCAGAAGTACTGCCAACGCCACCTGAACCGCGTCGGCCGGGCACGACCCCCTCCCCCTGCGAGAAAGCAACAGCACCAGCATGCAGCTGCTGCGGTGGTTGCTCATCATCGTGACCGGGACAAGTCCGCCATGACCGCCCCTGCGGCCATTCATACCAGTCATGGTAACAAGTCTTCCGGGAATACGATGCTGCGGGAGGATGACGACGACTACTCGCGAGGCCTCTTGGACTTCACCGGTGGAGTTTGCCTCCCGGAGCAGCGAGAGAACCGGCTCAGCCTCAACTACGACAACATTGCCGAGCTCTACTGCAATAGGCAGGTGACCGCCACGCCCACGGCCACAGCATCGGCGGCGGCGTCAGCAACGGCCATGGACGACGACGCCATTCATCATGGGGCAGCAGCAACCTGGGTGGGCATCGGGGGACCCCTCGGCGAGGCGCTCGGTCTCGCCGTAGAGATTCAGTGGCCTGCTGGCTCCACCTAGCTCCACGCATGATGCTCTAGAGCAAGTCGAAGTGTATCCGTACCGGCGTGTACCTCTAGGCTAGGCTACTACCGGAGTACTACTGTAGGAAAGGGGTTCAAAATAGCAAAGTTCTTTTTTCTTAAATCTGAAAGTGCTCGATAAATATCCCCAACCGTGTTATATTCCAAAAAAAAAAAATGCTCAACCCCGTTTGCCAAGAAGACCTCCAGAAAAATATAAATAACGTAATCAGTTTACTGTTGTGTGGTGACACATCAAATGCTCCTTCCTCTCCATTGAACTCCAAACCAAATATCCCTAAAAAAAACTCCAAAGCAAATAAGGAACACAAAAGAAGTGTGTGGTGCTGCGTTCAAATTCTTCACAAAAAAATAAGGAACACAAAAAAAGTAATAACATAATTAGTTCACCCGTGTGTGGTGCCGCGTTCAAATTCTTCCATTTTTTGTGAGGGAAGATTCATGGAGAGTTCCTTTTTTTGTGTGAAGGTATTGCGTTAGCCATGGATTTGAACCTCCAAAGGTTACACATTGCACTGGGCTGTCTAATGCGGACGATGATGTTGTCGCAAAGCGGGGTGGTGAATATGAAGCTGTGATCAATGATATTGTAGCATCTCGATCTTCTTTCACTTTTGTGTATTTTCATCCATGAAAAAAGAGGCTCGGCTGTCTAGCTAGGCTTGCTTCTTCGTTATATCAGGGTAGACACACATGGCTTGGTCTATCCCATGATACTCTTTATATTTTGATAATCATTAATCAATAAACCTAGTGGATTGTGCTAAAAATATCACGGAGAGCTCCTTTTTTTGAGCAAAACATAGCTAGTCTCTATTGATCAATAATAACGTTTACAGGAATAACTGCAGGGTCATGAGGTGAGCCTAGCCACACATGCATCCCTAGAGGAAGAGACACACTAAATCTAGCTATGCCATGAGCTTCAACATTCGAGGCTCGAGGTTCAAAAGCAAAATTACAAGAAGTAAGAACGGTTGCAGTTCCTGCAATCTCTTTAACTATTCCTCCATAGTTTCCCCCAACTCTTTCATGGATATGATATGACCTGTTTGCAATCCGAAGATATGTGAATATGTTGCATAGCTAAGTCTTGTGCCAGGGAGAGGGCTTTCCTACATGTCATGCTTCCAATGCAAACGGATCTAACAATCCATGTATAACCAAAACCAAAGAACCCAGGTATTTGCCATCTCTATCGCTGCAGATAGCAGCAGCAACACCCGCATTGCGGTTCACCGAGATAGCAGTGTCAACGTTAATTTTCACCACACCGACACCTGGTGGAATCCAACGCCTCACTGGGGTTGTTGCGGTAGCCGTTATTTCATGCGATTCAGATTGAGCATTGATCTGGTCCATTTCCGAAATGAAACTTGAGACAAACCTGTGTGTTTCATATGGGCTCTGATTTATCCCCTCATGAATAAGCTTCCTCCGTGCATACAAATCGCCCATAAAGTGACACACATCCTGGTCAGTTCCTCATGATTTACTACCTCCATCATGGAGAAAAGCCATGCTCTCACTGATGAAACAGTCGTGTTAATCATCTGTTCTAGTAGATCGTGATCTACCAAAATCCACACATGTCTTGCCATCATGCACTCGAGAAGACAGTGCCTCCAGGAATCATGTGCTCCGCAAGCAAAGCATTCATCATGGTGGGACATTTTCCCATGCTTGCGAACATCTTCGGTAGGAACTGAATTCATTGCCAATCTCCAAAGGAACATCTTGATCTTTGCCGGTACTGAAACATTCCACAAAGTTGCCCATGACTTCTCATTTTCAGCATTCTTTGAGGCACCCGCCCTCTCTTCTAACCAGTCTTCACGCCTTCTCTTAATATCCACAATCATTCTATAGGCCGATCTAACAGAAAGCACTCGTTCTTTTCAAAATTCAAAGACCAGAAATCATCGACAACTCGGGTGCACACGGGTATTTGAAGAATAGCTGCTGCATCAAAAGATAATAGAACATGAGAAATTAATTCTACATTCCATTTGGCGTTACCATGGTCCAGTAGTTCAGATACCAACTATGGCGGTTGATCTACTAGAGAAACAATAGGCCTCATATTTTCTCTTCTCGGGATCCAGTTCATGTTCCAAATGTGAGTAGTAGTGCCGATGCCAATGTGCCTAATAAGGCCTACTTCAGATTGTCACGCCCCTCCAAAATCGAGCGCCAAATCTACGACAGGCGACTCCCAAGTTCAACAGTAAGAAAATCATTGTTGGGGAAGTACACTCCTTTAAGTAGTCTGGCACTCAATGAATCTGGATTCTCTAGTATTCTCCATGTCTGTCTTGCCAGGAGGGCTAAATTAAATATCTCAAAATCTTGGAATCCAAGTCCTCCCATATATTTAGGCATACTCATTATGTCCCAAGCAACTCAATATGGCTTGCGTTGACCTTGTTTGCTCCCCCGCTAAAAGGCATATTCCATGTGAGATCACCAGGTAGAACTCACATGATCGGCAGTTGGGCCAACCCATCATTTGGGCCATCCCATCTAAAGCGTGACCACTAGTTTCGCTCGATCAATCGACATTCATCGACTTGTATGCTAGACCCCCTCCAGGTGGTTCGACCAGCTGACCAGACCGGTCAACTAGTTAACTTTTAAAAAAAGTTATAATGATTTAAAAAGTTTTAAATTTTGAAAATAGCCAAAATTCAAATAATGCTCATGAACTCAAAAACGTTCATGAACATGAAAAATGTTCGCAAATTTGGAAAATGTTCATGAATTAAAAAAGCTTGCGAGATCCATAAAAGTTCATGAATTCAAAAAATAGTTCATGAATTATATAAAGTTAGCAAACAGTCAAAAATAACTCCAAAAATTCTAAAACGGTTCACGAAGAAGAAAAAGTTTGCGTATTTAGAAAATATTCGTGAAATTGAAAAAAGTTCATGAATACGAAAAAAGTTCACGCATTTGAAAAAGTTCGGGAATTGGAAGAAAAGTTCATGGATTTGAATAAAGTTGACTTGTTTGAAAAAATGCGGATTTGAAACGTTCACGCATTTGAAATCTTTTGTGAATTCAAAAAAAGTTCATGAATTTGAAAAAAATGCGGATTAAAAAATGTTCACGAATTTTAAAGAATTCACCATTTTGAAAAAAGTTCACGTATTGTACAAAATTCAAGAATTGAAATAAGTTGCATAGGATTTTGAAAAATCAAAATTTTAAAAGTTCACCCATTTGGAGGAACAAGAGTAAAGAAAAGAACATATAAAAGAGAAAAAAAGAATAAAGAAATGGAAAACGAACAAAGAAAACCGAATAAATAAAAAAAGAACGGGAAAAACGAAAGCACAAAAGAAAACAAAAGGAAAAAGAAAAGTAAAAAAGAAAAGGAAAAGGAAAAAAGGAAAAAGGTCGAAAGCTTCTAGAAACTTCCTAAAATCGGCTAGGAAACATCTATGGTCTTCGCAATACCGATCAGAAAGGTACAGAAAAACTAATAGTCATTCACATTTATGGGCCGGTCTAGTTGCTCGAAGGGATGTGCTCCGCGAAATGAACAGCGAAGCAACCGCCGCGCCAAATAGGACCTGTCTGATTCCTTATACGGTGACAACATTTATTTTGCATGGACTGAAATGCTCAAATGTTTTTTCTATCCTCTTGATATGAAATTATTGTGGGTTCAGTCCTTCAGCATGGTCTAAGGAATTCTAACAAAAATATATATGTCTAAGGAGATTACATTATATTATTTAGTTGGCAAAATTTCATTATTTAGTTAGCGAAATTTCATTAATAATGTAGCTAGGTTGGCATTGGGTGTTAGCCTAAGGGTGATGCTCTTTTTGACTTTATACCTTACATTAAGGAAGAGAGGAAGTATTTTGGAATCTCTTAACATCGTGCAAGTTGATTTTTCTCACCTTTAGCATCTTCTTAACGCTTAGAGATGTGGATACTTTAACACACACGTGCATAAGTGCGAGGCCATTGGATCATGGGCTTGTGGGACCCGACACCACCTTTACAAGGTGACCTTGTAGATTTTTTCGAACCCTAAAGCCTCATTTGGTCGCTAGGGAAATAACACCCAGGACAAAGAAAACATAGTTAAGATATTTGTTTTGGTCACTAGATAATTGTTCCTGCGGTGCAACAGGATACAACTATTCTAGTACGTTAACATATGATTTACCGGCCCATATTAATGTGATTGTATAAGAAAATGTTTATAAAATTATATGTGTTTTACCTACCTAAATAAGAATCACTTATTTGGTAAGAACTTACTAGCTACCAAACAAAACATAATTTTATTTGGTAACTCAATAAAATGGGAGACAATTATGATGGTTTTCATGGGAAATTGGTGAATAAAATAAGAGATAGGAGGGGATAAATCAAAACAGAGTGAGGGAGTGGAAAACATATATAAGGTTGGACGCAACACTCTGCTTAACATAAAAAGAAACAATATTTTTAATAAGTATACCAGTAAAATGCACATGCGTTGCAATGAGATATAAATATTCTATCATGTTAGCTTGTTATTTACCTGCATATATTAATGTGATTGTGTAAATAAGTGTATCAAATCCTCACCGTGGTTTACCTTATATTTCGATGAGAAGTTTGGTAAGTAATTAAAATGGAATTGGTTCAGAAGGTAAGTGAATTAAGGTGATTGATTATCATATGGGCAAGGTTGGACGAACGGGTGGTGAGAACAAAAGTGAAACATAAAATCTTGCATTCTTTTTAAGTATTAGAGATTAGAGATATATAATAGAGAATCAATAACCTAGAGGGAGAAAGTCTGGTCAAAGACCCATTGCCTATCATCATTTGGTGGAGTGTAAAAATCCCTACCCATACTATATAAAATACTTCATCAAGAAATAGGACGCCACAAACTGGGACAACTCGTGCTCAATAATTGGCGTGTTAGCCTGCGAGTAGTCTGCTTCACCATCTCCAACAAGATGGTGCAGCTCGCCAGCCATGCTCGAGCTCGCCGTGGTCTACACATTGTAGTTGCTCCGGCGAAACTTCCCTCGCATCCTTTGGTTCATTGCCACATATGGAAGACCTCATCAAGGAAATTTTGATGGGTTAGATAACGGAAGAGAAATCCTCCCGCGGAATGTAGGTTGAAGGAGCTGCTAGCCCTAATGGGAAACCTGCTCGGGAAAGACACTGAAAGATGAACTACATGTCATACACTTAATGGCAGGTGTAGTGTCTCTAAAGTTGTGTCCCTCCAAATGGCCATATACATTTTTGAGGGCTAATGTATCCCGTGGTTTTTGTACTTAGGGCCCTTGCAACCAAATGAGGCCTAATTTAGATGATTTAAACCCTCCTCTATATGACACGTTTGCCTCCTATATGTTTTTAGCTCCGCCATTGGTGATGATTAGCTTTGCCTTGAGGTCAATTGTCTCATTTGCTATCAACGGTGGAGACTGAGATTTGTTGGTTATTGCCTAGTGCCTACTAAATTATTTTTTGCACAAACAGTCTTATCTATCAGCGATTTGGGGATGCCCCAAGCATCAATCCAAGTCGATAAAGTAATTAGATTTGTAATCTTCTTGCGGGATGTTTTTAGTCCATAGAGTGCACCTTTTATTTTAATAGTAACATCTTTATATTGATTATTTTTCAGCCGACTTCTGTATTTACACAAATCTCCATGATAGGTTGGGTGAATCTTTGCGGCTATTCTAAAATGGTTATTTTCCGAGTCGTGTAAGAAATAATGAAACTGGGTTCTTTCTGCACCACCACCACAACACACCTAGTTCCTATTATAGAAATGAGTAATAGCATGAGCCGCACCACTTGCCTACTGCTTAAATTAATTGAGCTATACAAATCCAGTGTAAGCACTATAAAATACCATATGCCTCCAACTTCAAATCATAAATAGAATATATATATATATATATATATATATATATATATATATATATATCATTCGAGTTGAGATAGTGGTGTGCATACCGTTTGTCTTACAGAACCGTAGGAGATTGCATACCTAGCCCTAAATGGGTACCCTACGAGTCTCAAATTTAACTTCCTCTACACTCAAAAAATTGCAAAGACACTCATTTCCCATCGATACCACAAGCGAAACCATTAGATTCCCAAATAAGAACTCTGATGCTCCTTGGATGGTAAGATGCCATGCAAGATATATTGACATTTTTATTGCAAAGAAGCCTGATATACGATGTATTAAACGAAACTATCACTTGCAAGTTCATCCTTACGGAAAACAAACATTACAACTTAGTCATTAGGGAATTTGATTTCATCTGCCTCGTGAAGACGTTGGCAACGCATCATGAGCGAACCTCAATGACACATCTGGTACTTCGGACCACTAGAGCCAGGAACACGTTACTGGAGCGGCACACTATATTGCTAGTTCAAGAGGCAACTTTTGTTGTCCTTTGGTTGTCTTAGCCTTTTATTGAGCTTGTATAACTCTGTGTTGGACCTAAAACTTTGCAATAAATGATGGCCCCATGGATCTGTCAATGCAGAGGCTTGGATCTACCCTCCATTTTGATTTTTTTACATTGATATTTTTCCCATTTAACTGAATGGGAGCTTCATCTTTTAACCACTAGTCTGCATCCTTGGCCATTTGAATAAGAAGTTGACAACTACAAGCCCACCATACATTTATTTGTATCCAACTTGTATAACTCTATGTTGGACCTAAACTTTGCAATACATGATGGGCACATCCATCATTCAATGCAAAGGCTCGGGTCTACCGTCCATTTCAGAGTTTTCCTCCTCTTTGACATTGATCTTGTACCAATATAACTGAATGAGAGGTTCATATTTCAACCACTAGTGTGCACCCTTAGGCGTTCCAATAAGAAGAAATTGACAATAACAAGCCCACCATACATTTACTTGTATCTTGCACACACACACACACACACATTTTTGTAATTACACAAATCTCCATGATAGGTTGGGTGGCTTTTTGCAGCAATTTTAAAATGGTTATTTTCTCAGTCGCGTAAGAAATAATGAAACTCGGTTCTTTCTGCGTCACCACCACAACACACCTATTTCCTATTACAGAAATGAGCAATAGCATGAGCCGCACCACTTGCATACTGTTTAAATTAATTGAACCATACAAATCTAGTGTAAGCACTACAAAATATCATATGCCACCAAATTCAAATTATAAATAGAATATCTATCTCTGCCATGCGAGTTGAGATAGTGGTGTGCATACCATTTGTTTTACGGAATCATAGGAGAGTGCATACCTAGCCCTAAATGGATACACTATGAGTCTTGAATTTAGCTTCCTCTACACTCAAAAATTTCAAATACACTCATGTCCCACGGATACGAGAAATGAAACCATTGGATTCACAAATAAGAACTTTGATGCTCCTTAGATGGTAAGATGCCATCAAAGATATATTGACATTTTTATTGAGTAAAGGCCATATATACGATATAATAAAAAAAATATCACTTGCAAGTTCATCTTTACGGAAAACATGCATTACAACTTAGTCCTTAGGGAATTTGATTTCTTCTTCCTCCTGAAGACGTTGGCGACGCATCATAAGCGAACCTCAATGAGCGAACCTCACACGTCAATACCGTCCACTTCAGAGTTTTACCCTCGTTGTCATTGATTTTTTGCCCATATAACTGAATGGGAGGTTCATCTTTCAACCACCAGTGTGCACCCTTAGGCATTCCAATAAGAAGAAATTGACAACAACAGGCCCACCATACATTTACTTGTATCTCGCGCACACACACACAGAGAGAGAGAGAGCATATCTAATACTCCAATTGTTTAGGTACTCTCTTCGTATGCATGTATATTCGAGTTATCAGTTACAGAGACATTAAAAAGAATAATTGTATTGATTGTAAACATATCTACCATGTCACAAAAAACAATTTTAAGCTCAGTACATAGTTTGAGAAAAAGAAAAAAAGAAATGTGGGTGCGCGCACACACACAAGATGAAAATTGGGCCAAATTTAAAACCAATTTGATTCACTTTTAGTTCCTAGCTAGTTTTGCATTTTCTTTTGTTTCCTGATTTGTTGGATTTTAAGTGTTGTGACTTAATTCACACACATTATATACATGTCCCCAACCTTTTTTTGGAATTTCCCACAACCTTTTTCTGTTGTGCTCCAAGCTCGGTACATGGTACATCCTCTCTAAACCTTTCGCCCTGCTTTAGAAATAAAACCCAAACTACCAAACTGATAGAAGCCATGAAAAAAAATCCTCTTACAAAGCATTTTAAAATAAAATTAACATCTGAAAGCATAGCGAAAACAACACTCACTAGCGTAGTGGCGAAGGTTAGGAAGAATCCAAAACTTGGGTAGTGGCAGGGGCGAGAATTTTGGGCAACATTTTACCAGAAAAGTGATTCCCTGTTTGGACCTACTTGGTCCTCTAATCATTAAAAACACTGTTCTTCTCTTTCTTATTTAATGAGATGTGGCAAAACTTTTGCCTTTGTTTCGAAAAAAAACACTCACTCAAAGTCAAGCAAGAGTAGAAAGGGTACATACCGCGAACGAAACTACTCCGTGCCCGAAACTTCATGGTCGATTCTTAGACGATGCTTAATCCATTGGTTGTGCGAGACTTGCTTCTAACCATGCATGGTTGGATCCACAACATCGTCTGGAAATTGGGCATAATGCCATCCGTATAGCAGTTCTCTACCGAGAAAGAGAGTCCCCCCGGGACTCCCAAAAACTAGCAGAAGCACAAATGAACTCACAAAATATTGGGTTTATTTAGGGTACATCTATATGTGCCGTTGTTATTGCACATCTAAGTGAAACAATCAAGTATGGAAAGGAAAAGAAACAGATTTGCTATTTCACATCTAACACCCCAACCACACATCAAAGTGCTATAGGATTCGTGCAAAGAAACATCTGTTTTTTTGTGCGTGGGTAAAACAGATGGGGCGTGTTTGGTTGCCATTGTGAATAGTTCCTGCATCGCATATACTTCTCAACCTTGCCTGGTTGAGCAAAAACAGGCCCTAATACGCCATCTGCAAGTTGTTTGGTTGCCTGCATCTAGTTTCCCTACATTAGGTAATACGCAAGTGCACTTTGTTTGGTTGCCTGCACTGGCCCAAGCGGCACATAAACACGACGTTTGGTTGCATACGGCGTACATGTTGTGCTTACCTTGTAACCTAGTTGGTGAGCTTACCCACAATGATCACACCTAACACACCAACACCACAACACAGCAATGGCGATGAACTGGGCGAAGATGATGAAGTTCTTCAGCTTCAACCCAAACTAACGATCCACCTTGACAGCTCCAACCTTTCTGATATGTCTCCAACGTATCTATAATTTTTTATTGTTCCATGCTATTATATTATCAATCTTGGATGTTTTATATGCATTTATATGCTATTTTATATGATTTTTGGGACTAACCTATTAACCTAGAGCCCAGTGCCAGTTTCTGTTTTCCCTTGTTTTTGAGTATCGCAGAAAAGGAATATCAAACGGAGTCCAATTGACCTAAAAATTTACGGAGATTGTTTTTGGACCAGAAGAAGCCCACGGAGTACCAGAGATGGACCAGAAGAGTCTTGAGGCCACCACGAGGGTGGAGGGTGCGCCCTACCCCCTGGGCACGCCCCCCTACCTCGTGGCCGCCTCGTTGACCCCCCTGACTTGTTCCTGACGCCAACACCTCTTATATATCCCCAAACTTCCAGAAAGAAACCTAGATCGGGAGTTCCACCGCCGCAAGGCTCCGTAGCCACCGAAAACCAATCTAGACCCGTTCCGACACCCTGCTGGAGAGGGGGAATCCCTCTCTGGTGGCCATCTTCATCATCCCGGTGCTCTCCATGACGAGGAGGGAGTAGTTCACCCTTGGGGCTGAGGGTATGTACCAGTAGCTATGTGTTTGATCTCCCTCTCTCTCTCTCTCTCGTGTTCTTGATTTGGCACGATCTTGATGTACCGCGAGCTTTGCTATTATAGTTGGATCTTATGATGCTTCCTCACCTCTACTCTCTTATAATGGATTGAGTTTTCCCTTTGAAGTTATCTTATCGGATTGAGTCTTTAAGGATTTGAGACCACTTGATGTATGTCTTGCATGTGCTTATCTGTGGTGACAATGGGATATTCACGTGATCCACTTGATGTATGTTTCGGTGATCAACTTGCGAGTTCCGTGACCTTGTGAACTTATGCATACGGGTTGGCACATGTTTTCGTCTTGACTCTCTGGTAGAAACTTTGGGGCACTCTTTGAAGTTCTTTGTGTTGGTCGAATAGATGAATCTGAGATTGAGGTGACATTGGAGTATCTAGGTGACACTAGGGTTTTGGTTGATTTGTGTCTTAAGGTGTTATTCTAGTACAAACTCTAGGATAGATTGAACGGGATGAATATCATAGTGTTATTTTACTACGGACTCTTGAATACATCGATTAGAAAGAATAAATTTGAGGTGGTTTCGTACCCTACAATAATCTCTTCGTTTGTTCTCCGCTATTAATGACTTTGGAGTGACTCTTTGTTGCATGTTGAGGGATAGTTATATGACCCAATTATGTTATTATTGTTGAGAGAACTTGCACTAGTGAAAGTATGAACCCTAGGCCTTGTTTCCTAGCATTGCAATACCATTTTTGCTCACTTTTATCATTAGTTACATTGCTGTTTTTATATTTTCAGATTACAAAAACCTATACTACCATCCATATTGCACTTGTATCACCATCTCTTCGCCGAACTAGTGCACCTATACAATTTACCATTGTATTGAGTGTGTTGGGGACACAAGAGACAGTTTGTTATTTGGTTGCAGGGTTGTTTGAGAGAGACCATCTTCATCCTACGCTTCCCACGGATTGATAAACCTTAGGTCATCCACTTGAGGGAAATTTGCTGCTGTCCTACAAACCTTTGCACTTGGAGGCCGAACAACGTCTACAAGAAGAAGGTTGTGTAGTAGACATCAAGCTCTTTTCTGGCGCCATTGCCGGGGAGGTTAGTGCTTGAAGGTATATAAAAGAAAACTAAAAATGGAATTGAGGTTCATATGCTTCATCTTTTTAATGTTTCGTGAAAATGATGGAAAGTAAAATTGTGCCCAAGTGCTAGAAAAAGAATGCATTAAAATGTTTGGCACTAAATCTTTGAATGATGAGCATGATTGCAATGTTGCTGGTACGAACTCTTTGAATATCCATAGTACTAATTATGATTGCACTAGTCATGATGAAAATGTCTCTTATAAGCATGTCAATTTTTGTGGAGTGCATAGAGCTTGCAAGCACACACCAAATAGGGAAGATAGATTTTGCAAGAGGCATAAGTATTTAGAAACTAAATGGTTGCAAGAGAGGCTAAATGCTTGTGCTGAAAATTTAAAATTTCTTTGCCACCCTTGTGAACTTTGCAATCAACGTGATCATTTAAATCTCCAATGCAAATTATTTCATGATCGAATAATGTCCAAAAATTGTGATGACTTTATTTCCCTTGCACATCATAATGAACTTAGTTTGCTTGTGGGTTGTGAAGAAATGAAACGTATAACTAAGGATCTTCCAGAATTTGTCCTTGATAAAGTTCTTGATTTTGATCTAGAGGAAATTTATATGTATTGTGTGGTGAATTACATTGAAAATACTTATATTTCCAATTACATAAAGACAAGAAAACAAATAGAAGATGAAGAAAATACTAATGAAAGGGAAGAGACTTCCCAATATCCTCCTATTATTTCTTATGATGAATCAGGTAACAAGGAGGAGCCTTCTATTCAACCAATATCATTAATAAGGAGCTCCAAAAAGAGGATTAAACCCACACATAATGTGAAGAAGAAAAAGAAAAGACGGAGAAGCAAAGGTAAAAAGGTATCCCTCCCAAATGATGTTGCTCCTATTACTCATTGTGATGATGATAATTGCTATACTATTGGTGCTATCCATACTATTAATGATGAGAGTGATTATGCTTATGATATGAAAAGACCCAAGCTTGGGGATGCTATGTTTGATGAGAATGACATGTTTGAGAATTTATTTTCTGCAATTAATGTTTGTCCCAAGCTTGGGGATGCTATGTTTAGTGAAGATGATATTTTTTGTCCCCCAAGTTTTGATGAGCAAATTTATTATGATGAAAGCATCCCTCCTATCTATCATGATTATTGTGATGACACATATGCTATAAAGAATAATGATATCCATGAAACTTGTCATCATGATTTTAACTTTAAATTGGGTTATGCCTCATATGATAGTTATTTTGTTGAGTTTGCTCCCACTACTATTCATGAGAAGAAATTTGCTTATGTGGAGAGTAATAAAAATTCTATGCTTGTAGATCATGAAAAGAATGCTTTATGTGATGGTTATATTGTTTAATTCATTCATGATTCTACTGAAAATTATTATGAGGGAGGAATATATGCTCGTAGGAATTGCAATAATATCAAGTTTCCTCTCTATGTGCTTAAAGTTTTGAAGTTATGCTTGTTTTGCTTTCCTATGCTAGTTGATTCTTGTTCCCATAAATTATTTGCTCACAAAATCTCTATGCATAGGAAGTGGGTTAGAATTAAATGTTCTTGTCATATGCTTCATGATGCTCCCATTATGTTTCAATTCTTATCTTTTATGTGAGCATCATTGAAATTATCATGCCTAGCTAAAAAGGCAATAAAGAAAAGCGCTTGTTGGGAGACAACCCAACATTTACCCCTACTATTTTTGTGTGTCCTCATGATTAAGATACTATAGTAATCATGTTTTATAGCTTTTGTTTCAATAAAGTGCCAAGTAAAGCCTTTAGGATTTTCTTGGGTGATTGTTGTTTGATCTTGCTGATAAAAACATAAAGTATGCGCTCACGAAAATAATTATCATTTCTTATGAGAGAGCGATAAAATACCAATTCCAACTGCAGTAGATCAATATACTTTTTATCCTGGTCTTCCTAATTTTTCAGAATTTTTGGAGTTACATCCATATTCGGGAGTTACAGATTGCTACAGACTGTTCTGTTTTTGACAGATTCTGTTTTCTATGTATTGTTTGCTTATTTTGATGAATCTATGAGTAGTATCGGAGGGTATGAACCATAGAGAAGTTGGAATACAGTAGATATTACACCAATATAAATAAAGAATTAGTTCACAACAGTACCAAAAGTGGTGATTTTTTTCTTATACTAACGGAGCTTACGAGTTTTCTGTGGAGTTTTGTGTTGTGAAGTTTTCAAGTTTTGGGTAAAGATTCGATGGACTATAGAATAAGGAGTGGCAAGAGCCTAAACTTGGGGATGCCCAAGGCACCCCAAGGTAATATTCAAGGATGACCAAGAACCTAAGCTTGGGGATGCCCCGGATGGCATCCCCTCTTTCGTCTTCGTTCATAGGTAACTTTACTTGAGGCTATATTTTTATTCACCACATGATATGTGTTTTGCTTGGAGCGTCATTTTATTTTATTTTGTTTTGATTGCTGTTTGAATAATATCCCAAGATCTGAAATTATTGAATGTTAGAGAGTCTTCACATAGTTACATAATTATTCAACTACTCATTGATCTTCACTTATATCTTTTGGAGTAGTTTGCCATTTGCTCTAGTGCTTCACTTATATCCTTTTAGAGCACGGCGGTGGTTCTATTTTGAAGAAATAGATGAACTCTCATGCTTCACTTATATTATTGAGAGTCCTAAACAGCATGGTAATTTTCTTTGGTTATGAATTTAGTCCTAATATGATGGGCATCCAAGAGGGATATAATAAAAGCTTTCATATAAAGTGCATTGAATACTATGAGAAGTTTGATTCCTTATGATTGTTTTGAGATATGAAGATGGTGATATTAGAGTCATGCTAGTTTAGTAGTTGTGAATTTGAGAAATACTTGTGTCGAGGTTTGCAAGTCCTGTAGCATGCATGTATGGTAACCGTTGTGTAACAAATTTGAAGCATGAGGTATTTCTTTGATTGTCTTCCTTATGAGTGGTGGTCGGGGAAGAGCGATGGTCTTTTCCTACCAATCTATCCCCCTAGGAGCATGTGCGTAGTTCTTGGTTTTGATGACTTGTAGATTTTTGCAATAAGTATGTGAGTTCTTTATGACTAATGTTGAGTCCATGGATTATACACACTCTCACCCTTCCACCGTTGCTAGCCTCTCTAGTACCGCGCAACTTTCGCCGGTACCATAAACCCACCATTTACCTTCCTCAAAACAGCCACCGTACCTACCTATTATGGCATTTCCATAGCCATTCTGAGATATATTGCCATGCAACTTTCCACCGTTCCGTTTATTATGACACGCTCCATCATTGTCATATCGCCTTGCATGATCATGTAGTTGACATCGTATTTGTGGCAAAGCCACCATTCATAATTTTTTTCATACATGTCACTCCTGATTCATTGCACATCCTGGCACACCGCCAGAGGCACTCATTTAGTCATATTTTGTTCTAAGTATCGAGTTGTAATCCTTGAGTTGTAAATAAATAGAAGTGTGATGATCATCATTATTAGAGCATTGTCCTGTGTGAGGAAAAAAACAGGCCAGATAATCCAACAATAAAACGAGAGGCCAAATAAGCCAAACAAAAAAATCATAGAAAATGAGAGAACAGACAATGCTACTATCCTTTTTCCACACCTGTGCTTCAAACTAGCACCATGGTCTTCATGATAGAGAGTCTCTTACTTTGTCACTTTAATATACTAGTGGGAAATTTTCATTATAGAACTTGGCTTGTATATTCCAACGATGGGCTTCCTCAAATTCCCTAGGTCTTCGTGAGCAAGCAAGTTCGATGCACACCCACTTAGTTTCTTTTGTTGAGCTTTCATACATTCATAGCTCTAGTGCATCCGTTGCATGGCAATCCCTACTCACTCACATTGATATCTATTGATGGGAATCTCCATAGCCCATTAATACGCCTAGTTGATGTGAGACCATCTTCCTCCTTTTTGTATTTTCCACAACCACCACTCTATTCCACCTATAGTGCTATGTCCATGGCTCGTGCTCCTGTATTGCGTGAAAGTTGAAAAAGTTTGAGAATACTAAAGTATGAAACAATTGCTTGGCTTGTCATCGGGGTTGTGCATGATTTGAATATTTTGTGTGACGAAGATGGAGCATAACCAAACTATATGATTTTGTCGGGATGAACTTTCTTTGGCCATGTTATTTTGAAAGACAAAATTACTTTGTTAGTATGCTTGAGGTATTATTATTTTTATGTCAATATTAAAATTTTGTCTTGAATCTTATGGATCTGAATATTCTTGCCACAATAAAGAAAATTAAATTGATAATTATTGTTGGAAATATGCCCTAGAGGCAATAATAAATTAGTTATTATTATATTATATTTCATTGTTCATGATAATCGTTTATTATCCATGCTAGAATTGTATTGATAGGAAACTCAGATACGTGTGTGGATACATAGACAACACCATGTCCCTAGTAAGCCTCTAGTTGACTAGCTCATTGATCAATAGATGGTTACAGTTTCCTGACCATGGACATTGGATGTTGTTGATAACGGGATCACATCATTAGGAGAATGATGTGATGGACAAGACCCAATCCTAAGCCTAGCACAAAGATCGTGTAGTTCGTATGCTAAAGCTTTTCTAATGTCAAGTATCATTTCCTTAGACCATGAGATTGTGCAACTCCCAGATACCGTAGGAGTGCTTTGGGTGTGCCAAACGTCACATTGTAACTGGGTGGCTATAAAGGTACACTACAGGTATCTCCGAAAGAGTCTGTTGGGTTGGCACGAATCGAGACTGGGATTTGTCACTCTGTGTAAATGGAGAGGTATCTCTGGGCCCACTCGGTAGGACATCATCATAATGTGCACAATGTGACCAAGGAGTTGATCATGGGATGATGTGTTACGGAACGAGTAAAGAGACTTGCCGGTAACGAGATTGAACAAGGTATCGGATATCGACGATCGAATCTCGGGCAAGTACAATACCGCTGGACAAAGGGAATTGTATACGGGATTGATTGAATCCTCAAAATCATGGTTCATCCGATGAGATCATCGTGGAACATGTGGGAGCCAACATGGGTATCCAGATCCCGCTGTTGGTTATTGGCCGGAGAGTTGTCTCGGTCATGTCTGCATGGTTCCCGAACCCGTAGGGTCTACACACTTAAGGTTCGGTGACGCTAGAGTTGTTATGGGAAATAGTATGTGGTTACCGAAGGTTATTCGGAGTCCCGGATGAGATCCCGGACATGACGAGCAGCTCCGGAATGGTCCGGAGGTGAAGATCGGTATATTGGACGAAGGGTATTGGAGTCCGGAATTGTTCCGGGGGTACCAGGTGATGACCAGCGTGTCCGAAAGGCGTTTCGGAGGCCCCGGCAAGCGTTGGGGGGCCTTATGGGCCAAGGGGAGAGGGCACGTCAGCCCACTAAGGGGCTGAGCGCCCCTCCCACCCCATCTTACGTAACCAGGAGAGGTGGGGGCGCCACCCCTAGGGCAGCCGCCCCTCCCGGCTTGGGGGGCAAGTTTCCTAGGGGGTGGGGGCGCCCAAACCCATCTAGGGTTTCCCGTGTGGCCGCCGCCCATCCCCTAGGGAACCCTAGGGCGCCTCCCCCTCCTCCCTTCCCCCTATATATAGTGAGGGAGAGAGAGGGCAGCTGCACCCTTCCCCTGGCGCAGCCCTCTTCCTCCTCCAACACCGCATCCTCCTCCGTAGTGCTTGGCGAAGCCCTGCCGGAGAACCACAAGCTCCATCACCACCACGCCGTCGTGCTGTCGTAGTTTTCCCTCAACTTCTCCTCCCACCTTGCTGGATCAAGAAGGAGGAGACGTCTCCCAACCGTACGTGTGTTGAACGCGGAGGTGCCGTCCGTTCGGCGCTAGGATCATCGGTGATTTGGATCACGACGAGTACGACTCCATCAATCCCGTTCACTTGAATGCTTCCACTTAGCGATCTACAAGGGTATGTAGATGCACTCTCCTTCCCCTCATTGCTAGATTACTCCATAGATTGATCTTGGTGATGCGTAGAAAATTTTAAATTTCTGCTACGATCCCCAACAGTGGTATCAGAGCTAGGTCTATGCGTATTTTCTATGCACGAGTAGAACACAAAGTAGTTGTGGGTGTCGATTTTGTCAATTTACTTGCCGTTACTAGTATTATCTTGATTCGGCGGCATCGTGGGATGAAGCGGCCCGGACCGACCTTACACGTACTTTTACGTGAGACTGGTTCCACCGACTGACATGCACTAGTTGCATAAGGTGGCTAGCGGGTGTCTGTCTCTCCCACTTTAGTCGAATCGGATTTGATGAAAAGGGTCCTTATGAAGGGTAAATAGAAATTGGCATATCACGTTGTGGTTTTGGCATAGGTAAGAAACGTTCTTGCTAGAAACCTATAGCAGCCACGTAAGAACTTGCAACAACAATTAGAGGACGTCTAACTTGTTTTTGCAGCATATGCCTTGTGATGTGATATGGCCAAAAGGATGTGATGAATGATATATGTGATGTATGAGATTGATCATGTTCTTGTAATAGGAATCACGACTTGCATGTCGATGAGTATGACAACCGGCATGAGCCATAGGAGTTGCCTTAATTTATTTATGACCTGCGTGTCAACATAAACGTCATGTAATTACTTTACTTTATTGCTAAAGCGTTAGCCATAGTAGTAGAATTAATAGATGACGAGACAACTTCAAGAAGAGACGATGATGGAGATCATGATGATGGAGATCATGGTGTCATGCCGGTGACAACGATGATCATGGAGCCCTGAAGATGGAGATCAAAGGAGCAAATGATATTGGCCATATCATGTCACTATTTGATTGCATGTGATGTTTATCATGTTTTACATCTTATTTGCTTAGAACGACGGTACCTTAAATAAGATTATCCCTCGTAATAATTTCAAGAAAGTGTTCCCCCTAACTGTGCACCGTTGCGAAGGTTCGTCATTTCGAAGCACCACGTGATGATCGGGTGTGATAGATTCTAACGTTCGAATACAACGGGTGTAAGCCAGATTTACACACACAATACACTTAGGTTGACTTGACGAGCCTAGCATGTACAGACATGGTCTCGGAACACGGAAGACCGAAAGGTCGAGCATGAGTCGTATAGAAGATACGATCAACATGAAGATGTTCACCGATGTTGACTAGTCCGTCTCACGTGATGATCGGACACGACCTAGTTGACTCGGATCATTTTTCACTTAGATGACTAGAGGGATGTCTATCTGAGTGGGAGTTCATTAAATAATTTAATTAGATGAACTCAATTATCATGAACATAGTCTAAATTGTCTTTGCAAATATGTTGTAGATAAATAGCTCACATTGTAGCTCCTTGTTTCAATACATTCTTAGAGAAAGATTAAGTTGAAAGATATTGTAAGCAATGATGCGGACTAAGTCCGTAGTCCGAGGAGTGTCCTCACTACTACACAAAAGGCTTACGTCTTTGATGCACCGCTCGATGTGCAAACCCCTACAACATCGTCTGTGGATGTTGTGAACACCTGACAGACACGTCCTGGTGACTACTTGATAGTTTAGTGCACCATACTTTACAGCTTAAAATCGGGATTCCAATGACGTTTTAAATGCCATAGAACATATGAGATGTTCCAAGAGCTGAAATTGGTATTTCAGGCTCATGCCCGTGTTGAGAGGTGTGAGACCTCTGACAAGTTCTTTAGCTAACAAGATGGAGAATAGTTCAACTAGTGAGCATGTGCTCAGAATGTCTGGATGCTACAATCACTTAAATCAAGTGGGAGTTAAACTTCCAGATAAGATAGTGATTGATAGAGTTCTCTAGCCACTATCACTAAGCTACTAGATCTTCGTGATGAACTATGACATGCAAGGGATGGAGTTGATCCTGGAGCTGTTCGCGGTGCTTAAGACCGCAAAAGGTAGAAATCAAGAAGGAGCATCAAGTGTTGATGGTTTAACAAGACCACTGGTTTCAAGAAGGGCAAGGGCTAGAAGGGAAACTTCATGGATGGCAAACCAGTTGCGCTCCAGTGAAGGAACCCAAGATTGAACCCAAACCCGAGACTGAGTGCTTCTGTTGTAAGGGGAACGGTCACTGGTAGCGGAATTACCCCAAATGCATGGTAGATAAGAAGGCTGGCAACTTCAACAAAGCATATACGTGTTATTAATGTGTACCTCACTAATACTCCTGGTAGCACCTGGGTATTGGATACCGGTTCAGTTGCTATTATTGGTGACTTGAAGCAAAAGCTACGGACTAAACGGAGACTGGCTAAGGGCAAGGTGACGATGTGTGTTGGAAGTGTTTCCAAAGTTGATGAGATCACCATCGCACGCTCCATCTGCCTTCGGGATTAGTGTTGAACCTAGATAAATGTTATCAGGTGTCTACGTTGAGCATGAATATGATTAGATCATGTTCATTGCAATACGGTTATTCATTTAAATTAGAGAATAATGGTTATTCTGTTTACATGAATGATACCTTTCATGGTCATGCACCCTATGTGAATGGTTCATTGAATCTCGGTCGTGGTGATACACATGTTCACGCCAAAAGATGTAGAGTTAATAATGATAGTACCACTTTCTCGTGGCACTGCCGCTTAGGTCATATTGGCGTAAGATGCATGAAGAAACTCCATATCGATGGATGTTTGGAGTCACTTGATTTTGAATCGCTTGACACATGCGAGCCATGCCTCATGGGCA
This sequence comes from Triticum urartu, assembly GCF_056163025.1. NCBI lineage: Eukaryota > Viridiplantae > Streptophyta > Magnoliopsida > Poales > Poaceae > Triticum > Triticum urartu. The sequence continues at coordinate 190,619,685 of NC_141878.1, read as the reverse complement.
GGATGACTAAGATCTCGTTTTCAGGTACAATGAAACGGGCAAGTGACTTGTTGGAAATCATACATGCAGATGTGTGTGATCCAATGAGAATTGAAGCGTGCGGTGGATATCGCTATTTTCTCATCTTCACTGACGATTTGAGTAGATATAGGTATATTTACTTAATGAAGCACAAGTCTGAAACGTTTGAAAAGTTCAAGCGATTTCAGAGTGAAGTTAAGAACCATCATAACAACAAGATCAAATTCCCACGATCTGATCAAAAGGGTATTTTCTGAGTTATGAGTTTGGCGATCACTTAAGACATTGTGGAATTGTTTCATAGTTGAAGCCACCTGGAACACCACAGATTAATGGTGTGTCCGGACGTCGTAATCGAACCTTATGAAATATGGTGCGATCTATGATGTCTCTTACCGATCTACCGCTATTATTTTGAGGTTATGCATTAGAGACAGCTGCATTCACTTTAGATAGGACAGCATATAAGTCTGTTGAGACGATGCCGTATGAACATTGGTTTGGCAAGAAACCAAAGTTGTCGTTTCGTAATGTTTGGGGCTGCGATGCTTAAGGCTTCAGCCGGAGAAGCTCGAACCCAAAGCAGACAAACACATCTTCATAGGATACCCAAAGGTGACAGTTGGGTACACCTTCTATCTCAAATCCGAGGGCAAATTGTTTGTCGCTAAGAACAGGTCCTTTCTCGAGAAGGAGTTTCTCTTGAAAGAATTGAGTGGGAGGAAGATAGAACTTGATGAGGTTGTCGGACCTTTATTTCAACCAAAGAGTGATGCAACATAGAAAGATGTTTTCTATGGAGCCTACATCTGTTGAATAGGAAGTTAATGATAGTGATCATAAAGCTTCGGATCAAGTTGCTATCGAACCCCGTAGGTCGACAAGGATATGTACTACTCCTAAGTGGTACGGTAATCCTGTCTTAGATATCATGTTGTTAGACAACAATGAACCTACGAGCTATGGAGAAGCGATGGTGGGCCCGTATTCCGACAAATGGTTAGAAGCCATGAAATCCGAGATAGGATCCATATATCAGAACAAAGTATGGACTTTGGTGGACTTGCCCGATGATCGGCAAGCCATTGAGATAAATGGGTCTTTAAGAAGAAGACGGACGTGGGCGGTTACCGTCTATGAAGCTCGACTTGTGGGAAAGAGTCTTTTCACAAGTTCAAGGAGTTGACTACGATGAGAATTTCTCACCCATAGCGATGCTTAAGTCCGTCGGAATCATGTTGGCATTAGCTGTATTTTTCGATTATGAAATCTTACAGATGGATGTCAAAACAAGTTTTCTTACCAAGTTTTCGTAAGAAAAGTTGTATGTGATACAATAAAAGGTTTTGTCGATCCTAAGGATGCTAAAAGGTATGCTGGCTCCAGCAATCCTTCTATGGACTGGAGCAAGCATCTCGGAATCGGAATATATGTTTTGATGGAGTGATCAAAGCTTTTAGGTTTATACAATGTTTGCTAGAAACTTGTATTTACAAGAAAGTGAGTGGGAGCACTACAACATTTCTTATAAGTATATGTGGATGGCATAATGTAGATCTGAAATAATGTAGAATTTCTGGAAAGCATAAACGGTTGTTTGAAGAGTGATTTTCAAAGGAAGACCTGGATAAAGCTGCTTACATATTGGGCATCGGGATCTATAGAAATAGATCAAGACGCCTGATGATACTTTCAAAGAACGCACACCTTGACATGTTTTTGAAGGAGTTCAAAATAGATCAGTCAAAGAAGGGGTTGTTACCTGAGTTGTAAGGTGTGAAGTTGAGTAAGACTCAAAGCTTGACCACGGCAGAAGAAAGAGGAAGGACAAAGGTCATCCCCTATGCTCTTGTCATAGGCTCTATATGGTATGCCATGCTGAGTACCGCACCTGATGTGTGCCTTGCCACATGTCTGGCAAGAGGGTACAAAGGTGATCTAGGAGTAGATCACCAGATAGCGGTCAAAATTATCCTTAGAAGAATAAGGAAATGTTTCTCGGTTATGGAGGTGATAAAGAGTTTGACGTAAAGAGTTACGTCAATGCAAGCTTAACACCTATACGGATAGCTCTGAGTAGAGATACCGGATACGTATAATGGAGCAAAAAATTTGGAATAGCTCCAAGTGGAACGTGGTAGCAGCATCTATGATATGACATAAAGTTTTGCGAAATACATAGGGATCTGAATATGGCAAGACCCGTTGACTACAGCCTCTCTCACAAGCATAACATGATCAAACCCAGAACTCATTGAGTGTTAATCACATAGTGATGTGAACTAGATTATTGAGTCTAGTAAACTCTTTGGATGTTGGTCACATGGCGATGTGACCTGTGAGTGTTAATCACATGGCGATGTGAACTAGATTATTGACTCTAGTTCAAGTGGGAGACTGTTGGAAATATGCCCTAGAGGCAATAATAAATTAGTTATTATTATATTATATTTCATTGTTCATGATAATCATTTATTATCCATGCTAGAATTGTATTGATAGGAAACTCAGATACATGTGTGGATACATAGACAACACCATGTCCCTCGTAAGCCTCTAGTTGACTAGCTCGTTGATCAATAGATGGTTACGGTTTCCTGACCATGGACATTGGATGTCGTTGATAACGGGATCACATCATTAGGAGAATGATGTGATGGACAAGACCCAATCCTAAGCCTAGCACAAAGATCGTGTAGTTCGTATGCTAAAGCTTTTCTAATGTCAAGTATCATTTCCTTAGGCCATGAGATTGTGCAACTCCCGGATACCGTAGGAGTGCTTTGGGTGTGCCAAACATCACAACATAAATGGGTGGCTATAAAGGTACACTACAGGTATCTCCGAAAGTGTCTGTTGGGTTGGCACGAATCGAGACTGGGATTTGTCACTCCTGTAAACGGAGAGGTATCTCTGGGCCCACTCGGTAGGACATCATCATAATGTGCACAATGTGACCAAGGAGTTGATCACGGGATGATGTGTTACGGAACGAGTAAAGAGACTTGCCGGTAACGAGATTGAACAAGGTATCGGATACCGATGATCGAATCTAGGGCAAGTACAATACCGCTGGACAAAGGGAATTGTATACGGGATTGATTGAATCCTCGAAATCGTGGTTCATCCGATGAGATCATCGTGGAACATGTGGGAGCCAACATTGGTATCCATATCCCGCTGTTGGGTATTGGCCGGAGAGTTGTCTCGGTCATGTCTGCATGGTTCCCGAACCCGCAGGGTCTACACACTTAAGGTTCGGTGACGCTAGAGTTGTTATGGGAAATAGTATGTGGTTACCGAAGGTTGTTTGGAGTCCCGGATGAGATCCCGGAAATGAAGAGGAGCTCCGGAATGGTCCATATGTGAAGATCGGTATATTGGACGAAGGGTATTGGAGTCCAGAATTGTTCCGGGGGTACCAGGTGATGACCAGCGTGTCCGAAAGGGGTTTCGGAGGCCCCGGCAAGCGTTGGGGGGCCTTATGGGCCAAGGGGATAGGGCACGTCAGCCCACTAAGGGGCTGAGCGCCCCCCACCCCATCTCACGTAACCAGGAGAGGTGGGGGCGCCACCCCTAGGGCAGCCGCCCCTCCCGGCTTGGGGGGCAAGTTTCCTAGGGGGTGGGGGCGCCCAAACCCATCTAGGGTTTCCCTTGTGGCAGCCGCCCCTCCCCTAGGGAACCCTAGGGCGCCTCCCCCTCCTCCCTTCCCCCTATATATAGTGAGGGAGAGAGAGGGCAGCTGCACCCTTCCCCTGGCGCAGCCCTCTTCCTCCTCCAACACCTCATCCTCCTCCGTAGTGCTTGGCGAAGCCCTGCCGGAGAACCACAAGCTCCATCACCACCACGCCATCGTGTTGTCGGAGTTTTCCCTCAACTTCTCCTCCCACCTTGCCGGATCAAGAAGGAGGAGACGTCTCCCAACCATACGTGTGTTGAACGCAGAGGTGCCATCCGTTCGGCGCTAGGATCATCGGTGATTTGGATCACGACGAGTACGACTCCGTCAACCCCGTTCACTTGAACGCTTCCGCTTAGCGATCTACAAGGGTATGTAGATGCACTCTCCTTCCCCTCGTTTCTAGATTACTCCATAGATTGATCTTGGTGATGCATAGAAAATTTTAAATTTCTGCTACGATCCCCAACAATTATGTTAGGTAGCATTCCACATAAAAAATTCCGTCTTTATCATTTACCTACTCGAGGACGAGCAATAATTAAGCTTGGGGATGCTTGATACATCTCCAACGCATCTATAATTTTTTATTGTTCCATGCTATTATATTATCAATCTTGGATGTTTTATATGCATTTATGCTATTTTATATGATTTTTGGGACTAACCTATTAACCAAGCGCCTAGTGCTAGTTTCTATTTTCTCCTTATTTTTGAGTATCACAGAAAAGAAATATCAAACGGAGTCCAATTGACCTGAAAATTTACGGAGATTGTTTTTGGACCAGAAGAAGCCCACGAAGTACCAGAGATGGACCGGAAGAGTCCCGAGGCCTCCACGAGGGTGGGGGGTGTGCCCTACCCCTGGGCGCACCCCCTACCTCGTGGCCGCCTTGTGGACCCCCTAACTTATTCCCGACGCCAACACCTCTTATATATTCCCAAACTTCCAGAAAGAAACCTAGATCGGGAGTTCCGCCGCCGCAAGACTCCGTAGCCACCGAAAACCAATCTAGACTCGTTTCGACACCCTGCCGGAGGGGGGAATCCCTCTCCGGTGGCTATCTTCATCATCCCGGCACTCTCCATGGCGAGGAGGGAGTAGTTCACCCTCGGGGCTGAGGGTATGTGTCAGTAGCTATGTGTTTGATCTCTCTCTCTCTCTCTCGTGTTCTTGATTTGGCACGATCTTGATGTACCGCGAGCTTTGCTATTATAGTTGGATCTTATGATGCTTCTCCCCCTCTAATCTCTTGTAATGGATTGAGTTTTCCCTTTGAAGTTATCTTATCGGATTGAGTCTTTAAGGATTTGAGAACACTTGATGTATGTATTGCATGTGCTTATCTGTGGTGAGAATGGGATATTCACGTGATCCATTTGATGTATGTTTTGATGATCAACTTGCGAGTTCTGTGACCTTGTGAACTTATGCATAGGGGTTGGCACACGTTTTCGTCTTGACTCTCCGGTAGAAACTTTGGGGCACTCTTTTAAGTTCTTTGTGTTGGTTGAATAGATGAATCTGAGATTGTGTGATGCATATCGTATAATCATACCCACGGATACTTGAGGTGACATTGGAGTATCTAGGTGACATTAGGGTTTTGGTTGATTTGTGTCTTAAGGTGTTATTGTAGTACGAACTCTAGGATAGATTGAACGGAAAGAATAGCATCGTGTTATTTTACTACAGACTCTTAAATAGATCGATCAGAAAGAATAACTTTGAGGTGGTTTCATACCCTACAATAATCTCTTTGTTTGTTCTCCGCTATTAGTGACTTTGGAGTGATTCTTTATTGCAGGTTGAGGGATAGTTATATGATCCAATTATGTTATTATTGTTGAGAGAACTTGCACTAGTGAAAGTATGAAGCCTAGGCCTTGTTTCCTAGAATTGCAATACCGTTTTCGCTCACTTTTATCATTAGTTACCTTACTATTTTTTATTTTCAGATTACAAAAACCTATATCTACCATCCATATTGCACTTGTATCGCCATCTCTTCGCCAAACTAGTGCACCTATACAATTTACCATTGTATTGGGTGTGTTGGGGACACAAGTGACTCTTTGTTATTTGGTTGCAGGGTTGTCTGAGAGAGACCATCTTCATCCTATGCCTCCCAAGGATTGATAAACCTTAGGTCATCCACTTAAGGGAAATTTGCTACTGTCCTACAAACCTCTGCACTTGGAGGCCCAACACTTGCCACTGTCAACACTGCTACCTCCGTGCTTTCGCACCCAATCGGAGTAAGCTTGATCTGCCGCCTGCCTAGTCTTGAACCCTCTATGGCTGCTGTTGCTATACGATGCCACTTGTGCACTGGCTTCTTCCCATGAACTATAAACCCCTGGAGCCTTACCGATGAACACGACATACCACTTGCCCTAACAATGCACAAGAGCAAGAGTTGAAGCAGCAAATCGATGGAGCACACAAGCAGCAAGCAAAGTAGCACACAAACAACAATGGAGCAGAAGAGAAGAAGTAAAGCATGCATGATCATACGGCATAGCAAGTTCTTCCTAGCACTACCTTGGTGTTAACCTACCACCACATCCAAAAGAGGGTGTCGTCCTAGCACCGCAAGTTTACCATCAGCGTGAGGGGTTAGTATATACCACCTCACTAAAATATACACACCATCAAATTGTTTTTCAGCCCTAGCTACATAAAATGTAGGTTGTCATCGTCATCGTCGTCATCGCGCCACCGCCATCACCGGCGGGGATCATGCAGGCTCACAGGCAGCACTACTCTAGTAGTAGTGCTTGCCCGGCCAGATCCTGAGCCACATCACCTTGTGAGCGTCTGCCATGCCAACAAACCCAACACCCTAGGCCTTGTTGTCAAGTAGGTGGCTGAGAGGTGCCATGAGAGCCGCGTCACTGAAGCCACCTTGGATCATGACAGCGCCATACAGGTCAGGGTGGACGTCGAGGTGCTTGCACTCCCTGATGGCTGTTGCCACCTCCTTCACCGCCTCAGTCATGCTGCAAAAGACATTGATCTCCTCCTCCATCAGGTATCCTATCTTCCTCTTCCTATCATGGACGGGGTCAAATGGCTTGTCAAAGGGTTCACGAAGGGCTTGCCAGGGCCATCAAGGACCTCGACGTCCGGGGTCCCAGGGAAGTCTAGCATGGGAGAACCAAGAGGCTCCCCTAAGCCCATGGCATGCTTCCCAGTTGCCAGCCTAAAGGAGAAGATGTGCTGCATCTGGCTATAGTTCTGTATGGGTGTGTTGAGGAACTCAGCGTCCTTTGGGTGGTCCTAAGAATGAAGCACAAGTGTTGTTAGTTGCAATTAGGAGTAGGCAATGGTGGATAGTATGAAAGGAAGAGGGCTGTGAGCTAACCGCGACATGGCCGGCGTAGTGCTCTGCCTCCAGAACTATGGAGCAAGTGTTCTCATCCCATGAGGCGCTGCTAAGGTCTCTCAGCTTGGACACTTGGATCCATCGACTTCTCCACTTCCTCAAGTGGTTGTACACCTGGGTGGCAGACACCTCCTGCCCACAGAACTCGAACACTTGCTTCGCAACGGTTTTCAAGTGCACCTCCTTGAAGCCCTTATCAGTCCTAATTCCACAAGAGATGAGCTCACACATCTTGTTCAGCACGAACATGGACATGAACGGCTACTGAGGGAGTCCTGGACTAAGGGGTCCTCGGGCGTCCGTCCTGCTATCCATTGGGCCGGACTGATGGGCTATGAAGACATGAGGGCCGAAGACCGTATCCGTGTCCAAATTGGACTCTCCTTGGCGTGGAAGGCAAGCTTGGCGACCGACTATGAAGATTCCTTCTTATGTAACCGACTCTATGTAAACCCTAGATCCCCCCGGTGTCTATATAAACCGGAGGGGTTAGTCCGGAAAGGATATATTCAATACCATAGTCATATAGGATAGACTCCTAGGGTTTAGCCATTACGATCTTGTGGTAGATCAACTCTTGTAACACTCATATTCATCAAGATCAATCAAGCAGGAAGTAGGGTATTACCTCCATAGAGAGGGCCCGAACCTGGGTAAAACATCGTGTCCCCCGTCTCTTGTTACCATCGATCCTAGACGCATAGTTCGGGACCCCCTACCCAAGATCCACCGGTTTTGACACCGACATTGGTGCTTTCATTGAGAGTTCCACTGTGCCATCGACGAAAGGCTCGATGGCTCACCTTGTCCTTAAAGACAACATCACCTCTGGGGGAGCTCTGGCCCCAGGCCAAACCCTCCGGCTGGGTGACTTTACTATGATCGCCTGTTCGGCCTTTGAGCCGACGATGACCTCTCGGGCCATCGAAAACCCCCTTCGCATTAAATCCGAGCACTCCAAGCAGATGGATCTGACATAATTTTCGTCCTTGAACGAACTCCTAGATTGCATCGCCGCTTTGGGAATCGCCACAGACTACGATCGGATCGGGCCTAAAACCGATCAAGGAGAAATCAAGGCCCCACCGATAACCCACCAGGTTGCGGTGGTCGTGGAGCAGGACGGCGAGTCCTCTTCTATATCAAAGACGGACTACATTCGGATCGCTGTTCAGGAAGAGCCGGGTGCTCACCCGCGAAGGGATGCGACTAGCCCTCCGAACATAGCATCGGACGGCGGTCCTAAACAATCAGAAGATATTCCGGAACCCGGACTGTTAAGCCCGGAAGGTCGTCAGACTCCAGATAATCGGTCAGGTCGGGGTTCGGATTTAGTTCCACCCACCCACCCAGATATAGACGCTCTCATGAGGATAAAACAACAGTCTCAGGAAACGGTCCACCACTTCTGGGCCAGATTCATCCTTGTCAAGGACAAGGTAAAAGATTGCCGTGACGAGGACGCAATATCAGCGTTCTGCAACAACTGCGTAGACGAAGGAATCCTCAACGCCATCAATCGCCGCCGCATACTGAAATTCACTGACTTAGCAACCATTGTACAAAAGTGCAGCGCGATGGAGAGTGCTTGGAAAACTCAGGCAGCTCGCTGGGAACCGTTGGTCCCAACTCAATTCCCCCTACAAGTGAAAAGGGCGCACCCTCGCGGCACGCCCAGTCCAACAGTCAAGAAACACAAAACCGCTATGCGGCATGGCACCGTTCTGGAGGGGTGGCTCGATGGCCCATGCAAAATATATACAACACCAGATACCGTGGCAACCCACAGCCTTAGAGCATGTTGGATACTACGACAGGTAGCCAAGAGCGGCGAAGACATCCTTATCAAGGACGGCCCAGAATGGCATCCCCCAGAAGAAAATAACTCAAGAGTGTTGACGGTCTTTGAGACATTCACTTCAAACAACAAGCGCAAAAGGGCACTTCGCGAGTTCGCCGAAGTCTGCCAAATTACTACAATAAACCCCTGGAATGACACGGCCATAACATTTAACGCCAGTGATGAACCAAAGTACAGAACAGTATGAGTGCCAGCCGCGTTAGTCCTCAGTCCCATCATGGACGGGTTTCGACTTACCAAGGTCCTCATGGATGGCGACAACAGACTAAACCTCATTTATGAGGACACACTCCACAGGAGCCGCATCAAGCAAAGTAACACAACCTTCCCGGGAATTATTCCCAGTCGGGAGGCGCGGTGCGCGGGCAAGATCACACTTGACGTGGTATTCGGCATGCCGGAGAACTATCGGTCTGAAGAAATAACTTTCCAAGTGGCCCCTTTCAGCAACGGATATCACGCCCTGCTGGGGCGGGATGCTTTTACACGTTTCCAGGCCATACCCCATTACGGGTATATGAAGCTCAAAATGCCCGAACCAAACGATATAATCACTGTCGTCAGTGATCCGGACATAGCACTCCGCGCTGAGAACAAAACTGCATCCCTGGCCTTGGAGGCGCTATCCGAAGCCCTCGTGGCCGAAGAATTAACCGCACTACACTCCACGGTGGACAGGGATGACGTGATCCTCGACAAACGCCCTAAATCCACCTCCTTCAAACCAGCAGAAGAAATAGTCAAATTCCAGGTCCACCCAACGGACCCCAAGAAGATAGCATCTATCGGAGCTCAACTGAATCCAACAGTTGACACCGCACTACGAGAATTCCTGCGCGAAAACTGGGACATATTCGCCTGGCACCCTTCAGATATGCCAAGGATCCCACGCAAGCTGGCCGAACATAGCCTTAATATATTAAAGGGGTTTAAACCGGTTAAGCAAACACTGTGGCGCTTTTCCGAACCCAAGCGACAAGCCATGGGGGAGGAGCTGGCCAAACTCATCGAGGCCGGATTCATTAGAGAAATCAAACATCCGGACTGGCTGGCAAACCTGGTGATGGTACAAAAGAAGGACAAATCCTGGTGCCTGTGCGCCGATTTCAAAGACCTCAACAAGGCCTTCCATAAGGATCCCCTCCCCCTCCCCCGCGTTGATAAAATCATCAACGCCACCGCAGGACACGACTCACTTTGTTTCCTCGATGCATATTTCGGATAGATCAAATCAAATCAAAATGAAGGAGTCCGATCAAGCCGCAAAAGCATTTATGACCCCATATGGGCCATTCTGCTTCAACACCATGCCCTTTGGGCTCAAGAACACCGGCGCCACATATCAACGCATGATTCAAACATGCCCGGAGAAACAGATCAGCAAAACAGTAGAAGCTTACGTTGATGACGTCGTCATCAAAACCAGGCACGTTGAAACACTAATAGATGACTCACGTCTTACATTTGACAACCTCAGGGCGTATGACAGTTAGCTCAACCCGGAAAAGTGTGTCTTCGGCATCCCCGTTGGAAAACTGCTGGGCATCATTGTTTCAAATAGAGGAATCGAAGCAAACCCAGCCAAAATCTGAGCTTTGTCACAATTGGCTAAGCTAACAGACCTTAAACAAGTTCAAAAGCTTGCGGGTTGCGTGGCAGCTCTAAGCCGCTTTATCTCCAGATTAGGAGAAAATGCACTGTCACTCTATCGCCTTCTACGGCAAACCGACCACTTCGAGTGGACGGACGCGGCAAAAACCGGACTGGAAGAAATAAAAACCCTTCTCGCGAGCAATCCAATCTTGGCCGCACCAAACGCCGGTGAACCGATGTTATTATACATATCGGCAACACATCAGGTGGTGAGAGCCGTACTCTTCGTTGAACGAGAACAGGACGGACATAAATTCCCACTCCGAAGCCAGTATACTACGTATCTACTGTCCTTACACCATGCAAATCCCGGTACCCTCATTATCAAAAAAAGCATACGCGGTCTTCATGGTATCTCGAAAGCTCCGTCACTACTTCCAGGAGTGTTCGATCACGGTGGCCTCCGAAGTACCACTCAATAACATTATAAACAACCGCGATGCTACGGGCCGGATTGCCAAACTGGCCATTGAGCTCCTGCCATTTGACATTACATATAAACCATGTCAAGCTATCAAATCCCAAGTACTGGCCGACTTCATCGCCGAATGGACAGAGGCCGAACTCCCTAAAGAGTACGGCACATACTCCAATTGGGTCATGTACTTCGACGGCTCCAAAATGCTGGCAGGGTTAGGAGCGGGTGTCGTTTTAACGCCCCCTACTGGAGACGTCGTCCAATACGTTCTCCAAATACTATACATAGACTCCAATAACGCAGCCGAATACGAGGCCTTATTGCATGGTCTCCGGATGGCTGTCTCCATGGGCATACACCGCCTAGAAGTGTGCGGGGACTCAAACCTTAAAATATCTCAAATAAATGGAGATTTCGACGCTAAAGATCCGAAGATGGCAGCGTATCGTAACGCAGTCATAAAAATGTCGGCCCGGTTCGAGGGGCTCGAGTTCCATCATGTGGCTTAAGAAAGTAATCAAGCGGAGGATGTTCTTGCTTGTATCGGTGCTAAGCGCGACCCCGTCCCACCTAATATCTTCCTGGAAAGGCTCTTTAAGCCATCCGTGGTGTGGCAGGGGAAAACAGCAATACTAGTCCGGATCCAAACATAACCCCAGATCCCGGAAACACCGACATAACATCATCGGCGCATCTCATCATGGCAGTCATTGCTTCATGGACGGTACCCTTCCTAGCCTACCTTAATAGGAAGGAGCTTCCTGAGGACCAGAATGAGGCCCTCTGCATTGTTCGGCGCTCAAAGGCCTACAAGGTTCATGATGGAGAGCTCTACAAGAGAAGTGCCACCGGAGTCCTTCAACGATGTATATCCGAGGAAGAGGGGCGACAGCTCTTGGCTGAAATTCATGCCGGAATCGGCGGTCACCACGCCGCAGCTCGGGCCCTTGTTAGCAAGGCCTTCCATATAGGGTTTTATTGGCCGACGGCCCGAGCGGATGCACATGACCTTGTCCAACGTTGCGGCGGATGCCAACTCTTTGCCAATCAAAGCCATATGCCCCCACTGCCTTACAAACAATCCCCATCACTTGGCCTTTTGCGGTCTGGGGACTCGACATGGTTGGACCCCTTAAAGGGGCAATCCATAAGAAAAAATATTTGCTGGTTATGGTGGACAAATTCACTAAGTGGATAGAGGCTAAACCGGTCACAACGGCTGAGTCCGGCCTAGTGATAGACTTCATATCCGATGTTGTGCACCGTTATGGTGTCCCACACAGCATCATCACTGACAACGGCTCCAATTTCACAGCCGACGAGGTAAAAACCCGGTGTACTAATCTGTGTATTAAACTAGACTATGCCTCCGTCTACCACCCACAAACCAACGGTCAAGTCGAACGCGCTAACGGTTTTATTATGAGCGGCATCAAGCCCAGACTAGTGCGGTCTTTGAAAGAATCAGACAAGCACTGGGTTGAGGAGCCCGACTCCGTACTCTGGAGGTTGCGGACCACGCCCAACCGTACTACCGGATACATACCTTTCTTCATGGTGTATGGTGCAGAGGCCGTATTGCCCTGCGATATTATTCACGACTCACCTCAAGTGCGTATGTACGAAGAGAGAGAAGCCGAGCTTGATCGGCAGGACAACCTAGATGCCTTGGCGGAGGAACGCGATGTCGCAAAAGCCCATTCAGCAGTTTACCAACAGCAGGCTCGAAGATATCAAAGCAGAGAAGTACGGGCTAATACTTACAATGTTGGCAAACTCGTTCTACGCCTCCTGGAGAAGAAAAAGGACAAACTGAAGCCCAAATGGGAGGGTCCCTTCATAATTGACGAAGTTCTCACCGGAGGAGTGTACCGTCTTCGCAATGCATTAGACAATCGCCTCGAGCCGAACCCCTGGAATGCAGCCAGACTCCGAAGATTCTATGCCTAGCGCAAAACCCCTTGTTCATCTCCTCCTCCCCTGTAGTTTCCATTATTTCTCTCTCTTTTTCCGATTACTTTCTTCTTTCTCTCTTTAAAGCTTTGGTGCGGCTAGACCGCACACCATTGGCACATACATCGTTAAATATGTATGCCACTTGTACCTGGGGGCTTCTCGGACAGAAGTTCATGTCATTCCTTAAGCATCAAGCTCCTCACGTATGAGTTTTTCCATATGTACGTTTTCTTTGCCATTATATGCATCGATATGACTTAAGTTTTGGCCAAGCTGGGTTGCCTGGCTCCTGTGCTTATGCCCTATGTTCCCGTTAGTTCGGCTAGGGCATAAAGGGAGCACCTCTGCGATTGTTACTGCCGGGTCATCCGGATGTGTACCTCAGACTGGGTGAAGCCGAAAGCTAGCGTTCTTAAGGGAATATTCGGTCGGTGAATTAAAGATGTTTTTTAAACACACTCCATTGTGCACCCCCAGAAGTTATACAAACCGTGGTGCTCACATCACAATTCAGACATGCGCATTAAATGCATGCACACCCAGGGAAAGGAACCCTTAACGGAACTATTCTCTCTGGAAGATGTTTCTTACGATATCAATGTAATATAACATAGCTAGCTGGATACAACTTGTCTGTTCAAGCAACTATGACCCCTACGCCTAGTTTTCCTGGCATACCCCGACCTATTCGGCCGCGACGGTATTCGGAAACTGAAGGAAATATGCCCTAGAGGCAATAATAAAGTTATTATTTATTTCCTTATTTCATGATAAATGTATATTATTCATGCTAGAATTGTATTAACCGGAAACATAATACATGTGTGAATACATAGATAAACATAGTGTCACTAGTATGCCTCTACTTGACTAGGTCATTGATCAAAGACGGTTAAGTTTCCTAACCATAGACATGAGTTGTTATTTGATCAATGGGATCACATCATTAGGAGAATGATGTGATTGACTTGACCCATTCCGTTAGCTTAGCACTTGATCGTTTGTTTACTTCTATTGCTTTCTTCATGACTTATACATGTTCTTATGACTATGAGATTATGCAACCCCCGAATACCGGAGGAACGCTTTGTGTGCTACCAAACGTCACAACGTAACTAGGTGATTATAAATGTTCTCTACAGGTGTCTCCGATGGTACTTGTTGAGTTGGCATAGATCAAGATTAGGATTTGTCACTCCGATTGTCGGCGAGGTATCTCTAGGCCCTCTCAGTAATACACATCACTATAAGCCTTGCAAGCATGATAACTAATGAGTTAGTTATGGGGTGATGTATTAAGAAACGAGTAAAGAGACTTGACGGTAATGATATTGAACTAGGTATTGGATACCGACGATCGAATCTTGGACAAGTATCATACCGATGACAAAGAGAACAACGTATAGTGTTGTGCGGTTTGACCGATAAAGATCTTCGTAGAATATGTTGGAACCAATATGAGCATCCAGGTTCCGCAATTGGTTATTGACTGGAGACGTGTCTCGGTCATGTCTACATAGTTCTCGAACCCGTAGGGTCCGCACGCTTAAAGTTCTGTGACGATCAGTTTTATGAGTTTATATGTTTTGATGTACTGAAGGTGGTTTTGAGTCCCGGATGTGATCACAGACATGACGAGGAGTCTCAAAATGGTCGATACATAAAGATTGATATATTGGAAGCCTACATTTGGACATCGGAATAGTTTCGGGTGAAATCGGGATTTTACCGAAGTACCGGAGGGGTTACCGGAACCTCCCGGGGACTAATGGGCCTTGTTGGGCCATAAGGGAAAGAGAGAGGGTCCGGCCTAGGGCAGGCAGCGCGCCCCCTTCCCCCTGTCCGAATTGGACTAGGAGATGGGGGGCGGCGCCCCCCTTTCCTTCTCTTTCTCTCCCTACCTTTCCCCCTCCTAGTAGGAGTAGGAAAGGGAGGAATCCTACTCTCCTCCTCCTAGGCGCGCCAACAAGGGCCGGCCGGCCTACCCCTTTCTCCTTTATATACAGGGGTAGGGGCACCTCTAGACACACAAGTTGATCACAAAGATCTCTCCCAGCCGTGTGCGGTGCCCCCGTCCACCATAATCCACCTCGGTCATACTGTAGCAGTGTTTAGGCGAAGCCCTGCTGCGGTAGCTTCATCAACATCGTCACCACACTGTCATGCTGACGAAACTCTTCCCCGAGCTCTACTGGATCGTGAGTTCGCGGGATGTCACTGAGCTGAACGTGTGCTGAACGCGGAGGTGCCGTACATTCGGTACTGAGGTTCGGTCGATCGTGAAGACGTACGACTACATCAACTGCGTTGTCATAACGCTTCCGCCTAACGGTCTATGAGGGTACGTAGACGACACTCTCCCCTCTCATTGCTATGCATCACCATGATCCTGCGTGTGCGTAGGAATTTTTTTGAAATTACTACGTTCCCCAACAGTGGCATCCGATCCTGGTTTTATGCATAGATGTTATATGCATGAGTAGAACACAAGTGAGTTGTGGGTGATACAAGTCATACTTCTTACCAGAATGTCATACTTTGGTTCGGCGGTATTGTTGGATGAAGCGGCCCGGACCGACATTACGCGTACGCTTACGCGAAACTGGTTCTACCGACGTGCTTTGCACACAAGTAGCTGGCGGGTGTCAGTTTCTCCAACTTTAGTTGAACCGAGTGTGGCTACGCCCGGTCCTTGAGAAGGTTAAAACAACACCAACTTCACAAACTATCGTTGTGGTTTTGATGTGTAGGTAAGAACGGTTCTTGATCAGCCCGTAGCAGCCACGTAAAACTTGCTACAACAAAGTAGAGGACGTCTAACTTGTTTTTGCAGGGCATGTTGTGATGTGATATGGTGAAGACATGATGCTATATTTATTGTATGAAATGATCATGTTTTGTAACGGAGTTATCGGCAACTAGCAGGAGCCATATGGTTGTCGCTTTATTGTATGCAATGCAATCGCCCTATAATTGCTTTACTTTATCACTAAGCGGTAGCGATAATCATAGAAGCAATAGTTGGTGAGACCACAACGATGCTGCGATGGAGATCAATGTGTCGCGCCGGTGATGATGGTGATCATGAAGGTGCTTCGGAGATGGAGATCACAAGCACAAGATGATGATGGCCATATCACATCACTTATATTGATTGCATGTGATGTTTATCCTTTATGCATCTTATTCTGCTTTGTTTAACGGTAACATTATAAGACGATCTCTCACTAAATTTCAAGATAAAAGTGTTCTCCTTGAGTATGCACCGTTGCCAAAGTTCGTCGTGCCGAGACACCACGTGATGATCGGGTGTGATAAGCTCTAGTCCATCTACAACGGGTGCAAGCCAGTTTTGCACACGCAGAATACTCGGGTTAAACTTGACGAGCCTAGCATATGCATATATGGCTTCGAAACACTGAGACCAAACGGTCGAGCGTGAATCATATAGTAGATATGATCAACATAGTGATGTTCACCATTGAAAACTACTCCATTTCACGTGATGATCGGTTATGGTTTAGTTGATATGGATCACGTGATCACTTAGATGATTAGAGGGATGTCTATCTAAGTGGGAGTTCTTAAGTAATATGATTACAAACTTAAATTTATCATGAACTTAGTACCTGATAGTATTTTGCTTATCTATGTTGTTGTAGATAGATGGTCCGTGCTGTTGTTCCGTTGAATTTTAATGCGTTCCTTGAGAAATCAAAGTTGAAAGATGATGGTAGCAATTACACGGACTGGGTCCGTAACTTGAGGATTATCCTCATTACTGCACAAAAGAATTACATCCTGGAAGAACCGCTGGGTGCCATGCCTGTTGCAGATGCTGTTGACAACATTAAGAACGTTTGGCAGAGTAAAGTTGATGACTACTCGATAGTTCAGTGTGCCATGCTTTATGGCTTAGAACTGTGACTTCAACGATGTTTTGAACGTCATGGAGCATATGAGATGTTCTAGGAGTTGAAGTTAATATTGCAAGCAAATGCCCAGATTGAGAGATATGAAGTCTCCAATAAGTTCTATAGCTGCAAGATGGAGGAGAATAGTTATGTCAGTGAGCATATACTCAAAATGTCTGGGTATCATAATCACTTGACTCAACTGGGAGTTAATCTTCCTGTTGATAGTGTCATTGACAGAGTTCTTCAATCACTGCCACCAAGCTACAAAAGCTTCGTGATGAACTATAATATGCCAGGGATGAATAAGAATATTCCCGAGCTCTTCGCGATGCTAAAGGCTGCAGAGGTAGAAATCAAGAAGGAGCATCAAGTGTTGATGGTCAATAAGACCACCAGTTTCAAGAAAAAGGGCAAAGGGAAGAAGAGGGGGAACTTGAAGAAGAATGGCAAACAAGTTGCTGCTCAGGAGAAGAAACCAAAGTCTAGACCTAAGCTTGAGACTGAGTGCTTCTACTACAAACAGACTGGTTATTGGAAGCGGAACTGCCCCAAGTATTTGGCAGATAAGAAGGATGGCAAAGTGAACAAAGGTATATGTGATATACATGTTATTGATGTGTACCTTACCAGAGCTCGCAGTAGCACCTGGGTATTTGATACTGGTTCTGTTGCTAATATTTGCAACTTGAAACAGGGACTACGGATTAAGCGAAGACTGGCTAAGGACGAGGTGACGATGCGCGTGGGAAATGGTTCCAAAATCAATGTGATCGCCGTCGGCACGCTACCTCTACATCTACCTTCGGGATTAGTTTTAGACCTAAATAATTGTTATTTGGTGCCAGCGTTAAGCATGAACATTATATCTGGATATTGTTTGATGCGAGACGGTTATTCATTTAAATATGAGAATAATGGTTGTTCTATTTATATGAGTAATATCTTTTATGGTCATGCACCCTTAAACAGTGGTCTATTCTTGTTGCATCTCGATAGTAGTGATAGACATATTCATAATGTTGAAGCCAAAAGATGCAGAGTTGATAATGATAGTGCAACTTATTTGTGGCACTGCCGTTTGGGTCATATTGGTATAAAGCGCATGAAGAAACTCCATACTGATGTACTTTTGGAATCACTTGATTATGAATCACTTGGTACTTGCGAACCATGCCTTATGGGCAAGATGACTAAAACGCCGTTCTCCGGAACTATGGAGCGAGCAACAGATTTGTTGGAAATCATACATACTGATGTATGTGGTCCGATGAATATTGAGGCTCGCGGCGGGTATCATTATTTTCTCACCTTCATAGATGATTTGAGCAGATATAGGTATATCTACTTAATGAAACATACGTGTGAAACATTTGAAAAGTTCAAAGAATTTCAGAGTGAAGTGGAAAATCATCGTAACAAGAAAATAAAGTTTCTGCGATCTGATCGTGGAGGAGAATATTTGAGTTACGAGTTTGGCCTACATTTGAAACAATGCGGAATAGTTTCGCAACTCACGCCACCCGGAACACCACATCATAATGGTGTGTTCGAACATCATAATCGTAATTTACTAGATATGGTGCAATCTATGATGTCTCTTACTGATTTACCACTATCATTTTGGGGTTATGCTTTAGAGACGGCTGCATTCACGTTAAATAGGGCACCATCAAAATCCATTGAGACAACACCTTAAGAACTATGGTTTGGCAAAAAACCAAAGTTGTCGTTTCTTAAAGTTTGGGGCTGCGATGCTTATGTGAAAAAGCTTCAACTTGATAAGCTTGAACCCAAATCAGAGAAATGTGTCTTCATAGGATATCCAAAGGAAACTATTGGGTACACCTTCTATCACAGATCCGAAGGCAAGATATTCGTTGCTAAGAATGGATCCTTTCTAGAGAAGGAGTTTCTCTCAAAAGAAGTGAGTGGGAGGAAAGTAGAACTTGATGAGGTAACTGTACCTGCTCCCTTATTGGAAAGTAGTTCATCACAGAAAGATCCGCGCCAATTAGTGAGGAAGCTAATGATGATGATCATGAAACTTCAGATCAAGTTACTACTGAACCTCATAGGTCAACTATAGCAAGATCCGCGCTAGGGTGGTATGGTAATCCAGTTCTGGAGGTCATGTTACTTGACCATGACGAACCTACGAACTATGAAGAAGCAATGATGAGCTCAGATTCCGCAAAATGGCTTGAGGCCATGAAGTCTGAGATGGGATCCATGTATGAGAACAAAGTGTGGACTTTGGTTGACTTACCCGATGAGTGACAAGCCATCGAGAACAAATGGATCTTCAAGAAGAAGACAGACGCTGACGGTAATGTTACTGTCTACAAAGCTCGACTTGTTGCAAAAGGTTTTCGACAAGTTCAAGGAGTTGACTACGATGAGACCTTCTCACCCGAAGCGATGCTTAAGTCCGTCCGAATCATGTTAGCAATTATCGCATTTTATGATTATGAAATTTGGCAAATGGATGTAAAGACTGCATTCCTGAATGGATTTCTGGAAGAAGAGTTGTATATGATGCAACCTGAAGGTTTTATCGATCCAAAGGGAGCTAACAAAGTGTGCAAGCTCCAGTGATCCATTTATGGACTGGTGCAAGCATCTCGGAGTTGGAATAAACGTTTTGATAGTGTGATCAAAGCATATGGTTTTATACAGACTTTTGGAGAAGCCTGTATTTACAAGAAAGTGAGTGGGAGCTCTGTAGCATTTCTAATATTATATGTGGATGACATATTGTTGATTGGAAATGATATAGAATTTCTGGACAGCATAAAAGGATACTTGAATAAAAGTTTTTCAATGAAAGACCTCGGTGAAGCTGCTTATATATTGGGCATCAAGATCTATAGTGATAGATCAAGATGCTTAATTGGACTTTCACAAAGCACATACCTTGATAAAGTTTTGAGGAAGTTCAAAATGGATCAAGCTAAGAAAGGGTTCTTGCCTGTGTTACAAGGTGTGAAGTTGAGTAAGACTCAATGCCCGACCACTACAGAAGATAGAGAGAAAATGAAAAGTGTTCCTTATGCTTCAGCCATAGGCTCTATCATGTATGCAATGTTGTGTACCACACTTGATGTGTGCCTTGCTATTAGCCTAGCAGGGAGGTACCAAAGTAATCCAGGAGTGGATCACTGGACAGCGGTCAAGAACATCCTGAAGTACCTGAAAAGTACCAAGGATATGTTTGTCATTTATGGAGGTGAAAAAGAGCTCATCGTAAATGGTTATGTTGATGCAAGCTTTGACACTGATCCAGACGATTCTAAATCGCAAACCGAATACGTGTTTATATTAAACGGTAGAGCTGTCAGTTGGAGCAGTTCAAAATAGAGCGTCATGGCGGGATCTACATGTGAAGCGGAGTACATTGCTGCTTCGGAAGCAGAGAATGAAGGAGTCTGGATGAAGGAGTTCATATCCGATCTAGGTGACATACCTAGTGCATCAGGTCCAATGAAAATCTTTTGTGACAATACTAGTGCAATTGCCTTGGCAAAGGAATCCAGATTTCACAAGAGAACCAAGCACATCAAGAGACGCTTCAACTCCATTCGGGATCAAGTCTAGGTGGGAGACATAGGGATTTGCAGGATACATACGGATCTGAATGTTGCAGACCCGTTGACTAAGCCTCTTCCACGAGCAAAACATGATCAGCACCAAGGCTCCATGGGTGTTAAAATCATTACTGTGTAATCTAGATTATTGACTCTAGTGCAAGTGGGAAACTAAAGGAAATATGCCCTAGAGGCAATAATATAGTTATTATTATTTTCCTTATTTCATGATAAATGTTTATTATTCATGCTAGAATTGTATTAACCGGAAACATAATACATGTGTGAATACATAGAATAACATAGTGTCAGTAGTATGCCTCTACTTGACTAGCTCATTGATCAAAGATGGTTAAGTTTCCTAACCATAGACATAAGTTTTTATTTGATCAATGAGATCACATCATTAGGAGAATGATGTGATTGACTTGACCCATTCCGTTAGCTTAGCACTTGATCGTTTGTTTACTGCTATTACATTCTTCATGACTTATATATGTTCTTATGACTATAAGATTATGCAACTCCCGAATACTGGAGGAACGCTTTGTGTGCTACCAAACGTCACAACGTAACTAGGTGAATATAAAGCTGCTCTACAGGTGTCTCCGATGGTACTTTTTGAGTTGGCATAGATCAAGATTAGGATTTGTCACTCCGATTGTCGGATAGGTATCTCTGGGCCCTCTAGGTAATACACATCATTATAAGCCTTGCAAGCATGATAAATAATGAGTTAGTTACATGGTGATGTATTACGGAACAAGTAAAGAGACTTGTCGGTAACGAGATTGAACTAGGTATTGGATACCGAATATCGAATCTCAGGCAAGTAACATACCGATGACAAAGAGAACAACGTATAGTGTTGTGCGATTTGACTGATAAAGATCTTCGTAGAATCTTTAGGAACCAATATGAGCATCTAGGTTCCGCTATTGGTTATTGATCGGAGACGTGTCTCGGTCATGTCTACATAGTTCTCGAACCCGTAGGGTCCGCATGCTTAAAGTTCTGTGACGATCAGTTTTATGAGTTTATATGTTTTGA
Source organism: Triticum urartu (assembly GCF_056163025.1). Lineage (NCBI taxonomy): Eukaryota > Viridiplantae > Streptophyta > Magnoliopsida > Poales > Poaceae > Triticum > Triticum urartu. The sequence continues at coordinate 190,598,157 of NC_141878.1, read as the reverse complement.
TGTTCCGAAGGTAGTTCGGAGGCCCGGATGTGATCAAGGACATGACGAGGAATCTCGAAATGGTCGAGACATAAAGATTGATATATTGGAAGCCTACATTTGGAAATCGGAATAGTTCCGGGTGAAATTGGGATTTTACCGGAGTACCGGAGGGTATACCGGAACCTCCCGGGGACTAATGGGCCTTGTTGGGCCATAAGGGAAAGAGAGAGGGGCCGGCCTAGGGCAGGCAGCGCGTCCCTTCCCCCTGTCCGAATTGGACTAGGAGAAGGGGGGCGGCGCCCCATTTCCTTCTCTTTCTCTCCCTACATTTCCTCCTCCTAGTAGCAGTAGGAAAGGGAGGAATCCTACTCCTACTAGGAGGAGGATTCCTCCTCCTAGGCGTGCCAACAAGGGCCCGCTGGCCTCCCCCTTGCTCCTTTATATACAGGGGTAGGGGGCACCTCTAGACACACGAGTTGATCACAAAGATCTCTCCCAGCCGTGTGCGGTGCCCCCTCCACCATAATCCACCTCGGTCATACTGTAGCAGTGTTTAGGCGAAGCCCTGCTGCGGTAGCTTCATCAACATCGTCACCTTGCCGTCGTGCTGAAGAAACTCTTCCCCGAGCTCTACTGGATCGTGAGTTTGCGGGATGTCACCGAGCTGAACGTGTGCTGAACGCGGAGGTGCCGTATGTTCGGTACTGAGGATCGGTCGATCGTGAAGACATACGACTACATCAACCACGTCGTCATAACGCTTCCGCTTAACAGTATACGAGGGTACGTGGATGACACTCTCCCCTCTCGTTGCTATGCATCACCATGATCCCGCGTGTGCGTAGGATTTTTTTGAAATTACTATGTTCCCCAATAGAAACACTCCGCACCTTCGGGTCCAGAGGTTGAAGCGAAAAGGTATGCCATGACAAATCATATACAATTCAGCTAGATGAGGAAAGTACACAGTCACTTGGACTCGAAAACCTCCTCCTCTACACCTTCCAACAGGCAGTCTAACTTACAATCCTGTTGGGAATATTTGGCGGCCACCTCTACTTGGTCATATACTAACCTAACGGGAATTTCTTCCCCATTCGACCCTAGCGGTCCGACACGAGCCATGTGATTAGGATCCATCTTGGTATATCGCGTCTTCACCATGGCCCATGCCTCTCGCGCACCCTCTCGGCAGGCCGATATTTTCCACAGCCGGATACGCCGCCGTGCTCCCTTGAACAACTCTACTAGCTTCTCCATGCTTCCTCGAGGGGGGTCAGATGGCCATAAAGCCTTGGCTACACTCCGCATCGCTTGCCGAGCTTGCTCATGCAACTGTGACATCCCTTGCAGAAGATCACTTGATGATCCGGACACCTCCTCTTCGGGGCGGTTCGTCAATACACCTGCAATTACAGCTATATCAGCTACCGTTACCTCCAAACTGTTATAAAACAAAAATGGCCACGTACTGAATATGCCGCCTCGCAGCTTCTTTTCTCCTTTACAGAGTTAGCTAGCTGAGCTCGCACATATTTCAGTTATTCGCCCAGTTTGGTGTTCGAATCCTGGAGTTTCTTTTTCTCTTGAACAACATTTGTCAATACACGCTAGTCCACTGCTAGTAGCTTTTTGGCTCCGTGTTCTTCACTTCGAGTGGCGTCCAGCTGCTCTTGTACTTGGTCTAAATGACTGAACACAAAGATTAGCACCCAGATTCTCACTATCGGTGTATCATTATGAATTTCTGATAGAGGGAAATATTACCGGGAGATGCCTTGTATTTCTCCAGTTCGGCATTGGCAGCAAGCAGCTGGTGCTGACACTTTTCCATCTCCTGAGCTAGCTGGGTGTTCTTCTCCGTAAGCACCTGGTCATTCATTAATCCTTAAATCAGTTGTTTCAACTCCTTTAAGTCTCGGGGGCTACTGGCATATGGTTATCATAGTCAGACAAAACAAATTTACCTGCACATCTTTCAAATGTTGCTTTGTGGCCCTGTTAATCCCATCTCAAGCAGCTCGGATGTATGCATCGGCCGAGTTGAAGGCGTTAAACGACTCTTCTGAAAAGCCAGGGTCTTGTAAAATGGCCCGACGGCGCTGATGATTCGTGGCACTCTCCACTTCCGAGTTGGTGACGGATACATCATCTGAGTCCTCGGCTGGAGGACAGTCCGGCTTCGCCTCCGCATCAGCCCCCGTCTTCATGGCAGGATTTGAATCCTGGCTGCGGGAAGTACGGACGCTCGAACCTCCGGATACTGTCCGACGCATCTTTCTCCTGACACATGGATAACAGGAAGGTCATGGTTGTACGTGACTGCTCAGGTGCAGGTTGGCGAATTAATACCTCTTTGATGAAGGCACGGCCGTATCTTTGTTTGCTTTCCTCTTGGAGTAGTACGATGCGCCGAACCCTTCCCCTTTTGAGTACAAGACAGTGCGGTGGGTAAGAAGGAAGGAGAGATCCCTTGTGAATAAGGTGTTTTCGGATCACTTACGTGTGAAGCTGGAAGGAGGCCGGGGTAATCAGCAATAATAGGTACATATGTACCGCCGTAGCTCATCTGATAGAACGTTCCGTCCTCAAGCTCCACGAATACGTCTGGATCTTCTTCATATCCGGGATCTAGATCCCGGTTGCGATTCTCCGGCTGAGGGGCAGGGTCATGGATCCCCTCGACAGCCTTTCGCCATTCCTGTTATGAGCAGATAAAATGATGCCTATCAACAAATGATCCGGGGACAAGATAAATTAAGTGAAGCCGAACCTTACCCAGCTGGGAGGATTGTACATGGAAAGTCCGTCTCGATGTTGGAAACGGCTGAACTCCTCCTACTCCTCTTTATACAGCTCGGCCAGAATTTTGGCTAGAGCGGCGGGAGTCTTCGGGCCTTTTTAGCCATAGCGTGAGGCGTCGTCTTCTCCGTTGTAATGCCACATGGGCAGTCCTCGGTATTGGAGTGGCTGGACCCCCCGCATTATGGAGATTGCCATCACTTCGACTATTGACAATCCGGACTAGGCAAGCATTTTAATCTTGTCCAGTAGCAAGCGGATCTCCGCGCTATCCTCTTCCTCGAGGCTCTGAGGACGCCAGCTATGGCGCTTCTTCAGCAGAGTATTTGAAAACTCGGGGTGGCCTATGCGGACAGGGTCGGGTAGAGCAACGTCGTCGATGTAGAACCATTCGGAAGGACACTCTTCGGGAGCCTTCTTCGGCGTGCCGGACAGGTATTCGGTCCCGGTGATGCGCCACACCTCGGCTCCTCCCACTTCAAAAATTGATCCACCTTGGTTGCGAGGGACGAGGCAGAACAGTCTTCTCCATAAATTGAAATGGGCCTCGCAAACCAGGAATAGTTCGCATAAGGCGACATAACCCGCAATGTGGAGGATGGAGCCAGGGGTAAAGTTGTGCAGCTGGAGGCCGTAGTACTCCCGCTGCCTTCGGAGGAATGGGTGAATTGGAAACCCCACTCCCCTCAGCAGATAGGGGACGAAGCATACCCATTCTCCCGCAGACGGATTGGGATAATCCTCTGCTAGGGTTTGGCCGTTGAAAGAGGCCAACCCTACTCGAACAGGACTAGATCTACGGGGGGGGGGGGAGGGAAGAAATCTATGCGTCTGCAACTTTATCAATTGACTGTGGGGCACTGAACACCTCTCCCACTCGCCTTTCTCTAGGCTGGAACGGGTGGAGGAACTGGGGGTGCTAGCCATGCTGGAATGGTTTCTCCCAAGCAGTTTCTGGAGATTTCCTTTGTGTGGTGCCGAATGGATCTAGGATCCAATCTCTTTAATAGGCGCTCTTCTTTGCATAGACGGGGTGTTATCTGCAAAAATACCCTGACCTTCCACCTTCGCTCGACACGTGGAAGGCGAAGTTATTTAACTCGCAGAAGCCGAGGGGAGCGACATTGAACCGATGGCCGAATAGATCACTTGGAGATCATTAAAGGAGGAACCCGCCTTGCAATGCCGAAGACAATTTGTGTGCCGAACACCTCGTAATTGAAGACTGGTTCGGGGGCTACTGAGGGAGTCCTGGACTAAGGGGTCCTCGGGCGTCTAGCCTGTTATCCATTGGGCCGGACTGATGGGTTGTGAAGACATGAAGGCCGAAGACCGTACCCTTGTCCGGATTGGACTCTCCTTGGCGTGGAAGGCAAGCTTGGCGACCGACTATGAAGATTCCTTCTTATGTAACCGACTCTATGTAAACCCTAGATCCTCCCGGTGCCTATATAAACCGGAGGGGTTGGTCCGGAAAGGATATATTCATTACCATAGTCATATAGGTTAGACTCCTAGGGTTTAGCCATTACGATCTCATGGTAGATCAACTCTTGTAACACTCATATTCATCAAGATCAATCAAGCAGGAAGTAGGGTATTACCTCCATAGAGAGGGCCTGAACCTGGGTAAAACATACATCTACAACAAACAACATGCTACAAATGGACCACCAATAGCTACAAATCATAGATCTAAGCACGAATCAACACAAGCACAAGGTTCAACTTCAAACTCTACTACTAATCTAGCCTACCACATGCTTGAACATCTAGCCCTACCGCAAATTGCAACCGCAGCATAGCAATCAACCATATCAGCTTACAGATCAGACCACTAATCAACCATGCATCTAGATCAAACCCTAGCTACAGCTCAGATCTAGTTAGAAGGAACAGAGAGAAAGGGGGGTTGAACTCATAGAGGCCATGGCTGTAGCTCAAGGACGAGGGGGCGGTTGTGGAAGATCTACGCCGACCGGTGAAGGAGCGCCGACGCCGTGGACCGCCGGCTGATGAAGATGCGCCGCTTACCTGCTCGTCGGTGCGGATGCGCGTCCGTAGGAAAGCTCGAATGGAGGGAGAATGGTGGCGGGAGTTGGGGCAGTGAGGGAGGGGGCCAAATAGGGGTGGACTCGGCGGGAGGTGAGCCGAAATCCTCCCGCCGATTTTTCGGCGACGCGGGCGAGCTCGAGCCATCTCCCTGCTTGCATCAGGGGAGAAGCGTGTCACCCTCCCCTGCCTCACCCGAGCCAGGCTCGCGAGCTACTGCCGATTCGGGTGTTTCCCCTGGGCCTGGCCTGGACGAGCTTTAAGTTCCATGCGACGCGGGCCGCACAGTAAACATAGGCAACCAAACGGGTCAATAGGGATGGCAATTTTATCCATGGCTCTGGATACCTATGGATACTCGACCCAGTTGGGCATGGTTATGGAGCGCATTTCTGCCCATGGATCCATGGATCTGGATACCCGCGAACGGATGGGTTGGGCATGGTTATAATTTCTGCTCCATGGATATCCGGTGGATACCCGTATGACATGTGGGCCCCTATGTCTGGATGAAAATGGATCCATCATTACTGAAGATTAATTTGGTGCCAAGTGTGCACATGTGGACATTCGGATGGGTCTCCAATTACTAGTGCACATACTATTGGAAGTGCATTTGAATTTTAAATACGTTATGTACTTTATTTATGCAACTTCGGCTATGATGTAATAAGATTTTGCAACTTTGCTTGTGATGTAATAAGATTTTAAGACACGTGCGAAACTAATTGAGTTGTAGTTGTGTGGTCTACATCAATTTTTTGATGTAAAAAGATTTAAGACAAGGTTTTTACTATCAGACTATTTGAGTTGTCATTGTGTGCGTGGACAATGTCTGAATAGTGTACTTGCTTCCTACTTAATTTTGTATCTTATGTTGTCATTTTTTAATAAATGGTGAGATAATGTGACCTGTGGGAAGTCTTCATGATGATTTCTCTATGCCCATGGAGCTCCATGGGTATCGGGGTATCCAGTGGGTTTGGGCATGGGCACAAGTTGTGCCCATGGATACTTTGGTGGATGGGTAGAGGGAAGGAAGATGGGTCATGGGTTGGATTTGGACCAGCTCCACCTGCTCCAAACCCGACCCATTGCCATCCCTACGGGTCAAGTTCTATCCGTGCGGGCTAGGCTGGACCATATGCAGGCAACCAAACACGTCCATGGTTGTTATGCAAGTTCCTGGTGTTGGGGAACGTAGTAATTTCAAAAAAAATCCTACGCACACGCAAGATCATGGTGATGCATAGCAACGAGAGGGGAGAGTGTTTTCTACGTACCCTCGCAGAACGTAAGCGGAAGCGTTATGACAATGCGGTTGATGTAGTCGTACGTCTTCACGATCGACCGATCCTAGCATCGAAAGTACGGCACCTCCGCGATCTGCACACGTTCGGCTCGGTGACGTCCCACGAACTCACGATCTAGAAGAGTGTCGAGGGAGAGCTTCATCAGCACGACAGTGTGATGACGGTGATGATGATTCTATCGGAAGAGGGCTTCGCCTAAGAACCGCTACAATATGACCGAGGTGGATTATGATGGAGGGGGGCACCGCACACGGCTGGAAACAATCAACTTGTGTGTTCTAGGGTGCCTCCTGCCCCCGTATATAAAGGAGCAAGGGGGGGGGGGCGGCCGGCCTTCACTACAAAAAAAAGACACATCCGTGACATTTTGGGCCGAACGAATTTTTTTTCTGTCATACATATGACACTTCTATGACGATAATTGTGACAAAACCCGGTATCATCGTAGATGTGGTGGGCTCCTACTTCTATGACAAAAAATCATGACAGAAAATGGGCTTTTCATCCTGGGCGGGCCGGAGACGCAGCTGCATGACATTCTTTGGGCCGTCCATGATGGAATAAACCATGGTAGAAGCGAGGGGGAGTAAAATTTCGGGGAGTTCCCCGTTATGGTGGGAGGTCGGGGGCCGAGAGATGCGTGTTTCTCTCGTATACGTACGCACGTGTGTGCGAGGCGTTGGCTCTAACTGAACTCGAGCGAGGCGTTGGGCTCTAACTGAACCCGAGCGATTGCACTGCACGCTACGCATTACTGAACTTGAGCGATCGATCGATGGCTGTTAACTGAACCCGATTGAGCGATTCCTTCGCTACTGCTGCTAACTGAAGCCGATCGATTGGATGAACAGTGAGCGTTGCGGGGGGGGGGGGGGTGGATGAACAGTGAGCGGTGGCGTTGCCTCTGGATGAATAGGACCCCGTGGTGTGGTGGAGGGCTGGATGAACAGTAGACGATGCAGGGGTGCCCGTGGAGGGGTGGTTGAACAGGACCCCGTGGTGTGGAGGGCTCGATGAACAGTAGATGGTGGAGGGGTGCCCGTGGAGGTGTGGTTGACCAGTAGCCGGTGGAGTAGCGCGCGGTGGAGGCTGGATGAACAGGAGCCCGTGGAGGCTGGAGGAGGTCGACGGTAGCCCGTGGAGGCTGGAGGAGGTCGACGGTGGAGATAAACAGTATCCCGTGGAGTCCCGTTTTGCGGTACGCCACACCCCTCCCGATTAACAGGACCCCCGTTTCGACCGTAGGAGGTCCGTTTCGTCCGTTTTGCGGTACGCCACACCCCTCCCGATCAACAGGACCCCCATTTCGACCGTAGGAGGTCCTTTCGTCCGTTTTGTGGTACGCCACACCCCTCCCGATCAACAGGAACCCCGTTTCGACCGTAGGAGGTCCGTTACCTCCGTTTTGCGGTACGCCAGACCCCTCCCGATCAACATGACCCTGTTCCGAACGTAGGAGGTCCGTTTCCTCTGTTGTGCGGTATGCCAGGCCTCGTTTCCATCGCTTGTTCCGTCCAAGCCCTCCCGATGAACACGACCACACATTCCGTTCCGACCCAACCGGTTGGCTCCCACGTGTTCCGTTGCCTCCCGATGAACATGACGCATTCCGTTGCCTACCCATGAACATGACGCATTTCGTTGCCTCCCCATGAACACGACGACGACGCTGTTTCTCCATTCTGACCCAGCCATGTACACGAGCCCTGGCCTTACGTATGCGCGAGTAGGTGTTCGAGACCCCGCCCGTATGTACACATACGTGGCCGTATTTTATTTCTTGCACCCTGGCCGCTGTACGTACGTGTACATGCTACGTGCGCGCCTCTACTACGACACGTGCGTGCCTCTACATCCACCAGTATATATGTACGTACACGTTCGCGACCAGAATGACAACGATACATACGCTTTGACCAGGTGGGTCCCGACTGTCAGGCACTTCCTTGCGTGCGAAGATGTAGCTGGTGGGTCCCAGCAGTCAGGGGGCGAATCGTTTTTTTGCCCGGACGCACTTCCTTGCGTGCGAAGGTGTAGCTGGTGGGTCCCAGCAGTCAGGGGGCGAATCGTTTTTTTGCCCGGACGCACTTCCTTGCGTGCGAAGATGTAGCTGGTGGGTCCCAGCAGTCAGGGGAAACATTTTTGTCACGAAATACAGTGGCCCGTCCGGTGGGTCCCAGCTATCAGGTGGAGGAATCATTATTTTCCGTGTAATAAGGAGGCACTTCCTTGCTGCGGCCGTGGACCCAGCTGTCAGCCTCTCCACGTACAGTCCACGTCCGATGGAAGTCGTTCCTTGACCACGTTGACCACGCCGCGCCGAGAGCACCAGGGCGGTGGACGACAGTGAGGCCTAGGAAGGGGACGACAGGGAGTCAGGGAAGACGCGGCAGTGGAAGCCCGTGCGGAGAGGAGTATGAGGGTTCACTGGTTTGGCTGTGATGTGAGGCTGCCATCGCCGCAGGGCCTGACCAGCGGTCGGAATAGTAGGTGGCAGTGAGGCCTCCGCGGAAGCACAGCCGGCCACAGGAGGCAGGAGCATGCAGCACGACCGGCACTGCTTTGGGCGGCTGGAGCAAGAAGACCAGAGGTTGAAGAATAACTACGGCCGTTGGATGGACATTGTACGATCACTGGAGCTAGAATCGTTCATATTGACTAAAGTTGACAAAGGCCCCCGTCCCAGTCAACTTAGTAGGCCCACAAGTCAGCCTCCCACCATGGTGGGTCCCAGCTAGCAGGGGGTGTATTCATCTTTTTTGTGTGTTATAAGGATGCACTTCCGGTGGGTCCGAGCTGACAGCGGGGGGAACGTTTTTTTCGCGAAATACGCTGGCCCTTCCGGTGGGTCCCAGCAGTCAGGGGGGAAACGTTTTTTTCGTGAAATAAGGTGGCCCGTCCGGTGGGTCCCCACTGTCAGGTGGAGGAATAATTATTTTGCGCGTAATAAGGAGGCACTTCCTTGCGGCCGCCTGGACCGAGCTGTCAGCCTCTCCACATACAGTACTCTTCCGATGGAAGTCGGTCGTTGACCACGTTGACCACGCCGCGCCGAGAGCACCAGGGCGGTGGTCTGGACGACGGTGAGGCCTAGGAAGGGGACGGCGCGGAGACGGCGAAGACGCAACAGTGGAACCCCGCGCGGAGAGGAGTACGATGGTTCACTGGTTCGGCTGCGGTGTGAGGCTGCCGTCGCCGCAGAATAACAGGGGGTGTGGGTGAGTAGAGGGATGGCCTGGCCAGCGGTGGGAGTAGTACAGGGCGGTGAGGCCTCCGCGGCATCACAGCCGGCCAAGGGAGGCAGGAGCACGCGACACGACCGGCGCTGCTTTGGGTGGCTGGAGCAAGAAGACCAGAGGTTGAAGAAGCACTACGACCGTTGGATGGACATCGTACGATCACTGCAGCTGGAATCGTTTATATTGACTAAGTTGACAAAGCCCTTGGTACGCGCCAACTTAGTAGGCCCACATCTCGGATTTGGCAGAGAACATATAGCCCATTTGCAATTTGTAAGAATGTACAACCCATTTTTTAATTCTAATGGAATTTACTACAGCTCATTTACAGTTTGTTAAAAGTACAACCCAACTTCTAGCTAGGACAACAAATAATAATTTCAAACAACCGCTCAAAACAGAATTCAAAAAAAATCCCACATTTTGATGGGATCCGAAATATTTTTATCCGAAATTTCTAGTCAGGTTAAATATAATTTCAAAATAAATTTGTATTACGTTAAAATCCAACGAAATATTGCGCGCGCAACAAGTAATGAAATTAAAGTTTTCAAATTCCAAAAACAATATATTTTTTAAACTAATTACGTGTTTGGTGCATAGTAACTGTCCAGCTATTATAATTACATCCCATTTATTATTTCTTAAAGTCCATTTTTTTGTTAAGCCTAATGCATACCTCCTAGGAAAGTTTGCAGCCCAGCGGGGCGGAGAATAACAAGTTGACCCGGATATTGTGTACAACTGTCGGCCTAGTTGCATTTCTGATGTTGAAAAAAAGGTCTGTGTAGTACAGTACAACCTAACATGGTTACTCAGCCCACATTCAGCGACGCCGGAAAGGCCCAAACAAGGCTTCTGTACAACTTTTTGAGGTCACTGAGCTCAATTAATAACTTAAGAAAAAAGTTAGATTACAGTGGAACCTAATTAAAAGCTGTCACGAGCAAATAAATAATTCAACGGGTTCCACTTGTGCGTGTGCACGTGTGTGTGTGCGTGTGTGTGTGAGAGAGAGAGAGATAGAGAGAGAGACCCATCGGTCGATGCTCGTAAATACACCTTTCAGCCATATGCATTGCTGATGCTTAGTAAAAACTTATATAGTTGACACAATCATATAGAACATCATAGCACACTGAACTTGCATACAAAAATTTCACGCAGGCGGCACAATCAGGATGGAAGCAGTGGATCGCTACGGGAAGGGCTATGTTGAAACCAACGAAGTCGTACATAACAGTTCATCGTCTTTATCAATGATGGGGAAATATCTTGAATGTTGTGCAAAGAAAACAGACAGACAACACAATAAGTTCTACTAGCACATTAAGTTGACGTACAACCCTTTCTAAAAAAGTTCATGTACAAAGTTAGAACAGGTCACAATCAAATGTACTGGCATATGAGTGCTTCACACCCATAGCTCGGATTTAACTAGTATCTGACAAGATTCAATTGTTACCTCAAACTAGAGCACATCTAGGCAGCCAACCCTGCCTCTTCTCCCAAAGAAGCAGTGGCCTCCGCCGCGCGATGGAGTAGGCCCTGTGCCATCCATCGTTCCGAGCAACACGGGGAAAGTCTGATGTTGACTCCTGTAATGGACATCGTCGACGGACCCTGGCACTAGCGGCGCGTGGCAGGACTTCAATTGATGGATTGACCACTTCTTCGACATGCACGAACACTCGATACAGGTACATCCCTAACATGGTCCGGGGCGGCCTTGGTGACGACGAATAGTACAACCCCGGTTCTTGCACCGGTATCTCAACACCAATCACCTTCGGTATGGTGGACGGCTTCTTCAACCATGCCATAACCATCAGAGCCCAGCTGTCTAGAGGAACAAACATACTTACAAGCTCACCTCCAAGGTCGTTGATAAGCTCGTTCATGGACTCACTGTTCCAAGCACGTCGAGGCATGCCATGGAAGGTAAGCTTTGTTAAAAACTCAAGCTCAGAGGGCACCGAGCCCCATCCTGGGTGCCACCGATCAAAGATCACCAGCGCGGCATCGCAGAACAAATGCTGGGAAGATTCGAACACACGACTGCAGTCGAAAGTTGTCTGGAACTTGACGAAGAAATCAGCCGGTGGCGGACAGACTTCGATGAGCAAGTCACTTATTTGGATGCCGTGCGCAATGCCAAGAGCTTTGACAAGGTCGTCCAGCGAGACAGGAGGCCGGTCGCCGTTGATGGTTACCATCAGCACTTTGCCGGCAAATTGGTCGTCAAGCGCCGCCATGCCACTGTTGAGCGACAGCACGCAGCGACCGAAGGCAGGATGGACCTCAGGATCTCCGGCTCAGAGATCCGCGTTGACCGGCAACATGATAGTGCGCTTGAGTACAGGGAGTATAGGAGGGGGATTTGGGGGAACTGGAGTAGGAATAGAGATTCCAGAGGTGGGGGAGGGGCGGGAGACTGGGGATGAAAAGGTAGCATGAATTTCGAGCGCGCGCCAATATGCTCTCGGTGCGCAAGTGCACGAAAACACTGGTGGCGCCCACATGTCGGCCCAAGAGTCCTTATTCTTTCTTTTTTGGAGAGCCCGACCTTTTTTTCAGGATCTTTTGAGAGCCCGGCCTGAGAGTCATAATTGACCTGTTTGGCATTGCGTTACTACTCGGCCCATATTCAACGACACCTCACTGGCCCAAACAAGTGTACATCATCGAAAAGACACTGAGTTCAAATTATATAACTTGAAAAAAGGAGATATACTCTGAACACTGGAGAATGGTGATGCCCTCATTTAGCCCACCAGTAGTTCGAGACAATAAACAGTTCGAAACAACGATATATACAACATTCAAACACTGACTAGTGACTACTACTGACATAAACAGCAAGACATGATAGTTCATAAGAAGTCTTGCTACCCCACCAAAACGCACCATCTGCAGCGCTTAGACTCTCGTGATCCAGACGAGAATGACATTCTAAGCAGAAGCAACTATTACATAGTAAGAGTGACATAGACGAGGATGACCAAATGACAAGGAATATGCATAACAAAAGATAGAACTACCCATCCAGAACCAGCAGCAAAGACAACAAAGTCATTCGAAGAGATGATCCAACACCATCATAATTTGCAGCCCCGCTTCATGGACCAGTGATCCGGAGACACTAGTACTCCACCCTTTTGAAGCAACAGCCCAATTACCTATGAACCTGAAGGCTTGAACCACATCACTGCGTGTCATAATTGAGACATCCAAGGATCAAAGTTAATCCGGATGCCTTTGTCATTCTCACCTTCTTTTGGCTACAGGTTGTATCATTGACAATCAGGGGAGTTTGCGCCCGAACTCCTAGGGCTCGCCGTGTAGACACAGTTTTCCATAGCAAACAGAGCCTCTCTGCCATCAAGGTGTTGGGGAACGTAGTAATTTCAAAAATTTCCTACGCACATTCAAGATCATGGTGATGTATAGCAACGAGAGGGGAGAGTGTTGTCTACGTACCCTCGTAGACCGACGGCGGAAGTGTTATGATAACGCAGTTGATGTAGTCGTACGTCTTCACGGCCCGACCGATCAAGCACCGAAACTATGGCACCTCTGAGTTCTAGCACATGTTCAGCTCCATGACGATCCCCGGACTCCGATCCAGCAAAGTGTCGGGGAAGAGTTCCGTCAGCACGACGGCGTGGTGATGATCTTGATGTTCTACTTTCGCAGGGCTTCGCCTAAGCACCACTACAATATTATCGAGGACTATGGTGGAGGGGGGCACCGCACACGGCTAAGAGAACGATCTTGAAGATCAACTTGTGTGTCTAGAGGTGCCCCCTGCCGCCGTATATAAAGGAGCAAGGGGGTGCGGCCGGCCCTAGGAGGAGGCGCGCAGGAGGAGTCCTACTCCTACCGGGAGTAGGACTCCCCCCTTTCCCTAGTTGGATTAGGACTTGGGGGGAAGGAGGAGAGGGAAGAAAGGAAAGGGGGGGCGCCGCCCCCTCCTTGTCCAATTCGGACTTGGGGGGGAAGGGGCGCGCGGCAGCCCCTAGGCCTCCTCTCCTCTTGCTCCACTAGGCCCATTAAGGCCCATTAGGTTACCAGGGGGGTCCGGTAACCTCCCGGTACTCCGGTAAAATGCCGATTTCACCCGGAACACTTCCGATGTCCAAACATAGGCTTCCAATATATCAATCTTTATGTCTCGACCATTTCGAGACTCCTCGTCATGTCCGTGATCACATCCGGGACTCCGGACAAACTTCGGTAGATCAAAATATATAAACTCATAATGAAACTGTCATCGTAACGGTAAGCGTGCGGACCCTACGGGTTCGAGAACAATGTAGACATGACCGAGACATGTCTCTGGTCAATAACCAATAGCGGAACCTGGATGCTCATATTGGCTCCTACATATTCTACGAAGATCTTTATCGATCAGACCGCATAACAACATACGTTGTTCCCTTTGTCATCGGTATGTTACTTGCCCGAGATTCGATCGTCGGTATCTCAATACCTAGTTCAATCTCGTTACCGGCAAGTCTCTTTACTTGTTTCGTAATACATCATCTCGCAACTAACTCATTAGTTGCAATGCTTGCAAGGCTTATGTGATGTGCATTACCGAGAGGGCCCAGAGATACCTCTCCAATAATCGGAGTGACAAATCCTAATCTCGAAATACGCCAACCCAACATGTACCTTTGGAGACACCTGTAGAGCTCCTTTATAATCACCCAGTTACGTTATGAAGTTTGGTAGCACACAAAGTGTTCCTCCGGCAAACAGGAGTTGCATAATCTCATAGTCATAGGAACATGTATAAGTCATGAAGAGAGCAATAGCAACATACTAAACGATCGGGTGCTAAGCTAATGGAATGGGTCATGTCAATCACATCATTCTCCCAATGATGTGATCCCGTTAATCAAATGACAACACATGTCTATGGTTAGGAAACATAAACATATTTGATTAACGAGCTAGTCAAGTAGAGGCACACTAGTGACGTTTAGTTTGTCTATGTATTCACACAAGTATTATGTTTCCAGATAATACAATTCTAGCATGAATAATAAACATTTATCATGATATAAGGAAATAAATAATAACTTTATTATTGCCTCTAGGGCATATTTCCTTCAGTCTCCCACTTGCACTAGAGTCAATAATCTAGATTACACAGTAATGATTCTAACACCCATGGAGCTTTGGTGCTGATCATGTTTTGCTCGTGGAAGAGGCTTAGTCAATGGGTCTGCTACATTCAGATCTGTATGTATCTTGCAAATCTCTATGTCTCCCACCTGGACTAGATCCCGGATGGAATTGAAGCATCTCTTGATGTGCTTGGTTCTCTTGTGAAATCTGGATTCCTTTGCCAAGGCAATTGCACCAGTATTGTCACAAAAGATTTTCATTGGACCCGATGCACTAGGTATGACACCTAGATCAGATATGAACTCCTTCATCCAGACTCCTTCGTTTGCTGCTTCCGAAGCAGCTATGTACTCTGCTTCACATGTAGATCCCGCCACAACGCTTTGTTTAGAACTGCACCAACTGATAGCTCCATCGTTTAATGTAAACACGTATCCGGTTTGCGATTTAAAATTGTCCGGATCAGTGTCAAAGCTTGCATCAACGTAACCATTTACGATGAGCTCTTTGTCACCTCCATATATGAGAAACATATCCTTAGTCCTTTTCAGGTATTTTAGGATGTTCTTGACCGCTGTCCAGTGATCCACTCCTGGATTACTTTGGTACCTCCCTGCTAGACTTATAGAAAGACATACATCAGGTCGGGTACACAGCATTGCATACATGATAGAGCCTATGGCTGAAGCATAGGGAACATCTTTCATTTTCTCTCTATCTTCTGCAGTGGTCGGGCATTGAGTCTTACTCAATTTCACACCTTGTAACACAGGCAAGAATCCTTTCTTTGCTTGATCCATTTTGAAATTCTTCAAAACTTTGTCAAGGTATGTGCTTTGTGAAAGTCCAATTAAGCGACTTGATCTATCTCTATAAATCTTAATGCCCAATATGTAAGAAGCTTTACCGAGGTCTTTCATTGAAAAACTCTTATTCAAGTATCCCTTTATGCTATCCAGAAATTCTATATCATTTCTGATTAGTAATATCTCATCTACATATAATATCAGAAATGCTACAGAGCTCCCACTCACTTTCTTATAAATACAGGCTTCTCCAAAAGTCTGTACAAAACCAAATGCTTTGATCACATTATCAAAGCGTTTATTCCAACTCCGAGAGGCTTGCACGAGTCCATAAATGGATCGCTGGAGCTTGCACACTTTGTTAGCTCCCTTTGGATTGACAAAACCTTATGGTTGCATCATATACAACTCTTCTTCCAGAAATCCATTCAGGAATGCAATTTTGACATCCATCTGACAAATTTCATAATCATAAAATGCGGCAATTGCTAACATGATTCGGACAGACTTAAGCATCGCTACGGGTGAGAAGGTCTCATCGTAGTCAATCCCTTGAACTTGTCGAAAACCTTTTGCGACAAGTCGAGCTTTGTAGACAGTGACATTACCGTCAGCGTCAGTCTTCTTCTTGAAGATCCATTTATTCTCAATTGCTTGCCGATCATTGGGCAAGTCAACCAAAGTCCACACTTTGTTCTCATACATGGATCCCATCTCAGATTTCATGGCTTCAAGCCATTTTGCGGAATCTGGGCTCACCATCGCTTCTCCATAGTTCGTAGGTTCATCATGATCTAGTAGCATGACTTCCAGAACAGGATTACCGTACCACTCTGGTGCGGATCTTACTCTGGTTGATCTACGAGGTTCAGTAGTATCTTGTTCTGAAGTTTCATGATCATCATCATTAGCTTCCTCACTAATTGGTGTAGGTGTCACAGAAACTAGTTTCTGTGATGCACTACTTTCCAATAAGGGAGCAGGTACAGTTACCTCATCAAGTTCTACTTTCCTCCCACTCACTTCTTTCGAGAGAAACTCCTTCTCTAGAAAGTTTCCGAATTTAGCAACAAAAGTCTTGCCTTCGGCTCTGTGATAGAAGGTGTATCCAATAGTTTCCTTTGGATATCCTATGAAGACACATTTCTCCAATTTGGGTTCGAGCTTATCAGGTTGAAGTTTTTTCACATAAGCATCATAGCCCCAAACTTTCAGAAACGACAACTTTGGTTTCTTGCCAAACCACAGTTCATAAGGCGTCGTCTCAACGGATTTTGATGGTGCCCTATTAAACGTGAATGCGGCCGTCTCTAAAGCATAACCCCAAAACGATAGCGGTAAATCAGTAAGAGACATCATAGATCGCACCATATCTAGTAAAGTACAATTACGACGTTCGGACGCACCATTACGCTGTGGTGTTCCGGGTGGCATGAGTTGCGAAACTATCCCGCATTGTTTCAAATGTACACCAAACTCGTAACTCAAATATTCTCCTCCACGATCAGATCATAGGAATTTTATTTTCTTGTTACGATGATTTTCAACTTCACTCTGAAATTCTTTGAACTTTTCAAATGTTTCAGATTTATGTTTCATTAAGTAGATATACCCATATCTGCTTAAGTCATCTGTGAAGGTGAGAAAATAACGATATCCGCCAGGAGCCTCAACATTCACCGGGCCACATACATCTGTATGTATGATTTCCAACAAATCTGTTGCTCTCTCCATAGTACCGAAGAACGGTGTTTTGGTCATCTTGCGCATAAGGCACGGTTCACAAGTACCAAGTGATTCATAATCAAGTGGTTCCAAAAGTCCATCAGTATGGAGTTTCTTCATGCGCTTTACACCAATATGACCTAAATGGCAGTGCCACAAATAAGTTGCACTATCATTATCAACTCTGCATCTTTTGGCTTCAACATTATGAATATGTGTGACAGAATAGACCACTCTTCAAGGGTGCATGACCATAAAAGATATTACTCATATAAATAGAACAAGCATTATTCTCTGATTTAAATGAATAACCGTCTCACATCAAACAAGATCCAGATATAATGTTCATGCTTAACGCTGGCACCAAATAACAATTATTTAGGTCTAATACTAATCCCAAAGGTAGATGTAGAGGTAGTGTGCCGACCGCGATCACATCGACTTTGGAACCATTTCCCACGTGCATCGTCACCTCGTCCTTAGCCAATCTTCGCTTAATCCGTAGTCCCTGTTTCGAGTTGCAAATATTAGCAACAGAACCAGTATCAAATACCCAGGTGCCACTGCGAGCATTAGTAAGGTACACATCAATAACATGTATATCACATATACCTTTGTTCACCTTGCCATCCTTCTTATCCGCCAAATACTTGGGGCAGTTCCACTTCCAGTGACCAGTCTGCTTGCAGTAGAAGCACTCAGTTTCAGGCTTAGGTCCAGATTTGGGTTTCTTCTCCTGAGCAGCAACTTGCTTGCTGTTCTTTTTGAAGTTCCCCTTCTTCTTCCCTTTGCCCTTTTTCTTGAAACTAGTTGTCTTGTTGACCATCAACACTTGATGCTCCTTTTTTATTTCTACCTCTGCAGCTTTCAGCATTGCGAAGAGCTCGGGAATTTTCTTATTCATCCCTTGCATATTATAGTTCATCACGAAGCTCTTGTAGCTAGGTGGAAGTGATTGGAGAATTCTGTTAATGACACAATCATCTGGAAGATTAACTCCCAATTGAATCAAGTCATTATTATACCTAGACATTTTGAGTATATGCTCACTGACAGAACTGTTCTCCTCCATCTTGCAGCTATAGAACTTATTGGAGACTTCATATCTCTCAATCCGGGCATTTGCTTGAAATATTAACTTCAACTCCTGGAACATCTCATATGCTCCATGACGTTCAAAACGTCGTTGAAGTCCCGATTCTAAGCCGTAAAGCATGGCACACTAAACTATCGAGTAGTCATCAGCTTTGCTCGGCCAGACGTTCATAACATTTGGTGTTGCTCCAGCAGCAGGCTGGCACCCAGCGGTGCTTCCAGGACGTAATTCTTCTATGCAGCAATGAGGATAATCCTCAAGTTACGGACCCAGTCCGTGTAATTGCTACCATCATCTTTCAACTTTGCTT
This sequence comes from Triticum urartu, assembly GCF_056163025.1. NCBI lineage: Eukaryota > Viridiplantae > Streptophyta > Magnoliopsida > Poales > Poaceae > Triticum > Triticum urartu. Next base: position 190,579,696 of record NC_141878.1, on the reverse strand, counting down.
TCTCAAGGAACGCATTAAAATTCAACGGAACAACAACACGAGCCATCTATCTACAATCAAACATAAACAAGCAAGATACTATCAGGTACTAAGTTCATGATAAATTTAAGTTCAATTAATCATATTACTAAAGAACTCCCACTTAGATAGACATCCCTCTAATCCTGTAAGTGATCACGTGATCCAAATCAACTAAACCATGTCCAATCATCACGTGAGATGGAGTAGTTTCATTGGTGAACATCACTAGGTTGATCATATCTACTATATGATTCACGCTCGACCTTTCGGTCTCCGTGTTCCGAGGCCATATCTGTATATGCTTGGCTCATCAAGTATAACCTGAGTATTCCGCGTGTGCAACTGTTTTGCACCCGTTGTATTTGAACGTAGAGCCTATCACACCCGATCATCACGTGGTGTCTCAGCACGAAGAACTTTCGCAACGGCGCATACTTAGGGAGAACACTTCTTGATAATTAGTGAGAGATCATCTTAAAATGCTACCGTCAATCAAAGCAAGATAAGATGCATAAAAGATAAACATCACATGCAATCAATATAAGTGATATGATATGGCCATCATCATCTTGTGCTTGTGATCTCCATCTTCGAAGCACCGTCATGATTACCATCGTCACTGGCGCGACACCTTGATCACCATCGTAGCATCGTTGTCATCTTGCCAATCTTATTCTTCCATGACTATCGCTACCGCTTAGTGATAAAGTAAAGCATTACAGCGCAATTGCATTGCATACAATAAAGCGACAACCATATGGCTCCTTCCAGTTGCCGATAACTCGGTTACAAAACATGATCATCTCATACAATAAAATTTAGCATCATGTCTTGACCATATCACATCACAACATGCCCCGCAAAAACAAGTTAGACGTCCTCTACTTTGTTGTTGCAAGTTTTACGTGGCTGCTACGGGCTTAAGCAAGAACCAATCTTACCTACGCATCAAAACCACAACGATAGTTTGTCAAGTTGGTGCTGTTTTAACCTTCGCAAGGACCGGGCGTAGCCACACTTGGTTCAACTAAAGTTGGAGAAACTGACATCCGCCAGCCACCTATGTGTTGGAAATATGCCCTAGAGGCAATAATAAAATGATTATTATATTTCCTTGTTCATGATAATTGTCTATTATTCATGCTATAATTGTATTATCCGGAAATCGTAATACATGTGTGAATACATAGACCACAATGTGTCCCTAGTGAGCCTCTAGTTGACTAGCTCGTTGATCAGCAAATAGTCATGGTTTCCTGGCTATGGACATGGGGATGTCATTGATAATGGGATCACATCATTAGGAGAATGATGTGATGGACAAGACCCAATCCTAAGCTTAGCTCAAAGATCGTGTAGTTCGTTTGCTGTAGCTTTTCTGAATGTCAAGTATCATTTCCTTAGACAATGAGATTGTGCAACTCCCGGATACCATAGGAGTGCTTTGGGTGTGCCAAACGTCACAACGTAACTGGGTGACTATAAAGGTACATTACAGGTGTCTCCGAAAGTGTCTGTTGGGTTGGCACGAATCGAGACTGGGATTTGTCACTCCGTATGACGGAGAGGTATCTCTGGGCCCACTCGGTAATGCATCATCATAATGAGCTCAATGTGATCAAGTGGTTGATCATGGGATCATGCATTACGGTACAAGTAAAGTGACTTGCCGGTAACGAGACTGAACAAGGTATTGGGATACTGACGATCGAGTCTCGGGCAAGTAACGTACCGATTGACAAAGGGAATTGTATACGGATTGATTAAGTCCTCGACATCTTGGTTCATCCGATGAGATCATCGAGGAGCATGTGGGAGCCAACATGGGTATCTAGATCCCGCTGTTGGTTATTGACCGGAGAGTCGTCTCGGTCATGTCTGCTTGTCTCCCGAACCCGTAGGGTCTACACACTTAAGGTTCGGTGACGCTAGGGTTGTAGAGATATTAGTATGCAGCAACCCGAAAGTTGTTCGGAGTCCCGGATGAGATCCCGGACGTCACGAGGAGTTCCGGAATGGTCTGAAGGTGAAGAATTATATATAGGAAGTGCAGTTTCGGCCATCGGGAAGGATTCGGAGTCACCGGTATTGTACCGGGACCACCGGATGGGTCCCGAGGGTCCACCGGGTGGGGCCACCCATCCCGGAGGGCCCCGTGGTGTCACACCCTAGATAGTCCATGCATTAGAGTGTGCATCATGTTTACTTTTCATCAGAAACTTGAAATGGGGAAGGCAGAACCCCCAGCACCCTTTTGAAATCAACTAGGGTTTACTAAAAATAATTTCAATGAACCTGAAATGCCCTTCTAAAATGTTCACCCTCTTTGTCTTAGGTTAGAACCTCTGGCAAAATTGGTGCACAATTTTCTAGGTCAACAGAAGGTCATTCAATTAAATCATAAGTATTTGAATTTGGGCATTTAAATGCTATAAAATAATTTAAATGCTCAAATAATTCTGGGAGTAAATGTTTCCTGTTGGAAATAGTCTAAACAGAGGCCACATTTATTTTTAGGATTTTTGGAGATGTTTTAGTATTTTAAATAAAGCTAAACAGTTGCAGTTTAATAGAAAACAGAAACTAAAACAAAAAAAAGAGGAGAAAGAAGCCCACCTGGGCCTTACCTGGCTCGGCCAGTCACCCCCTACCTCGCGCCAGGAGGCAGGGGCGCGTGCTCGCCGCGCGCCGGCCACGCGCCGGCCACCTTCTGCTTCTGCCGACGCCGGGACACGCCCAGAGGACGCCACGCGACCCCCTCGTCTCCCTCTCATCCTCTCTCACTCTCCCCCTCGTCTCCCTCATCCTCTCCCGCAATGGCCGAGCGCGTCCCCCGCCGCCGATCGCCGTAGTTGCCACCACAGCCACTCCCTCGCCCCTCCGATGAGCCCATTAGCTCCGCCTCGACTCCCTCGTCCTCCCCACCGAGCCACGCATCGCCGGAGGCCCTGCATCGCCGCCTTCGCCCTCGTCTTCAATCTCGGGCAGCCGAGCCGTCTCCGGCTGATTCGCCGTCGCCAGGACCTCCCCGAGCTCGCTGACCCCCTCTCCGACTCCGCTGTGAGCTCCTCTTCCTTTCCCCCTAGCCCCCATGCTCGTTTGGCCCCTGTAGCCGCCGTTTCCACCGCACCCGAGAGCTCCTCGCCGCCGGCCATGTCGCCGTTGTGGCTACGACCGTGCAAGCACGCGTCGGAGCGCCTCACCATGCTCAGTGCAGCACCAGGAACCCATAGCCACCACCAGCTCTTCCTCCCGTGCACCATAGCATCGAAACCGACCTCGCCCGAACTCCAGCCGCCGCCACGAGCTCGATTCTGGCGAGCTCGCTCCACCCCAGCTCCTCCCATTTGCCCCACTAGACGCGCACGAGCCCCAGCTACGCGTAGCACGTCTCCGCCGTCGATTTGGTCACCGGAGGACCAAATCCGAAGCCCTCCGCCATCTCGGGCCTCCGCTAGGAACCTCGGCCGGACTCCCTGCGGATGGAACCTGGATAGGCGATAAACCTGGACTAGAGACTTAAGTGTTTAGGTAGGCCGTGGCCGACACCCTCGCTGGGCTTCCGCTTGAAAGTTGCCGAGTACATGTCGTGTAAACGGCGGTAAGTGGTGAAAGCGTGTATGACGAAGTACACCCCTGCAGGGTATAAACTATTCGAATAGCCGCGTCCGCGGTAAAGGACTACTTGGTTGCCTATACAGTTCATAGACAAGTTAATGGTTACTAGTAAAAGACTCAAGATAAGTGTGAGTACCGAGGATGGCCCTCTCGTAGGATGACGAGGGAGGATTCCCGGTGGAGTATTGTGTTGGTGAGTAGTGGACTCGTGTGCGAAAACTATTTTACTGGTGGAGTTTCGTAGGATAGCTTAGCCAAGAGTCAAAGCTGGCTTGCTGCATCAACCCCACCGCCTTCTTGAGAATAAGCATGTATAGTAGGTTCTGATGTAAGACTTGCTGAGTACCTTTGTACTCATGTTTGCTTATTTATTGTTTTTAGACGACAACACTGCCTCCTCCGATGGGTTTTATGTAGACCTTGACGTCGACGAGTGACTAGCCACCCAGGTGGTGATCCTGGCCATGGAGGGCCCTATGTAGATAGACAGGCTTCGAGAAGCCTTCTTTCTTTCTAGAGTCTGTACTCAGACTAGTTGCTTCCGCATGTGCTTGTATGTTTGTATGACTTGAGTGTCGGGTCATGTGACCCCTATCTGTATGAACATGTTATGTATGGCTCTCTGGAGCCTTTAAATAAAGTACTTGAGTTGTAGAGTTTTGTTGTGATGCCATGTTGTATGTACTCATATCGGGCATACTGTGTGTATGATTGAAATGCTTGGTATGAGTGGGATCCGACAATCTAGTTGTTTATCCTTGGCAGCCTTTCTTATGGAGAAATGTAGTCTAGTGTTCCTCGAGCCATAGTAGTCCGCTACAGCCCGGTTCACCAGAGTCCTGCTAGCCCAGAACTACTGTTCAGGACACTTGACTGGCCGGCATGTGTTTCACTTCGTCCCTATGTCTGTCCCTTCGGGGAAATGTCACACGGTGACTTCCGGAGTCCTGCCTAGCCTGCTACAGCCCGGGGTTCCCCGAAGTCCTGTTAGCCCAGTGCTACAGCCCGGAATCACTCGTTGATGACCGACATGTTCGATGTGATTCATGTATGCCTGTCTCCATAGGTCTGTGCCGCTTTGGGTTCACGACTAGCCATGTCGGCCCGGGTTCTCTGTCATATGGATGCTAGCGACACTATCATATACGTGAGCCAAAAGGCGCAAACAGTCCCGGGCCATGGTAAGGCGACACCCGTGGGATACCGTGCGTGAGACCGCAAAGTGATATGAGGTGTTACCGGCTAGATCGATGTGACTTGGAATCGGGGTCCTGACAGCGTTGGTATCCACCTGACAGGGATGTTGAGTTTGTGATAGACCTTGTTCCAGGAACCGTTCCAATTTCTAGAAGACCCTACAAGATGGCACCCTTAGAACTAGCCGGGCTTAAGAACCAACTCGATGAGTCCTTGAAAAAGGGTTTCATCCGTCCTAGTTCCTCTCCTTGGGCTTGCCCCGTCCTCTTCGTCAAGAAGAAGGATGGAACGGATCGAATGGTTGTGGACTACCGCCCTGTCAACCTGGTCACCATCAAGAACAAATACCCTCTTCCCAGGATCAATGATCTGTATGATCAGCTCGCTGGATCCTCAGTCTTTTCCAAGATGGATTTGAGGTTGGGCTACCATCAAATCAAAATCAGAAACGGGGACATTCCCAAAACGGCCTTTGTTACTCGTTATGGCCAATACGAGTACACCGTCATGTCCTTCGGTTTAACCAATGCCCCAGCCACCTTCTCGCGGTTAATGAACTCGGTTTTCATGGAGTACTTGGATAAATTCGTCATAGTATACCTCGATGACATACTCATCTACTCCAAGAATCAAGAGGAACATGCCGAACATCTAAGGCTGGTATTGGTGAAACTTCGAGAGCATCACCTTTACGCCAAATTCTCCAAGTGTGAATTTTGGTTGCCAGAAGTGACCTACCTAGGCCATGTAATCTCTGGCAAGGGTATTGCTGTCAATCCCGAGCGAGTTCAAGCCGTCCTTGATTGGACTCCACCTGAGACGGTCAAGCAAGTTCGGAGTTTCCTTGGCTTAGCAAGCTATTGTCGCCGCTTCGTCGAGAATTTCTCCAAGGTTGGTAAACCTCTAACTGAACTCCTCAAGAATGATAAAAAGTTCGAGTGGACTCCACAGTGCGAGTTCAGCTTTCAGGAACTGAAAAGACGCCTGACATCTGCTCCCGTACTGGTACCACCAGATTTCTCCAAGGACTTTATTATCTATTGCGACGCGTCGCGACAAGGACTAGGTTGCATACTCATGCAAGATTGTCAGGTAATTGCCTATGCTTCACGGCGATTACATCCACATGAGGAAAATTATCCCACATGATCTAGAGCTTGCAGCTGTAGTCCATGCACTTAAAACTTGGCGACATTACCTTCTCGGTAATCGTTGCGAGATCTTCACCGATCACCAAAGTTTGAAATATATCTTCACCCAACCAGATTTGAATCTCAGGCAAAGACGTTGGGTTGAGTTGATCTCGGATTACGACTTAGGAATAACTTACAGCCCGGGCAAAGCCATTGTCATGGCTGATGCGCTAAGCCGTAAGTCCTATTGTAACAACCTGATGTTACAACAAAGTCAACCATTTCTCCATGAGGAATTTCATAAGCTAAATCTTCACATTGTTCCTCAAGGATTCCTATCCACCTTGGTGGCGAAACCTACCCTTACGGATCAGATCATCAAGGTACAGAAGGTAGATCCGGGAATCTCCCGTATTAAGAGAAACATTAAGAAAGGAGTCGCGAATTGTTTCTCCATTGATGATCAAGGTGTCGTATACTTTGGGAATCGCCTAGTGGTTCCAAAGGCACGAAACCTGAGGCGGCTGATCCTTAACGAAGCTCATGAATCCCCTCTCACCATTCATCCCGGTAGTACTAAAATGTATCAAGACCTACGCCAGAGGTTTTGGTGGACTAGGATGAAGAGAGAAATCGCTCAATACATTGCTAATTGCGACGTTTGTCGTCGTGTTAAAGCAGAGCATCAACGGCCTGCTGGCACCCTTCAACCTTTGGCTATTCCCGAATGGAAATGGGATAAAATCAGTATGGATTTCATCACTAGGTTTCCCAGGACCAAGAGAGGGAATAATGCCATCTTCGTTGTGATCGACCGACTTTCCAAGGTAGCCCACTTTCTACCTGTTCGTGAGAGTATCACCGCTAGCCAGCTAGCCGATTTATACATCTCCCGGATAGTGTCTCTTCATGGTGTTCCACTGGAAATTAACTCAGACCGTGGGAGTCTCTTCACCTCTCGATTTTGGGAAAGTTTCCAAAATGCTATGGGAACTCGTCTCTCCTTTAGCATTGCCTTCCATCCTCAATCAAGTGGTCAAGTAGAGCGAGTCAATCAAATTCTGGAAGATATGCTCCGAGCTTCTGTCATCTCGTTCGGAATAAGTTGGGAGAAATGCCTTCCATTCGCGGAGTTTGCTTATAACAATAGTTATCAAGCCAGCTTAGGCAAGGCTCCTTTTGAAGTTCTCTATGGACGAAAATGTCGAACGCCTCTTAACTGGTCAGAAACCGGGGAAAGACAACTCTTTGGCCCGGATATGATTCAGGAAGCAGAAGAGCAGGTTCGCGTTATTCGTGAGAAATTGAAAACAGCCCAATCTCGTCAAAAGAGTCAATATGACCATAAACATAAGCCTATGACTTATGAAGTACGAGAAGGCTTACCTTCGGGTTACTCCGTTAAAGGGAACCCATAGTTTCGGTATCAAAGGCAAATTGGCCCCTCGTTACATCGGACCCTTTCGCATTCTTGCCAAACGAGGAGAAGTTGCCTACCAATTGGAACTACCTCCGCATCTTTCCAGAGTTGACGATGTCTTCCACCTTTCACAACTCAGGCGTTGCTTCGCGGATCCTATCCGTGGAGTGGACCACGAAACGCTTGATCTACAAGATAACCTTTCCTATCGGGAATATCCCGTTCGTATCCTTGATCAAGCCGAGCGTACCACTCGATGTCAGAATATCAAGTTTCTCAAGGTTAAATGGTCACACCATTCCGAGGAAGAAGCCACTTGGGAAAGGGAGGATCGTCTTCGACTCGAGTACCCCACCTTCTTCCCGGAGGATTCTAAATCTCGGGACGAGATTCTTTTGAGTGGGGGTGAGTTGTCACACCCTAGCTAGTCCATGCATTAGAGTGTGCATCATGTTTATTTTTAGGATTTTTGGAGATGTTTTAGTATTTTAAATAAAGCTAAACAGTTGCAGTTTAATAGAAAACAGAAACTAAAACAAAAAAAAGAGGAGAAAGAAGCCCACCTGGGCCTTACCTGGCTCGGCCAGTCACCCCCTACCTCGCGCCAGGAGGCAGCGGCGCGTGCTCGCCGCGCGCCGGCCACGCGCCGGCCACCTCCTGCTTCTGCCGACGCCGGGAGACGCCCAGAGGACGCCACACGACCCCCTCGTCTCCCTCTCATCCTCTCTCACTCGTCTCCCTCATCCTCTCTCGCGATGGCCGAGCGCGTCCCCCGCCGCCGATCGCCGTAGTTGCCACCACAGCCACTCCCTCACCCCTCTGATGAGCCCATTAGCTCCGCCTCGACTCCCTCGTCCTCCCCACCGAGCCACGCATCGCCGGAGGCCCTGCATCGCCGCCTTCTCCCTCGTCTTCAATCTCGGGCACCCGAGCCATCTCCGGCTGATTCGCCGTCGCCAGGACCTCCCCGAGCTCGCTGACCCCCTCTCCGACTCCGCTGTGAGCTTCTCTTCCTTTCCCCCTAGCCCCCATGCTCGTTTGGCCCCTGTAGCCGCCGTTTCCACCGCACCCGAGAGCTCCTCGCCGCCGGCCATGTCGCCGTTGTGGCTACGGCCGTGCAAGCACGCGTCGGAGCGCCTCACCGTGCTTAGTGCAGCACCAGGAACCCATAGCCACCACCAGCTCTTCCTCCCGTGCACCGTAGCGTCGAAACCGACCTCGCCCGAACTCCAGCCGCCGCCACGAGCTCGATTCCAGCGAGCTCGCTCCACCCCAGCTCCTCCCATTTGCCCCACTAGACGCGCACGAGCCCCAGCTACGCGTAGCACGTCTCCGCCGTCGATTTGGTCATCGGAGGACCAAATCCGAAGCCCTCCGCCGTCTCGGGCCTCCGCTAGGAACCTCGGCCGGACTCCCTGCGGATGGAACCTGGATATGCGATAAACCTGGACTAGAGACTTAAGTGTTTAGGTAGGCCGTGGCCGACACCCTCGCTGGGCTTCCGCTTGAAAGTTGCCGAGTACATGTCGTGTAAACGGCGGTAAGTGGTGAAAGCGTGTATGACGAAGTACACCCCTACAGGGTATAAACTATTCGAATAGCCGCATCCGCGGTAAAGGACTACTTGGTTGCCTATACAGTTCATAGACAAGTTAATGGTTACTAGTAAAAGACTCAAGATAAGTGTGAGTACCGAGGATGGCCCTCTCGTAGGATGACGAGGGAGGATCCCCGGTGGAGTATTGTGTTGGTGAGTAGTGGACTCGTGTGCGAAAACTATTTTACTGGTGGAGTTCCGTAGGATAGCTTAGCCAAGAGTCAAAGCTGGCTTGCTGCATCAACCCCACCGCCTTCTTGAGAATAAGCATGTATAGTAGGTTCTGATGTAAGACTTGCTGAGTACCTTTGTACTCATGTTTGCTTATTTATTGTTTTCAGACGACAACACTGCCTCCTCCGATGGGTTTTATGTAGACCTTGACGTCGACGAGTGACTAGCCACCCAGGTGGTGATCCTGGCCATGGAGGGCCCTATGTAGATAGACAGGCTTCGAGAAGCCTTCTTTCTTTCTAGAGTCTGTACTCAGACTAGTTGCTTCCGCATGTGCTTGTATGTTTGTATGACTTGAGTGTCGGGTCATGTGACCCCTATCTGTATGAACATGTTATGTATGGCTCTCTGGAGCCTTTAAATAAAGTACTTGAGTTGTAGAGTTTTGTTGTGATGCCATGTTGTATGTACTCATATCGGGCATACTGTGTGTATGATTGAAATGCTTGGTATGAGTGGGATCCGACAATCTAGTTGTTTATCCTTGGCAGCCTTTCTTATGGAGAAATGTAGTCTAGTGTTCCTCGAGCCATAGTAGTCCGCTACAGCCCGGTTCACCGGAGTCCTGCTAGCCCAGCACTACTGTTCAGGACACTTGACTGGCCGGCATGTGTTTCACTTCGTCCCTATGTCTGTCCCTTCGGGGAAATGTCACACGGTGACTTCCGGAGTCCTGCCTAGCCTGCTACAGCCCGGGGTTCCCCGGAGTCCTGTTAGCCCAGTGCTACAGCCCGGAATCACTCGTTGATGACCGACATGTTCGATGTGATTCATGTATGCCTCTCTCCATAGGTCTGTGCCGCTTTGGGTTCACGACTAGCCATGTCGGCCCGGGTTCTCTGTCATATGGATGCTAGCGACACTATCATATACGTGAGCCAAAAGGCGCAAACAGTCCCGGGCCATGGTAAGGCGACACCCGTGGGATACCGTGCGTGAGACCGCAAAGTGATATGAGGTGTTACCGGCTAGATCGATGTGACTTGGAATCGGGGTCCTGACACGTGGGCTGAAGTGGGGAGGGAACCAGCCCCTAGTGGGCTGGTGCGCCCCCCCCCCTTGGGCCCCCCTGCGCCTAGGGTTGGAGACCCTAGGGTGGGGGCGCCTCCACTTGCCTTGGGGGCAAGCCTCCCCCTTGGCCGCCTCCCCCCAAGGAGATCCCATCTCCTAGGGCCGGCGCCCCCCAGGGGGCCTACATAAAGGGGGGAGGGATGGCAGCCGCACCTCAAGTCTTGGCGCCTCCCTCTCCCCTGCTACACCTCTCCTTCTCGCAGAAGCTCGGCGAAGCCCTGCTGCGATCATTGCTACATCCACCACCACGCCGTCGTGCTGCTGGATCTTCATCAACCTCTCCTTCCCCTTGCTAGATCAAGAAGGAGGAGACGTCATCCGCTCCGTACGTGTGTTGAACGCGGAGGTGCCGTCCGTTCGGCACTTGGTCATCGGTGATTTGGATCACGGTGAGTATGACTCCATCATCCCCGTTCTCTTGAACGCTTCCGCTTGCGATCTACAAGGGTATGTAGATTCACTCTCCTCTCGTTTCTAGTTGACTCCATAGATTGATCTTGGTGAAACGTAGGAATTTTTATTGTTTTCTGCAACGTTCCCCAACAGTGGCATCATGAGCTAGGTCTATGCGTAGTTACTATGCACGAGTAGAACACAAAGTAGTTGTGGGCGTCGATATTGTCAATTTGCTTGCCGTTACTGGTCTTATCTTGATTCGACGGCATCGTGAGATGAAGCGGCCCGGACCAACCTTGCACGTACGCTTACGTGAGACCGGTTCCACCGACTCACATGCACTAGTTGCATAAGGTGGCTGGCGGGTGTCTGTCTCTCCCACTTTAGTCGGATCGGATTCAATGAACAGGGTCCTTATGAAGGGTAAATAGAAATTGGCAATTCACGTTGTGGTTTTGGCGTAGGTAAGAAACGTTCTTGCTAGAAACCTATAGCAGCCACGTAAAAACTTTCAACAACAATTAGAGGACGTCTAACTTGTTTTTGCAGCAAGTGTTTTGTGATGTGATATGGCCAAAGGTTGTGATGAATGATGAATGATATATGTCATGTATGAGATTGATCATGCTCTTGTAATAGGAATCACGACTTGCATGTCGATGAGTATGACAACCGGCAGGAGCCATAGGAGTTGTCTTTATTTATTTATGACCTGCGTGTCAACATAAACGTCATGTAATTACTTTACTTTATTGCTAAAGCGTTAGCCATAGTAGTAGAAGTAATAGATGACGAGACAACTTCAAGAAGACACGATGATGGAGATCATGATGATGGAGATCATGGTGTCATGCCGGTGACAACGATGATCATGGAGCCCTGAAGATGGAGATCAAAGGAGCAAATGATATTGGCCATATCATGTCACTATTTGATTGCATGTGATGTTTATCATGTTTTACATCTTATTTGCTTAGAACAACGGTAGCTTAAATAAGATGATCCCTCGTAATAATTTCAAGAAAGTGTCCCCCCTAACTGTGCACCGTTGCGAAGGTTCGTTGTTTCGAAGCACCACGTGAAGCTCGGGTGTGATAGATTCTAACGTTCGAATACAACGGGTGTAAGACAGATTTACAGACGCAATACACTTAGATTGACTTGACGAGCCTAGCATCTACAGACATGGCCTCGGAACACAGAAGACCGAAAGGTCGAGCATGAGTCGCATAGAAGATACGATCAACATGAAGATTTTCACCGATGTTGACTAGTCCGTCTCACGTGATGATCGGACACGGCCTAGTTAACTCGGATCATGTTATACTTAGATGACTGGAGGGATGTCTATCTGAGTGGGAGTTCATTTAATAATTTGATTAGATGAACTTAATTATCATGAACTTAGTCTAAATCTTTACAATATGTCTTGTAGATCAAATGGCCCACGTTGTCCTCAACTTCAACGCGTTCCTAGAGAAAACCAAGCTGAAAGACGATGGCAGCAACTATACGGACTGGGTCCGGAACCTGAGGATCATCCTCATAGCTGCCAAGAAAGATTATGTCCTAGAAGCACCGCTAGGTGATGCACCCGTCCCACAGAACCAAGACGTTATGAACGCTTGGCAGACACGTGCTGATGATTACTCCCTCGTTCAGTGCGGCATGGTTTACAGCTTAGAACCGGGGCTCCAAAAGCGTTTTGAGAGACACGGAGCATATGAAATGTTCGAATAGCTGAAAATGGTTTTTCAAGCTCATGCCCGGGTCGAGAGATATGAAGTCTCCGACAAGTTCTTCAGCTGTAAGATGGAGGAAAATAGTTCTGTCAGTGAGCACATACTGAAAATGTCTGGGTTCATAACCGCTTGACTCAGCTGGGAGTTAATCTCCCGGATGACGTGGTCATTGACAGAATCCTTCAGTCGCTTCCACCGAGCTACAAGAGCTTTGTGATGAACTTCAATATGTAGGGGATGGAAAAGACCATTCCTGAAGTATTTGCAATGCTGAAATCAGCAGAGGTAGAAGTCAAAAAGGAACATCAAGTGTTGATCGTGAATAAAACTACTAAGTTCAAGAAAGGCAAGGGTAAGAAGAACTTCAAGAAGGACGGCAAGGGAGTTGCCGCGCCCGGTAAGCAAGCTGCCGGGAAGAAGCCAAAGAATGGACCCAAGCCCGAGACTGAGTGCTTTTATTGCAAGGGAAGTGGTCACTGGAAGTGGAACTGCCCCAAATACTTAGCGGACAAGAAGACCGGCATCACAAAAGGTATATGTGATATACATGTAATTGATGTGTACCTTACTAGTACTCGTAGTAGCTCCTGGGTATTTGATACCGGTGCGGTTGCTCACATTTGTAACTCAAAGCAGGAGCTGCAGAATAAGCGGAGACTGGCGAAGGACGAGGTGACGATGCGCGTCGGGAATGGTTCCAAGGTCGATGTGATCGCCGCCGGCACGCTACCTCTACATTTACCTACGGGATTAGTTTTAAACCTCAATAATTGTTATTTAGTGCCAGCTTTGAGCATGAACATTGTATCAGGATCTCGTTTAATACAAGATGGCTACTCATTTAAATCCGAGAATAATGGTTGTTCTATTTATATGAGAGATATGTTTTATGGTCATGCTCCAATGGTGAATGGTTTATTCTTAATGAATCTCGAGCGTAATGCTACACATATTCATAGTGTGAATACCAAAAGGTGTAAGGTTGATAATGATAGTCCCACATACTTGTGGCACTGCCGCCTTGGTCACATAGGTGTCAAACGCATGAAGAAGCTCCATGCAGATGGACTTTTAGAGTCTCTTGATTATGAATCATTTGACACGTGCGAACCATGCCTCATGGGTAAAATGACCAAGACTCCGTTCTCAGGAACAATGGAGCGAGCAACCAACTTATTGGAAATCATACATACTGATGTGTGCGGTCCAATGAGTGTTGAGGCTCGCGGTGGCTATCGTTATGTTCTCACCCTCACTGATGACTTGAGTAGATATGGGTATGTCTACTTAATGAAACACAAGTCCGAGACCTTTGAAAAGTTCAAGGAATTTCAGAGTGAGGTTGAGAATCAACGTGACAGGAAAATCAAGTTCTTGCGATCAGATCGTGGGGGAGAATACTTGAGTCACGAATTTGGCACACACTTAAGAAAATGTGGAATAGTTTCACAACTAACGCCGCGTGGAACACCTCAGCGTAATGGTGTGTCCGAACGTCGTAATCGCACTCTATTAGATATGGTGCGATCTATGATGTCTGTTACCGATTTACCGCTATCATTTTGGGGCTATGCTTTAGAGATTGCTGCATTCACTTTAAATAGGGCTCCGTCGAAATCTGTTGAGACGACACCGTATGAATTATGGTTTTGGAAGAAACCTAAGCTGTTGTTTCTAAAAGTTTGGGGATGCGATGCTTATGTGAAGAAACTTCAACCTGAAAAGCTCGAACCCAAATCTGAAAAATGCGTCTTCATAGGATACCCTAAAGAAACTATTGGGTATACCTTCTACCTCAGATCCGAGGGCAAGATCTTTGTTGCCAAGAATGGTTCCTTTCTAGAGAAAGAGTTTCTCTCAAAAGAAATAAGTGGGAGGAAGGTAGAACTTGATGAAGTATTACCTCTTGAACTGGTAAGTGGCGCAGCTCAAGAAAATGTTCCTGAGGTGCCTGCACCGACTAGAGAGGAAGTTGATGATGATGATCATGAAACTTCAGATCAAGTTTCTACTGAACTTCGTAGGTCCACAAGGACACGTTCCGCACCAGAGTGGTACGGTAACCCTGTCTTGGAAATCATGTTGTTAGACAACGGTGAACCTTCGAACTATGAAGAAGCGATGGCGGGCCCGGATTCCGACAAATGGCTGGAAGCCATGAAATCCGAGATAGGATCCATGTATGAAAACGAAGTATGGACTTTGACTGACTTGCCTGATGATCGGCGAGCCATAGAAAATAAATGGATCTTTAAGAAGAAGACAGACGCGGATGGTAATGTGACCATCTATAAAGCTCGGCTTGTCGCTAAGGGTTATCGACAAGTTCAAGGGGTTGACTACGATGAGACTTTCTCACCTGTAGCGAAGCTGAAGTCCGTCTGAATCATGTTAGCAATTGCCGCATTCTATGATTATGAGATATGGCAAATGGACGTCAAAACAACATTCCTTAATGGTTTCCTTAAGGAAGAATTGTATATGATGCAGCCGGAAGGTTTTATCGACCCTAAGAATGCTGCAAGGTGTGCAAGCTCCAACGCTCGATTTATGGGCTGGTGCAAGCATCTCGGAGTTGGAACATTCGTTTTGATGAGATGATCAAAGCGTTTGGGTTTATGTAGACTTATGGAGAAGCCTGCATTTACAAGAAAGTGAGTGGGAGCTCTGTAGCATTTCTCATATTGTATGTGGATGACATACTGTTGATGGGAAATGATATAGAATTCTTCGAAAGCATAAAGGCCTACTTGAACAAGTGTTTTTCAATGAAGGACCTTGGAGAAGCTGCTTATATATTAGGCATCAAGATCTATAGAGATAGATCGAGACGCCTCATTGGTCTTTCACAGAGTACGTACCTTGACAAGATATTGAAGAAGTTCAAAATGGATCAGTCAAAGAAGGGGTTCTTGCCTGTATTGCAAGGTACGAGATTGAGCATGGCTCAATGCCCGACCACGACAGAAGATAGAGAAAAGATGAGTGTCGTCCCCTATGCCTCGGACATAGGGTCTATCATGTATGCTATGCTGTGTACCAGACCTGATGTAAACCTTGCCGTGAGTTTGGTAGGAAGGTACCAAAGTAATCCCGGCATGGAACACTGGACAGCGGTCAAGAATGTCCTGAAGTACCTGAAAAGGACCAAGGAAATGTTTCTCGTTTATGGAAGTGACGAAGAGCTCGTCATAAAGGGTTATGTCGATGCTAGCTTCGACACAGATCTGGATGACTCTAAGTCACAAACCGGATACGTGTATATTTTGAATGGTGGGGCAGTAAGCTGGTGCAGTTGCAAGCAAAGCGTTGTGGCGGGATCTATATGTGAAGCGGAGTACATGGCAGCCTCGGAGGCAGCACACGAAGCAGTCTGGGTGAAGGAGTTCATTGCCGACCTAGGAGTCATACCCAATGCGTCGGGCCCGATGACTCTCTTCTGTGACAACACTAGAGCTATTGCCCTTGCCAAGGAGCCCAGGTTTCACAGGAAGACCAGGCATATCAAGCGTCGCTTCAACTCCATTCGTGAAAGTGCTCAAAATGGAGGCATAGAGATTTGTAAAGTACATACGGACCTGAATGTAGCAGATCCGTTGACTAAACCTCTCCCTAGAGAAAAACATGATCAACACCAGAACTGTATGGGTGTTCAATTCATCACAATGTAACTAGATGATTGACTCTAGTGCAAGTGGGAGACTGTTGGAAATATGCCCTAGAGGCAATAATAAAATGATTATTATATTTCCTTGTTCATGATAATTGTCTATTATTCATCCTATAATTGTATTATCCAGAAATCGTAATACATGTGTGAATACATAGACCACAATGTGTCCCTAGTGAGCCTCTAGTTGACTAGCTCGTTGATCAACAGATAGTCATGGTTTCCTGGCTATGGACATGGGGATGTCATTGATAACGGGATCACATCATTAGGAGAATGATGTGATGGACAAGACCCAATCCTAAGCTTAGCTCAAAGATCGTGTAGTTCGTTTGCTGTAGCTTTTCTGAATGTCAAGTATCATTTCCTTAGACCATGAGATTGTGCAACTCCCGGATACCGTAGGAGTGCTTTGGGTGTGCCAAACGTCACAACGTAACTGGGTGACTAAAGGTGTCGGCGTTCTGGGAACGGGGGTCCCCAGACTTGCCTGCCTGCGGCCTGCGGCGTGGCTCAAAGGGGGGCCCAGCACGGCCCATCTTCATCAACACAGACCCAAGACCCTCGCGAGGGGCCAAGCCTCGTGGGGCGGACGACACGGAGCTTCCTCGGGCACGGTCTCATCAGGCTGGCTCACGAGGAGGCGGAGGGATCAAGGCGGGGTACCTCACGAGGTGCCCGTGACGCAAGCCATGACAACCAAAGGCGCCAGGCGGGCGCCAGCCGTGCAGTGTCCTCCTTTCCTCTTTGGTGCAAAGGGAGCAAGCGCAGGCGAGAGCATCAAGCAAAGGCACCCGTTTCAGTGCAACGAGACCAAGACCAGTCCAACGGCAGGGAGGAAGTCATTGTGGAGCCCAAGCCAGCGTCACCACCAGAGCCTTTGGCAGGCGAGGACCAACTTTAGTCAGGATAAGTGTACCAGATGTTCCCCTTTAAAATGGCCAATTGTTGGCGCCCTTCCCGCTCAATATTTGGGAAGAGGCCCAGGGCCTTTGCCTATAAATAGGACTAGCCACACCCAAGGTAGGGGAGATCGAGAATTGGCCAACCCAGAAACAAGATGGGATCGGATCGAGTAGCATCACACACACAGAGAGAGAAGGGTGATTGAACTCCTCCTAGCAGTTCATCCCCGCAGCCAAGAACAGACCCTCGCGAGGCTGTTCTTCCTTGTATTGCTCATCATCATCAGCCCAAGAGGCAATCCACCACACCACACACTGGAGTAGGGTATTACACCACAACGGTGGCCCGAACCAGTATAAACCCTGTGTCTCTTGTGCTGTTGTTTCCATAGCTTAGATCTTAGCGAGGCGGAGGGGTGCAGCTAGGTAGAAGGCGAAATCTCCGCGCGCACCCCAGTTTTCGAACCTCAAGGGTCTACCGGAACCCGAAATCCGACATTTGGCGCGCCAGGTAGGGGTGCACCGGAATTCGTCTTCCACCACCCCGTTCTCCTCCGACCATCGCGTCCATGTCTGACGCTCGTCGGGCCCACGCCGAGCGCCGGGCTGCTCTCGCTTCCCGCGTCACCCAGACGGCTCCTGTCGGCGGGCGTCCTTGCCGTTCCCTGTCACTTGCCGTCAACGCCGCCACCGGCCTGGCGGGGGACGAGCAGCAAGCGTCGTCTCAGCATCCATCCGTGCGGCAAGACGGCCGCACCGCTACTCCCTCGCTCACCCCAGCTGGTTCTTCATCCCGCGCGCTCCGCGCACCCATGGAGGCTCGAGCTGCGCTCACCGCAGCAAACGAGCTCCTGCGCTACCATCCCGTCGACGACGTCTACGAAGAATGGCTCGACCGCATCGCCGAGCTCGTCCGCGCCGCAAGGGGCTCTCCTGCACCGTCCGTTCCGCTCCACCACACCCCGGCCCGCGCGGGCGATGAAGCTCCGGCGGCGCCCCGGCCGCCTCCTCCTCAAGAAGGCGCCATGGCTCCAAGGCGCGTGGCCCCTGGGCGGAACCCGCTCCGTCAGGTGCCAGCGCGGCAAGAGCAGAGCTGCCAAGAAGTCCCTCGCCCGCAAGAAGCTGCCCGGGCGCTCCCTGCTCCAGCACGTCGCGACCATGCTCCTACTCCCGCATGTCAAGACCCCGCGCTGCTCCTAGCTGCAGCACGTGGGGACATGCAAGACCAAGCTCTCCGTCACCCAAGGCCTCTCGTGGCCATAGCTGGCTGCCGTGCCTTCACCACCGAGCTACGCAGCATCACGTGGCCCGGCAAGTTCAAGCCAGACCTGCCTCCTCGTTACGATGGCACGGCCGACCCTGCGGAGCTCCTCCAGCTCTATGAGCTGGGCATCGAAGCTGCCAATGGAGACGAGAAGGTCATCGCGAACTGGTTTCCCATGGCGCTCAAGGAAGGGGCCCGCACCTGGCTCCTGAACCTGGCTCCGGGCATGATCTCCTCCTAGGACGAGATGCGCACCCGCTTCATCGCCAACTTCCAGGGCACTCGCGACCGGCCACCCGCCGTGAGCGACATGCGCCGCATCAAGCAACAACCCGGAGAGACCCTGTAGAAGTACATCCAGCACTTCAACAACGCACGCCTCAAGATTCCCAAGGTGACCGAGGAGGCCATCATCTCAGCCTTCTCCGACGGCGTGCGCGATGTCAAGATGAAGGAGGAGCTGGCGATGCATGAAGACCTGTGCACTTCCTTGGAGTTGTTCAACTTGGCAACCAAGTGCGCCAGGGCTGAGGAAGGGCAACTCTCCCTCCTTGAGCTGCCTGCCGCAGACCCAGAAGAGAAGAAGCCCAAGGCCAAGGATGTGAAGCGCAAGGGGGCTGCTGTGCTCGCGGCAGAACCAGACACCAAGCGGGGCAGAGATCAGCCCAAACCTTCCAAGGGCAGTCGGTACTGTGTGTACCACGACCTCCACACCCACAACACCAACGAATGTCAAGAGCTCCGAGCCGTGCGAGAAGGAAGGATCGGCCGTCGCCCCAACCACGGTGACCGGGGCTACGGTCGAGGAGGAGGAAGGAACGCAGGACGCTGGGAAGACCGCTGCCCGTGCCAAGGGTGGCGCGATCGACCTCGCGAGGATCGCTGGCAAGACCCGCCTCGCGAGGGAGACTGGAGGGATCAGCCTCGCGAGGATCGCCCGCCAGGCAATGCAGGCCTCCCTCCGCTACCGCCGCAGCCAAGGAGAAACGAGGACCGCCATCAGGACGAGGGGGCTGGGGGCTTCCAGGAGCCGCGCGCGATCGCCTGCATCCTAGGCGGGGCTCAAGCCCCAGCCTCTCAACGCATCTTCAAGCAGTTCGCCCGCGAAGTGAATGCAGTCCTCCCCAAGCTCGAAGCCACAAGCCCTCTCAGGTGGTCGGCGTGCGCCATCACGTTCAGCTCAGCAGATCAGCTCAAGTGTGCGGCTACAGCCAGAGTCCTCCCGATGCTTTGTTCCCCAATCATCAGCAACTTGGTGGTCACCAGGACCCTCATCGATGGCGGGGCAGGGCTCAACATCCTGTCCGTGGAAACATTCAACAATCTCCAAGTGCCCTACAACCAGCTTCAGCCAACCAAGCCTTTCTCCGGAGTCACCGACGGCTCCACGGTCCCGATTGGGCAGGTCCGCCTCCCTGTCACCTTCGGGGCACGCGACAACTACCGCACCGAGCTCATCGACTTCGACGTCGCTCACATTCGCCTACCGTACAACGCCATCCTTGGGTACCCAGCGCTGGCCAAGTTCATGGCCGTAACTCACCACGGCTACAACGTCCTCAAGATGCCAGGAAGTGGCGGAGTCATCACGGTGCCCTGTGAAGAGAAGGACGCGGTGTGTTCCCTGGAACGAGCCTTTCAGGCCGCACCACTGGAAGACCCGGATCGCGGAAGCAGGAGGCTTCCCGAGACCGCCCCCAAGAAGAAGAAGACATCGTCCGGCCCGGCCCCTCAGGAGGCAGGCCCCTCAGGGCCCGCGCCTGCCCAGGGGGAACCTCCTTCCATCGCATAGGAAAGCGCGCCCGGCGCCCTCCTCAGGCAGGGCTCGGGGGCTCTCCCCTGGAGGGCCACCGACCTGGCTAAGGTCACGAGGGAGGCGCTTGGGCACCACATGGAGGCGTGTTTCAAAGCATGTTTCCCTCAAGAAGGAGTAAGGCAAGGAGAGCCAGACCCTCAGGAGTTCGTCAGCAAGGCCATACAGGAGCTATAGGAGTCAAGAGTCATGAAAGGCGGCCGCCGCCTACCAGCTGTGGCTCCCCATCTAGGCGAGGATGGTGGGCTGCGCGTCTGCATCGACTTACCAGGGCTCAATCGAGTCGCCTCTCTGGAGCGCCTCTGGCCCTCGCGAGTGGGGCGCTGCGAAGGTCCACCCCACAGCTACGTTCGCATGCCTTACGGCTTGCCGAACACGGCTGCCACGTACTAGCGCCTCATGAGGGGCATCATGGAGGCTCAAGAGGCCAGGCGTTCCGCAGCCCTGGCGGAGATGGAGATGGTCCGCGAAGAGCCACCAGCGCCTCCGGAGCCTCCCGAGGCCCCTGGGCCTGGGGGCTCGTGAGGATCGGCTTCCGCAGCCCACCGAGTCTGCTACACCAACACTCCTTCGTCCTCAACATCATCAAGTGACATCTTTCAAGTTTCATTTCCAGCTGGGAGCGCCCCCCAGGGCTGCATTATTCCCAGGCCGCGTGGGTCCGTCCCTGCGGCATGTATCCCTTTTATTTCATGTTGTTAGCTTACTTTGTTGGGGGTGCCCCATGGGCTGCATCATCCCCAAGTTGCTCGGGCCTGACCCAGTGATGTCTGCCTTCCCAGCATCTTTTTGAATGAATCCACTCATTCGCGGCTAATGTGTTTGACCTAGCTGCTCCCAAACGGCACGACGTTTGCGCATGGGTCTGTCCCTACAACACCGACAAACCTGAATGGCTGAGCTCTGGCCGCGGCAGCCCCACATGGCGCCACCTCGTCAAGCCTTCAGTGCCTCATCGCCCCTCGGAAGCAACCAACGGCTGACTGTCAATTGTCATGGCCCCTCATTCTTTCTATGATGGGTCTACAGGATCTCCTAAAGGAGCTGCGTCAGGCGAGGCCCTTGCGGTGTCTCCTTCACTCTCATCCGCGCGAACCGCTTGCACGTTAAAGGGGGGGTGCCTGAGCATCGCGACTCAGGGCTCCTACTGGCTCTCCAGCCCTCACCCTCTGGCCTTGTCCACGGCATCACGACCCGGCATACCAGCGACGGCTGAGACTCGCTCGAGGGCCGGTACCCGAGGACGTAGAGCAGAAAGGGGAGCAAAGGCGAGAGGGGAGGGACACACGAGGACCTCGCTGAGCAAACTCATGCCTGCCGATGCACGGACCCGGCGACACACCAGAGAGCGGCCCCTGATTCTCGAGATAAGTCACCACCCGGAAGCACCAGCTACCGTGGCACCATCCCTGCACCTAATGCAATCCCGTGTTAGCGACGCCGCTCTCCTTTCTCACTGAACGACGGCTGCTTGAGCACCAAAGGGGACCTCGTGAGCATGGCGACTCAGGGGCTCTTACCGGACCCCGGGTCGCTCACCTCCTGGCCTTGACCACGGCATCGCGACCTGGCATACCAGCGACGGCTGAAGCCGCCTTGGGACTAGGACCTGTCGGCGCAGAGCACCAAGCCCTCGTGAGGTTCGAAAGGGAGAACTGAGCTAAGACGGAATGAGCAACTCGCACAGTTCTACGACAAGGGTTATATTAACAAAACAGGATCACAGGCACCTTACAAGCCCCCACGGGACGCGTCTTTGATTCCTCGCAGGAACAGATCCTAAAAGGACGATAACTACACACGCCCCTGCAAAAGACGCCATCATCAACAGTGGGCCATCAAGCACCGGCGCCAACCCCATCCAGATCAGAGTCGGCGGCAGCCTGACGAGCCCGCCCTGCTCCAGGAGCAGCGCCGGCTCGGGGGCTCGTAGCTGTCGTTGCTCGTCTTCGGAGTCGCGAAGAGCTCGCCGAAGTCGCTGGAACCTCCGACGCCTCCGCCGCTTGAGCAGCCACCAAGGGAGCGATCGGCGGGCCCAGTCCTCGCCGTAGCAGGGTCCCGACCACCTCTCCCGGGGCAGCACTCCAGCCGGCGCCCGTTCGCATCGAAGACCTTGAAGAACATCACCGAAGCACCATCGTACTCCAAGTGGATCGCGAAGGCGCCTCTTGTCCCGCAAACCCGGGCGATTTCGCTCCAGCCTCGAGTCATGAAGACCTTGCCCGGGGCAACGACCGCGACCTCTGCCTCGGTCACGAGGGCGCTGCAGCCGGCGTGCTGCAGCCAAAGCTCCAGGAGCTCTCCATGCGGGATGATGGAGGCGAAGAAGGGAGGAACGCGAATCCAGCACTGAGGAGGCATGGCGGCGTGGAGCACGAACTCTTGGGAGGAGCCCTCGGTGTGGACCCCAGGGGGGACGACCTACACCTTCGTGACCCGTCGGCGCCGACGGCGCCGCCGCCCGTGGCGATCGGCATCGACTCCTTCAGAGCCCTCGATGTGGGCGTACAAGGGAAGCGGGAACCCCGATGGTGGCCGCTCGCACCAGTGCCTCGACACCACCTGATGGGCCCCCTCGTCCAGGCCACGGAGGGCGAGCCGTTTCTCCGGCGGGAGCGGGTCTGGTTCCTCTCGGGGAGCCTTTCCCTTCTCTGCCGTCGAGAACCGGCGGATTGGAGCCATTGCAGCAAGACGGAGCAAGGACCGGGAAGAAGGAGAAGCAAGAAGGGATGGACTGGAAGGGCGCGCACCGTTCCGTACTTATGGCCAGCGAAGGCCAACCGCCGACCTCCACGATCGCAGGTAATCATGACCCGCTTTGCATGTAGGTACTTGTCCAATCCGTGCAGTTGCTGAGGCGCCGTGGGGAAGTGGAGACGCCCACGTCCAATCAACCGCCATGCGGCGCCCAAGGCCGCAGGCTGTTAGGGCCCGCGGCGCTTCGCCCTTGCCCTTTCGCCTCCCTGCACAGCCAAGTCCGGGCGCGCCTTGGGCCCGGGGCTACTGTCGGTGTTCTGGGAACGGGGGTCCCCAGACTTGCCTGCGTGTGGCCTGCGGCGTGGCTCAAAGGGGGGCCCAGCACGGCCCATCTTCATCAACACAGACCCAAGACCCTCGCGAGGGGCCAAGCCTCGCGGGGCGGACGACACGGAGCTTCCTCGGCCACGGCCTCATCAGGCTGGCTCGCGAGGAGGCGGAGAGATCAAGGCGGGGTACCTCACAAGGTACCCGTGACGCAAGCCATGACGACCAAAGGCGCCAGGCGGGCGCCAGCCGCGCAGTGTCCTCCTTTCCTCTTTGGTGCAAAGGGAGCAAGCGCAGGCGAGAGCATCAAGCAAAGGCACCCGTTTCAGTGCAACGAGACCAAGACCAGTCCAACGGCAGGGAGGAAGTCATTGTGGAGCCCAAGCCAGCGTCACCACCAGAGCCTTTGGCAGGCGAGGACCAACTTTAGTTAGGATAAGTGTACCAGATGTTCCCCTTCAAAATGGCCAATTGTTGGCGCCCTTCCCGCTCAATATTTGGGAAGAGGCCCAGGGTAGGGGAGATCGAGAATCGGCCAACCCAGAAACAAGCTGGGATCGGATCGAGTAGCATCACACACACAGAGAGAGAAGGGTGATTGAACTCCTCCTAGCAGTTCATCCCCACAGCCAAGAACAGACCCTCGCGAGGCTGTTCTTCCTTGTATTGCTCATCATCATCAGCCCAAGAGGCAATCCACCACACCACACACTGGAGTAGGGTATTACACCACAACGGTGGCCCGAACCAATATAAACCCTGTGTCTCTTGTGCTGTTCTTTCCATAGCTTAGATCTTAGCGAGGCGGAGGGGTGCAGGTAGGTAGAAGGCGAAATCTCCGCACACACCCCAGTGTTCGAACCTCAAGGGTCTGCCGGAACCCGAAATCCGACAAAAGGTACATTACAAGTGTCTCCGAAAGTGTCTGTTGGGTTGGCACGAATCAAGTCTGGGATTTGTCACTCCGTATGATGGAGAGGTATCTCTGGGCCCACTCGGTAATGCATCATCATAATGAACTCAATGTGATAAAGTGGTTGATCATGGGATCATGCATTATGGTACGAGTAAAGTGACTTGCCAGTAATGAGACTGAATAAGGTATTGGGATATCGACGATCGAGTCTCGGGCAAGTAACGTACCGATTGACAAAGGGAATTGTATACGGATTGATTAAGTCCTCGACATCGTGGTTCATCCAATGAGATCATCGAGGAGCATGTGGGAGCCAACGTGGGTATCCAGATCCCGCTGTTGGTTATTGACCGAAGAGTCATCTCGGTCATGTCTGCTTGTCTCCCGAACCCGTAGGGTCTACACACTTAAGGTTCGGTGATGCTAGGTTTGTAGAGATATTAGTATGCAGCAACGCGAAAGTTGTTCGGAGTCCCGGATAAGGTCCCGGACATCACGAGGAGTTCCAGAATGGTCCGGAGGTGAAGAATTATATATAGGAAGTGCAGTTTCGGCCATCGGGAAGGATTCGGAGTCACCGGTATTGTATCGGGACCACCGGATGGGTCCCGGGGGTCCACCGGGTGGGGCCACCCATCCCCAAGGGCCCCGTGGGCTGAAGTGGGGAGGTAACCAGCCCCTAGTGGGCTGTTGCCCCCCCCTTTCCCCCCCCCTGCGCCTAGTGTTGGAAACCCTAGGGTGGGGGCGCCTCCACTTGCCTTGGGGGACAAGCCTCCCCCTTGGCCGCCGCCCCCCCAAGGAGATCCCATCTCCTAGGGCCGGCGCCCCCCCAGGGGGCCTATATAAAGGGGGGAGGGTGGGAAGCCGCACCTCAAGTCTTGGCGCCTCCCTCTCCCCTGCTACACCTCTCCCTCTTGCAGAAGCTCGGCGAAGCCCTACTGCAATCATTGCTGCATCCACCACCACGCCGTCGTGCTGCTGGTTCTTCATCAACCTCTCCTTCCCCCTTGCTAGATCAAGAAGGAGGAGACGTCATCCGCTCTGTACGTGTGTTGAATGCGGAGGTGCCGTCCGTTCGGCACTTGGTCATCGGTGATTTGGATCACAGCGATTACGACTCCATCATCCCTGTTCTCTTGAATGCTTCCGCTCGCGATCTACAAGGGTATGTAGATGCACTCTCCTCTCGTTGCTAGTTGACTCCATATATTGATGTTGGTGAAACGTAGGAATTTTTTTTGTTTTCTGCAACGTTCCCCAATACTGTGTGCAAAGCACGTCGGTAGAACCAGTCTCGCATAAGCGTACGCATAACGTCCGTCCGGGCCGTTTCATCCAACAATACCGCCGATCCAAAGTATGACATGCTGGTAAGAAGTATGACTTATATCGCCCACAACTCACTTGTGTTCTACCCGTGCATATAACATCAACACATAAAACCTAGGCTCAGATGCCACTGTTGGGGAACGTAGTAATTTCAAAAAAAATTCCTACGCACACGCAAGATCATGGTGATGTATAGCAACGAGAGGGGAGAGTGTTGTCTACGTACCCTCGTAGACCGACAGCGGAAGCGTTATGATAACACGGTTGATGTAGTCGTACATCTTCACGGCCCGACCGATCAAGCACCGAAACTACGACACCTCCGAGTTCTAGCACACGTTCAGCTCGATGACGATCCCCGGACTCCGATCCAGTAAAGTGTCGGGGAAGAGTTCCGTCAGCACGACGGCGTGGTGACGATCTTGATGTTCTACTGTCGCAGGGCTTCGCCTAAGCACCACTACAATATTATCGAGGACTTTGGTGGAGGGGGGCACCGCACACGGCTAAGAGAACGATCTTGAAGATCAACTTGTGTGTCTAGAGGTGCCCCCTGCCCCCGTATATAAAGGAGCAAGGGGGGTGCGGCCGGCCCTAGGAGGAGGCGCGCAGGAGGAGTCCTACTCCTACCGGGAGTAGGACTCCCCCCCTTTCCCTAGTTGGATTAGGACTTGGGGGAAGGAGGAGAGGGAAAAAGGAAAGGGGGGCACCGCCCCCCCTCCTTGTCCAATTCGGACTTGGGGGGAGGGGAGGGGCACGCGGCAGCCCGTAGGCCTCCTCTCCTCTTCCTCCACTAGGCCCATTAAGGCCCATTAGGTTACCGGGGGGGGTCCGGTAACCTCCCGGTACTCCGGTAAAATGCCGATTTCACCCGGAACACTTCCGATGTCCAAACATAGGCTTCCAATATATCAATCTTTATGTCTCGACCATTTCGAGACTCCTCGTCATGTCCGTGATCACATCCGGGACTCCGGACAAACTTCGGTACATGAAAATATATAAACTCATAATGAAACTGTCATCGTAACGTTAAGCGTGCGGACCCTACGGGTTCGAGAACAATGTAGACATGACCGAGACATGTCTCTGGTCAATAACCAATAGCGGAACCTGGATGCTCATATTGGCTCCTACATATTCTACGAAGATCTTTATCGATCAGACCGCATAACAACATACGTTGTTCCCTTTGTCATCGGTATGTTACTTGCCCGAGATTCGATCGTCGGTATCTCAATACCTAGTTCAATCTCGTTACCAGAAAGTCTCTTTACTCGTTTCGTAATACATCATCTCGCAACTAACTCATTAGTTTCAATGCTTGCAAGGCTTATGTGATGTGCATTACCGACAGGGCCCAGAGATACCTCTCCGACAATCGGAGTGACAAATCCTAATCTCGAAATACGCCAACCCAACATGTACCTTTAGAGACACTTGTAGAGCTCCTTTATAATCACCCAGTTACGTTGTGACGTTTGGTAGCACACAAAGTGTTCCTCCGGCAAACGGGAGTTGCATAATCTCATAGTCATAGGAATATGTATAAGTCATGAAGAGAGCAATAGCAACATACTAAATGATCGGGTGCTAAGCTAATGGAATGGGTCATGTCAATCACATCATTCTCCCAATGATGTGATCCCGTTAATAAAATGACAACACATGTCTATGGTTAGGAAACATAACCATCTTTGATTAACGAGCTAGTCAAGTAGAGGCACACTAGTGACGTTTAGTTTGTCTATGTATTCACACAAGTATTATGTTTCCGGATAATACAATTCTAGCATGAATAATAAACATTTATCATGATATAAGGAAATAAATAATAACTTTATTGTTGCCTCTAGGGCATATTTCCTTCACAAGGTCCTTGCCAACGGTGATCTCCTGGTTAATCGGATAATTGAGTCCGAGAAACAGAGAGTGTGAACCAAGGCTGTTTACCCGCCTCCAACTAAAAAATCCTAAAGGCCCCAACAAGCTGGTATCCTGCTCATAGACGTAACAGCCACTGTCCGGATACTCACGTATTACACGGTGCTTGTGTACAATGGGATTTTTGCAATATAACTTTTCTGCCTCATGTGTCCGAATGATCATCAGTCTTTTGCCGTCGTCTGATGGAGCGAGGAACTAGTTGTGCTTCCCTGTTTTTGGCAAAGGTGGTGTGATTACAAAGGGAAGTAACTGTAGGGACACTACATCATATCAAAAGGACAGGCATTGTTAATGTAAGATCAACATTGTTCAGAGTATTGGTAGGATAATGCAAGAAACAACATTGATATGTCCCTGTTGGAACTGGGAGGAAAATACAGGGAAATGTATACTGGGTTTGAAAATATAGAAGTGCCATGCATGGTTATACTCATGTTATCTCGCAATCGATTCTTCACAGGAAACTACCATGTCATGCATGTTATGTAATCATGTTCTGTCCTCACAAACAAATTCTTCAAGGTAACTAACAGACCATGCATTGTTATATACTCGTGTTCTGTGGGCAAAATTTTTGTGAGGATATTATTCTAGCCATTGATTGCTGAAGGGCGAATATAGGTATGTACACATGGTAAGCATTGCATGATTTCACTACTTCCAAATATAGAGTTCTCCATATGCACATTTACTTCCCAAATGTATGGTTAGATGAAACCAACAGTGTGGTGCATGTTTCTACATCATGAAAATGATGAAACTAACATGGCCATTGATACACACTCATATTTAGTAGTAGTATATAGATTACTGTAAAATAAGGATAATATCCATATATTCCTAACCGTTTGATTATTCAGGGTACAAATTGGTTGTAATGACATGGTCACAATCACATGAATTAACTCATTCCAAATATAGCTGATTTACGACGTCTCTAATACATTGCCATAGTTCTACTCAAATTCTGCTCAAACAGGGATATGCCAATCATCACAAAAAGTTCAAACAGTGTCATGGCGTCATCATTAACATGAGATGGAAACAACTTACACGCGCCGTCCCAGCAATACGTGGTGCCATCTACTTTGTCGATCGCGTAGATGATGCCATTGTGTTCAATAGCATCACAGAAGTGTGTATCAGCTTTGACGATGATCCACTGCGAGCCGAGTTGTCTCCAGCTAAAGAAGACACCGGCGTAAAGATAGGCGATTCCGCGGTCGAACAAGGCAATTAGCTTGAAGTCTGCGTAATTCGCATGTCGTTGATGGTAATACTCTATATAATCCAACGGAGGAAGGATAATCTCATGGGAGGTCCGGAAGTTCACGAGCACCAACTTTTTACCATCTTCTCTGAAGGCAGCCATCCAGTGGGAGTTCATGCTGACCCAGTACATACTTGCCAAGAAGTTTTGGGCGATGGTGATCGGATCGATGTCGAGGGAAATGATGTACGGCGACCAACTACATACATGCAAAGAAGTTCCGGCTAATGGAGATCGGATTGAAGTCGAGGGGCATCATGCACGCCTCCGTATCATGGTGAGCCAATCTCGCAAGTCCAGACAACAGCAAGCAGGGTGTCTTGAAAAGCTTAGGCCTCACTTCGACGATGGCCGTGTGCATGTCCCTCGAGCATGCAGCCAACCGTAGGGCGCTCAACATATCCATACACGAACAACAGAGGTCGAGGATGTCACTGGGGAGATTGCTCCAATCGCGGCTCATATGGATGCTGTGCGGTTCGCGTTCGGCCATGGTGGAGTTTGGAAGGGGGCTTGATTTACGGGGGAGAAGGATGTCGCTGCTGGAGTGGCTAGCGAGGAAATAGTGGTACTGGGGGAGGCGAGTGAGGTGACGGTACACGGGGGCACAGTGAGATGGACACGGAGACGGAGACGGAGAAGGAGTTGGAGATGGAGTGGTGCTATGGGAACGGAGAGGGAGACGAGGCGAGGCGCCAATGTGATGTACAGCGGCGGTGACAGACTGCATAGTGCACAGGGTGAGGCTGACTTTGGTAACCCGAACACGCCGCCTGGACTAGTGTCAAGCGCAGGGTGTTGTCACTTCACTGTGAGGACCGGATGAATAGTATTTTGACCATCAAGTGTACCACAGTTGTACTACTACTACTAGTAGTAGGAACATGAGTACTCCAGTATTGTATAGCGGAAATAGGTCTCCCGTGCTAGCATGCCTGTTCACTTCATCATTCAGGTATCATCCATATTGCAAGCAGAACCAAATTCTCATGCATGCCCAATCAACGCCCTGCCGCGATGCATGCAGTGGTCGTTCTGGTGCATCAAGGACGGCATGCAGATCGTTCCACACTTGAGAAGAGGAAAAATGGAAAGGTAGAACATGGCATTAGAGGAAGAGAACTCTGGCTAACAAGGCTAGGAGGGGATCGAGCAGGAAGTTAATGCTTCGCGCCTAAAGGTTTTGGGAAAACCTGATTTTCATAAGGTGACTTGATCAGTCTACCCGCATAGCCTTTTCGTTTAGTCTACCTAGCCGTCTAATCAACTGCCTGCACGCCACTTCTCCCATTTACTTCTCCATCGGGAACCGATTCTCCTCGGCTTCTTCACCCCCCTTCGTCTTCATTTGCATCCAAACCCCATTGCGTTCACATTGTTTTAACCTCTTTAAATAATCATCTACTACTGCAGTTAGACTAGCCATCTAATCCTAATTCTCCAAACCATAGCCCTCCGTTCCAGCGGTTCCAAATGGCGAAAGAGATCGAGATGCAGGTTTTTAGCATCCAACATGTCCTCGTCGAAGGCTCGATGCGCATAGTTGCCACCGTCACCGTCCACCCAAGGGTTGTTCGGCAGTGGATCAACAATGTATCCAACTCCCTCGAAAAGGTAGAGACGAGGGTCATCGGTCTCGACGCGGAGTACACGGAACGTGCCCCTAGGAAGATCCAGCGCGCCGCCGTCCTTCAGCTGTGCCTCGAAGATGATGTTTTGGTGTACCACATCATACAGTCGCACTCCATACCAGATGAGCTTCACGATTTCTTGTCTCGAGAGGACGTATACTTCTGTGGGGCAGCCATCGAAGGGGACAAACAGAAGCTGGAGTCGTACAACCTTGATTTGAAAAGCATTGCTGACCTACAAACCAGAATCAAAATTCCTGTAGAAGATTGTGATAAATAGACACCATCCCTATTCGACATAGCAAATTTTGTGCTCGGTACAAATCTTCAGAAGGGTGACGAGACGGTGGCATTAAGGTTGTCTGGATGGGAGAATTATCCCTTGACGTACGAGCGGATAAAATATGCTGCCCTCGATGCCCGTGTGAGTTTTGAGATAGCTGCAAGTTCCAAAGAGCTTGTTGCGAAGCTGTCACCCACAGAGAATGAGAACAAGAAGAAGAAGAAGAAGAAGAAGAAGAAGAGGTTGCACTAGCAGGAGGGCATTATGGATGGATGAACTATTTCCTCTCTTGTAAAAAAATTTATTCCCTCTCGGTGTATATTGATATAGATGGACTATTTCGATGTGGTGCATGTCTTTGGAACAGAGTAGTAGCGTGGGTCCGCTTGACTATAAGGAACTATTTATCCGCATATATAGCTTTCTATGCTACTCCTTCCAGTGATCGGTATGCAGTGCATGTGTTCGTAGACATGACAGCTTGTCCAGGGAAGTTCAACTACAACGACCATCACGTTTCATCTCGCAATTCCCACGACGCCTCTCCAACCCACGACACCACGCCCCCTGACGTGCGCCTCACCCCTCTCGGCCGCACGGCCCCTCTGCCTTTGTGTGCATGACATGTGGGCCACCTAAAATGTGGCGAGCATCAAGTTTCTACCACAGCCACCCGCGATTCCCATGACGCCGCTCGAATCCATGAAACCACACGTCCCCCGACCTGCGGCTCACCCCTCTTGGCCCACTGCCACTCTGCCTACGGGAGCATTACATGTGGACCAGTCACCTATCGGGTCCACATGTTATTGACTCAAAGGTAGGTGTAGTAAGGCGCTGAAGCTCAGTCCCGACGGCCCTGAGAGGGAAATGTAACTCCTGCGCCAGGGCTTGTGGTGCTCCCGAAGCACGAACTCGTGCCAAACTTGAGATTTGTTTCTTTACTATACATGCACGCAATGATTTAATGGACATTGTAATCTCAACATGTGATGGGGAGCTCTAAATTTGAATTTGAAACTTATAAAACAAAAACATTCAAAACAAATAAACTGGGAGAGAGGGAGTATATCGTAGGATGTGTCCCATACAAAATAAGTCCCCTGGTTTGTCACCGCGAAGATGCGGTTAGAAAGGAGCACAACGTCTTCCTACTCGTACGGCAACAAATCGGCTGCAGACAGCATGGTCCGCCTTTGACCGCCATGTGCAAGGTTCGTGCTATCTTATTCAATCTCACCGTGGTTCCATCGTACCAATTCATGCGGTGGCCCGTTGCATGGCTGATCCCAATGTAGGACAAAGGTTCTACGGGAACGGTGTCACTGTTGTAAATGTTGTGCAAATTGATGTTGGTACCATCCCGTACATATGCAAGCCAATCTCCACTCGCACCGAGCCTAACCCGTGAAACAGTGGGCAGGGGGAGAATTAGGAAATGGACACAGAAGTAGTCTTTAGAATGCATTTACTACGTGATCAAACTCATCTTACCTGCTTATCGGAGGAAATCCGAGTGCCCCTCAATGTCGGCATCTCAAGGGGCGTCAACTTGAAACTACGGCCACGCCGCGCTGGAGAGACCCCCAAGGAAACATCCTCATGCGTTCCACAGAACATCAAGATGCATTTGTATGAGTAGTTTATCTTGTGTGAGAAAGGGATGAACGAGGTAAGGCCTCTAGAGATAGAGATGGACACTACTACTACCAATGTGCTGGCCCGTGCGTTGCAATGGATCCAAAGTAGTAGAATAATAATTGTTCACATGCTTGAAATATAGACACTCTAGTTTTGATATACATGTGTCAGCGGACATGATAGCTTGTCCATGGAAGTCGAACCACGGCGACCATCACGATTCTTGTTTCCACCACTACCACACCCACACGTGATTCCCATGACGCCGCTCCAACCCACGGCACGACGTCCCCCGACATGGACATGGATCCTCTGACGTGGCTATCACAGCCTTGCCCTGCCTTTCCTTCACTAACAGGTGGGACCCATGCTTATGGGTCCTACATGTCAGTGACAGAATGGTAGGATTGTTCGCGTCACGGGATCCTCATCCCCCTGACTTTCCCCTCATCCCTCTTGGCCCCACCGCTCCTCTGCCTTTGTGTGCATGACATGCGGGCCAGCTGAACTGCGGCGACCATCAACTTTCTACCATAGACACACCCGATTGGACGCGGTTTGTCTACTCCGTTGTTGTGCTCCGATCCGTACTCCCGCACCATCGAATTTTCATCCAGCGGCTGTGACAAATTTCATCCCGGGCATCAATCCTCAGCTGGAGTACTTATGTACTACAGGTAGTACCCACCGGTGTGACCATCTACTCCTCGTAACACCCCGACGCCCAGCTGTGGCACCCTCGCCATGACCACGCCACCACCGACCGGTTCATCTTGAACGAGTGAGTCGCGAACCACGCCACCACCATAAGAATTACATGTGGGTCAGCCGCATTTAAGGTCCGCATGTCATTGACTCATAGGCCGGGCACTAAGCCACTGAAGTTCGGTCCCGTGGGCCCCAAGAGGGAAATGTAACTCCTGCGGCAGGCCTTGTGGTGCTCCCGTAGTACGAGCTCGTGCCAAAACTGGAATTTGTTTCTTACTACTACCAACTAGTACTAGTAAGGTACATGTGCATTGCATGCATGAGATTCTGGTGGTTTGTGCATTATGCTTCTACATGTGGAGCTTTCTGGATTCTAACATGTGGCAAAATCTGGTGGAATGTAAGGTTAGGCAAGTTTGATTAACTTAGGTGAGTGTTTGATTCAAGCCACACCTTAGGTAAGCCACACTAAGGCCCCACATGACATACACACAAAAAATGTGGCAAGATTCCCTTAGGCTTGCCAACTTGTGGCTCTCATTTTGAAGAACTAATAACTTTGCTTAAGCTTAGTTGTGGCAAAGTTAGTCATGAATTAAGTTCAACCATGGAGTCTTCTAGATTATACATGTGGCAGAATATGGTGGATGATATCCAACGGCCAGTAGTGCTCGGATTTGCCATCTTTGTACCGCCGGATTGGCTTCATCCAACGACCAACTTTCAAAGTTTTTCACACACTGTATAGGGGGTATAGATATAGATGTGCCAGCCCGTTGCAATGGATCCAAATTATATCTATTTAGTGGAGTGCACTCTAAACACATTATCTATTTATTTTTCTCTAACCTTCTGTAGCCATGCAATCAAGCCACATAAGCTTCATGGGTGCCCGGCACATCATATTATTCATACTACGTTGATTGAAAAAAAGATAAATCACCCAAAACAAGATCTTCCTGTTTTTGTTCCTACGATGTTGTGTCGTGCACGTACCTACTAGTTGTATAGTGGTAGTACTAGTAATATAGTATTAGGAGTACAAACTTGGCACTAGTAGGAGTAGTACTAGTACGGAATGCTCCTACTCTATCAACAAGCCCCGTCTGACACCAAATTTCTTGGCTTCCGTGCTACAGCTAGATCTTCCCCTCGTTTCTGTTTTCCAACCCGGCGGCAGGCGGGGTGTCGGTTTGCTCAATGGCGGTCCCACATGAAAGTGAAAATGCTAGGAAACACGCCTTCCCTAAGCTATGTGTCGTGCCGGACGGGTCGTGTTGTACTCCCGATTCTCGGGCATGTGGGGGTGCGACGCGAACGCGGCAGGCCTTTTCCTTTTACCAGCAATGTGCCAGTGCGTTGCGACGGATCCAAAGTAGTAGAATAGTAGTATTTGTTCACAAACTTGAAAGAAATCACTATTGTTTTGATATACTCCTAATATATTACTCCCTCCGTACCTAAATATTTGTCTTTTTGAGATTTCAAATGGACTATCACGTACGAATTATATAGACATATTCTAGTGTTTCTAGCAAGATGCCCGCGCGTTGCACGAAGTTGATGGAAAAGGTAAGCACAACTTATAAATTGACGGATGGAGTACTAGTTACAGTGATGCATATAATTAAGCAAAGGGATCGCACATGTCGGTATTGACTGGAACGAGAATGCAACAGCACAATAAGAATTAAGGCCACGATGATGCGATCGCAGTGGTGGTTACAGAAGGCAATAAGAAAGATGGATCCAAGAACGTACGACCTCCTCCTCCTTAACTTAGTGCGCCGGGCCACCGACCGACAGCTAAGGAGCGGCGGCTTTTGTGGCGAGGTCGAGGTGCTTCTCAGCAAAGGCATCCAAGGCTTCCAGCCCGTTGAGGAAGGCCAACGTCGTAGCGTCCTCACTGGCCTTGTAGATACCTATGTACAAGATTTGCTCGTGCACGTGGATGTCTAGGTCAATGAATTCTTGCAGGGCGAGGCGCCTTGCGGTGGGCGCGACCTCTAGGTGGACATTCTTCGTGACGTCGGCAGGCAGTCGCAGGGCCACCAGTGCTTGAAAGAGGTTCTGGCCATGGAGGCCGATTAGGGTGGCAGGCAATGAGGAGCCTGGGCGCGCGGGCTGGAGGAGTACGGCGATGTCGTTTGTGAGATTCTTGAGGACGGTGAACTTGTTGCTGGTGGCAACGATCATCTGGTCCAACTGAGAGTCGTAGTTGGCGTCGACGGCGGCCATCCACCAGCCGGTCTCCAACACCGTCTGGAGACGATCCTCGGTGCCATGCCGCAGGCCGGCGTCGTGGACCATCTGGCGCCGCCACTGGTCGCTAACGCGCATCGCCGCCATGGGTCTGGAGTGAGCTCTTTTGCGCTTAGACTAGCCACAATGGGAGTAACTTCAGTAGTAACATCGAGTCCAACTCAGCAAATTTGCTTATGTGGCAATGAGTTAATGAGGAGAGAGATAGTTGTAGTAACTTAGCTAGTTACTCTAACATCACATGTCCCAATGCAATATGAGTCTATAACCTAATAAATGAAGCTTGGCATGTTACCACACTTATGTTACTACCCACTATGAAGATAGTAACATATTCTAGGGATATGTGTATGTTACTAGTATATGTTACTCCTCATTGTGGCTAGTCTTAGTGTAGGTGCTTAGGGAAATGCTTAGGTGCGTACGATGTGGTAGATGCATTGGAATGGAGGGGCGCCTTTATATGAGGGCAATGAGGGCAAACTGCGTTGCATTCACATCGTGTAGCCTCTTTTCCCGGACCTCCTCCCATTACTTCCCTCATGCATTAATTGAAGGAGGATGCATTGGCCGTTCAACATATCGAGAACCGCTACTCCCTCCCTCGTCTGCATTAAAGCCGTATCGGGAACTGCACCGCCTGCTGTCAAATCGAATACTCCCTCCATCTAGGTGAGTATTAAGTCATCTTATGAAAACCAAATAGTAAACAGAGGCGTGGTGCATTAACTCTCACGTTGTTTCTTATTTTTTGACATAAATAGAGGAATCAACCAAGAAGAGATGTGGGGCTTGTATGCTTTTAATGACTTGAGACTATCAAACATGACATGCAGTGGTCAGTTCGTTGCACAAGAACAAATACAACCCACGTCAGCACACACGCATCTTATATAGCATCACATCCAATGGCTATAAAAGATGAATGAGACCAAATTATATCTCATCTAGATGAGTTCTAGCAAAACTATATTAATAATACTGAGTACTCCTGCGCCATGTATCATATATTAGTATCATGTAGTACTTTATTTATTGCCATGTATGACACATAGTACTCAACTCTCTCTCTTTCTTCATTTAATTCTATGACACCTCATCAAAATTGCTAAGGCTAGTACCATTACAACCAGCCTTAGCAAATACTAAACATTAAGTTCTCTCGTTTTCCTCTCCACCTTGGTCACCTAGACGGAGGGAGTATACTCGCGGGCTTTTCCTGCGCGGTAAGCGGGGCAGTTCCGCCTAGTCGGTTCGATAGAGAAGCAAGAAGACGAGGGAGTAGGCTGCTGCAAACGTAGGGCTGTGTGATTTGACAGCGAGTTACTGTTGGATAGGTGGGGCCACGTGATTTGACTTGCCATTATCATTTTAACCGCGACGCTAAGACCGGCGTGAGTCTCCCGATTCCTGACCACCTCCATACAGGTGCCTCTCCCAATGCTCCACCATGTAGTAGAGGCAGGCTCTTGCATGAGAGCCCACTTCTCCACTTTTTCCCTGCCTCTCTTCCCTCGACATATGCAAAAATGCCATGTAAAGCGCACTATTGTACTTACTTGCTCCTACAGGTGCTTAAGCTTGCCACATAGGCATAAAGTCTAATGTGGCAAGTTAATCAAGAAGAGAGAGACTAGTTTGGTGACCCAAGGAAGAAACGGTGCTAAGCGCGTGTACCTAGGTGAAAAGACAATTTTGAGTCTGTAGCTAATTAAATGAAGCAAACTTAGCAACACCATTTCATTGGAAGAGGTCACTCCTTGGCAAATGCAATAAATACTAGTACTCCCTGTGTCCCATAATATAAGAACGTTTTTGGCACTACACTAGTGTAAAAAACGTTCTTATATTATGGGATGGAGGGAGTACGAAGAAAGAGATAGGGAGAAGTAAAAACAATACACTTATAGCCAACCTTATAGCCAAAACCTTGTTGTAGTATGAGTGACTAAGTGATGACTATGTATGACATTCCAACATCAGATAGCCTAACGCACCATGTTAAATCTCCAAGGGCGCGACCACAAGAGCGACGCGACGGTCGTGGTAAGCGTGACCACGATACGGGCTGCTGGCAGCCCTTGGATCTGAGATCAAACGGTCGCATGCTAAGTTGCTGAAAATTTGCAGAATAACCCTCCAGGATAGGATATTCACCCATAGGTCTAGAATCACGCCATGCAACCATTCGATCTCAGATCCAAGGGCTCTCGGAAGCCCGTATCATGGGAGAATGGAAAGCCACTACCCTGTTGTTCGCACGCTGGCAGTTCGCTCCTACTCGTCCCCGCACGTCCTTCAATACTATGACGGTTCGCTCCTAGTCATCCCGTCGATTCACATTACGGCAGTTCCACTAATCCTAACCCTCCTCCCAAACCCATGGCGTCCCAAATCTCCACGATCGGCAGTGAGTACAAGGTTAGAACCATCACCGGTGATGAGTTCGACGTCATCTACACCCGTTCTTCCACGACGGTGAAAGGATGCCTTTCTCGCTTCAGACGCATGTTCGAAGACTCAGATGATGAGTGGGTCGCTGGGCTAGATGTTGAGTACACCACAGTCCTGGGACTAGAGAAGGATCTAAAGGATGAAGAGAGGAAGAAGCCCACCATGATCCAGGTTTGCATGCATGACTTATTCTTGGTCTACTACATATGCCATGCCGACGTTGAGTGCCAGGATTTGAAGGACTTCCTCGGGAGCAACCTAGTCAAATTCGTTACTGTAGACTTTGGTAACGATAAAGAAGTCCTTTGTCGGATAGGCCTCGTTGTAGGCAACACCTTCTCCTCCAGAAGAATCGGCTGGTGTCCTCTCGTCAGCCTTCAATGCTGACCCTAGCAGGAGCCATGGTTCATCCTTCGTACGGTAAACTGGAGAAACCTCCATACACGTTTCATCGTCATGCATGGCAGCGGAATGTACTGGATATAGACCACGTCCACTACGCTGCAATGGATGGCTACCTTTGCTTCAATATCTACAAGGGTTGGATGAAGAGCAACAACCAAGTGTGCGGTTCAAGCAAAGAAGTATCGGCCAAGAGGAAGAGGGACAAGGACGAAGTCGAGGACGTGGACGAGGACTCCGAGTAAGGTGGCAGTGTCGTTGCTCATGGTGGTTCTAATGCAGTGTCTACCGGAATAGTTGCAAAGTTTAATTTCAGGTGTGCTTAATTTAATTTGAGGGGTGTGTTGTGCTGAGCCCCCAACAGAACTATGTTATGTTTCTTCTTGTTACTTTAACTCTTCAGTACGTACATACTAGTATTTCTTACATTTCATATTTTAGTTGGTATAGTACTACCACTCGTTTCTTCACATTATATACATACAATATATATGGCCAACATAATATAGCCAGCAGTTTAGTTGTCAAAGAATTTCAGGGTGCTTAGTTTTGTCAAAGAATTCCAGGGTGCTTAGTTTTATTTGAGGGGTGGGTTGTGCACTTGTGTTGGAAACCATTATTGTGACAAGCCTTTTTAATAGTACTATATGCATAATTTGGCGACGAGCGCTCTCTATATGTACCACCTTTTTTTAAAATTTCAAGTTTTGCTCCATGGCGCAATCCATCGATACTACTACTGTACAAAAGTGGAGTATATACATTTTTCAAAAGGCTAGAGGGCGGGGCAGTCTAGCTCGGTCGGTTTCACGAGAGACGAGGGACTTTGTGATTTGACGGCTCATTACTGTTGTCAAATTGAATAGTAGCGCGTCGCCCGTTGCACGCCCGACGCCTCCCTTAAACCCCTCCGTTAAACCCGCATGCAAACCGAGAATCCTACACCGGCCACACGTCCATTCATGAGCGGGCCGGAACTAAACGCAACACCGGCCGAGCTCCTCCCATCCGCCCTCAGTTTAAACGAGGCCAGACGCCGGCCAAGCTCCTACTGTCCGTCGTCTATTTACACGAGGCCAGACAGACAGCGGGCAAGAATCGCACCCCTCCGCCGCTCCCCCATCTCCTCCTTCACCATTTTCTCCACTCTTCCGATGGCTTCCGATGAGCCGTTCTCTGGCATATTACCCGGCTGGGTGGCCCATCGAGCCCTCCGGATACGGGCGAGGCCGCTTGGTGCTTCACCAACCTTGCTTGGCCCGACGGAGCCAGTTGCCGCCCCAAGCAGGCGCGTGGTTCAGCAACTCGCCACTCCAGTTCAGCTCAATGAGGAGTGGTGAGTTGCTCCACGCCGGCACGGCGGCGAGCACATCGTTACGGGCGTCGTCGCTGCCGCGTCGTACCCCGCCACCAGTGTCTGCGGTATTCGCACCTCCCGTGTCTGTGGGCGCGCCTCCCGTGCCTGCGGTAGCGCCATGCAGGCAGAGACAAAAGCCGGGTGCGTGGAGAGTGATGAGTCGGTGGCCAGCTTCTCCGTGTCCGCTGCCATCATCGAGGAGAAGTAGAACACGGGACGCCACCGCCACTTGGGACGCATGAAGGCCACCGCCGAGGCGACGACCGCGGATTCAGGTGGTTTCTTTGCTGCTTCGTCTCTTCCGAGGACCTTCCTCGACCCCGCAAGTGTCTGACGGACATGAGGAAGACAAAGGGATCTGCGGGCGGCCATTTAGAACTAAAATAAGTCTAGATACATCCATTTCTAGGACA
Source organism: Triticum urartu (assembly GCF_056163025.1). Classification (NCBI taxonomy): domain Eukaryota; kingdom Viridiplantae; phylum Streptophyta; class Magnoliopsida; order Poales; family Poaceae; genus Triticum; species Triticum urartu. Next base: position 190,539,978 of record NC_141878.1, on the reverse strand, counting down.
AGTATTTCCGGACGGAGGGGGTATTAATTACACAAGAGAGCCATATTGGCACCTCTTAGTTCATGTAAATGTAATGAAATCCATCATGTTTATATGAAGATCCGGATTTTTTATACGAAATCCTTCATGCTTATATGAAATCAGTCTGTGTTTGCACGAATTTCATCTGGTTGGTTAGAGTTGTAAAAATGTATGCCGCTGGCGTTTGATGTCGTCCTCCGCTTAAGGAAGCGGGAGGAAATTTGCCGGCTACCGTTGGAGATGCTCTTTATGCTCAAAATAATAGAGTGACATCAAATCCATTTGAGTTAATTGCATGTATGATTGTCCCTCTATAAAAAGTTAATTGCATGTACAGTGTACACGTGACTTGCAGGGTGGCTACAGCTTTGTATATAAAGTTAAAAAGAAACAAGTCCATCCTTAATCTTGTATTCTAAGTACTCTGTGGGTTCCACTGTCAGTACAGTAGCGAAAGAAGTATATATTAAATAAGTAGAGTAATATATCATATAAAATATAAAGTTAAAAGACAGAATTCAAACTCATGTCATCGCGTTGCGAGCATCCGTCGCTAACCAGCCCAGCACATTTTTGTTGTAGACCATGCTGGAGATATATCTCCATGTCTACTCTTATATATACTCCATTCATTCCTAAATATTTGTCTTTTTCAGACTTCAAATGGACTATCACATACGGATGTGTATGTAGAAATATTTTAGAGTGTAGATTCACTCATTTTGCTCCATATGTCTTTTCAGGAAGGGGTCAGATTTGTCCTTGATTTATTTATGAGGTATCCAGATGGCACTGCACCACCAAGAAAAGAGGGTAACATCAAAATTATGGACTACTTTTTTGAGTATGTTGGTAAGGTCCGGTCATAGTCACTTGTTGAAATCTCTAAAAAGACAAATACTCCCTCCGTCCGGAAATACTTGTTATCAAAATGGATAAAAGGAAATGTATCTAGACGTATTTTAGTTTTAGATACATATCTTTTTATCCATTTTGATGACAAGTATTTTCGGACGGAGGGAGTAGAAAACATAGTTGGTGATGATGGTGTGCGTGCCATCCTGCAATATAGGCCGTCGGATTTATATCTAATGGATAGGAAAGAAACTATGGTAATTTTGCAAAAATTTACCCACACGTCTCTCCACGTTCGCAAATAAGGCCTTCCCTCGTTCAACCTTTTCTCTCACAAGATAAACTACTCATACAAATGCATCTTGATGTTCTGTGCAACGCACAGGCAGCTAGCTAATTTCTTTTAAAATAGTTGCTGCGATAATTGGGTTGAAGTGATATATTTTATGTCTGCCTCGAATGATTTCAGATTCACTAGTAGTAACAAAGAAAAGGTTGCCTTGTTAATTAACATAAAACAGGGTGAAAACTATCACATGAGGCCGGTAAAAACAAGGCACACTGGGTTCAGCGTCATCGTCACTACAGCTGTGCGCGCGTGAGAAGTCTACATATCGAGGGGGCTACCGAGTGAGGCACCGAGACACAATGTTTGAGAGAGAAACCAATTGACAGATTATGATCAGATCGAGTTGTCACCCTTCTGCTGTCATTGTTTGGGGGAGGGAGAGAAAGACGTATCGAGAGTGTGCGCGGTAGGCACAGAGGCACAACTAGCGAGTGTGTGTGTGTGTGTGTGTTTGAAAGAGGAGTAGATAGATTATTATCAAGATCGATGTGCCACCCTACTCCTTCGGTGCCGGGTAGTGTGTGTGTGTATGTTTGAGAGAGAAGCCAGTCGATATATTAGTATCAAGATCGAGGTGTCACCCTACTCCTTTGGTGTTGGGAAGTGTGGGTGTGTGTGGGGGGGGGCAGTGACACTCACATATCTCTACTCTTATAAAAAACAGAGTTGGTGATGATGGTGTTCCTGCCATCCTGCAATATAGGCCATCCGATTTATATCCGACGGACATGAAGGAAACTATGGCAATTTTGCAAAAGGATACCCACACCCCTCTCCGCATTTGCAAATAAGGCATTCCCTCGTTCATCCTTAAACGCATGGGCATCTTGCTAGTAGGGAGAAGGAGTTTGTGTGACACATATCTAGCTATATTAAGGGATAGGTAGATAGCATATGTGTGAGAGACATTATTATACTTTGAGACATTAGTGGCTGTGGGTGGGCGGAATTAAAGGGGTGGGCGTGTTAGACATAGAGAGCGTGTGTGTTTCTGTGTGAGAGACTTGTAGGACGGGGTAGAAAGACGAATTTAACCCTGACAGAGGGAGAGAAATACACGAAGTGCGCGTGTGTGATTCCGATGCCCACATGGAAATGAGATATGTATGCGTGTGAGAGAGATTACACAATTCATTCACGTATCACTATCTAGTGATCATGGACGTGCATCGCTTGAACATAAGTCAATATCTACTTCGTATCATGGCCAAAGGTACAATATCGATTCAACGCTATAAAGATTGGACACTCACATATCACATTTTTTCTATTTAAATAAACCTTTTCAGTTGTGCATGCCAAAGTTACAGTGATGTTTCTTGAAACAACTAATGTAGCTATCATGTACATGCACCATTGTTACTCTTGCATTCAAATTAGTTAGTCTTGGATGATTTAAGTTTCTATTTTGAAGTAATATATGTAATATTCATATATGAATTCAATGGGTACGCAATTTATGAAATGGAGGCTATGTAATCATATGAGGTAACACTTTTAAGTAGCTGACTACAATATCCAATTCTTTTTGTGTGCCTCTACACTAACACGTCAATGCATTATGTTTAAAGTAAATAACCAATGGCACTAAATGATCTATTTACACGAGAAATACATAGGCTGAGCGTTTGATCCATTTTTTTGTGAACGCGCCACTACACCCATACGATTGGCCGCACCCGTGTGAACGTCCAAGTTATCAGCGCATCATCCCGAGTTATTGTCTTTTTTCTGGGGTGGACTTCACACTAGTTATTAACTGCTGACGCGTGCCCCGTGTACACAGTCTAGCATGACCTTCCCGCTAGCACGGTCCAAAATTAGTTGAAACTGGATACGAACGATCCCGCGGGCAGCAAAATCTCCCGCCTCCTTCTAAAATTTCCGCCACCTTAGTATTTAGCATGTGAAATCCCCCTTTTGTCCTTGGTGCACGGAGACCAACAGTTACAATATCGCCCTCATCTACATGATAGGTCGGGGCTGCTTTGGTAACTTCTGGTTCCCCCACTACACGGCACCCCCATTTCCTCTCCCCCTCCCGCAAAAACGACTAACTCCATAGCACCAGAGCATCTTACATCACGTCGTCCGTACTTCATCGCCCTTTCTCCCCTCCCCTCTCGAAACCCTGGACTGCTCATCCACCGGCGTACCATAGCCCATTCACTGCCAGTGGCGTCCACCTCACCCGATCTGCTTCTGCGGCTGCATCTACCCATCCCACCTCCCCTAGAAACAAGTAGACTGCTCATCCACCACTGTACCACAGCCCATTCAGTGCCAACCTTGTCCACGGTGCCGGATCTACTTCGCCGGTACTCTCGTCAACCGCCACGCATCTGCAGCGGCTCATTCGTACTCCCTACCGGAGATGCTTCGTCCACACCCCCCGGAGCCGCCCAACCGACACCCCCGTCGACAGCCTCTGATCCTCTTTGCCGACACCTTCCTCAACCCTACCGGAGCCGCTTCGCCGACACCTTCCTCAACCCTACTGGAGCCGCTTCGTCAACACCATCGTCAACCCTACCGGAGTAGCTTCGCCTATACCATTCTCAACCCTAACGGGGCCGCTTTGCCAACTCACAAGTCCACGGCCTCAGATCCGCTTCCTCGCACCCTCATCCAACCTACCGGAGCAGCTTCTGATGCCCCGTCCACGGCCGCAGATCCGCATCGTCGACACCACCCTTAACCCAACAACCGGAGCAGCTTCTGACGCCCCATCCACGACCGCACATCCGCATCGTCGACACCACCCTTAACCCAACCACCGGAGCAGCTTCTGACGCCCCGTCCACGTCCGCAGATCCGCATCATCGACACCATCTTTAACCCAACCACCGGAGCAGCTTCTGACACCCCGTCCACGGCCGCAGATCTGCATCGTCGACACCATCCTTAACCCAACCACCGGAGCAGCTTCACCTATGCCCTCGTCCACGGCCACAGATCTGCTTCACCCACATCGTAGTCCACCCTACCGGAGCCGCTCCACAAACACCCTACTCGATGATTCAATATCTCCTTACCAGACCCCGACAGCCAGCACAACGTCATCACCCTCGACGTTTCTAACCCGATTCCCACCGTCTAGAGAGATGCCAAGCACCCGCCACGGCCTAGGTACTTGTCACCTTTAAACCCGTCCAGCATCACCTGCCCGATGTACTTCAAATATACTAACCGGTCGTTGTTACCTGTTATGCAGCTGGCAAAAACTACAAGGACGATGTTTCTTCTGGATCTAACAGCTTGGCCAACCAAGATCCTGGATTGAGGCATTGCTATGATCTTGTAAGCGCGTCTCTCTCTCTCTCTTGTATTGTTCTGTGCCTGCAAGCGTGCTTTGCTAGGATTTTTGACCAGTAATCCCTTTGTGCAGACAATGATTTCTACTACTGGCTGCTAAATTAGATATGTAGATGTCATACATGATACTACCTCGTACCTCCGTTCCTAAATATAAGTCTTCCTAGAGATTCCACTATAGGCTACATACGGAGCAAAATGAGTGAATCTACACTCGAAAATGCATCTATATACATCTATATGTGGTCCATACTGGAATCTCTACAAAGACATATATTTAGGAACAGGGGCAGTACATTACACAAAATCGTAGGTGGCATGTAGGAATTCCAGTGCACTACATTAGGCTCCCTTAGAGTGCCTGCTAGTCCAGCATACAGAGTCATGGCTAGTTTATGGTACGCACACAATCGTTAATTGGTGGTTTAAATATGCGGAAGGGATATGCAATGTAGTATCATGTAGAGATGTCTGGAATTAGCCGTGTCAACTTGCAGATAGGGTTACACAATGAAAAAGTACAAGATGTATGTGGCAATTTCATGGAACATCGCAAAAAAGGAGAGGCAGCGGTGAGCCTATACAGTGTGCTATGGTACGTCACTCCTCCATTGCAATCATCGTGACATGTTATTTGTATGCCAGTTCTATTAGCCAAGTTTCTTAGGGACAGTTATTACGAGTTATCCTAAGAAAATAAGCACCTGTGAATATAAGCTCCATGTAATAAGCCAACCAGTTCTTTTCATTGCGTTTTCAGCTTATCTTTGGTATGATTAGTGGAAAGTCTAGATTGCATTATATTTTTTTCATTTTGCTGCCCATATGGAAATTAATTTGACTTGTAAACATCACAAATTGAACCCAGTGCAGTAATTAATATGATAGGAAAATAGACCATCACTATTTGCTCAAAATGCAAATACAAAGATACCATCTACTTGGCACAATCTACTTTGGTCAATGTTTTCCATAGAGATCCCATTGCCTAATTTAAACGAAGAACGCATGACCCACATTTAAATGAAGAACAATTATTTATTGAAATTTGATGGTCCAAGTGGCTGGTTATTATCATATAGCAGCACCACCTGAAAGCATCATATAGCAGCAGTAGCTCATAGCAACTCATCATACATCAACAACAGTCTGCAATTCATCATATACCAGCAGCAGCTCATAGCAATTCATCATATAGCAGCAGGAGGAGCAGCTCATAGCAATTCATCATATAGCAGCAGCAGCAGCTTGTAGCAACTCATCATATAGTAGCAGCAGCTCATAGCAATTCATCATGTAGCAGCAGCAGCTCATAGCAACTCATCATACAGCAGCAGCAGCTCATAGCAATTCATCATATAGCAGCAGCAAGAGCAGCTCGCAACAATGCATCATATAGCAGCAGCAGAAGCAGCTCATAGAAATTCATCGTATAGTGGATCAGAATGAAAATTTGGCAAAAAATTAGAGGAGATCCTCACCTTGTTGGATGAGCTTGTGGCATAAGGTGCCTTCTGCCGCAGTGTGGCATCAGCCGTAGTTGTGCAGCGCCCGCCGGAGTAGTGCGTTGGACGAACCACAGTGGAGCAGCTGCTGGAGACCATGAGAATGAGGGGTGGCGCCAGAGGGAGGAGCAGCCAGGGAGATTTGCCCCTACCCGCCGGCCATGTAGCCTAGCTAGACATAACATCGTCGAGGACCAGGCCAGATGGGACCAGTGGCGACGGCTCGCTGGAGGAACCCTAGTGCTGCAGGTAGGGGATCGAGGTAGAGGGAAAGGGGAGAGGAGATGCAAGCGGGCAGGGCAATGAATGCTTGCATGTTTGTTTTTACTTGAGGGTCAGGTGTGACACGGGCGTCAGCAGTTGCATTTTGAGTGTAATATAGGCAGACAACAGAGTCATTTCACTATTCCCCTTCCCTTCAATTTTTAGTGAGGTTCTATCTAAAACACCCCCCTCCAAAGCGAAATTAGTTAAGCCCAAGCCCATAACTCAAAAATGACTTCTTTGCATCTTTTATGGCTTATTTTGACAATATGCCCTGAAAAGGCGGAATCGAGCTGGGGCTGTCAACGATTTAAACACTAAGGGCTGCTGTAGTGGGGCCTTGTCTAAATCATAGGTGACATAAAGGTTTGGCTGTACACTACAGTAGGCTCTCCAAGAGTACCTGGAGATCCAGTTCGAAGGTATGCCTAGTTTTTACATAGTGCAGACATAGTAAATGCTCATTTCATTGTGTGCAAGTGCAAGAGATGCGGCATGTTTCATTATGTGGTGTTGTTTTGTTATAATCTCATCCTTTTGTGTTCACAGACTAGAAAGTATGCATATTTATCTTCCAAGGAGACGAGTAACTAGTTTGTGTCACCTTGCAGAGGGGGTGCAATGAAGATAAGATTGAGGATTTCCAACTACAAGATGTTAGGAAGGAGCCTTGCAAGAGAAGTAGGAGCCGCGCTGAGCCTCTTCAACCTGCTAAGGTAAGTCACTGTATGCAACTCAACAGTTCAATTCCTTGTTTGTTTTAGGCATAGTTAATTTTCTCTTTTCAATTGCTTTATTTGTCCTCAGTTAATGAGATGCCCAAATAATCATGCCTGATGTTCGGTACTTGTATCACTATTAGTTGACATAATTAAAGGCCTTACCATGTAATTACTCTGCCGAAGTGTGCCTGAAGCTTTGAAGTCTATTAACCAACTATTATTGCATGAGGCTCACAATCTAGTTTATACTACACTAATGATTGCATAGTTTTGCCTGCTGTAGTATGTTTGTATGAAACCCTCTCCTGTTCATTATGCTCCCTAAGACTTTAATTGAGGCACAAAATGGCCAACTGCTTGCTTACTTATACGCAACCTGCTGTCTAAATTTGTAACTTGTCTATGTTTTCGATTGGGCCCCAACATCATGCTCCTTTGGTGAGCTAAGAGGGATTTCTGTATGCAGGCTACACAGACTATCTTTTTATAATTTTTAAAATATCACCTTCTTATGCTTCATGACGTGTAACATTTTTTTTGAAAGTGACGTGTAACATTATTGTTAGTCCTGTTTTGCCATGTAGTACAAAATAGTGTCTTGTTCGCTTCACTGTTGTAACTATATTTTTGCCCTAGTCATGTGTACTTACAGAAACATTTCAGGATGAAGTGACATCAACACAAAGATCTGCGAGCAGTGCGGCATGGCCGTTACCAAATGATTATGGATTGGAATTGGAATGTTCTGATGTTCTCGAGCATCAACTAGAGGTGGCAAGACAACGTGTACATGATTGTCAATGTATAGTCAACAAGTTGAGACTGGACATGCAGGTATTAGATGCAGGAGTCAAAAAAATGAAACAAGACACTCAAGTAACCATGAAGGAATTGGAGATTTTGCAGACTAAAATTTGCGCTATCTGAATCCGGCCAATCCTATTTTCTGAAGATATTAGAGTTCAAATGGAGTTAAGTTGATGCGCGTCCATGATGTATGAGTTGTATTTGCCCAGTGTATGTAATTTGCTATTTGTGTATGCTCTATTATCACCTGTGCCGAACCATAATGCCCAGTGGGTATAATCGGCTGTAATTTCTTTATTGTATAGTGTAGGATTATTCTACCTTTCTATCCCTTGATCTCTTTGTTGTATAGTGTATACTTTTTAGAGGTGATAGTATTGAGTAGGATAATTCTTTGAATATGCTATATCGTTCAAACGGGGGCCAACTCGCCCGACCATGGCCCTTCACGGGCCGTCGGATCCATGGGCCTTCTACGTCTCGTAGGATCCATGGGCCTTCTACGTCTCGTAGGATCCATGGGCCTTCTATGTCTCGTAGGATCCATGGGCCTTGTATGTCTCATAGGATCCATGGGCCTTCTACGTCTCATAGGATCCATGGGCCTTCTACGTCTTGTAGGATCCATGGGCCGCTGACTCATTTATGGGTCTTGTATGGGCCTTTAATGGGCCGTAGACGGGCCTTTAATGGAAATCATACGTTTTATGGGCTGGCCATAATGGGCCATTAATAGGCCGTATTTGGTGATGCTATGAAAATGGCCCAACAGACTAACGGTCCACAAATGGGCCAACTGTAACGACAGGCTGAATTTGGCCCACAAGCAGAAAATGACAGTAACGGGCCGTAAGTAACCGAATGCTGCAAATGAGCCCAAGAATAAATGGGCCCTCCGAAGGCCGAAAGTTAACTTGGGCTGGAAACGGCCCAACGGAATAACGGGCCGTTAATGGGTATAAAGTGATACACTATTCATTACGGGCCAGTTTCACCACGGGCCATTAATGGGTGTAAAGTAATACACTGTTCATTACGGGCCAGTTTCAGCATGGGCCGCTAATGGGCCAAGAGTTACAAAGGGCCTCATATGGGCTGAAAGACGTCATGGGCTATACATGGGCCAGAAGTGAAAGCGGGCTGGAATCATATTGGATGGCCCAGATGATGCTACTGGGCCTAATTCGGATAGGGCGTAACGGGCCTTGGGTTAGCGTGTTGTAAATGGGCTATATGCGAACAAGCTGTTAACAGGCTTTCCATGGGCCGGCCCGCCAGCTTTTGACCAAGTCAAACAGGCCGGGCTTTTCACAGGAATGGGCTACTGTTGGGCCATGCCACGTGTTGATGTATCATAGGCGCCTTCTGTCCAGTGAGGAGCGGCAGGCACTTCTGTACGTGTTGGTACGAGGGAGAGAAAGACGTGTCAGTCACCCTTGACGAAAGCACTTCTGTGACGCGCGATTTATCGTCATGGAAGTGGACACTTCCATGATGATAATTTTGGTAATGTCATGGAACACTTCTACGACAGCACAGGTATGACTATCTTGATTCTGTCATAAATTTGTCATGGATGTACATGCATGACAAAAAACGCGACCTACTATGACAAACACGTATCATCACGGAAGTGTATTTTTTTGTAGAGCTTGGGGCGTGCCAAGGAGGGGGAGGAGTCCTCCTCCTAGTAGGAGTAGGACTCCCCCTTTCCTAGTCCAACTAGGAGGAGGGAGGGGGAGAGAGGGAGGGAAAGAGGGGGCGCCGCCCCCCTCCTTGTCCAATTCGGACTCCCAAGGGGGGCGGCCATCCCTATGGCCCCTCCTCTCTCTCACAAGGCCCATGTTGGCCCATTAGTTCCCCGGGGGTTCCGATAACCCCCTCCCTCACTCCGGTAATTATCCGGTGACCCCCGGAACTCATCCAGTGTCTGAATATAGTCATCAATATATCAATCTTTATGTCTGAACCATTTCGAGACTCCTCGTCATGTCCGTGATCACATTCGGGACTCCGAACTACCTTTGGTACATCAAAACACATAAACTCATAATACCGATCATCACCGAACGTTAAGCTTGCGGACCCTACGGGTTCGAGAACTATGTAGACATGATCGAGAAATGTCTCCGGTCAATAACCAATAGCGGAACCTATATGTTCATATTGGCTCCCACATATTCTACGAAGATCTTTATTGGTCAAACCGCATAACGATATACGTTGTTCCCTTTGTCATCGGTATGTTACTTGCCCGAGATTCGATCGTCGGTATCTCAATACCTAGTTCAATCTCGTTACCGGCAAGTCTCTTTACTCATTCCGTAATGCATCATCCCGCAACTAACTCATTAGTCACATTGCTTGCAAGCCTTATATTGATGTGCATTACCGAGAGGGCCCAGAGATACCTCTCCGACAATCGGAGTGACAAATCCTAATCTCGATCTATGCCAACTCAACAAACAACATCGGAGACACCTGTAGAGCACCTTTATAATCACCCAGTTATGTTGTGGCGTTTTGTAGAACACAAAGTGTTCCTCCGGTATTCGGGAGTTGCATGATCTCATAGTCATAAATATGTATAAGTTATGGAGAAAGCAATAGCAACAAACTAAACGATCATCGTACTAAGCTAACGGATGGGTCAAGTCAATCACATCATTCTCTAATGATGTGATCCCTTTAATCAAATGACTACTCATGTCTATGGTTAGGAAACATAACCATCATTGATTCAACGAGCTAGTCAAGTAGAGGCATACTAGTGACATTCTATTTTTCTATGTATTCACACATGTACTAAGTTTCCGGTTAATACAATTCTAGCATGAATAATAAACATTTATCATGGTATAAGGAAATATAAATAACAACTTTATTATTGCCTCTAGGGCATATTTCCTTCGGTCTCCCACCTGCACTAGAGTCAGTAATCTAGATTACATTGTATTGATTCTAACACGCATGGAGTCTTGGTGTTGATCATGTTTGGCTTGTGAGAGAGGCTTAGTCAATAGGTCTGCAACATTCAGATCCGTATGTATCTTGCAAATCTCTATGTCTCCCTCTTTGACTTGATCGCGGATGGAATTGAAGCATCTCTTGATGTGCTTAGTTCTCTTGTGAAATCTGGATTCCTTTGCCAAGGCAATTGCATGAGTATTGTCACAAAACATTTTCATTGGACCCGATGCACTAGGTATGACACCTAGATCGGATATGAACTCCTTCATCTAGACTCCTTCATTTGCTACTTCCGAAGCAACTATGTATTCCGCTTCACACGTAGATCCCGCCACGACGCTCTGCTTGGAACTGCACCAACTGACAGCTCCACCATTTAATAAAAACACGTATCTGGTTTGTGACTTAGAGTCATCCGGATCAGTGTCAAAGCTTGCATTGACGTAACCGTTTATGATGAGCTCTTTGTCACCTCCATATACGAGAAACATATCCTTAGTCCATTTCAGGTATTTCAGTATGTTCTTGACCGCTGCCTAGTGATCCACTCCTAGATTACTTTGGTACCTCCCTGCTAGACTGATAGCAAGGCACACATCAGGTCTGGTACACAACATTGCATACATGATAGAGCCTATGGCTAAAGCATAGGGAACACCTTTAATTTTCTCTCTATCTTCTGCAGTGGTCGGGCATTGAGTCTGACTCAATTTCACACCTTGCAACACGGCAAGAACCCTTTCTTTGCTTGATCCATTTTGAACTTCTTCAAAACTTTATCAAGGTATGTGCTTTGTGAAAGTCCAATTAAGCGTCTTGATCTATCTCTACAGATCTTGATGCCTAATATATAAGCAGCTTCATCGAGGTCTTTCGTTGAAAAATTCTTATTCAAGTATCCTTTTATGCTATTCAGAAATTCAGTATCATTTTCGATCAACAATATGTCATCTACATATAATATCAGAAATTCTACAGATCTCCCACTCACTTTCTTATAAATACAGGCTTCTCCAAAAGTCTGTATAAAACCATATGCTTTGATCACACTATCAAAGCGTATATTCCAACTCCGAGAGGGTTGCACCAGTCCATAAATGGATCACTGGAGCTTGCACACTTTGTTAGCACCTTTTGATCGACAAAACTTTCTGGTTGCATCATATACAACTCTTCTTTAAGATATCCATTAAGGAATGCAGTTTTGACATCCATTTGCCAAATTTCATAATCATAAAATGCGGCAATTGCTAACATGATTCGGACGGACTTAAGCATCGCTACGGGTGAGAAGGTCTCATCTTAGTCAACTCCTTGAACTTGTTGAAAACCTATTGCAACAAGTCGAGCTTTGTAGACAGTAACATTACCTTCAGCGTCAGTCTTCTTCTTGAAGATCCATTTATTCTCTATGGCCTGCCGATCATCGGGTAACTCAACCAGAGTCCATACTTTGTTCTCATACATGGATCCCATCTCAGATTTCATGGCCTCAAGCCATTTTCGGAATCTGGGCTCATCATCGCTTCCTCATAGTTCGTAGGTTTGTCATGACTTCCAGAATAGGATTACCGTACCACTCTGGTGCGGATCTTACTCTGGTTGACCTACGAGGTTCGGTAGTAACTTGATCAGAAGTTTCATGATCATCATCATTAGCTTCCTCACTTACTGGTGTAGGAATAACTAGAACTGATTTCAGTGATGAACTACTTTTCAATAAGGGAGAAGGTACAATTACCTCATCAAGTTCTACTTTACTCCCACTCACTTCTTTCAAGAGAAACTCCTTATCTAGAAAGGATCCATTCTTAGCAACGAATATTTTGCCTTTGGATTTGTGATAGAAGGTGTACCCAACAGTCTCCTTTGGGTATCCTATGAAGACACATTTCTCCGATTTGGGTTCGAGCTTATCAGGTTAAAGCTTCTTCACATAAACATCGCATCCCCAAATTTTAAGAAATGACAACTTGGGTTTCTTGCCAAACCACAGTTCATAAGGTGTTGTCTCAACGGATTTAGATGGTGCCCTATTTAACGTGAATGCAGCCGTCTCTAAAGCATACCCCAAAACGACAGCGGTAAATCAGTGGGAGACATCATAGATCGCACCATATCTAATAAAGTGCGGTTATGACGTTCGGACACACCATTACGTTGTGGTGTTCCAGGTGGCGTGAGTTGCGAAAGTATTCCGCATTGTTTCAAATGAAGTCCAAACTCATAACTCAAATATTCACCTCCACGATCAGATCACAGAAACTTGATTTTCTTGTTACGATGATTTTCCACTTTACTCTGAAATTCTTTGAACTTTTCAAATGTTTCAGCCTTATGTTTCATTAAGTAGATATACCCATATCTGCTCAAATCATGTGTGAAGGTGAGAAAATAATGATATCCGCCGCGAGCTTCAATGTTCATTGGACCACAAACATCAGTATGTATGATTTCCAATAACTATGTTGTTCGCTCCATTGTTCTGCAGAATGGAGTTTTAGTCATCTTGCCCATGAGGCATGGTTTGCAAGTACCAAGTGATTCATAATCAAATGATTCCAGAAGTCCATCAGAATGGAGTTTCTTCATGCGCTTTACACCAATATGACCTAAACAACAGTGCCACAAATAATTTGCACTATCATTATCAACTCTCATCTTTTGGCTTCAATACTATGAACATGTGTATCACTACTATCAAGATTTAGTAAAAAATAGACCACTCATCAAGGGTGCATGACCATAAAATATATTACTCATATAAATAGAACAACCATTATTCTCTGATTTAAATGAATAATCATCTCGGATCAAACAAGATCCAGATATAATGTTCATGCTCAACGCTGGCACCAAATAAAAATTATTTAGGTCTAAACCTAACCCCGAAGGTAGATGTAGAGGTAGCATGCCGACGGTGATCACATCGGGTTTGGAACCATTTCCCACGCGCATCGTCACCTCGTCCTTAGCCAATCTTCGCTTAATCCGTAGCCCCTGTTTCGAGTTGCAAATATTAGCAACTGAACCAGTATCTAATACCCAGGCACTACTGCGAGCATTAGTAATGTACACATCAATAACATGCATATCAAATATACCTTTCACTTTGCCATCCTTCTTCTCTGCCAAATACTTGGCGCAGTTCCGCTTCTAGTGACCAGTCCCTTTGCAGTAGAAGCACTTAGTCTCAGGTTTAGGTCCAGACTTTGTTTCTTCACTTGAGCAGCAACCGGCTTGCTGTTCTTCTTGAAGTTCCCCTTCTTCCCTTTACCCTTTTTCTTGAAACTGGTGGTCTTGTTGACCATCAACACTTGATGCTCCTTCTTGATTTCTACCTCCGCAACCTTTAGCATTGCGAAAGCTCAAGAATCGTCTTATCCATCCCTTGCATATTATAGTTCATCACGAAGCTCTTGTAGGTTGGTGGCAATGATTGAAGAACTCTGTCAATGACACTATCATCAGGAAGATTAACTCCCAGCTGAGTCAAGTGGTTATGGTACCCAGACATTCTGAGTATATGTTCACTGACAGAACTATTCTCCTCCATTTTGCACCTGTAGAACTTATTGGAGACTTCATATCTCTCAATCCGGGCATTTGCTTGAAATATTAACTTCAACTCCTGCAACATCTCATATGTTCCATGACGTTCAAAACATCGTTGAAGTCCCAGTTCTAAGCTGTAAAGCATGGCACACTAAACTATCGAGTAGTCATCAGCTTTTCTTTGCCGTGTGTTCATAACATCTAGCGTTGCTCCTACAGCGGGTTTATCACCTAGCGGTGCTTCCAGGACGTAATTTTTGTGTGCAGCAATGAGTATAAGCCTCAAGTTACGGACCCAGTCCGTGTAGTTGCTACCATCATCTTTCAATTTAGCTTTCTCTAGGAACGCATTAAAATTCAACGGAACAACAGCACGAGCCATCTATCTACAACAACATAGACATGCAAAATACTATGAGGTACTAAGTTCATGATAAATTAAAGTTCAATTAATAAAATTACGTAAGAACTCCCACTTAGATAGATATCTCTCTAATCATCTAAGTGATCACGTGATCCATATCAACTAAACCATGTCTGATCGTCATGTGAGATGGAGTAGTTTTCAATGGTGAACATCACTATGTTGATCATATCTACTATATGATTCACGCTCGACCTTTCGGTCTCAGTGTTCCGAGGCCAGATCTACATATGCTTGGCTCGTCAAGTTTAACCCGAGTATTCTACGTGTGCAAAACTGGCTTGCACCAGTTGTATGTGAACGCAGAGCTTATCACACCCGATCATCACGTCGTGTCTCGGCATGACGAACTGTAGCAACGATGCATACTAAGGGAGAACACTTATACCTTGAAATTTAGTGAGAGATCATCTTATAATGCTACCGCCGAACTAAGCGAAATAAGATGCATAATGGATAAACATCACATGCAATCAATATAAGTGATATGATATGGCCATCATAATCTTGTGCCTTTGATCTCCATCTCCAAAGCACCGTCATGATCACCATCGTCACCGGCTTGACACCTTGATCTCCATCGAAGCATCGTTGTCGTCTCGCCACACTGCTTAGTGATAAAGTAAAGCAATTACATGGCTCCTGCCAGTTGTCGATAACTGTGTTACAAAACATGATCATCTCATACAATAAAATTTAGCATCATGTCTTGATCATATCACATCACAACATGCCCTGCAAAAACAAGTTAGACGTCCTCTACTTTGTTGTTGCAAGTTTTACGTGGCTGCTACGGGCTGAGCAAGAACGTTCTTACCTATGCATCAAAAACCACAACGCGATATAGTGATTGCTTTTTGATCTTCAGAAAGAACCCTATTCATTGAATCTGATTCAACTAAAGTTGGAGAAACTGACACCCACCAGCCACCTATGTGCGAAGCACGTCGATAGAACCAGTCTCGCGTAAGCGTATGCGTAATGTCGGTCTGGGCCGCTTCATCCAACAATACCGCCGAATCAAGAAACAACTAGTGAAGGCAAGCAATATGTATATACCCACGCCCACAACTCCTTTGTATTCTACTCGTGCATATAGCATCTACACATAAACCTGGCTCGGATGCCACTGTTGGGGAACGCAGTAATTTCAAAAAAAATCCTACGCACACGCAAGATCATGGTGATGCATAGCAACGAGAGGGGAGAGTGTTGTCTACGTACCCTCGTAGGCCATAAGCAGAAGCGTTATGATAACGCGGTTGATGTAGTCGTACGTCTTCACAATCGACCGATCCTAGTAATGAAAGTGCGGCACCTCCACGATCTGCACACGTTCGGCTCGGTGATGTCCCATGAACTCACGATCCAGCAGAGTGTCGAGGGAGAGCTTCGTCAGCATGGCGTGATGACGGTGATGATGATGCTATCGGAACAGGGCTTCGCCTAAGCATAGCTACAATATGAACGAGGTGGATTATGGTGGAGGGGGGCACCACACACGACTGGAAACAATCAACTTGTGTGTTCTAGGGTGACCCCTACCCCTGCATATAAAGGATCAAGGGGGAGGCCAGCCGGCCTTGGGGAGCGCCAAGGAGGGGGAGGTGTCCTCCTCCAAGTAGGAGTAGGACTCCCCCTTTCCTAGTCCAACTAGGAGGAGGGAGGGGGAGGAAGGAGAGGGAGAGAGGGAGGGAAAGAGGGGGCGCCGCACCGCTCCTTGTCCAATTCGAACTCCCAAGGGGGGGGAGGCCATCCCTATGGCCCCTCCTCTCTCTCACAAGGCCCATGTTGTCCCATTAGTTCCCCCGGGGGTTCTGATAAACCCCCGGCACTCCGATAATTATCCGGTGACCCCCGGAACTCATCCGGTGTCCGAATATAGTCATCCAATATATCAATCTTTATGTCTCGACCATTTCAAGACTCCTCGTCATGTCCGTCATCACATCCAGGACTCCAAACTACCTTAGGTACATCAAAAACACATAAACTCATAATACCGATCATCACCGGACGTTAAGCATGCGTACCTGACAGGTTCGAGAACTATGTAGACATGATCGAGACACGTCTCCGGTCAATAACCAATAGCGGAACCTGGATGTTCATATTGACTCCCACATATTCTACGAAGATCTTTATCGATTAAACCACATAACGATATACGTTGTTCCTTTGTCATCGGTATGTTACTTACCCGAGATTCGATCGTCGGTATCTCAATACCTAGTTCAATCTCATTGCCGGCAAGTCTCTTTACTCGTTCCGTAATGCATCATCCCGCAACTAACTCATTAGTCACATTTCTTGCAAGGATTATATTGATGTGCATTACCGAGAGGGCCCAGAGATACCTCTCCAACAATCGAAGTGACAAATCCTAATCTCAATCTATGCCAACTCAACAAACACCATCGGAGACACCTATAGAGCACCTTTATAATCACCCAGTTACGTTGTGACATTTGGTAGCACACAAAGTGTTCCTTCGGTATTCGGGAGTTGCATGATCTCATAGTCATAGGAACATGCACTACAAAAAAAGACACATCTGTGACATTTTCGGCCGAACGAATTTTTTTCCTATCATACTTATGATACTTCTATGACGATAATTGTGACAAAACCCGGTATCATCATAGATGTGGTGGGATCCTACTTCTATGACAAAAAATCATGACAGAAAATGGGCTTTTCGTCCTGGGCGGGCCGGAGACGCAGCTGCATGAGATTCTTTGGGCCGTCCATGACGGAAAAAACCGTGGTAGAAGCGAGGGCGAGGAAGATATCGGGGCATTCCCGGTTACGGTGGGTGGTCGGGGCCGAGAGATGCACGGAGGTTTTCGCGTTTCTCTCGTACACGCCCGCGTGTAGGGATGGCAATTATATCCATGGATCTGGGTACCCATGGATACCCGACCCGGTTGGGCAAGGGTATGGAGCACATTTATGCCCATGGGTCCGTGGATATGGATACCCACGAATAGCTGGGTTGGGCATGGTTATAGTTTGTGCTCCATGGATATCCAATGGATACCCGTATGACATGTGGGGCCATATGCCAGTGACAGTAGAAAGAGCAAATCAATGGGAAATGGCAGGAAATATGCAACTTGTGCCATGAGCTATTTGCTACAGAATCAACCTTTGATATGTCACACTTAAGGACTCATCGTATTACTTCTTACCTACTTATGCATGTAGCTTATGTTGTCATTTGTGAGTGAATGATGATGAGTTGATTTGATCTTTTGGAAGGCTTCATGCTGACTTTTCTATGCCCATGGGGCTCCATGGGTATGTGGGTATCTAGCGGGTATGGGCATGGGCACAAGTTGTGCCCATGGATAATTTGGTGGATGGGCAGAGGGTAGGAAGATGGGTCATGGGTTGGATTTGGACCGGCTCCACCCGCCCCAAATCCGACCCATTGCCATCCCTACCCGTGCATGGGTGCGATGCGTTGGGCTCTAACTGAACCCGAGCGAGGCATTCGCCTACTGAACCCGAGCGATTGCACTGCAGGCTACGTGTTACTGAACCCGAGCGATCGATCGATGGCTGTTAACTGAACCCGGTCAAGCGATTCCTTCTCTACTGCTGCTAACTGAAGCCGATCGATGCTTCCTCTGGATGAACAGTGAGCGTTGCTGGGGGGTTGGGATGAACAGTTCCTGATGGGGGTGGATGAACAGGACCCCGTGGTGTTGCCTTTGGATGAACAGGACCCCGATCGATCGAGCCGGTTGGGGCTGGATGAACAGGACCCCGTGGAGGGCTAGATGAACATGACCACCCCGTGGAGGGCTGGATGAACAGTAGACGGCGGAGGGTTGGATGAACAGTAGCCTGTGGAGGGGTGATTGAACAGGAGCCCGTGGAGAGGGCTGGTTGAACAGTAGTTGGTGGAGTAGCGCGCGGTGGAGGCTGGATGAATAGGAGCCCGTGGATGAATAGTCATAGGTGGAGGCTGGAGGAGGTCGACGATGGATGAATAGTAGCCCGTGGAGGCTGGAGGGGGTCGACGATGGAGATGAACAATATCCCGTGGAGTCCCGTTTTGCGGTATGGCACACCCCTCCCGATGAACAGGACCCCTGTTTCGACCGTAGCGCTCCAACACAAGTCTGTTTCCTCTGTTTTGTGGTAGGCCACACCCCTCCCGATCAACAGGACCCCGTTTCGACTGTAGGAGGTCCGTTTCCTATGTTTTGCGGTACGCCGGACCCCTCCCGATGAATAGGATCCCGTTTCGAACGTGGCCGGTCGAACACAAGACCGTTTCCTCTGTTCTGTGGTACGCCAGGCCTCGTTTCCATCGGCTGTTCCGTCCAAGCCCTCTCGATGAACACGACGACGCATTCCGTTCCGACCCAGCCGGTTGGCTCCCCATGAACACGACAAGGACGCAGTTTCTCCGTTCCGAACCAGCCATGTACACGAGCTCTGGCCGTACGTATGCGCGAGTAGGCGTTCGAGACCCCGCCTGTATGTACGTACGTGGTTGTATTTTCTTTCTTGCACACTGGCCGTTGTACGTACGTTTACATGCTACATGTGCGCCTCTACATCGACCAGTATGTACATACACGTTCGCGACCAGAATGACAACGCTACGTGCGCTTCGACCAGGTGGGTCCCGACTGTCAGGCACTTCCTTGCGTGTGAAGATGTAGCTGGTGGGTCCCAGCAGTCAGGGGGGCGAATCGTTTTTTTTGCCCGGGCGCACTTCCTTGCGTGCGAAGATGTAGCTGGTGGGTCCCAGCAGTCAGGGGGAAAAGTTTTTTTCGCGAAATACGGTGGCCCGTCTGGTGGGTCCCCGCTGTCAGGTGGAGGAATAATTATTTTGCGCGTAATAAGGAGGCACTTTCTTGCTGCGGCCATGGACCTAGCTGTCAGCCTCTCCACGTCCAGTCCACGTCCGATGGAAGCCGTTGCTTGATCACATTGACCACACCGCGCCGAGAGCACCAGGGTGGTGGACGACAACGAGGCCTTGGAAGGGGACGACGCGGAGCCGAGGAAGATGCGGCAGTGGATGCCCACGTGTAGAGGAGTATGAGGGCTCACTAGTTCGCTGCGGTGTGAGGCTGCCGTCGCCGCAGAATAACAGGGGGTGTGGGTGAGTAGAGGGATGGCCTGGCTAGCGGTGGGAGTAGTAGGCGGTGAGGCCTCCGCCACATCGTAGCCGGCCACGGGAGGCAGGAGCACAAGGCATGATCGGCGCTGGTTTGGGTGGCTGGAGCAAGAAAACTAGAGGTTGAAGAAGGACTACGGCCATTGAATGGACATCGTACGGTCACTGGAGCTAGAATCATGCATATTGACTAAGTTGACATAGCCCTCCGTCCCCGTCAACTTAGTAGGCTCACAAGTCTACCTGCCACTATACTGGATCCCAGCTAGCAGGGGGGTATTCATTTTTTCTGCGTAATAAGGAGGCACTTCCCTGCGTGCGAAGATATAGCTGGTGGGTCCGAGCTGTCAGCAGCGGTAACGTTTTTTCAGGAAATACAGAGGCCCTTTCTGTGGGTCCCAGATGTCAGGTGGAGGAATCATTATTTTGTGCGTAATAAGGAGGCATTTCCTTTCGTGCGGCCATGGACCCAGCTGTCAGCCTCTCCAAGTACAGTCCAAATCAGATGCATGTCGGTCGTTGACCAGGCCGCGTCGAGAGCACCAGGGCGGTGGACGACAGCGAGGCCTAGGAAGGGAACGGCACGGAGCCAGGGAAGACTCGGTATTTGTTTCTCACGTGGAGGGGAGTACGATTATACGAGGTTTTATTGGTTCGTCTGCCGTCGCTGGAGAATAACAATGGGTGTGGGTGAGTAGAGGGATGGCTAGGCCAGCGATGGGAGTATGGTGGGGCGGTGAGGCTTGCGCGGAAGCACAGCCGGCTACGGGGAGGAGGGAGCAGGCAGTCCCGCCGGCGCTTGTTTGAGCGGCTGGAGCAGCAAGAGCAGAGATTGAAGAAGCACGACGACAATTGGATGGAAATCCAACAGCCACTGCTTGTGCGTCAACCCTTTTTTAGGAAAGCCTCAAATATGTGGAAAACAGCATACAACCCATCTACCATTATTTCTAATAATTTACAGCCCATTTGCTAATTCTTAAGGTTTTTTTGGAGCCCATATTCTTTTTGTTAGCATTACAGCCCATATTGTGGCCATGGTTAAAAAATTATACGAAATTTTGCATATTTCGGTGCGGTCCGAACAGTTTTTATTCCTGAAATTTTGAGTCACATTCAAACTGATTTTAAAAATAAATGTATATCAATATAAAATCCAACAAATTGTCCACGCATAAAAATCAATGCAATTTAAAATCTCAAAATGAAAAAAAGAAATTTGAAACTAATTGCCGGTTTGATGTGTTTTAGAAATGTACAGCCCATTTCTCATTACTGATAGGCCATTTTATCGGCCAGCCGAATGAAGCTCTCCTCGTCTTGAAAGATTTGCAGCCCAACAGGCCTGACAAAGCGACTTACTTGGCAAATCACAAAAAACTGGGTTGTGGCCGTGGACCCAGCTGTCAGACTCTCCACGTACAGTACTCTTCCGATGGAAGTCGATCGTTCACCACATTGACCACGCCGCGCCGAGAGCACCAAGGCGGTGGACGACGGTGAGGCCTAGGAAGGGGACGACATGGAGCCGGGGAAGACGCGGCAGTGGATGCCCACGCGGAGAGGAGTACGAGGGTTCACTGGTTCGGCTGTGGTGTGAGGCTGCCGTCGCCGCAGAATAACAGGGGGTGTGGGTGAGTGGAGGGATGGCCTGGCCAGCAGTGGGAGTAGTATGGGGGCGATGAGGCCTCCACGGCAGCACAGCCGGCTATGGGAGGCAGGAGCAGGAGGCATGACCGGCGCTACTTTGGGCGGCTGGAGCAAGAAGACCAGAGGTTGAAGAAGCACTATGGCCGTTGGATGGACATCGTACGGTCACTGGAGCTAGAATCGTTCATATTGACTAAGTTGACAAAGCCCTCCATCCCTATTAACTTAGTAGGCCCACAAGTCAGCCACCCACTATGGTGGGTCCCAGCTAGCAGGGGTATTCTTTTTTTGTGCGTAATAAGGAGGCACTTCCTTGCATGCGAAGATATAGCTGGTGGGTTCGACCTGTCAGCGGGGGAAACATTTTTTCGCGAAACACGGAAGCCCTCCTCATGGGTCCTAGCGGTCAGGTGGAGGAATCATTATTTTGCACATAATAAGGAGGCATTTCCTTGCGTGCGGCCGTGGACCCAGCTGTCAACCTCTCCACGTACAGTCCACTTCCGATGGATGTCGTTTATTGACCACATTGACCAGGCTGCACTGAGAGCACCAGGGCGGTGGACGACGGCGAGGCCTAGGAAGGGAACGAAACAGAGCCAGGGAAGACTCGGCAGTTGTTTCCCACACGGAGGAGTACGAGGGTTTACTTGTTTGTCTGCCGTCCCCAGAGAATAACAACAGGTGTGGGTGAGTAGAGGGATGGCAAGGCCAGCGATGGGAGTACGGTGGGGCGATGAGGCCTGCACGGCAGCTCAGCTGGCTGATGTCTACTACACAACCTTCTTCTTGTATACATTGTTGGGCCTCCAAGTGCAGAGGTTTGTAGGACAGTAGCAAATTTCCCTCAAGTGGATGACCTAAGGTTTATCAATCCGTGGGAAGCATAGGATGAAGATGGTCTCTCTCAAACAACCCTGCAACCAAATAACAAAGAGTCTCTTGTGTCCCCAACACACCCAATACAATGGTAAATTGTATAGGTGCACTAATTCGGCAAAGAGATGGTGATACAAGTGCAATATGGATGGTAGATATAGGTTTTTGTAATCTGAAAAAATAAAAACAGCAAGGTAACTAATGATAAAAGTGAGCACAAATGGTATTGCAATGCTAGGAAACAAGGCCTAGGGTTCATACTTTCACTAGTGCAAGTTCTCACAACAATAATAACATGATTGGATCATATAACTATCCCTCAACAAGCAACAAAGAGTCACTCCAAAGTCACTAATAGCGGAGAACAAACGAAGAGATTATGGTAGGGTACGAGACCACCTCAAAGTTATTCTTTATGATCGATCTATTCAAGAGTTCGTACTAGAATAACACCTTAAGACACAAATCAACCAAAACCCTAATGTCACCTAGATACTCCAATGTCACCTCAAGTATCCGTGGGTATGATTATACGATATGCATCACACAATCTCAGATTCATCTATTCAACCAACACAAAGAACATCAAAGAGTGCCCCAAAGTTTCTACCGGAGAGTCAAGACGAAAACGTGTGCCAACCCCTATGCATAAGTTCACGAGGTCACGGAACTCGCAAGTTGATCACCAAAACATACATCAAGTGGATCACGTGATATGCCATTGTCACCACAGATAAGCACATGCAAGACATACATCAAGTGTTCTCAAATCCTTAAAGATTCAATCCGATAAGATAACTTCAAAGGGAAAATTCAATCCATTACAAGAGAGTAGAGGGGGAGAAATATCATAAGATCCAACTATAATAGCAAAGCTCGCGATACATCAAGATCGTACCACCTCAAGAACACGAGAGAGAGAGAGAGAGATCAAACACATAGCTACTGGTACATACCCTCAGCCCCGAGGGAGAACTACTCCCTCCTCGTCATGGAGAGCACCGGGATGATGAAGATGGCCACCAGAGAGGGATTTCCCCCTCCGGCTGGGTGCCAGAATGGGTCTAGATTGGCTTTCGATGGCTACGGAGGCTTCTGGCGGTGGAACTCCCGATCTATTCTGCTCCTCGATGTTTTTAGGGAATATGGACATATGTAGGCTAAAGAAGTCGGTCAGGGGAGCCACGAGGGGCCGACGAGGGTGGGGGCCGCGCCCAAGGGGGTAGGGCGCGCCTCCCTGCCTCGTGGCTTCCTTGAAGCTTCCCTGACGTCTACTCCAAGTCTCCTGGATTGCTTCTGTTCCAAAAATAACTCTCCCGAAGGTTTCATTCCGTTTGGACTCCGTTTGATATTCCTTTTCTTCAAAACACTGAAATAGGCAAGAAAACAGCAATTTGGGATGGGCCTCGGGTTTTTAGTAAAGCCCATAAACATCCAAAACAGATAATATAATAGCATGAATACTTCATAAATTATAGATACGTTGGAGACGTATCAGTATCCCCAAGCTTAATTCCTGCTCGTGCTCGAGTAGGTAAATGATAAAAGAAATAATTTATGAAGTGTGAATGCTAGCAGGTGCACAAATTTGATCAATGATAATTTCAATCACCTTTTCTAACATCATTATATATCATAACAGTAGCTCAACTCATAAAACTTCTCATGATCAAGTAACAAACTATTCACATGTTAAAGTATAGATCATAAACTTTCTTGAAAACAAACAAACCATGTTATTAGTCATCAAACAATTACAATTCATCTTATTTTCAGGAAGGGTCTATGTCAGAGCTTTAATTTAGCAAACTTTATATACTCAATTATCATTTAGTCTTTGACAATTGCTAACACTCATGTGATATTTATGGGTTCAAACTTTTAATCAGACACAGAGAAAGATAGGGGCTTATAAATTTGCCTCCCAACCTTTTACCTCAAGGGTAATGTCAACAATAATAGTTCATGATGCCTTACATCCAATTGGATATATATATATATATATCAGGATCTTTCCAACACAATGTGCTTGCCAAAGGATAAAATGTAAAAAGGAAAGGTGAAGATCACCATGACTCTTGCATAAGGTATAAGACAAGAATAAAAGATAGGCCCTTCGCAGAGGGAAGCAGAGGTTGTCATGCGCTTTTATAGTTGGATGCACAAAATCTTAATGCGAAAGAATGTCACTTTATATTGCCACTTGTGATAGGGACCTTATTATGCAGTCCGTCGCTTTTATTGCTTCCACATCACAAGATCATATAAAGCTTATTTTCTCCACACTAATAGATCATAAATATTTAGAGAGCAATTTTTATTGCATGCACCGATGACAACTTACTTGAAGGATCTTACTCAATGCATAGGTAGGTATGGTGGACTCTCATGGCAATACTGGTTTAAGGGATGTTTGGAAGCACAAGTAGTATCTCTACTTGGTGCAAAGAATTTGGCTAGCATGAGGGGGAAAGGCAAGCTCAACATGTTGGATGATCCATGACAATATACTTTATTTCAGATATAAGAAAACATAACCCATTACATTGTCTTCCTTGTCCAACATCAACCTTTTAGCATGTCATATTTTAATGAGTGCTCACAATTATAAAAGATGTCCAAGATAGTATATTTATATGTGAAATCTCTCTTCCCTCAATATTCTTTCATGAATTGTTCAAGTGACCAATACAATGTTTGCTAACCTTCAAAAAAATTACCACCTCTACTTCTTATATGTGAAGTCATTAATCCCCATGGGATAAGCATATGAAACATATATAATTTAATATTTATGATATTCAAATCATTCAACTGTTTACTCATAGGATATAAGTGAAGCACACGAGTAAATGACAAACTACTCCAAAAAGATATAAGTGAAGATCAATGGGTATTTGAATAATTATTTAGCTATGTGAAGACTCTCCCATTTAATAATTTGAGATCTTGATATTTTATTCAAACAGAAAGCAAAACAAAATAAAATGACATTCTAAGAATGGAAAACATCATGTGAAGAAGCAAAAACTTAGGATCAACCGAAACTAACCGATAGTTGTTGAAGAAGAAAGGTGGGATGCCAACCGAGGCATACCCAAGCTTAGACGCTTGAGTCTTCTTGAAATATTATCTTGGGATGCCTTGGGCATCCCCAAGCTTGAGCTTTTGTGTCTCCTTAATTTCTCTCATATCATGGTCTCCCTAAATCTCAAAAGCTTCATCCACACAAAACTCAACAAGGACTCGTGAGATAAGTTAGTATAAACCAATGCAAAAACCTTATCATACTCTACTGTAGAAAATCACTAAAATTATTATTAAACATTGCATACTAAATTACTCTGCATATTTAATAGTCCTATCCTCTAATAGAATCATTAAACAAGCAAACATATGCAAACAATGCAAACATAACAGCAATCTACCTAAACAGGACAGTCTGTAAAGAATGCAGCAAGATCAATACTTCCCTAGCTCCAAAAATTATGAAAGAAAATTCCCACTGTATTAAATTTATCAGTTCTTATTATGAAAAAGGTTTCAACATTTTATCACATTCTTAATTTTCTAGGGAATTTTTGGAACAACGGTAAACTTTCTGTTTTCAAACAGCAACATGTATACTTGTAAAATATGCATAGTAAAGGCTATCAATGCCACTTTTATTGAAATAGAAGATGCAAAACATTGTTCTAAATAACAGAAAGAAAATCCTAACGAAATAAATTGACGCTCCAAGCAAAACACATATCATGTGGTGAATAAAAATATAGCTCCAAGTAAAGTTACCGATGAACGGAGACGAAAGAGGGGATGCCTTCCGAGGCATCCCCAAGCTTAGGCTCTTGGTTGTCCTTGAATATTACTTGGGGTTCCTTGGGCATCCCCAAGCTTAGGATCTTTCCACTCCTTATTCCATATTCCATCGAATCTTTACCCAAAACTTGAAAACTTCACAACACAAAACTTAACAGAAAACTCGTAAGCTCCGTTAGTATAAGAAAATAAATCACCACTTTTGGTACGGTTGTGAACTCATTCTAAATTCATATTGGTGTAATATCTACTGTATTCCAACTTATCTATGGTTCATACCCTCCTATACTACTCATATATTCATCAAAATAAGCAAGCAACACAAAGAAAACAGAATCTGTCAAAAACAGAACAGTCTGTAGTAATCTGTATCAAATGTATACTTCTAGAACCTCAAAAATTCTGAAATAAATTGATGGACGTGAGGAATTTATCTATTAATCATCTTCAAAAATAATTAACTAAATAGCACTCTCCAGTAAAAAAATGGCAGCTAATCTTGTGAGCGCTAAAGTTTCTGTTTTTTTACAGCATGATCATAAAGACTTCACCCAAGTC
The DNA here is from genome assembly GCF_056163025.1 of Triticum urartu. Classification (NCBI taxonomy): domain Eukaryota; kingdom Viridiplantae; phylum Streptophyta; class Magnoliopsida; order Poales; family Poaceae; genus Triticum; species Triticum urartu. Next base: position 190,513,145 of record NC_141878.1, on the reverse strand, counting down.
TTCCCAAAGGTTCTACTTGGCACAAACACTAATTAAAATATAAAACCACATCTAAACATAGGATATATATATTATTTATTTCTAAACAGGAGCAAAAAGCAAGGAACAAAAATAAAATTGGGTTGCCTCCCAACAAGCGCTAACGTTTAACGCCCCTAGCTAGGCATGATGATTTCAATGATGCTCACATAAACGATAAGAATTGAAACATAAAGAGAGCATCATGTAGAATATGACTAGCACATTTAAGCCTAACCCACTTCCTATGCATAGGGATTTTGTGAGAAAACAACTTGTGGGAACAATAATCAACTAGCATAGGAAGGCAAAACAAGCATAACTTTAAAACTTTAAGCACATAGAGAGGAAACTTGATATTATTGCAAATCCTACAAGCATATATTCCTGCCTCATAATAATTTTCAGTAGCATAATGAATGAATTCAACAATATAACCATCACATAAATCATTCTTTTCATGATCTACAAGCATAGAATTTTTACTACTCTCCACATAAGCAAGATTCTTCTCATTCGGAATAGTGGGAGTATCATAAGAAACTCGAATACTATAAATTGTTTCCACATTAAAAAAGAGTAATGTTCAGAAAAAGGGTAATCATAATCATGACAAGTTTTATAAATATAATCATCTCTACTTTTTATAGCATAAATATCACCACAATAATCATCATAAGTAGCAACTTTGTTCTCATCATAATCAATTGAAACCTCTTCCAAGATAGTGGAATCATTACTAAATAAAGTCATGACCTCTCCAAATCCACTTTCATAACCGTCACAATAAGATTCAACACCCTCCAAAATAGTGGGATCATTACCTCCTAAAGTTGACACTCTTCCAAACCCACTTTCATCAATATAAGCATCATAAATAGGAGGCATGCTATCATCATAATAAGTTTGCATATCAAAACTTGGGAGACTAGAAATATCATCTTTATTAAACATAGCATCCCCAAGCTTGGGACAAACATTAATTTCAGCAAATATATTCTCAAACATGTCATTCTCATCAAACACATCATCCCCAAGCTTGGGCCTTTTCATATCATAAGCGTAATCACTCTCATCATTAATAGTATGGATAGCACCAATACTATAGCAATTATCATCATTGCAATGAGTAGTAGGAGCAACATCATTTGGGAGGGATACCTTTCTACCTTTGCTTCTCCGTCTTTTCTTTTTATTCTTCACATCATGTGTGGGTTTAACCCTCTTTTTTGAGCTCCTTATTAATGAGATTGGCTGAATAGAAGGCTCCTCCTCATTACATGATTCATCATAAGAAATAATAGGAGGATATTGGGAAGCCTCTTCCCTTTCATTAGTATTCTCTTCATCCTCTATTTGTTTTCTTTTCTTTATGTAATTGGCAATATAAGGATTTTCAATGCAATTCACCGCACAATACATAAAAATTTCTTCTAGATCAATATCGAGGAATTTCTCAAGGTTATATTCTATAATATGCTTAGTTATACGTTTCATTTCTTCATAAACCAAAAGTAAACTAAGTTCATTATGATGTGCAAGAGAAATAAAATCATCACAATTTTTGGACGCGATTCGATCATGAAACAATTTGCATCGGAAATTTAAATGACCATGTTCATTGCAAAGTTCACAAGTATGGCAAAGAAATTTTAAATTTTCAGCACAAACATCTAGCCTCTCTTGAAACCATTTAGTTTCTAAATACTTATGCCTCTTGCAAAATCTATCTTCCTTATTTGGTGTGCACTTGCAAATTCTATGCACTCCACAAAAGTTGACATGCTTATAAGAGAAATTTTCATCATGAATGGTGCAATCATCATTAGTACTATGGTTATTCAAGGAGTTCATACTAACAACATTGCAATCATGCTCATCTTCGAATATTTAGTGCCAAACATTCTAATGCATTCTTCTTCTAGCACTTGAGCACAATTATCGGAATCCTTATTTTCATGATAGATCTTAAAAAGATGAAGCATATGAGGTACCCTTAATTCCATATTTTTTGTAATTTTCTTTTATAAACTAAACTAGTGATAAAACAAGAAACAAAAAGATTCGATTGCAAGATCTAAAGATATACCTTCAAGCGCTAACCTCCCCGACAACGGCCCTAGAAAAGAGCTTTATGTCTACTACACAACCTTCTTCTTGTAGACGTTGTTGGGCCGCCAAGTGCAGAGGTTTGTAGGAAAGTAGCAAATTTCCCTCAAGTGGATGAACTAAGGTTTATCAATCCATGGGAGGCGTAGGACGAAGATGGTCTCCCTCAAACAACCCTGCAACCAAATAACAAAGAGTCTCTTGTGACCCCAACACACCCAATACAATGGTAAATTGTATAGGTGCACTAGTTCAGAAAAGAGATGGTGATACAAGTGCAATATGGATGGTAGATATAGGTTTTTGTAATCTGAAAATATAAAAACAGCAAGGTAACGAATGATAAAAGTGAGCACAAACGGTATTGCAATGCTAGGAAACAAGGCCTAGGTTCATACTTTCACTAGTTTAAGTTCTCTCAACAATAATAACATAATTGGATCATATAACTATCCCTCAACATGCAACAAAGCGTCACTCCAAAGTCACTAATAGCGGAGACCAAACGAAGAGATTATGGTAGGGTACGAAACCACCTCAAAGTTATTATTTCTTATCGATCTATTCAAGAGTTCGTACTAGAATAACACCTTAAGGCACAAATCAACCAAAACCCTAATGTCACCTAGACACTCCAATGTCACCTCAAGTATCTGTGGGTATGATTATACGATATGCATCACACAATCTCAGATTCATCTATTCAACCAACACAAAGAACTTCAAAGAGTGCCCCAAAGTTTCTACCGGAGAGTCAAGACGAAAACGTGTGCCAACCCCTATGCATAAGTTCACGAGGTCACGGAACTCGCAAGTTGATCACCAAAACATACATCAAGTGGATCACGTGATATCCCATTGTCACCACAGATAAGCACGTGCAAGACACACATCAAGTGTTCTCAAATCCTTAAAGATTATGTAGTGACCAGACCTCAAACAGTCTGATCTCTGTGCATCAGTGTCATCCCTGGATCCGTAATGTTGACACGCACAGTACTTGAAGGATTTATAACAGAGTAGCAATCACACACTTATTACATCGAATGTCTCAAAAGAGAACTTATTACAATAAATATGGCTTAAGGCCATCTAATACGATAACAACGGAAGGCTTGGAAGATAAAGTGAGTCCATCAACTCCAACGGCATCACTGAGTGAAAGACAACGACCTAATGCTCCTTACTCGTCGTCTGAAAAGTCTGCAACATGATAAGTTGCAGCCCGAAAACGGCCCAGCACATGGAATATACTAGCAATGTAACACAAGAGAGTAATGAATAGAATAACGCTATCACTACATGCATAGATGGCTGGTGGAGGCTGTATGGTTAATAAGTTTTGCGAAAAGACAATTTTTTCCTACAACAAAGGAATATCTTTTATTTAACTATCATGGTGGTTGTTAAACATTGAGAATGGTGAACCCCATCTCAATCCTAAATGAAAGTAATTAACAAAAACCCAATCAAATTTTATAATTAAGGGTGTTGAGATCCACATGTTAATCCACGAACTAGATACTCAAGATGTCCATAACCGGAGACACAGCTAACCATGATTAGTTTGTACACTCTGCAGAGGTTTGCGCACTTTCCCCACAAGACTTGATCTCCTCCGTTGGATTTCTCACACTACAAGGTGTTTGAGAAACGGATGACCGAGACACGGTCTTTCAGAAGCGTTATCACCTTACGATGGGTGGACAGTACCACCTACATCCCCTACATCTGCTAGTCTACCACTGTAAGAGTTCACATGACTTAATCAACTATGCCAGAGCCCATAGTGGCTTGTGGCCGCACACGGAAGTTTCCAGCATGAATAATCTCATGATCCCTTTGAGCCTGGGTGGCAGTCCATAGGAGAATCACACGGTACCCCAGGATTTCCAAAAATACAGGCAATCACTGGATTTCCCTAGGTGCCTCAATCCACCCAGATGTGTATTAAAGTTGTGACCTTAAGTTAACCATTTAATTAACAAAACTCATATCTGTCATGAGAACACTCAAACCCAATCCACGCCTACGAGCATAGCATAGCAATATAAGCAACGTAGAAGTAACTCCCAAAGGTTTGATAATAAATAGGTGAATAGGTATTACCTCAACTACTTCCCAACCCACAATTTAATTCTGATCCTAACCATGCAATTGTTTGAGGAGTGATCTAATGTAATAAAACTGGGTAGTAAAGAGGTATGAGCAAAGTGTTACTTGCCTTGCTGATGATCCGCGAAACCTAAAGACTCGTAGTAGCACGCTTCGCACTCCAGGTACTCTATCGCAAACAAACAAGCATACAATAAGCAATCAAGAAAGGGCACGGGTAAAACTCAAATAAGAGATCTAACCAGAAAGTTCAACTTAAGAACTCCGGTCTGCAAAAAGAATCAAATCAAACGAAGCAACAAAACTCAAACGGCGAATGAAACAAGCTTCGTTTACTAATCTGGTCTAAAGTCAAATTTTACAGTAGCAAAAACTTGTTTAAGTTGGTTAAATTGAAAGAGGGCTTCGAGACGAAACTCTAGGCGCTTGAATCGCCTGATTCCGATAAACGAGCGAAAAGATAAACTAAAACGAAAATCGGATCAGAAATCGCGATCGAAAATAATCGCGGAAAATCCGAGAAAATGAAAAACGGACGTATAGGCTAACGAAAGAACGTTTGCTGTCTACGGCTAAACGGTGACCGTTCGTTAAAACGAACGTACGAACGGGCGTTCGCTAAATAACTAAACCGAAAAAAATAAACCGAACCGGATAAAAAAACAGATCTAGGGTTTTTAAAACTGTTCGGTTTTCTTGCAAAAACCGAGGCGGCGGCGGCTACCTCCAGCGACGGCGCGGCGGTGAGTCAGCGGCGGGGCGGCGGCGGCGGGGCGGCGGTGCGGCGGCGGCGGTGCAGCGGCGGCGCGGTGGTGCGGTGCGACGGCGTCGGCGGCGGCGGCGCGCGCGGCTAGTGTTAGGGTTTGGGCGTCGGGCACGGGTGGGCTAGCGGCGGCTGGGCCTTGGGGCGGCTTATAAAGCCCCCCTGGGTGGAGTCCCGCTCGGGTACGGCCCGGAGTCGGTTTCCCTTTTTTTTAAATAATTCTGTCGTGTAGAAAAAGAAAGAGAAGAAGTACTAAATGGACTCTAAAAATCCCGAAATAAATTTTTCCCGTCCTCTAAAAATAGGCTGGACAAGGTGAACATTTATTTGGGCCTAAAATGCAATTTTGAAAAATGCATATTTTTCCTAATTCAAATAAAATACCGATAAAACTGTGAATAAAAATCTTATTTGATTTTAACATTAAATCTCCGATATTTTTTTTATTTTGAGGAAGTCATTTTATCCTCTCTCTTTTATTTTTATAAAAGAAATATTCAAGAGAAAATAATTAAAATCAAACGATCCCTTTTTTCAAAATTTGAGAAAAACTCGAATATGAAACTAATGAAATCCCCAACTCTCTCTGTGGGTCCTTGAGTTGCGTAGAATTTCTAGGATCAAACCAAAATGCAATAAAATATGACATGCAATGATGATATAATGTATAACATTCCAAATTGAAAATTTGGGATGTTACAAACCTACCCCCTTAAGATGAATCTCGCCCTCGAGATTCGGGTTGGCTAGAAAATAGGTGAGAGTGATCCTTCCGTAGGTCTTCCTCTCGTTCCCGGGTGGCTTCATCCTCGGTATGGTGGCTCCGCTGAACCTTGCAAAATTTGATAACCTTGCTGCATGTAACTCGGCTGGCAAAATCGATAATTCTGACTGGCTTCCCCTCGTAGGTCAAATCGCTATCCAATTGTACCGCTTCCAGCGGTACTGTATCTCTCAGAGGAATATCAGCCATCTCTGCGTGGCACTTCTTCAGCTGAGAAACGTGGAACACATCATGAACTCCTGACAATCCTTCGGGTAATTCCAACTTGTAAGCAACCTCTGCCATACGTTCCAAAACTTTGTATGGTCCGACAAAATGTGGTGCTAACTTTCCCTTAACTCCAAAGCGCTTCACTCCTGAAGTGGGGATATTTTGAATCCGCATAACTCTTCTGCCTGGACTGGGTTACCTTGAGTCTATCTTGAATCAGCTTAACCTTCTCTTCAGACTCTTTAATCAAATCTGGTCCAAACAACTGTCGGTCTCCAACTTCGTCCCACAACAACGGTGTTCTGCACCTCCTTCCGTACAATGCTTAGAAAGGGGCCATTTTCAAACTGGCTTGATAGCTGTTGTTGTATGAGAACTCTGCGTAAGGTAAATTTTTGTCCCAACTAGATCCATAATCTAGTTCGCAAGCTCTCAACATGTCCTCCAGAATCTGATTGACTCTCTGAGTCTGGCCATCTGTTTGCGGGTGAAAAGCTGTACTGAACTCTAGCCTGTTCCCAAAGTTTCATGTAACTGATTCCAAAACTTTGAGGTAAACTGGGTTCCTCTATCTGATATAATGGTCCTCGGAACTCCATGTAGACATACGATCCTGGTCATGTATATCTTTGCCAACTTAGTACAGGTGTAGGTGGTATTCACTGGGATGAAATGAGCTACTTTCGTCAAACGATCGACTACAACCCATATTGAGTCATAGCCTGAACGAGTCCTGGGTAATCCCGTGATAAAGTCCATGCCTAGTTTATCCCACTTCCACTCGGGTATCGGCAATGGCTGTAGCAATCCTGTTGGCTTCTGATGTTGTGCCTTCACTCTCTGACATACATCACAAACTGCTACATACTCCGCAATATCCTTCTTCATTCCGGTCCACCAGAAACTATCCTTCAAATCCAGATACATCTTGGTATTTCCTGGGTGAATCAAATATGGAGAATCATGGGCCTCTTACAGAATTAACTTCCTGATCTCCTGATCATTTGGCACATATACGCGGTCCTCAAACCATAAGGTATCATGCTCATCCTCACGAAATCCTTTAGCTTTTCCTTTGCTCATTCTTCCCTTTATTTCGGCAATCTCCTTGTCCGTCTTCTGAGCTTCTCTGATCTTATCCATCAAAGTAGACTGAATCTCCAATGCTGCTACATAGCCTCTCGGAACTATCTCCAAACATAGCCCGCGAAGGTCATCTGCCAACTCATTGGGTAACTCTCCGGTCATGAGTGTATTGACATGACTTTTGCGGCTCAACGCATCGGCTACTATGTTAGACTTTCCGGGATGATATTGCAACCTCATGTCATAATCCTTAATGAGCTCCAACCATCTCCTCTGCCTGAGATTCAACTCCTTCTGCGTGAAGATATACTTCAAACTCTTGTGATCCGTGTATACTTCACAATGGTTTCCGATGAGAAAATGTCTCCAAGTTTTCAACGCATGTACTACGGCTGCTAACTCCAAATCATGCGTGGCATAATTTAAATCATGGGGTTTAAGCTATCATGAGGCATATGAAACAACTCTTCCCTCCCACATAAGTACGGCTCCAAGTCCTCGACGACAAGCGTCGCAATACACTTCGTAATCCTTGCGTTGATCTGGTAGAATCAACACTAGTGATGTAACCAAGCGTCTTTTCAACTCTTGAAAGCTGGCCTCACATTGCTCAGTCCATTTGAACTCAGTGTCCTTCTTTAACAACTCCGTCATAGGCCTTGCAATCTTTGATAAATTCTCAATGAATCCCCGGTAGTATCCTGAGAGTCCAAGAAAACTCCAGATCTCTCCAACTGTCGTGGGTGACTCCCAATTTGTCACAGTGACAACTTTGGTGGGGTCTACCGCTATTCCTTCTCCGGATATAACATGTCCAAGAAATCCAACTTCCTTCAACAAAAACTCACACTTGCTGAACTTGGCGTATAGCTGATGTTCTCTGAGTTTCCCAAGTACTAAACGCAAATGCTCTTTATGTTCTTCTTCATTCTTCGAGTAGACCAGAATATCATCAATGAACACCACGACGAACTTATCCAAAAACTCCATAAACACCTTGTTCATCATGTTCATAAAATAGGTAGGTGTGTTAGTCAGGCCAAATGACATAACGGTATACTAATATAGCCCGTACCTCGTGGTAAAAGCTGTCTTGGGTATATCATGTTCTCGGATTCTCAGCTGGTGATACCCTGATCTTAGACCGATCTTGGAAAACACCTTAGCTCCTTGCAGCTGGTCAAACAAATCATTGATCATCGACAGTGGGTACTTGTTCTTGATTGTCACTTCATTCAATCCTCGATAATCAACAACCATCCTTAACGATCCATCCTTCTTCTCCACTAGAAGTACTGGGGATCCCCAAGGTGACGAACTTGGGGGGATATATCCTTTATCCAGTACCTCCTCAATCTACTTCTTAATTTCCTCCAAATCCTTTGCGGGCATTCTGTACACTCTTAGATATGGGCCCTGTGCCTGGCAAAAGCTCAATCAAAAACTCAATGTCTCTATCCGGTGGCATGCCTGGCAACTCTTCTGGAAATACAGCTGGAAAATCCTTCACCACTGGTACTTCCTCCTGTACAACTCCTAATAAGGAATTTACTTTAGTCCTATTCGGCACATGCTGGGATACATACTTTATCCTTCTTCCTTCTGGGGTGGTGAGCAAAACCGACTTACTGGCGCAGTCAATGTTCCCTCCATACTTCGATAACCAATCCATGCCTAATATTACATCCAATCCTTGTGACTCCAATACGATTAGGTCTGAGGGGAACAGGTAGTTACTAATCCTTAATGGTAACCGATCACACCATAGGTGAGCCATATACTCTGCTCCTGGCGAGGTTACTAACATGGGTGACCTAAGGGCTTGGGTTGGCAGTTTAAACTTATCCACGAATCCCCTTGATATGTATGAATGCGATGCACTAGTATCAAAAAGTATGACTGCAGTAAATGACTTAACTAAAAACTTACCTATTACCGCATCTGGCTGGGCTTTAGCCTCCTCCATGTTAACGTGGTTCACTTGTCCCCTATTGAAAGGGTTGGGCTTCTTCCCAGAGCTTCCATTGCCATTTGCATTCTTAGCTTCAAGACACTCATTGGCGTAATGTCCGGCCTTTTGGCACTTGTAGCAAGTAACGTGGCTTAGATCTTTCTTGGCGTGTGTTGCCGGGTTGGAACGATTCTGTCCGCTGCTTCCTCCATTACCATTCCCATTCTTGGAGCCACTATGGTTGTGCGAACTTCCTCCATTATGAGTGTGCCCTCCATGGTTATGGACAAGTCCTCCCGAGTTCGGGGTAAAACGAGGTCTCTGCAGAGCTCCATAATTATACTTCCCTTGTCCATACTTCCTCTTGCGGCTGTCAATCTGTTGTTGCTTCCCTTCAAGCATGAGAGCTCTATCCACCAACTCCTGGTAGTTATTGAAATTTTCCACCATCAACTGCATGCTCAACTCATCATTTAGTCCTTCCAGAAACTTCTCCTTCTTAGCTGCATTTGTAGCAACGTCATCTGGGGCATAACGTGCTAGCTTACTAAAGTCATCCACATACTGGCCAACTGTGCATCCTCCTTGGCGTAAGTTGCAAAACTCACGCTTCTTCATGGCCTTAGCTCTTGCTGATACATGGGCAGTGTGAAAAGCTTGCTGGAACTGGTCCCATGTAACAGTGGTTATGGGATAGGTGACAGTGTAATTCTCCCACCATGAGGCTGCTGGTCCATCCAATTGGTGCGCGGCAAAACACACCTTCTCAGCATCTGTTCATCCTGCAGTGGTTAAATCCCTTCCAATCCTGCGGAGCCACTCATCTGCAACTATTGGCTCGGTGCTACTGGAAAACACCGGCGGCTGCAACCTCAAAAAACGGGCTAAGTTGTCAACTGGGGGTGGTGGTGGGTTGTTGTTGTTGTTGCCTTGGTTCTGAACTAATAATTGCATCAAGGTATTCTGCTGCTGGATCAACTGGGTGAGCTTCGGTGGAAAAGTAAATCTGGGGTCACATCTCGGAGGCATCTGAGGGTTTAGAGGGAAGAGAATAGAATAGAATGAGGTCTAGTGAGAAAACACTACCCATATGCACATGAGACCAACACAATCATATCACTCAATCAATCAAGCAAGGGCATACAATCGGTCTAGAACTATCGTTACAAAAGTGCTCAGACTATAATATATACATGGTGGAATACTACTACTAATATGGTGGTCTACTAGAAATATTGATCGGTCAAAGACTCCATGATATCTGCTCCAGCTTCAACATAGTCATCATCGCTATCGTCGGGGTCCGAGTCGGTGTCGTCGATGATGATGTAGTCTTCAGAATGAATCTCCTTGGGTTCATCGTCTTCTCCTCCTGGCGCGGGGTCTCCCATGAAAACTCCTAGCTTCCTTGTCAGGTCGTCATTCTTCTCCACTAGTACGACAATTTCCACCTCATAATCTTCGCGAATAGCCTTGAGTTCTTCCTCCAGCTCCGTGATCTTTGCCATTGCCTTCTTCAGGTCTATCATGTCTGTGCACATCTGATTCTCCTGGCGGCGAATATGCTGGTTTAACTCTTGGATGAAAGCTGCAATCGATCTATCCCTCCTGGTGCTGATCATTCCCCATTGCTCATCTCGGCGCCCACAAATCTGGTAGATAGTATCCTTGGGGTCCTTGTGGTAAACTTCTCCAATGCGTCTCATGGTGATGTGGGCTGCCATATTCTTTCCTAGACTCCAGGTTTGTGCATCAAAGGAAAACTCTATGAGCTTAGTGACTGGCATAAATGTCCTTCCTAGAACTTGAACTTGAATCGTCCAGCGCTCCTCTTCTGGTAAAGTGGCGTTGTAAGTCCCGATAAAGCTTGGTATTCCGATGTTCAGGTACTTAGTGACTTCCTTCAAGTGTCGTCCAAAAGGTGCTTCTTCATTCGGTTGTGCAAACTTGTTCCTTGTGTCCGCCATCCTAAAGAGTAGAAAATGGAGAGGAGTTAGAAATGAGAAGATAGTAGTGGTCTAGGGCTTTAGCTTATTGGTCATGTCCTACAGTCAGCGTGTGCTCTGATACCATCTTGTAGTGACCAGACCTCAAACAGTCTGATCTCTATGCATCAGTCTCATCCCTGGATCGGTAATGCTGACACGCACAGTACTTGAAGGATTTGTAACATAGTAGCAATCACACACTTATTACATCGAATGTCTCAAAAGAGAACTTATTAAAATAAATATGGCATAAGGCCATCTAATACGATAACAACGGAAGGCTTGGAAGATAAAGTGAGTCCATCAACTCCAACAGCATCGCTGAGTGAAAGACCACGACCTAATGCTCCTTACTCGTCGTCTGAAAAGTCCGCAACATGATACGTTGCAGCCCGAAAATGGGTCAGCACATGGAATATGCTGGCAATGTAACACAAGAGAGTAATGAATAGAATAATGCTATCACTACATGCATATATGGCTGGTGGAGGCTGTATGGTTAATAAGTTTTGCGAAAAGCCAATTTTTCCCTACAACAAAGGAATATCTTTTATTTAACTATCATGGTGGTTGTTAAACATTGAGAATGGTGAACCCCATCTCAATCCCAAATGAAAGTAATTAACAAAAACCCAATCAAATTTTATAATTAAGGGTGTTGAGATCCACATGATAATCCACGAACTAGATACTCAAGATGTCCATAACCGGAGACACGGCTAACCATGATTAGTTTGTACACTCTGTAGAGGTTTGCGCACTTTCCCCACAAGACTCTATCTCCTCCATTGGATTTCTCGCACTACAAGGTGTTTGAGAAATGGATGACCGAGACACAGTCTTTCAGAAGCGTTAGCACCTTACGATGGGTAGACAGTACCACCTACATCCCCTACATCTGCTAGTCTACCAATGTAAGAGTTCACATGACTTAATCAACTATGCCAGAGCCCATAGTGGCTTGTGGCTGCACACGGAAGTTTCCAGCATGAATAATCTCATGATCCCTTTGAACCTGGGTGGTAGTCCATAGGAGAATCACATGGTACCCCGGGATTTCCAAAAATACAGGCAATCACTGGATTTCCCTAGGTGCCTCAATCCACCCAGATGTGTATTAAAGTTCCCACCTTAAGTTAACCATTTAATTAACAAAACTCATATCTGTCATGAGAACGCTCAAACCCAATCCACATCTACGAGCATAGCATAGCAATATAAGCAACGTAGAAGTAACTCCCAAAGGTTTGATAATAAACAGGTGAATAGGTACTACCTCAACTACTTCCCAACGCACAATTTAATTCTGATCCTAACCATGCAATTGTTTGAGGAGTGATCTAATGCAATAAAACTAGGTAGTAAAGAGGTATGATCAAAGTGTTACTTGCCTTGCTGATGATCCGCGTAACCTAGAGACTCGTAGTAGCATGCTTCGCACTCTGGGTACTCTATCGCAAACAAACAAGCATACAATAAGAAATCAAGCAAGGGCACAGGTAAAACTCAAATAAGAGATCTAACCAGAAAGTTCAACTTAAGAACTCCAGTTTGCAAGAAAGAATCAAATCAAACGAAGCAACAAAACTCAAACGGCTAAAGAAACAAGCTTTGTTTACTAATCTGGTCTAAAGTCAAATTTTACAGTAGCAAAAACTTGTTTAAGTTGGTTAAACAGAAAGAGGGCTACGAGACAAAACTCTAGGCGCTTGAATCGCCTGATTCCGATAAACGAGCGAAAAGATAAACTAAAACGAAAATTGGATCAGAAATCGCGATCGAAAATAATAGCGGAAAATCTGAGAAAAAGAAAAAGGGACGAACAGGCTAACGAACCGACGTTCGTTGTCTGCGGCTAAACGGTGAAAACCGTTCGTTAAAATGAACGTACGAACGGGCGTTTGCTAAATAACTAACCCGAAAAAAATAAACCGAACCAGATAAAAGAACATATCTAGGGTTTTAAAAAACCGTTCGGTTTTCTCACGAAAACCGAGGCGGCGGCGGCTACCTCCGGCGACGGCGAGTCGGCAGCGGGGCGGCGGTGCGGTGGTACGGCGCGGCACTGCGGTGCAGCGGCGGCGTCGGCGGCGTGCGGCGGGGCGGCGCCTGGCTAAAGTTAGGGTTTGGAAGTTGGGCGCGGGTGGGCTGGAAGCGGCTGGGCCTTAGGGTGGCTCAAGGCGGCGGCTTATAAAGCCCCCCGGGCGGAGTCCTGCCCGGGTACGGCCCGGAGTCGGTTTCCCTTTTTTTTAAATATAATTCCGTTGTGCAGAAAAAGAAACAAAAGAAGTACCAAACAGACTCCACAAATCCTGAAATAAATTTTCCCCGTCCTCTAAAAATAGGCCGGACAAGGTAAACATTTATTTGGGCCTAAAATGCAATTTTGAAAAACGCATATTTTTCTTAATTCAAATAAAATAGCGATAAAGCTCCGAATAAAAAACTTATTTGATTTTAACATTAAATCTCCAATATTTCTTTATTTTGAGGAAGTCATTTTATCCTCTCTCGTTTATTTTTATAAAAGAAATATTCAAGATAAAATTATTAAAATCAAACGAACCCTTTTTTTAAAATTCGAGAAAAACTAAAATATGCAAATAATGAAATCCCCAACTCTCTCCGTGGGTCCTTGAGTTGCATAGAATTTCTAGGATCAAAGCAAAATGCAATAAAATATGATATGCAATGATGATCTAATGTATAACATTCCAAATTGAAAATTTGGGATGTTACAGATTCAATCCGATAAGATAACTTCAAAGGGAAAACTCAATCCATTACAAGAGAGTAGAGGGGGAGAAATATCATACGATCCAACTATAATAACAAAGCTCGCGATACATCAAGATCGTACCACCTCAAGAACACAAGAGAGAGTGAGAGATCAAACACATAGCTACTGGTACATACCCTCAGCCCCGAGCGAGAACTACTCCCTCCTCGTCATGGAGAGCGTCGGGATGATGAAGATGGCCACCAGAGAGGGATTTCCCCCTCCAGTAGGGTGCTGGAATGGGTCTGGATTGGTTTTCAGTGGCAACGCAGGCTTCTGGCAGCGGAACTCCCGATCTATTCTGCCCCTCGATGTTTTTAGGGTATATGGACATATTGTAACGCCCCAAGACCGGAGCTTCAGATGCCTTCCATGTTTCCGGGTGTTGTCAGTTGATTCATTTTGGTTCGTTGCATCATGTCATCATGTCATAAGTCTTTTTGCATCTCAACTAAACAAATGGCATGGATCTTTGATCCATTTAAATCGAGGGAAGGGTGACTTCTCTTTATAACATATCCTCCTGATAGTAGGGAGCTATATTAAATATTTCTTTAATTTGAAATTCACCATAACACACTTGCAAATATCCCATGCCTTTGTTATCTCAATTCTTGGTTTCCAAACTTTACCCATAAATTCTTTCTTCATTTTCCGGAGCTCCACCAAAAATCCGAACATTTTTGGACCTTCCTAACCCTCACTTCCTATTCGAACCATTTGAATTTAAATCAAATGAGTTTGAATTTAAACTTTCAAAAATGCCCACTCCATTTTTCTTGGAACATGCGCATTTTTGCGAGTCCGAGAAATTTATTCCCATGCCCAAATTCTTCCTCTAACCTTCTCTTTTCTCTTTTCCTTTCTCTTATTGTTCTCTATTTTTGTAAAGAGAAGAATTAAGAGGGAAGAGAGAAGCCTAGCCAGCCTGGCCATTTGGGCCTCTAGCAGCCCCGTCCAACCAGTGGCCCAAGGCCCGGCCGACCTCTGTCTAACTAACCCTAGCGAGCCCCGATCCCATCACTCTCCCTCCGCCGCCAGGAGACCCTCGCTCGAACTCCTTATTCTCTCGATCTGACTCTGGTGCCCGATCCCGTCTCTCCCTCGCAGGCACGATCCCCTTCTTCTCCCGATCTCCCTCTCGGTCCGTCCCTCGCTCGAGCCCTCAAGGCGCCTCGCCTCCGCCCAGACCAGCGCCACCCCTGCCCGCATCCTTCCTCGCTCAGTCTTGAGCGCCCCGGTGCCACACCTCGCTCGCCTCCGCCTCCTCGCCATGGCCCCTCGCAACCGCTCCTCTGCCTCACGTCGCCTTATTCACTCCCCTACATCAGCCCCGGAGATCACCCCTGCCGGAAATCGCCAGGTCCAGTGACCCCTCGTCCAGCGGGACCTCTCCTTCATCCTCGGCCTTTGCTGTGCACGACGCCGCCTCCCCTGCCTCGCACCAAGGCCGACGCTGGTCACTTCGTCCTTCGCCGCCCCATGGAGGCCTGAGCCATCGACCTCGCCGGGCCTCCTCCTCTGTTCCGTGCCGCAGCCAAACTCTGGTTCGAGAGGAGCTCGATCCCGAGCACCTTTCTGTCCATCCATGTCGCCGTCATGTCCATGCTGCAGCCCCGCGTCGTCTTCCCTTGCTCAGCAGCAGCTCCTCATCTCCAGCGCTGCCCCTACCCGAGTCAAGTGCCACCAAGCCCCTGATGGATGCGCCAAGTCCCCGACGAGACCCTTTTTTTGTCCAGTTCAGCTACGCAGCTATGACCTCAGATTTGGACCGCAAGTGGCAAGTACCCCACCGGCAAGACCACACGGACGCCCGAACGACTATGCGGATTCGCCAAGTACACCTTCGTCAAGACCGATGCCCGAACAAGCACCGTTTGCGTGGATTACGTCAAGTTCAACTACATTGACTACCAACGGTGACGACCCCGAACATCTACGGACGTCTACGACTATCGTTGCCGAAGAACCGCGGGTCACAAATGTCGTGAACAACTACCGTCGCCGAAGTCTTATGAACCAAAAACTTCAAGTTTGACTACCGTCACAAGGACGAGACCGGCAAGTCCGAAGACCCCAAGTACCACGGAAACCTCGAAGAGATTCAAGTTCGTCATGTTCGACTACTGATAAACATGTACCATTACCATCGCCGAGATCGCGAGAACCTCTACCGTCGACCCTAGATCATGAGGGAGTGACTACTTCCACTATGAACGTCTACTTCCCCTACACCCCAACGAACTTGAACCCCTCCGATAACGCACGTTTCAAAGATATAACCCTGAGACGACCGCCTGTGAACGAATGCATGTGTGATGTATGAGATGCTCATGCTTGCTCCGTGCTCGAATTGTCGGTGCTCGTTGCCCCTCTTTTGCCTTGCCACCGACATGTGGGACACCCGGTATCCGGGATCACTCCCCGTCACTCTTGCATGTTTCGCGCACCCACACTTGTTCCTTTCCACCGGCATCTCAATCGAGTTTCTGGAAATGGAACGTTGCCGTGGCACCGTTTCCGTTATCATCGCCGTTGCACCCTATCATTCCACCACGGTGATAAATGCTTCATAATGCTCTTGTCAACTTCTATTAAAAATTGCATAAACTTGTCCATGTCACCCGCATCATGATAAAAACAATTAAAATGCTTAAATTGTTGTTCGCATTTAATTTGCTAATGCATATGGGGATTTACCGGATTTGTTGTTTGTCATATCCGGCCCCATTTAAATTGCTTAGTTAGATAGTTTCTTTTATGCTTCACCCCATGCCATGTTAACCAACATTTAATATTGTTGAGTACCTACCCGAGAGAGAACTAAATAATTGACGTGGTGTTTCGTCAATATGAAACTCATTGCATATTGAGCTCCACTTAACTTGTAGTTTTGTTTGTGCCCCTTGCCATGCCATGCATATTTAAACTGGACATGCATCATACTTGATTGTGCATCATGCCATGTTCAAGTGATGGTTGTTTACTATGTTGTTTGCTCCTTTCCGGTGTTGCTTCTTCGGGTTAGTTTCGATAGTGTCGCATTTGTGAGGATTCGTTCAACTTCGTACGTTTGTCTTCTTCATGAACTCGTTCTTCTTCCTTGCGGGATTCCAGGAAAGATGACCTTACCCTCGAAATCACTTATATCTTTGCTTGCTAGTTGCTCGCTCTTTTGCTATGCCTATGCTGCGATACCTACCACTTGCTTATCATGCCTCCCATATTGTTAAGCCAAGTCCCTAACCCACCTTGTCCTAGCAAACCGTTGTTTGGCTATGTAACCGCTTTGCTCGGCCCCTCTTATAGTGTTGTTAGTTGCAGGTGAAGATTGGAGTTTGTTCCATGTTGGAACATGGATTGTTGTTGGGATATCACAATATCTCTTATTTAATTAATGCACCTATATACTTGGTAAAGGGTGGAAGGCTGCCTTATGCCTGGTATTTTGTTCCCCTCTTGCCGCCCTAGTTTCCATCATATCGGTGTTATATTCCCGTATTTTGCGTTCCTTACATGGTTGGGTTATAATGAGAACCCCTTGATAGTTCGCCTTGAATAAAACTCTTCCAGCAATGCCCAACATTGGTTTTACCATTCGCCACCTAGCTTTTTCCCTTGGGTTTCGCAGACTCAAGGGTCATCTTTATTTTAACCCCCCCCCCCTAGGCCAGTGCTTCTCTAAGTGTTGGTCCAACTGAGTGATGTCTGGGGCTACCAGGGGCAACTCTGGGCTGGCCTACCCGACGTCTGGCTCATCTAAGTGTGCCCTGAGAACGAGATATGTGCAGCTCCTATCGGGATTTGTCGGCACATTCGGGCGGTGTTGCTGGTTTAGTTTTACCATTGTCGAGGATGTCTTGTACCCGGGATGCCGAGTCTGATCGGATTGTCTTGGGAGAAGGAATATCCTTCGTTGACCATGAGAGCTTGTGATAGGTTAAGTTGGGACTCCCCTGCAGGGATTTGAACTTTCGAAAGCCGTGCCCGCGGTTATGGGCAGATGGGAATTTGTTAATGTCCGGTTGTAGATAACATGAAACTTAACTTAATTAAAATGCACCAACCGCGTGTGTTACCGTGATGGTCTCTTCTCGGCGGAGTCCGGGAAGTGAACACGGTGTTGGAGTAATGCTTGACGTAGGTTGTTTTAGGATCACTTCTTGATCATAGTTGTTCGGCCGTGGTTTTTCCTTCTCTTCTCGCTCTCTTTTGCGAATAGGTTAGTCACCATATATGCTAGTCGCTTGCTGCAGCTCCACATCATACCTTTGCCTTACCTATAAGCTTAAATAGTCTTGATGGCGAGGGTGTGAGATTGCTGAGTCCCCGTGACTCACAGATTCCTTCCTAAACCAGATGCAGGGACCGATGATACCGTTCTAGATGATATGGCTGAGCTCAAGTGGGAGTTCGACAAAGACTCTCTCCATTACTACGTGTCTTTCCCAGATGATCTGTAGTGGTGCCCAGTTGGGGCGATCGGGGACTTTGTCGCATTTGGGGGTTTATCTTTATTTTGGTACCGTAGTCGGACCATGAGTGTATTGGATGAATGTAATGTTATTCATGTATTTGTGTGACATGGCGAGTGTAAGCCAACTATGTATCATTTCCCCTTTATTTATATTACATGGGTTATTTGCGAAGATTACCTCACTTGCGACACTGCTTTCAATGCGGTTATGCCTCTAAGTCGTGCTTCGACACGTAGGAGATATAGCCGCATCGAGGGCGTTATAAGTTGGTAATCAGAGCCTTCCCCGACCTTAGGCGCCCCCTGCTTGATCGAATCGTTGGCGCTATTGAGTCCAGAAAAATGTTTTGAGTCATTTAGGAATTATATATCAGAGAGTTAGGAATTCTTTTTACTCCTCAGTCCCTTCGTCGCTCTGGTGAGGCATCCTGACGTAGAGTTTTGACTCTTCTCTTCTCAAATTTCACTAAAAAATTTTAGGATCACGCGGGTATCTTGGAATCGTTCCGATGGTTTTGTGACGAGAACATTGTTCTTGGTGCCTCCTGACATTTAGGGGTTGTGGCAGTGTCCCGGGGAGTTGATCTCTGAGGTGTTGTCGTCACAATTTTATTGTTGCAGTTCTGGAATACCTGAGTTTCGCCGACATCGAAAATCTCTTTTATGCAGTTGTTGGTGAGATAACCTCGATGCCACCCAGTACTGGGGCGGGAGTTCGGGAGTATCGCCATAACTCGTATAACGGATGCTTTTCGAAGGTTGAGGTAAATGATTTCCGAATGTTTCTTGGTTATGTGTTGAAGGATGGATACAGTTGGATGTAGGATTTGCTAGTGTTGGGTGAGATATTATGCTTCCCCTGTATCCCCAACACCGGATTGCATAACCGGAAAGTTTCGGGAGTTTATAAGTGGGACTTCATGTAGCTCTTAGGATATCTTTCCGACAGATGTATGATATGAAATTGGGGTTCGACATCTAGTGGTCCGCCTATCCACGGTTGGTTTTTATAGTGGTCTCACTGTGTCTTAAAGAGTCCTTGGCTATGCCGACTGGGGACGCTTCGTATGTCATGTGCACTGCCTTGTGCATGATGGTGTTGTACGATCGATCCCGTGTAGGCCCCACCACAAAAACTTCGGACGAAATCTCTATCATATGTTTGTTCCGGCTTATTCTGCAAGCCAATCCTTTGTTTTTGTTTTGAGTTGTGGTATTTGAGTTGCTTCAAAGTCAAATGTTGATTCCATACCTTTCCTAAGTGGTGTTCTCATATTCCTATGTGAATACTAATCCTTCTTGATCATCGAGATTGTGTTGTCAATTCTTTTCAAACGGCGTGTCTCTCTTCAAGTGGATCTGATCATTTCAACATTCGTAAGACCAACTCCAAGTCTTCTCAACATTGTTCGTTTCTTTCGTCCCAAGCTGCCTTTGTTTTTCCCGCCCTCCCACCCTTGTTTCTTCAAGAACTCGGATTTCTTTATCGAGTATCCATTTTATTCATGTGAAGTCTCTCCATTCCTTTCCGTTAATGTTCTTACCCGGTGATTCTCATGAAGATTCTAACGGGCCTCAAGTTCATCATTCTTCATTCTTTTCATCTCCAGTGGTTTCAAGTCAAGCTTTGTTGATCATATCCTTTTCCTCGTTTCAATGCTTTCTCATGCCGGTGCAATTCTTAATCGTTCACTTCTCGCCTTCATTTGTTCTGGAGTGCTGATGATATCTCGAAGATTCGTGTTTCCACTCTGCTTTCGTTCAAGCTTTTTTTTCAAGGATGTTATCTCATTCAAGCCTTTTAATTCGACTCGTGCAATCTATCGTCCAAGCGACCTTTTCAACGGTGTATCTTTTGAGTGGGCCCTAACCCACAGGTCTTTTCCCAGGATCTTACCTGACTCTTCTTATTTTCCCAGAGCTATCCTCAATTTCATTTCGAAGTTTGACGTAAGAATGAATTTTCATCAGTCAGATGTCTTTCTCCAAGATCTCTTAATTTCTTTTCATCATTGGCTCAATCTCTTCGCTTTTGATTCTTTCGGAGCGTCTAAATAATTCATGGTGGTGTTTCTCGTCGTCATTCTTAGTTTTTGAAGACCGAAGAAGAGTTTTTTTCCTACATATCTTACCCGTTCTCTCAAGATTCGTGATTCTAGCTTGTTGCCATCCCCTCATAATTATTTTCGATTGTGGGAATTCTTTTCACCCATCCGGTGCAATTCAGGAGTCTTCTCAGTTTGATTATCCAGAGCCCATCAGTTCAGGATTATTCGTTCTTAGCTTGCAGCTATAATTCTCCAATCTTACCGGTGCATCGTTCAAGTGATGTCTAATCAGTTCGTGATCCCTTCGTTCTCATGTATCTAGATTGTCTCAAGTATCTTCGTTCATTTCACAATTCTTATAGGTGATTCATCCTTTTACTTCATTCGTTGTTCAATTCTTATGGTGGTTCGTCCAAGAGTTCTCTTCCTTCGTTATCATACAGATTCATTCGTTGTTTCAATCCTACCGGTGGTTCGTTGAAGACCTTTCCAAGTTGACACTATATCTATCTTAATCCTTTCTACGAGAATAAGTAGTATGCCAAATCTGTTGCTTGTCATCAACTTAAATTGGTGAAGGATACGCATAACATAATTCTTATTCTTGCTTCATCCAAATGATGGATTCGTTCCTCCGGAGTTCGTTCACAATGACTAATTCTCGTTGTCAATTGTTCATCTTCTCTTTTACCCGGAGTTCCAACCTCTTTCAATTATATCACCACGGAGATTCATCTAAATCGTTACAAGGATTCACCTTGTGTTTTCAACTTCTCTTTCCTTTCGTTTGATCTTCCTTTTGTTTTCCGGAGTTCTTCATGGAGGCTCAACATGATGGTTCATCAAGGATTTAATTCCTTCTCGAAGTATTCATTGAGATTCTTTTCAGAGGAGCTCAAGCTTTCTCCATCTTGCAATCCGGAGTGCAATTCTTTCTACCGTATCATCGGAGGTGGTATTATGTCATTCTTGATAATTTGAGTTCATGTTTCATGATTCACATGTTATCAAGAATGAGATATTTTAAATCCCTCAATCTCGTCATTGGAGTTATCTTGGGTTATATTTCACCTAAAGCCTTCCCTAAGGATTGTTGCTATTTATGGTGCTTATAAATGACCCAATTTTTTCATTTATCCTCCCGGTGAAATAAGTTTCTCATCTTCTTGTTCATATCAATCCAATCTATCGTTTCCAGTAGTGGCAGAATGTCCCCTCATAATTTGAGATGTATTCCATAAGACCATATCAAGCTTATTTTTGTTGTTGGGTTTCCAATAACTCCGTTCGACCCTTCTCCCAAAGATGCCTTTTCAAGCTCTTTTGTGGCAGAAGTTGGCATTTTCTTCTCCATTCTCCTATTTCAATTATCTATCTTCTATTCTTTTGTTCCGGAGGCATTGTCATGTTGCTATTTCAACCCATCATCTCGTTTTGTCAAAGATCATGTTCTTTTCATGCCTATCCATTTAACCGGAGCGTTGTGTCCTCTGCTCAAGTTCTTTTCGCCTTATCAAGCCTTGCATCTCTTTTCAACCGGAGTGCTGTCTGAGATCTTTCTTACCCCTTGTTCCATTCATTCAGTAGTTCCGGAGGCAGTATGTTGTGATTTCATCAAGTATCTTCGCATCTTACCAAGTTCTTATTCAACTCCTTTTTCGTTTCAATCGGAGTGCTGCCCGAAGTTGTTCTTCCTTGTTCCTCTTTTCTACTGGAGTGTTTTCAACTTCGTTCATCTTCGTTGTATTCTTTTCTCAAAATGGCGTAACCTCTCAAGGTTCTTTGGTTTCGCTCGTTTGTCAAAGAAGCAACTTAGTTTTACCTCTTCTCTTTTCTCTTCTGTTTTCCCTCCGGTGCCATCCTAGATCTCGGGACGAGATCCTCTCGTAGTGGTGGAGTGCTGTAACGCCCCAAGACCGGAGCTTCAGATGCCTTCCATGTTTCCGGGTGTTGTCAAGTGATTCGTTTTGGTTCGCTGCATCATGGCATAAGTCTTTTTGCATCTCAACTAAATAAATGGCATGGATCTTTGATCCATTTAAATCGAGGGAAGGGTGACTTCTCTTTAAAACATATCCTCCCGATAGTAGGGAGCTATATTAAATATTTCTTTAATTTGAAATTCACCATAACACACTTGCAAATATCCCATGCCTTTGTTATCTCAATTCTTGGTTTCCAAACTTTGCCCATAAATTATTTCTTCATTTTCCAGAGCTCCACCAAAAATCCAAACATTTTTGGACCTTCCTAACGCTCACTTCCTATTCGAACCATTTGAATTTAAATCAAATGAGTTTGAATTTAAACTTTCAAAAATGCCCACTCCATTTTTCTTGGAACATGCGCATTTTTGTGAGTCCGGGAAATTTATTCCCGTGCCCAAATTCTTCCTCTAACCTTCTCTTTTCTCTTTTCCTTTCTCTTATTGTTCTCTGTTTTTGTAAAGAGAAGAATTAAGAGGGAAGAGAGAAGCCTAGCCAGCCTGGCCATTTGGGCCTCCAGCAGCCCCGTCCCACCAGTGGCCCAAGGCCTAGCCGGCCTCTGTCTAACTAACCCTAGTGAGCCCCGATCCTATCGCTCTCCCTCCGTCGCCAGGAGACCCTCGCTCGACCTCCTTCTTCTCTCGATCTCACTCTGGTGCCCGACCCCGTCTCTCCCTCGCAGAAGTGATCCCCTTCTTCTCCCGATCTCCCTCTCGGTCCCTCCCTCGCTCGAGCCTTCAAGGCGCCTCGCCTCCGCCCAGACCAGTGCCACCCCTGCCCGCAGCCTTCCTCGCTTGGTCTTGAGCGCCTCAGTGCCGCACCTCACTCGCCTCCGCCTCCTCGCCATGGCCCCTCGCAACCGCTCCTCTGCCTCACGTCGCCTTATTCACTCCCCTACATCAGCCCCGGAGATCACCGCTGCCGAAAATCGCCAGGTCCGGCGACCCCCCGTCCAGCGAGACCTCCTCCCCTGCCTCGCACCAAGGCCGACGCCGGCCACTTCGTCCTTCACCGCCCCATGGAGGCCTGAGCCATCGACCTCGTCGGGCCTCCTCCTCTGTTCCTTGCCACAGCCAAACTCTGGTTCGAGAGGAGCTTGATCCGAGCACCTTTCTGTCCGTCCATGCCGCCGTCATGTCCATGTTGCAGCCCCGCGTCGTCTTCCCTTGCTCAGCAGCAGCTCGCCATCTCCAGCGCTGCCCCTGCCCGAGTCAAGTGCCACCAAGCCCCTGATGGATGCGCCAAG
Source organism: Triticum urartu (assembly GCF_056163025.1). Taxonomy (NCBI): domain Eukaryota; kingdom Viridiplantae; phylum Streptophyta; class Magnoliopsida; order Poales; family Poaceae; genus Triticum; species Triticum urartu. Next base: position 190,489,586 of record NC_141878.1, on the reverse strand, counting down.
TCCCTGACAAGACCCGTTTTTCATCCAGTTCAGCTACGCGGCTATGACCTCAGATTTGGACCACAAGTGGCAAGTACCCCACCGGCAAGACCACACGGTCGCCCGAACGACTATGCGGATTCGCCAAGTACACCTTCATCAAGACCGACGCCCAAACAAGCACCGTTTGTGTGGATTACGTCAAGTTCAACTACATTGACTACGAACGGTGACGACCCCGAACATCTATGGACATCAATGACTATCGTTGCCGAAGAACCGCGGGTCACACATGCCGTGAACAACTACCGTCGCCGAAGTCTTATGAACCAAAAACTTCAAGTTCGACTACCGATAAACATGTACCACTACCGTCGTCGAGATCGCGAGCACCTCTACCATTGACCCTAGATCATGAGGGAATGACTACTTCCACTACGACCGTCTCGAGAACATCTACTTCCCCTACACCGCGTCGAACTCGAACCCCTCCGATAACGCATGTTTCGAAGGTATAATCCCGAGACGACTGCCCATGAACGAATGCATGTGTGATGTATGAGATGCTCATGCTTGCTCCGTGCTCGAATTGTCGGTGCTCGTTGCCCCTCTTTTGCCTTGCCACTGACATGTGGGACACCCGGTATCTGGGATCACTCCCTGTCACTCTTGCACGTTTCGCGCACCCACACTTGTTCCTTTCCACTGGCATCTCAATCGAGTTTCCGGAAACGGAACGTTGCCGTGGCACCGTTTCCGTTATTGTCGCCATGGCACCCTTTCTTTCCACCACGGTGACAAATGTTCCATAATGCTCTTGTCAACTTCTATTAAAAATTGCATAAACTTGTCCATGTCATCCGCATCATGATAACAACAATTAAAATGCTTAAATTGTTGTTCGCATTTAAATTGCTAATGCATATGGGGATTTACCGGATTTGTTGTTTGTCATATCCGGCCCCATTTAAATTGCTTAGTTAGATGGTTTCCTTTATGCTTCACCCCATGCCATGTTAACCAACATTTAATATTGTTGAGTACCTACCCGAGAGAGAACTAAATAATTGATGTGGTGTTCTGTCAATATGCAACTCGTTGCATATTGAGCTCCACTTAACTTGTAGTTTTGTTTGTGCCCCTTGCCATGCCGTGCATATTTAAACCGTACATGCATCATACTTGATTGTGCATCATGCCATGTTCAAGTGATGGTTGTTTACTATGATGTTTGCTCCTTTCCGGTGTTGCTTCTTCGGGTTAGTTCCGATAATGTCGCGTTTGTGAGGATTCGTTCGACTTCGTCCATTTGTCTTCTTCATGGACTCGTTCTTCTTCCTTACGGGATTCCAGGCAAGATGACCATACCCTCGAAATCACTTCTATCTTTGCTTGCTAGTTGCTTGCTCTTTTGCTATGCCTATGCTGCGATACCTACCACTTGCTTATCATGCCTCACATATTGTTAAGCCAAGTCCCTAACCCACCTTGTCCTAGCAAACCGTTGTTTGGCTATGTTACCGCTTTGCTCAGCCCCTCTTATAGCGTTGTTAGTTGCAGGTGAAGACTGGAGTTTGTTCCATGCTGGAACATGGATTGTTGTTGGGATATCACAATATCTCTTATTTAATTAATGCACCTATATACTTGGTAAAGGGTGGAAGGCTCGGCCTTATGCCTGGTATTTTGTTCCCCTCTTGCCGCCCTAGTTTCCGTCATATCGGTGTTATATTCCCGTATTTTGCGTTCCTTACATGGTTGGGTTATAATGAGAAGCCCTTAACAGTTCACCTTGAATAAAACTCTTCCATCAATGCCCAACATTGGTTTTACCATTTGCCGCCTAGCCTTTTCCCTTGGGTTTCGTGGACTCAAGGGTCATCTTTATTTTAACCCCCCCGGGCCAGTGCTTCTCTAAGTGTTGGTCCAACTGAGCGATGTCCGGGGCTACCAGGGGCAACTCTGGGCTGGCCTACCCGACGTTTGGCTCATCTGAGTGTGCCCTGAGAACGAGATATGTGCAGCTCCTATCGGGATTTTTCGGTACATTCGGGCGGTGTTGCTGGTTTAGTTTTACCATTGTCGAGGATGTCTTGTAACCGGGATACCGAGTCTGATCGGATTGTTTTGGGAGAAGGAATATCCTTCGTTGACCGTGAGAGCTTGTGATGGGTTAAGTTGGGACTCCCCTACAGGGATTTGAACTTTCGAAAGCCATGCCCGCGGTTATGGGCAGATGAGAATTTGTTAATGTCCAGTTGTAGAGAACATGAAACTTAACTTAATTAAAATGCACCAACCGCGTGTGTTACCGTGATGGTCTCTTCTCGGCGGAGTCCGAGAAGTGAACACGGTGTTGGAGTAATGCTTGACGTAGGTTGTTTTAGGATCACTTCTTGATCATAGTTGTTCGGCCGTGGTTTTTCCTTCTCTTCTCACTCTCTTTTGCGAATAGGTTAGTCACCATATATGCTAGTCGCTTGTTGCAGCTCCACATCATACCTTTGCCTTACCTATAAGCTTAAATAGTCTTGATCGCGAGGGTGTGAGATTGTTGAGTCCCCGTGACTCACAGATTCCTTCCTAAACCAGATGCAGGGACCGATGATACCGTTCCAGATGATATGGCTGAGCTCAAGTGGGAGTTTGACGAAGACTCTTGCCGTTACTACGTGTCTTTCCCAGATGATCTGTAGTGGTGCCCAGTTGGGGCGATCGGGGACTTTGTCGCATTTGGGGGTTTATCTTTATTTTGGTACCGTAGTCGGACCATGAGTGTATTGGATGAATGTAATGTTATTCATGTATTTGTGTGACATGGCGAGTGTAAGCCAACTATGTATCCTTTCCCCTTTATTTATATTACATGGGTTGTTTCCGAAGATTACCTCACTTGCGACATTGCTTTCAATGCGGTTATGCCTCTAAGTCGTGCATCGACACGTAGGAGATATAGCCGCATCGAGGGCGTTATACATATATAGGCGAAAGAAGTCGGTCAGGGGAGCCACGAGGGTGGGGGCGCGCCTCCCTGCCTCATGGCTTCCTCGAAGCTTCCCTGACGTCTACTCCAAGTCTCCTGGATTGCTTCCATTCCAAAAATAACCCTCTCGAAGGTTTCATTCCGTTTGGACTCCGTTTGATATGCCTTTTCTTCGAAACACTAAAATAGGCAAGAAAACAACAATTTGGGCTGGGTCTCGGGTTAAGAGGTTAGTCCCAAAAATAATATAAAAGTGTTTAGTAAAGCCCATAAACATCCAAAACAGATAATATAATAGCATGAATACTTCATAAATTATAGATACATTGGAGACGTATCACCGGCTGCGGGAGGAGGGAGCATGCAATCCCGCCGGCGCTTGTTTGAGTGGCCGGAGCAGGAAGAGCAGAGATTGAAGAAGCACGACAGCCGTTGGATGGACATCCAATAGTCACTGCTCTCGTGTGCATTATTTCTAATAATGTACATCCCATTTGCTAATTCTTAAGAATTTTTTTGGAGCCCATCTTCTTTTTGTTAGCATTACACCCCATATTGTGTCCATAGTTAAAAAGTATATGAAATTTTGCATATTTCTGTGCGGTCAACTGTTTTTAATCCCGAAATATCGATTCACATTCAAACTATTTTGAAAAATAATTTATATAAATATAAAATCCAAATAATTGTCCACGCATAAAAATCAATGGAATTTAAAATCTTGTAAAAAAAATTTGAAACTAATTCCCGGTTTGATGTGTTTTAAAAATGTACATCCCATTTCTCGGCAAACCGAATGAAACTCTCCTCGTCTTGAAAGATTTACAGCCCAGCAGGGCTGATAAAGCAAGTAGGCCTCGTTTGGGTATTTCTTAAAAAAATAGAACTGGGCTAGCCATTTTCAGCAAGGAAAAAACACAACTTGGCTCATGATGTGGTAAACATAAATAAAACCCTGGCTAGACGGGCCACAGCCCCCCCACAGCCCCGTTGTTACCCTGATCCGTCGCTAAAACTAGTATAAATAACAACTGCTTGTTCCTAAAAAAACTGCGCGACCTGCTGGGTCCCTGGTGTCAGCAGCTCGTAGTGTAATTCTCTCATTTATTGACTACGTTGACAATGGCGTGAGCCCCAGATGTCCAACCAATAGGAGGAACCATATTTTTGGGCTTGTAATATAGATGCACTTGCTTGCGTACTGCCATGACCCTGGTGGGTCCCTACTGTCATCCTCTCCACGTATAGTCATCTCCTTGTTCCTCTCGGTTGTTGACGATGTTGACAACTCAAGAGGGCGGCGCACCGCGCACGGCGAGCGAACCAAGGCCGCAAGGCGGAGGACGATGACGAGGCCTCGGACGGAACGAACAGGAGCCATGGAATATGCGCCGGTCCAGTCGCAGGCGGAGGGTAGTACGAGGGTTGACTGGTTCCTGTGCGGGTGCGTTGGGGCTGACGTCGCTGGAGAATAAAAGGACGTGTGGGGGAATAGAGGGAGGGACTGGCCAATGTTGAAGGGTACGTACGGTAGGGCGGCGAAGGCGCAACCAGCCATGGGAGGCGGGAGCAGGCGGAGCCGATGGGGTGGTTTGGTTTGGGTGGCTGGAGGAAGAAGAAGACAAGAGATAGAAGATACACAACAGATGTTGGATGTCAATCCAACGGCTGGTAGGCAGAATCGTTTGTTGACTGGCTAGTAAGTCGACACCACCTTGGATAGGCTATTTCCTCGCGGGTCCCAAATGTCAGAATCCAAATTTTTCACGGTCATGCAACCTTTCCTATGAAAATTTACAAACCATTTGATGTGCTAGTTCGAAATAATTTTGTGGGTGTTGGTCGGGGCTAATCACTTGGCTTCTGTAATGCACAGTGAGCTCAAGCAGCCGGCGAGAGTGATGTTATTTCTCTTGGTTGGGATTTGTTAGTTGTTACAATATTTCACTCTAAATTAAACGACTGACAAGCCATTTGCCTTGCTTCAAACAAAATATGACAGTCACAGCCGAGTTGAAAAGGGCAAGAACATCTAACTCCAGCTTACAAACTGTACAAAAGCACGAGGGTTAATTGTTCATCAGGTTTACAAAAAAACCTAGGTTGAAAAGGGCAACAACATCTAACTCCAGCACTGTTTTTGGCAGTCACAGTCAAATGGACCGGTCAGGTTCATAGAATGAACATCCTGGGTCATAACATTTACTGGATTATGACCACAATATGTTGTAAATAGAAGCCCAGCATGTTCAGAAGCTCTTTTGCCCACCTGAAACTCCTTTTTTTGCTCTTCCACATACCCATCCATCAAAACCATGCTGCTGATAAACTTAAGCCTGATGGACAATAGTAACCTTGCATTCAGCAGGAAGAATGTGACAAATCTAGTGTTTGCACGATTGGCTACATATCGTTCTAGCGTTGTTGTCTTCAATCGAATCTCATGAGAAGTGAGAAAATCCCGATGCTTACGAATCCACCGATTGGTTATAACTTTCTTACCCCGTCCTGTTGCCTAAATAGACATCAAGATTGAAAATAGTTAAGGTCTAAAAAAAGAGTGTCGAAAGAGCAATAGCTGAACGGTTAATTCTAGTACACTATATGCAGGCTTCCAGTGTGCGTGAAATTATCACCTTTGTATACAACTTCTCCAGACATGGAAAGCATTGCAGCAAGCCAATAATCTTGTTCAGATCAAAACTATTCATTTGGATATATAAGATCTTGACAGAATCCAGCACCATTGATAGGCCATCCATGGAGAAACTCTTCATTGAGAATAGAACATAATATTAGTACAAAATGTGTACTCCAAGATGACATATAACTTATGCACAGAAATTTAAAATACAACTTATGGTTACAAGTGTAGATAATAATATAAAGTACCTAAAGAACTGTGGAGCCAAACACCATATTGAAATGAGCACAGAGATCATGTATTACACCCAATGTCTCCAGTTTAGGCGCAGAGAGGACGATTATTTGCAACGGTGAATAATTAGAATCAAGAATCAACCTTTGAAGTGATGGGGCATCTTGGATGATGAGCCGCCTTCCGTCAAAAGAAATTCCAATTCTTACAAGGTTAGGCGACTTTATTTGGAGACAACCGATTCTAGCTGTGAAAACAAGCACCAAGCACTCCAGGGCAGGGCAACTGGAGTGGATGATGCTGTGCAATGAGGCCTCGGATATACGAACCCGCACAAGTGAAAGTTTCTTGAGAAATGGGAGTCGAAGGTTTAGTACCAGATTGTCTGGTCGGTCGCACAACGCAAAGGTGGCATGTGGAGAGAGGAGGAAAACCACGAGATGGACATCAGTGCTGTGGGCACATGTAGATGGCATTCGCTATCTGGTAGGTGATTTCCAGGGGAATGGTAGAACTTAAGCAGCTGTAGTTCTGTGAATTCAGGAGATTTCATTCAGGCGTCCATCGTGCAGGGCATGGTATGCTTTCTTAGGTAGCATGACAGGATGCAGAGGCTTTGAACGGAGCCCTGGTGGGTGGAGATGATGGCTCTGGGGATTTCAAAATCATTGAAGAGAGATAGCTGACGGCAGTCGATATTAAGGGGCACGACGCGCCATAGAGGGCGCCACCGAATTGAGAGGACTTGGGTGCGGCAGCAATCCTTGGCGGGCAGAAGCGAGATGATCTCCCCAAGGACGGTGTCCGGGAGATCGCTGATGCGGTCCACCCGAGATTCTATGGGTTCCTAGGATCCGGTGGGGGCTGGGTCGCCGCTTCTCCCCGCGCTGCCGAGTGCGGGATCTACAACAGGCGTCGCCGCTGGCGGGAGCCTCATCTTCTTGGTGCTGCGGTCAGCCGACTCCATTTTCCTCGAGGGCGTCTCATCGCGCTCACAGATTTGACAGAGTAACGAATGACGAGCCTAGTTGTAGTGCGAGTGAAGAAGAAGGTGAGATGGGGGTTTTTCTGTAGTAGTGAGGAAGAAAGGGAGCTGGGGTTTTCTGTAGGAGTGAGGTGTGGAATTTGGGGGTACGAGTGGAGCGAGCTGACGTTAGATGGGTGGGAGTGAGGAGGAATAAGAACACCCAGGTTTTTTTGGGGGCGGTGTGCTGGGTATGGGTAGCGCCTCTCATTCAGTAAATATATGGACTTTTGAATTGTTTTTACTATTTACTAGGGTGGATGGGCTATTTTGTCTTGGGCCCAGAGAAACAATTACTACTAGTACAGTGGAGACACTCTATAGCTACCCAGAAAAACAATTATTACTAGTACAGTGGATACAATACCGCTTCTGGCTCCTCCTAGGTCATCGAAACGTCTCCCTCTACTCAATGCCGTTATACTTTTGTTTACCGACATGCGGGCCATGCAGCATGCGGGCCCAAATGCCATCCACCAAATTAGAAGGCAGTATGCACGCAAAGAGTCACCCCGGTCGTAGCGCGACAGTAACGAGCCGTCGTATCACAAAACCCCACCTCCCCGCAGTCTAAGTTTGACGGACGAAGCAACCATCATTTCACTCTTCACTGAATCCCCTTCTCCCTCACCATCTTCAAGAAAGGCAACACTCGCATCTTCCATTGTTCTTCACTCCCAACAAAGGGAAGGTAAGTGGATCCATGATGTTGGTGTATTTTCGTTCAGAGAAAAAAAGAACTTTTCCAAAGCAGTAACCGATCATCACTCTCTTTTTTGTTTCATTGTCATTGCGATTGTTTTTTCCTTTCAGTGGTCTCCTAGTATTCGTCAGTTTCATGATGGACCAAGGAGAACCAGGCAAAGATCTGCCAATATTGGAGCAGACGCAGGAGGCTGATCCCCACGAGACAGAGAGCTCCAAGAAGATGGAGGCAGCCATCGAGCTGACCCCAAATATGCTCACGGCCACTACTCAGATGGTCAACACCCCATCTGAGGTTACAACCCTCGTGGCACTGCAAGAGCAGTTTTCCCCCTTCGAGGATGTGTCCCCCTCCCCCCCCCCCCTCGCTGAGCTGCCCAAGGTGATTTTCTTCTTTGTCGATCTCGATTGTGGTTTTTCATCTAAGTATGTGGTGATTAATAATGCAAAATTTTATTAGCTTCGATGCCATGTTATACATAGTGGTTTAAATAACTTGTGTTTCTTATACTGGAAAGTAATTTAGAATTTGTTTCCGTTTCAATTAGAGCCCTTATGCAGACAAGGATTGTGTGGTTGTACATGTCACTCGCTATGAGATGGATGACCTGAATATACGCACTGGGAAAACAGAATTTTTAGGCTGTTGGATCTGGAAGCCATTTGCGCTTATACCAATGAAGAGTTGTATTCCAGCCTCACTGTTGTCAAGCATGTTGTCCAGGGTGTACTGAAGCACAAGAAGTTCAAAGCTACTCCTTCGTTTGTGAGGTATACTGTTCTTGTCAAGCTTACGCAGGAAGATGACGTGGCATGCCTCCACAAACAAGTTTATGAGTGGCAAGGCCACAAGGTTGTCTTCATGAAGGTTCACAGGATTGAGCTGCTGCCGGACGTCCTCGATGATGTTCATGGCAAGGTCCGTCTTATGTCTAGCCCAAATTAGATCGAGGCATGAAATAGTTGCCTCAGCTAGTGTTTAATAGTAGTTTTGATTGTGTCTAATTATCCGAACCTTGCCTGTTATCGAGCCCTCTGGGGCTAGTACTCTGTTTGAATCCGTCTATGGGAACTGTTGTTACTTTTGTGTGCCCATGAATCATGTGAGAACCATCGTAATTGTTGCCGAAACAGATGTGTCCTCACTAGTTCTTTCATGAATATGGCATGGTAAGACATAAGTTGTCACGGTTTACCATACGAGCAGTGTGTGTTTTGATGAAATAGATGTAACATCCCAAATTTTCAACTTGGAATGTTATACATAGTCATCCATGCATATCATATTTTATTTGCATTTCGTCTCGCGATCCTCGAAATCCTAAGCAACTCAAGGACCCTCGGAGAGAGAGTTGGGGATTTCCCGGTTTTCATATTTGATTTTTATCAAATATTGAAACGAGGATTTGGTTTTAGTTATTTTTCTCCAAAAATATTTTATATTAAATTATATGAGAGGGGATAATATGACTTCTCCAAGATAATTGAAATATTGGTGGAAAAATATTAAAATCAAATATTTGTTTTATTTGGATTTTATTGCAATTTTGTTTGCATTAGAAAAATTGCATGTTTTTCAAAAGTGCATTTTAGGGCCAAGAAAATGTTCATCTCGTTCTAAATATTTTATTTAGACGGTGAAAATTTGTTTTAGCATTTTTAGACTTTTTTTCTAGGATTTTATTTCGGTCGGCGAAATTATTTTAAAAAAAGTTCCGCGCCCGACTGAGCCTAAGGCCCAGCCGTGCCAGGCCGGCCCGCCGCAGCCGCCTTCACCGTCGCGCGCGCCGCCGCCGACCGACTTGGACAAGGAGTCCGAGCCGGACTTCGCCGCCCCGCCTTGGCCCCTCCAAGCCGCCGCCACCTCACCCCCCTCCCAACACCACCCCACCACCGCCGCGCCAGCCGCCACCGCCCACAGCTGCCGCCGCTGGCCGCGCCTGCTGCCGCCGCCGCCCTGCCGCCCGCACCTCGCCTCGCCGGAGCCCCTCGCTGGAGGTAGCCGCCGGACTCCGCCGCCAGTTTTTTTATAAAACCGTCCGGTTTTTTTAGGAACCCTAGATCCATTTTTTTGCTTTCGCCGTTTTTTTCTTTTCTCAGTTCTTCTAGTTAGCGGACGTTCGTCCGTACGTTCGTTTTAACGAACGGTTCTTCGCCCATTAGATACAGCTAACGAACGCTCGTTCATTAGTCTGTTCGTTAGTTTTCTTTTATCGGATTTATTCCGCGATTTCTCTGATCGTGATTTCTGATCCGATCTTAGTTTTTGTTTATCTTTTCGCTCGTTAGTCGGAATCAGGCGATTCAAGCGCCTAGAGTTTCGCCTCGAAACCCTCTTTCCGTTTAACCAACTTAAACGAGTTTTTACTACTATAAAATTTGACCTAGGTTCAGATTAGTAAACGAATCTTCTTTCTTTTGTCGTTGAGTTTCGTTGCTCCGTTTGATTTGATTCTTCTTGTGAACCGGACTTCTTAAGTTGAACTTTCTGGTCAATCTCTTTTATTTGAGTTTTGCTCGCTCACCTTGCTTTTTGATTATGTATGTTATTGTTTGTTTGCGATAGAACACCCGGAGTGCGAAGCGTGCTACTACGAGTCCCTAGGTTTCGTAGACCGTCAGCAAGGCAAGTAACACTTTGATCATATCCCTTTTATCACCCAGTTTTTATGCATTAGTTCAAATCCTCAAACATTGCATGATTAGGATGTCATTAATATGTGGGTTGGGAAGTAGTTGATGAGGTAGAACCTATTTCCCTGTTACATTCAAACCCTGGGAGCTACTTCTACGCTGCTTATATTACTATGCTATGCTATGCTCGTAGACGTGGTTTGGGTTTGAGTGAAATCCATGACAGATGAGAGATTGTTAATTAATGGTTCAACTTAAGGTGGCAACTTAAAATAACATCTGGGTGGATTGAGGCACCTGGAGTACCCAGTGTTGCCTGTTTTTTTGGAAATCCCGGAGTACCCGTGTGATCTTCCTATGGACCGCCACCCAGGTTCAAAGGGAACTGAGATGATTCATGCTAGAAACTTCCGTGTGCAGCCACAAGCTATTATGGGCTCTAGCATAGTTGAGTAAGTTACGTGAAGCTCTTGAAGAGGCAGATCAGCAGGTAGTGGGATGTAGGTTTGGTATGGTCTGTCCGGAGTAGAGAGTTAATGTTTCTGAAAGACTGTGTCTCGGTCATCCGTATCTCAAACACCTTGTAGTGCGAGAAATCCAACAGAGGCGATCGTGTCTTGTGGAGGAAAAGTGCGCAAACCTCTGCAGAGTGTATCATCTAATCATGGTTAGCCGTGTCCCCGGTTATGGACAATTCTTGAGTATCTAGTATTTGGGTTATCACATGTATCTCATCATTCTTAATTAATATTGCTGGGGTGTTAATCACTTTAATTGGGATTGAGCTAGAGGAACCTTCTCAATGATGTTTCAACTACCATGATAGTTAAATTAAAATCTATTCCTTTGTTGTAGGGAAAAATTGGCTTTTCACAAAAACTATAACCATAGAGCTTTCCACCAGCCATATATGCATGTAGTGATAGCATTATTCTGTTCTTGCTCTACTGTGTTACTTTGCCAGTACATTCCATGTGCTGACCCGTTCTCGGGCTGCAACGTATTATGTTGCAGACTTTTCAGACGAGGAGTAAGGTCGTTAGGTCGTTGCCGTGCAACTCAGTTATGCCGTTGGAGTTGATGGACTCACTTTATCTTCCAAGCCTTCCGCTGTTATCGTATTAGATGGCCTTAAGCCATATTATTGTAATAAGTTCTCTTTGGAGACATTCGATGTAATTAGTGTGTGATTTCCACTCTGTTATAAATCCCTCGAGTACTGTGTGTGTCAGCATTATCGATCCAGGGATGACACTGAAGCACAGTGACTTGACCATCTGAGATCGGGTCGCTACAAGATGGTATCAGAGCACACGCTGAGTGTAGGACACGACCACTAAGATAAACCCTAGGTCACACTTCACTACTCATTTCTGACTCCTCTCCATTTTCTACTCTTTAGGATGGCGGAGATGAAGAACAAGTTTGCACAACCGGATGAAGACACACCTTTTGGACGCCACTTGAAGGAAGTCACTAGGTACTTGAACATTGGAATACCAAGCTTCACCGAAACGTACAACGCCACTTTACCTGAAGAGGAGCGCTGGATGGTTCAAGTACAAGTTCTAGGAAGGATGTTCTCGCCAACTTCTAAACCCATAGAGTTTTCTTTTGAAGCACCCACCTGGAGTCTAAGCAAGAGCATGGCAGCCCACATTACCATGGGACGCATTGGAGAGGTCTACAACATGGAGCTTAAGGACACAATCTACCAAATATGTGGGCGCCGAGACGAGCAATGGGAAGTAATCAGCACTAGGAAGGATAGATCCATTGCAGCTTTCATCCAGGAGCTAAACCAGCACATTCGACGTCAGGAGAACCAGATGTGCGCGGACATGATGGACTTGAAGAAGGCTAAGACTAGAATCATCGAGCTGGAGGAAGAACTCAAGTTTACACGCGATGGATATGAGGAGGAAATCAAGACACTACTAGAGAAGAATGACGACTTAGTCAAGAAGATCGGAGTATTCATGGGAGGACCGGCACCAGTGGAAGAAGACGAAGAAGAAGAACCCAAGGAGATATGCCCCGAGGACTACATCATCATCGACGACACCGATTTCGATCCTAGAGATGATGACTTTGAAGACGAAGCTGGAGCTGACATCATGGAGTCTTCCACCGATCAAAATTTCTAGATGACCACCAAATATTAGTAGTATTTCCCCATGTAATTAGTAGTAGATGAGCACTTTGCGATAGTCCTAGAACGTTTGTATGCCCTTGCTTGATTGATTGAGTGAAATGTTTGTGTTTGTCTCATGTGCATATGGGTAGTGTTTTCTCATTAGACCCCTTTTCTATTCTGATCTCTTCCATCTAAACCCATCAGATGCCTCCAAGACGTGACACCGGTTTTGCTTTCCCACCGGAGCTCACCCAGTTGATCCAGCAGCAGAATACTTTGATGCAATTGCTAGTTCAGAACCAGGGCAACAACAACAACAACCCGCCGCCAGTGGACAATCTAGCCCATTTTCTAAGGTTACAGCCGCCGGTGTTTTCCAGTAGCACCGAGCCTATAGTTGTTGATGATTGGCTACGCCGTATTGGAAGGGAGTTGACCACCGCATGTTGCACGGATGCTGATAAGGTGCGTTTTGCCGCACATCAGTTGGATGGACTAGCAGAATCATGTTGGGAGAATTACACAACCACTTTTCCCATAGCCAACGTCACTTGGGACCAGTTTCAGCAAGCTTTCCGCACGGCCCATGTCTCAACTGGAGCTATGCAGATGAAGAAGCGGGAGTTCCGCAACCTACGTCAGGGGAACCGTACGGTGGCTCAGTACGTGGATGAGTTTAGCAAGTTATCTCGCTATGCCCCTGATGATGTGGCCACAGATGCCGCGAAGCAGGAGAAGTTTATGGAAGGGCTGAATGATGAGATGAGCATGCAGTTGATGGTAGCAACCTTCAACAACTATCAGAAGTTGCTAGATAAGGCTCTTATGATCGAAGGGAAGCAGCAGCAGATTGGGAGTCGCAAGAGAAAGTATGGACAGGGGAAGTATAACTCAGGAGCTCAGCAGAAGCCTCGCCTAACCCCGAACTCGGGAGGACTTGTTCATAACCATGGAGTTCACAACCACACTAGAGGAGGATCGCATAACCACAATGGTTCTAAGAATGGGAATGGGAACGGAACCAACAATAATCAAAACCGCCCCAATCCAGCCACACCCACCAAAAGAGACCTAAGTCACGTCACTTGCTTCAAGTGTGGGAAGACTGGACACTACGCCATGGAGTTTCCTGAGGGAAAGAATGGAAACGGAAATGGGAGCGCTGGGAAGAAGCCTAATCCATTCAACAAAGGACAAGTGAACCAAGTTAACGTGGAGGAGGTTGAAGAGCAGCCGGACGCAGTAATAGGTAAGTTTTTGGTTAAGTCATTTACCGCTCTTGTTCTTTTCGATACTGGTGCATCGCATTCATACATATCAAGGGGATTTGTGGATAAGTTTAAACTACCAACCCAAACCCTTAGGACCTCTCTGTTAGTAAGCTCACCCGGAGCAGAATACATGGCTAGCCGATGGTGCGACCAGGTACCCCTAACCATTGGCACACATGTTTTTCCGTCCGACCTAATTATCTTGGACTCGCAAGGATTGGATGTGATATTAGGTATGGACTGGATGTCAAAGTTTGGAGGGAGTATTGACTGTGCTAGTAAGTCGATTTATCTTACCACCCCGGAGGGAAAAAGGATTAAGTATGTGTCTAGGCATGGGCCTAGGAGGAGCCAAGTGAATGCCCTTACGGGAGTTGTTCAGGAGGAAGTGCCTGTAGTGCAGGATTATCCGGATGTTTTTCCAGAGGAGTTACCAGGCATGCCACCGGATAGAGACATTGAGTTTCTAATAGAGCTCTTGCCAGGAATAGGACCAATATCCAAGAGACCCTATCGGATGCCCGCAAATGATCTGGAGGAAATTAAGAAACAGATCAAGGAGTTATTGGAAAAAGGATACATTCGAAGAAGTTCATCACCTTGGGGAGCCCTTGTGCTTTTGGTGGAGAAGAAGGACAAATCCCTAAGGATGGTTGTTGATTATCGAGCCTTGAATGAGGTGACGATTAAGAACAAGTACCCACTGCCGATGATCAATGATTTGTTTGATCAGCTGCAAGGAGCTAAGGTGTTTTCAAAGATAGACTTGCGATCAGGATACCATCAGTTGAAGATACGTGAGAAGGATATACCAAAGACAGCATTCACGATGCGTTATGGATTATACGAGTACACAGTCATTTCATTTGGACTGACTAATGCCCCTACTTATTTCATGAGCATGATGAACAAGGTGTTCATGGAGTATTTGGACAAGTTTGTTGTGGTGTTTATTGATGATATTATGGTATACTCGAAGAACGAGGAGGACTTGGATGTGTGCCTATGCAGGATGGAAGAGTTGTTTCGTATGCCTCACGACAACTAAAACCTCACGAGTACTGTGTGTGTCAGCATTACCGATCCAGGGATGACACTGAAGCACAGAGACTTGACCATCTAAGGTCGGGTCGCTACAATAGAGTACTCGTTCGAGAACTGTGCACCGACGTATACATAAGTACTTGTAAACACTGTTGGTGCTACCCCACTTGTAATCAGTTGTGCAAAACACGGCACATTGGCTTAGCTCGCTTCAACACTAGGCTATCAACCAGCTAACAATCAACAATCTGCTGTCTGACATATAAGCAACTATGTATCTTGTTACGGTGGTTCATGCAGTTAACCGAGGCCACAATGTAAATTCCAAACGTTCGCACGCTAGTCCAACGTTCATGTGGAACACTCATGATACGTCCATTATGCATCATGCTTTTATATCGATATTTATTGCATTATGGGCTGTTATTACACATTATGTCACAATACTTATGCCTATTCTCTCTTATTTTACAAGGTTTACATAAAGAGGGAGAATCCGGCAGCTGGTATTCTGGGCTGGAAAAGGAGCAAATATTAGAGACCTACTCTGCACAGCTCCAAAAGTCTTGAAACTTCACGGAAAACGTTTTCAGAATATATAAAAAATACTCAGCAGAAGAGATTCACCAGGGGGCCACACCCTGCCCACGAGGGTGGGGGCGCCCTACCCCCTGGGCGCGCCCCCCAACCTCATGGGCCCCCTGGTGGCCCTCCGGTGGCCATCTTATGCTATATGAAGTCTTTCGATGGGAAAAAATAAGAAGCCTTCTTATCGGACGAAACTCCGTCGCCATGAGGCGGAACCTTGGCGGAACCAATCTAGGGCTCTGGGGGAGCAGTTCTGCCAGGGAAACTTCCCTCCCACAGTGGGAAATCATCGCCATCGTCATCACCAACGCTCCTCTCATAGGGGGAGGGCAATCTCCATCAACATCTTCATCAGCACCATCTCCTCTCAAAACACTAGTTCATCTCTTGTATCCAAATCTTGTCTCCAAGTCCAGGATTGGTGCTAGTAGGTTGCTAGTAGTGTTAATTACTCCTTGTAGTTGATGCTAGTTGGTTTAATTGGTGGAAGATCATATGTTCAGATCCTATATGCATATTAATACTCCTCTGATTATGAACATGTTTATGCTTTGTGAGTAGTTACGTTTGTTCCCGAGGACATGGGAGAAGTCTTGCTATTAGTAGTCATGTGAATTTGGTATTCATTCGATATTTTGATGAGATGTATGTTGTCTCTCCTCTAGTGGTGTTATGTGAACGTCGACTACATGACACTTCACCATTATTTGGGCCTAGAGGAAGGCATTGGGAAGTAATAAGTAGATGATGGGCTGCTAGAGTGACAGAAACTTAAACCCTAGTTTATGCGTTGCTTCATAAGGGGCTGATTTGGATCCATATGTTTCATGCTATGGTTAGGTTTACCTTAATACTTTTGTTGTAGTTGCGGATGCTTGCAATAGAGGTTAATCATAAGTGGGATGCTTGTCCAAGTAAGGGCAGTACCCAAGCACCGGTCCACCCACATCCCAAATTATCAAAGCACCAAACGCGAATCATATGAACGTGATGAAAACTAGCTTGAAGATATTCCCATGTGTCCTCAGGAGCGCTTTTCTCTATATAAGAGTTTGTCCAAGCTTGTCCTTTGCTACAAAAAGGATTGGGCCTCCTTGATGCACTTTATTTACTTTTTTACTTGGTTCTCATTACAAATTATCCTATCACAAAACTATCTGTTACGACTTATTTCAGTACTTGCAGAGAATACCTTGCTGGAAACCGCTTATCATTTCCTTCTGCTCCTCGTTGGGTTCAACACTCTTACTTATCGAAAGGACTACGATAGATCCCCTATACTTGTGGGTCATCAAGACTCTTTTCTGGCGCCGTTGCCGGGTAGTGAAGCGCCTTTGGTAGGTGGAATTTGGTAAGGAAAAATTTATATAGTGTGCTGAAATTTACTGTCACTTGTTACCATGGAAAGTAATCCTCTGAGGGGCTTGTTCGGGGTATTTCACCCTGACCAGTAGAGCAAAGAGTTGCTCCTCAATCTACTGAACCTACTGAAAATGAAAATGTCTGCTTTGAAATTCCTTCGGGTATGATAGAAAAACTGCTAGCTAATCCTTTTTTAGGAGATGGAACAAAGCATCCTGATGAGCATCTAATATATGTGGATGAAGTTTGTGGATTATTTAAGCTTGCAGGTGTACCCGAAGATGTTGT
Organism: Triticum urartu; assembly: GCF_056163025.1. Taxonomy (NCBI): domain Eukaryota; kingdom Viridiplantae; phylum Streptophyta; class Magnoliopsida; order Poales; family Poaceae; genus Triticum; species Triticum urartu. Next base: position 190,472,693 of record NC_141878.1, on the reverse strand, counting down.
TAAGAAGAAGGTTTTCCCTTTATCTTTGAAGGGAGATGCATCGACATGGTATAGGCTATGTGATGATATGGGGTCTTGGAATTACAAACGATTGAAATTGGAATTTCATTTATCCTATGCATCTTGTTCATCGTGATCGCAATTATATATATAATTTTTGGCCTTGCGAAGGAGAAAACATTGCTCAAGCTTGGGGGAGGCTTAAATCAATGTTATATTCATGTCCCAATCATGAGCTCTCAAGAGAAATGATTATTCAAAAAATTATGCTTGGATTTCTGATAACAATCGCACCATGCTTGATACTTCTTGTGCTGGCTCTTTTATGATGAAGACTATTGAATTCAAATGGGATTTATTGGAAAGAATTAAACGCAACTCTGAAGATTGGGACCTCGACAAAGGTAAGGAGTTAGGTATGACACCTAGTTTTGACTGTGTTAAATCTTTTATGGATACCGATGTTCGCCGTAAATTTAGCACTAAATATGGACTTGACTCTGAGATAGTAGCTTCTTTCTGTGAATCTTTTGCTACTTATGTTGATCTCCCCAGGGAGAAGTGGTTTAAAAATCATCCTCCCATAGAAGTAAAAGTAGCTGCACCTATTAAAGTTGAAGAAAAGATTGTCACTTATAATGATCCTATTGTTCCTACTACATATGTTGAGAAACCACCTTTCCCTGTTAGGATAAAGGATCATGCTAAAGCTTCAACTGTGGTTTGTAAAAGCAATATTAAAACTTATACACCTCATGAGCAAATTAAAGTTGAACCTGATATTGCTATTGTTAAAGATCTCTTGTCTGATAATATTGTTGGGCATGTCATTCATTTCCTTGAGGAAATTGCTAGAATTGCTAAACCTTGTGCTAAAGATAAAAATAGACCAGTGGTAGGCATGCCTGTTATTTCTGTTAAAATAGGAGATCATTGTTATCATGGCTTATGTGATATGGGTGCTAGTGCTAGTGCAATACCTTATTCCTTATACAAAGAAATTATGCATGATACTGCACCTGCTGAGATAGAAGATATTGATGTCACAATTAAACTTGCCAATAGAGATACTATTTCACTAATGGGAATTGTTAGAGATGTTGAAGTCTTGTGTGGGAAAACTAAATATCCAGCTGATTTTCTTGTTCTTGGTTCCCCACAAGATATGTTTTGTCCCATTATATTTGGTAGACCTTTCCTGAACACTGTTAATGCTACCATAAATTGCAAAAGGGATGTTGTTACTATCGGTTTAGATGATATGACTCATGAATTTAACTTTTCTAAATTTAGTAGACAACACCGTGAAGAAGAATTACCTAGTAAGGATGAAATTATTGGTCTTGCCTCTATTGCCGTACCTCCTAGTGATCCTTTAGAACAATATTTGATAGACCATGAAAATGCTATGTTTATGAATGAAAGAAGGGAAATAGACGAAGTATTCCTTAAACAGGAGCCTATTCTGAAAAACAATTTGCCTGTTGAAATCCTAGGGGATCCTCCTCCACCCAAGGGTGATCCCATGTTTGAGCTTAAACCGCTACCTGATACTCTTAAATATGCTTATCTTGATGAGAAAAAGATATATCCTATTATTATTAGTGCTAACCTGAAGAAGCACCGTGCTGCTATTGGGTATACTCTTGATGATCATAAGGGCATTAGTCCCACTCTATGCCAACATAAAATTAATTTGGAAGAAGATGCTAAACCAGTTCATGACCATCAACGACGGCTGAATCCTAAAATGAAAGAAGTGGTAAGAAAGGAAATACTAAAGCTCCTTGAGGCAGGTATAATTTATCCCGTTGCTGATAGCCAGTGGGTAAGTCCTGTCCATTGTGTCCCTAAGAAGGGAGGTATTACTGTTGTTCCTAATGATAAAGATGAATTGATTCCGCAAAGAATTATTACAGGTTATACGATGGTAATTGATTTCCGCAAATTAAATAAGGCAACTAAAAAGGATCATTACCCCTTACCTTTTATCGACCAAATGCTAGAAAGATTATCCAAACATACACATTTTTTCTTTCTAGATGGTTATTCTGGTTTCTCTCAAATACCTGTGTCAGCCAAAGATCAATCAAAGACTACTTTTACTTGCCCTTTCGGTACTTTTGCTTATAGACGTATGCCTTTTGGTTTATGTAATGCACCTGCTACCTTTCAAAGATGCATGATGGCTATATTCTCTGACTTTCGTGAAAGGATTTGTGAGGTTTTCATGGACGATTTCTCCGTCTACGGATCTTCTTTTGATGATTGCTTGAGCAACCTTCATCGAGTTTTGCAGAGATGTGAAGAAACTAATCTTGTCTAGAATTGGGAAAAGTGCCACTTTATGGTTAATGAAGGTATTGTCTTGGGGCACAAAGTTTCTGAAAGAGGTATTGAAGTTGATAAAGCGAAGGTTGATGCTATTGAAAAGATGCCATGTCCCAAGGACATCAAAGGTATAAGAAGTTTCGTTGGTCACGCCGGATTTTATAGGAGGTTCATTAAGGACTTCTCAAAATTTTCTCGGCCTCTCACTAATTTATTACAAAAAGATATACCATTTGTTTTTGATGATGATTGTGTAGAAGCATTTGAAATACTTAAGAAAGCATTGATCTCTGCACCCATTGTTCAGCCACCTGATTGGAATTTACCCTTTGAAATTATGTGTGATGCTAGTGATTATGCTGTAGGTGCTATTCTAGGACAAAGAGTTGATAAGAAATTAAATGTTATTCAATATGCTAGTAAGACCCTAGACAATGCTCAAAGAAATTATGCTACTACTGAAAAAGAATTCTTAGCGGTTGTATTTGCTTGTGATAAGTTCAGACCTTATATTGTTGATTCTAAAGTAACTATTCACACTAATCATGCTGCTATTAAATATCTTATGGAAAAGAAAGATGCTAAACCTAGACTTATTAGATGGGTTCTCTTACTACAAGAATTTGATTTTCATATTGTTGATAGAAAGGGAGCTGAGAACCCCGTTGCAGACAACTTATCTAGGTTAGAAAATGTGCTTGATGACCCACTTCCTATTGATGATAGCTTTCTTGATGAGCAATTAAATGTCATAAATGCTTCTCATACTACTCCATGGTATACTGATTATGCTAATTACATCGTTGCTAAGTTTATACCACCTAGTTTCACGTACCAGCAAAAGAAACAGTTCTTCTATGATTTGAGGCATTACTTTTGGGATGACCCGCATCTTTATAAAGAAGGAGTAGATGGTGTTATTAGACGTTGTGCACCGGAGCATGAACAGGAACAGATCCTACGCAAGTGTCACTCCGAAGCTTATGGAGGACACCATGCTGGAGATAGAACTGCACATAAGGTATTGCAATCTGGTTTTTATTGGCCTACTCTCTTAAAGGATGCCCGTAAGTTTGTCTTATCTTGTGATGAATGTCAAAGAATTGGTAATATTAGTAGACGTCAAGAAATGCCTATGAATTATTCACTCTTTATTGAACCATTTGATGTTTGGGGCTTTGACTATATGGGACCTTTTCCTTCCTCTAATGGATATACACATATTTTAGTTGTTGTTGATTACGTTACTAAGTGGGTAGAAGCTATTCCAACTAGTAGTGCTGATCATAACACTTATATTAAAATGCTTAAAGAAGTTATTTTTCCAAGATTTTGAGTCCCTAGATATTTAATGACTGATGGTGGTTCACATTTTATTCATGGTGCTTTCCGTAAAATGCTTGCTAAAGATGATGTTAATCATAGAATTACATCTCCTTATCACCCACAGTCTAGTGGTCAAGTAGAATTGAGTAATAGAGAGCTCAAATTTATTTTGCAAAAGACTGTTAATAGATCTAGAAAGAATTGATCCAATAAACTTGATGATGCATTATGGGCTATAGAACTGCATATAAAAATCCTATGGGTATGTCTCCGTATAAAATGGTTTATGGAAAAGCATGTCACTTACCTCTCGAACTAGAACACAAGGCATATTGGGCCATTAAAGAACTCAATTATGATTTTAAACTTGTCGGTGAGAAGAGGCTATTTGATATTAGCTCGCTTGATGAATGGAGAACCCAAGCCTATGAAAATGCCAAGTTGTTTAAAGAAAAAGTTAAAAGATGGCATGACAAAAGAATACAAAGCGTGAGTTTAAAGTAGGTGATTATGTATTGCTATACAACTCTCGTTTAAGATTTTTTTTGCAGGAAAACTTCTCTCTAAATGGGAAGGTCCTTACGTTATCGAGGAGGTCTATTGTTCCGGTGCCATAAAAATCAACAACTTCGAAGGCACAAATCCGAAGGTGATGAACGGTCAAAGAATCAAACATTATATCTCAGGTAATCCCATAGATGTTGAAACCAATGTTATTGAAACCGTAACCCCGGAGTAATACATAAGGGACACTTTTCGGAACGTTTCAGACTCCGAAAAGGAATAGGTATGTGGTACGGTAAGTAAACCGACTCCAAAACAGTTTTTAAAACAATATTTCTCCGTTTTGGAATATTTAGAAAAATAGAAAATAAGAAGCAGTCCGGGAAGGACATAAGGGCTCCACGAGGGTGGAGGGCGGGCCCTACTCCCCTAGGCGCGCCCTCCTACCTCGTGGGCACCTCGTGCACTCTCTCGACTCTGTTTTCTTACACAACACGTATTTTGGTCGGTAAAAATTCATTATATAATCTCCTGGGGGTTTTGACCACCGTATCACACAAATATCTCTTGTCTTTGTTTCGAGCTGTCCTGCTGCAGATAGAGCAACAGGTCGTCCCAGGATTCGGAAGGAGAAAGCTACGTGGCTGATTACCTTGCAGATACTAAGGTCTATGGGGATGTGGAGCATTGTGGTTGGACTACGGAAGAAGAAGAAGAAGAGGACTATGAACCCAAGGGAAAGGAGGAGACGAGCTTAGATGAAGATGAAGTCCCACTACCTCAACCTGGGGACATGCATGTGGAGTTCAAATAGTCAAGCCTCCTGGATAGAGTAAAGAAACCTAAGATCGAGTTTATCCCTTTTCGCCTCTTGCAGGAAAACAAGCAGGAACTATACAAAAAGATACTGAGCTTGGAGCAGGAGATCGATGACCTAAGGGACCAAAACTCTGTCCTCAAGCGCAAATTAAGGAAGAAGCCTACGCCATCAACAAAACCACCACCGTCTCCACCAACAAAGAAGAATTGAGTATCTAGTATGGGCACTCCCCTTGGCAACTGCCAAGCTTGGGGGAGTGCCCCGGTATCGTATCACCATCACTTTTATCTTTACCGTTTTCCTAGTTCGATCCTTTTGGTAATATCTTGATCTAGTAGAATAAAAGTTCTTAGTATGATCTAGTTGTGAGTTTTGCTTTATAATCCTTCTATGTAATCGAGTCCGTGAGCTATATAATAAAGATTAGTGTTGAGTCAAGGGCTTGATTATTTTGCCATGATCCTAAGTGAATAAAAGAAAAGAGAAAGAATAAAAAGAAACAAAGAGATCATGTGGATCTTATGGAGAGTAATGAGCTCACATAGAAAAAGTATGATGAATAAAAGTTGTTGAGAGTTGACAAACGTAGTTTTTGGTCATCATTGCAATTAATAGGAAGTAATAAAGAAAGAGAGGTCTTCACATATAAATATACTATCTTGGACATCTTTTGTGATTGTGAGCACTCATTAAAATATGACATGCTAAAGAGTTGACGTTGGACAAGGAAGACAACATAATGGGTTATGTTTTCTTACATCTAAGATAAATTATATTGTCTTGGATCCTCCAACATGTTGAGCTTGCCTTTCCCCCTCGTGCTAGCCAAATTCATCGCACCAAGTAGAGATACTACTTGTGCTTCCAAATACCCTTAAACCAGTTTTGCCATCAGAGTCCACCATACCTACCTATGGACTGAGTAAGATCCTCTAAGTAAGTTGTCATTGGTGCAAGCAATAAAAATTTCTCTCTAAATATGTATAACTTATTAGTGTGGGAGAAAATAAGCTTTATACAATCATGTGATATGGAAGAAATAAAGGCGACAGACTGCATAATAAAGGTCCATATCACAAGTGGCAATATAAAGTGACGTTCTTTCGCATTAAGATTTTGTGCATCCAACCATAAAGGCGCATGACAACCTCTGCTTCCCTCTGCGAAGGGCCTATCTTTTACTTTTATCTCCTACATTGCATAAGAGTCATGGTGATCTTCACCCTTCCTTTTTACATTTTATCCTTTGGCAAGCACGGTATGTTGGAAAGATCCTGGTATATATGGCTAATTGGATGTGAGTTTTCATGAACTATTACTGTTGACATTACCCTTGAGGTAAAATGTTGGGAGGCAAAACTATAAGCCCCTATCTTTCTCTGTGTCCGATTAAAACTCCATACCCATAAGTATTGTGTGAGTGTCAGCAATTGTGAAAGATTATATGATAGTTGAGTATATGGACTTGCTGAAAAGCTCTTATACATTGGCTCTTTCTATGTTATGATAAATTGCAATTGCTCCAATGACTAAGATTATAGTTTGTTAGTTTTCAATGAAGTTTACGATTCACACTTGAAATTGTGATTGAATTATTACTCTAGCATAAGGGATTATATGACAAGAATTATATAAGTTGATGTTCTAAGAATGATCATGATGCCCTCATGTCCGTATTTTATTTTTATCGACACCTCTATCTCTAAACATGTGGACATATTTTTCGATTTCGGCTTTCGCTTGAGGACAAGCGAGGTCTAAGCTTGGGGAGTTGATACGTCCATTTTGCATCATGCTTTTATATCGATATTTATTGCATTATGGGCTGTTATTACACATTATGTCACAATACTTATGCCTATTCTCTCTTATTTTACAAGGTTTACATAAACAGGGAGAATGCCGGCAGCTGGGATTCTGGGCTGGAAAAGGAGCAAATATTAGAGACCTATTCTGCACAACTCTAAAAGTCCTGAAACTTCACGGAAGACGTTTTCAGAATATATAAAAAATACTTAGAGGAAGAGATTCACCAGGGGGGCCACACCCTATCCACAAGGGTGGGGGCGCGCCCTACCCCCTGGGCGCGCCCCCCTACCTCGAGGGCCCCCTGGTGGCCCTTCGGTGGCCATCTTCTGCTATATGAAGTCTTTCGATGGGAAAAAATAAGAAGCATCTTCTTGGACGAAACTCCGCCGCCACGAGGCGGAACCTTGGCGGAACCAATCTAGGGCTCTGGCGGAGTAGTTCTACCGGGGAAACTTCCCTCCGGGGGGGAATCATCGCCATTGTCATCACCAACGCTCCTCTCATCGGGAGAGGGCAATCTCCATCAACATCTTCATCAGCACCATCTCCTCTCAAAACCCTAGTTCATCTCTTGTATCCAATTCTTGACTCCAAGTCCGGGGTTGGTGCTAGTAGGTTGCTAGTAGTGTTAATTACTCCTTGTAGTTGATGCTAGTTGGTTTAATTGGTGGAAGATCATATGTTCAGATCCTATATGCATATTAATACTCCTCTGATTATGAACATGTTTATGCTTTGTGAGTAGTTACGTTTGTTCCTGAGAACATGGGAGACGTCTTGCTATTAGTAGTCATGTGAATTTGGTATTCGTTTGATATTTTGATGAGATGTATGTTGTCTCTCCTCTAGTGGTGTTATGTGAACGTCGACTACATGACACTTCACCATTATTTGGGCCTAGAGGAAGGCATTGGGAAGTAATAAGTAGATGATGGGTTGCTAGAGTGACAGAAGCTTAAACCCTAGTTTATGCATTGCTTCGTAAAGGGCTGATTTGGATCCATATGTTTCATGCTATGGTTAGGTTTACCTTAATACTTTTGTTATAGTTGCGGATGCTTGCAATAGAGGTTAATCATAAGTGGGATGCTTGTCCAAGTAAGGGCAGTACCCAAGCACTGGTCCACCCACATACCAAATTATCAAAGTACCGAACGCGAATCATATGAACGTGATGAAAACTAGCTTGATGATATTCCCATGTGTCCTCGGGAGCGCTTTTCTCTATATAAGAGTTTGTCTAGGCTTGTCCTTTGCTACAAAAAGGATTGGGCCTCCTTGCTGCACTTTATTTACTTTTGTTACTTGTTGCTCGTTACAAATTATCCTATCACAAAACTATCTGTTACCATTTATTTCAGTACTTGCAGAGAATACCTTGCTAGAAACCACTTATCATTTCCTTCTGCTCCTCGTTGGGTTCGACACTCTTACTTATCGAAAGGACTACGATATATCCCCTATACTTGTGGGTCACCAACTCACATTAAATTCGGCTTCATAAAAAACATGAAAAGCATAAGTTAAGAAATTTTATACATCTCAATGATTCATAGAACATAACAAACATATACTAGTTCACAGCAAAAGACAAAGTTGTGAGAAGGTTTACAAATCAGGAAAAAAACAAGCACGGCTTGTCTGAGAAAAGGGCCTCCCGGCAGGCTTAAATTTCCTGGAGTTCACTCTGGTTTTTTCTTGTTGCCACCATCCATGGGTAGGTTCTCTCATTCCAGAATAACCAATTATAATTGTGTTCACAGCTGGAATGCTGAACTTAACCATGTAGTGTACTCACAGCTGAAAGTCTTGTGCATTCCACTAAATTTAAGCACCGCCATTTGCAGAAATATGCAGACCACAATGCCTCTTGTCCGCGCACCTGTCCAAAAACCGCCGTGCAGCCGTGCCAGCTAGTCCTCGGTCCATGGATGAACTGTAGAAAGTGCACTCTGGACTAGGATGCAGTTGTTTTCGCTCGTCCCTACACTGCAATCAGGAAGTAAAACGTACGAATCAACTTCTTTTATATTGCGTTGGTCATTCTACCTAGTAACTACCAATGTAGGAATACTTGGAAGACGGGTTGTTAGATGATGGCAATGAGGGATAGCCATCTCATTTTGCGCAGTTCTACTAAAACTGAGGTGTGTGCTTTTGATTGCGCAGATAGAAACGATACGGAGACAGACATCCCGAAACGATATGGAGACATACGTCCCTGTTTGCGCAAATACAAAATGTGGTTATTTAAACAGTGACAGATATTTGCAGTGGCGTATGATTAACAACAGCATCTATTGTGTTATAATTGGCACTAGATTGATAGTATGAAAGTGTCCTTAAGTAAGTAGCATCACATCACATCAACACTGCCACTAGATTAACATGCAGAACAATATCATTAGTATTACTGTCATGAGAGTAGCATGTGGTTATTAAATGTGCAATCAAATTTGTGCAGTTCCACTGGGATGAAGCAATGTTAGCGGTGTGAGATTTAAGTGTAACTGCAAAAACACAATTCATGGGAAATAAAGCAAGACGGAAGCACTTCATAAAATGGTGGTGGCATTGCTTCAATTTATCGACGGCACTAGACCATTACTTATAGTGACATTAGGTGACATTGCTTAATGCTTCATGTGATTTTACATTAACGGTAGCGATATGGGCGTAGGGACAGCAGGGGCATAAAGTGGTGAGGCAGATGTGGTTGCCAAGAGTGGCAAACACTCAGGCAACATGTCTGCATTTGTCCCATTTTTTATCTCCTCGGCGACATTTTCCTATGTGAGCATAGGAAATCTAGACCTGCTCATTCTCATTTGCGTTGTCCCCCAACACCCGTCACTTTCTTTCCTTTTTTCAACCAAGAGATAGGTCCACTTCCCCCCACCCTTCGCCATCCACCATGCTTTCTTCATCTTTTCAACCAAGAGACCGGTTGGGTAGCCAGTATCTACTACTTTCACTAGTTTCCTCTTAGAACCAAGTCCTAGATTCATGCTACAGCTTTCCCACTTTCTTCCATGTTTGGACCAACTCTTAGAGTCGACTATATGAACTAGCTTTACTTCTAATAATAGTAAAAGTCTAGGTGGCTTTGGAACAACGGACGGAAGTAGAAAAAGATCCACACGAAGCAAGTGTTGAGCTGGGGCAGTAGAGCAAGGCAGGTTTCGGAGGAATATATACCTGAGGGTCATCGGCATGTGGCAAAGACGGAGTCGGGAGGCCGCATCTTGGCCACAATACCGCAGGGAGGAAGAAGGGGCCGGAGGCCCTCTTGGGCCAGCGCTCTCTCGGAGAGAACGGAATGGCCGCCGATCGGGACACGCGGGAAGCTGTTGGTCTCCTCCCTCGCCGCCGACGACAGCGTGAACAATGCACCTACACCCCTGCCCCGGTCGAGGTTGTCCGGCCGGATTTGTGACCAGCCGTGAGCTGAGAGAGAATGTGGCCACCTATGCCTTGCTTAGATCTGGAGAGCATGAGAGAGTGAACAAGAGGAACCCTAGTAAAGCAAGCGCTAAGGCTCCTGCTTATATATATAGTGGAGTGATTTTGTTGTACCAGCTTCAAAAAATGCGCTCCTACGTGTACCCGTGAGTGGGTGTGAGAGAACTAGTGCGTGTGTGCACCGCTTCTCTTCGTGAGAGTACAATATACTATGCCCAAAGAACGTTCGCCACAAGAGTAATAGTATAAGTGTTTGACGTGTGAGCTAAAATAAAATGTGCGCGACGTCTTTTGTTTTTTAGAAGTTCTGAGGGTAGGGTGTGAAGAGCACATATGTGTGTGACGTCTACCTACAGATAGACGGTGGATGCGAGAGGACTCAGAAGAGTCGTGACTCGTGAGGGTGCGTGTGCATGAGAGAGAGGGGGGCACGTATCAATGCAATGCATGTGTCTGTAAATCATTATCCGACAAACGTTCGCCACAAGCCTTTTCCTGACGAACGCCGTAAGAACCATTAGATCGGCATCTGACAGTGTCAGTTTTGCCATGTCATTTAACAGAACATCCACTCCTCCTACACACAAATCTTCCACGTGAGTGTTATCAACTGTCATATGCTCCCTCCGTTCCAAGATGCAGTGCATATAGCTTTATTGAAAATTCGAACCTCGCAAACTTTTACCGAGTTTTCGTGTACCAAATTGCATATCTAGAATACCCTGTATATATCATTTCATTCATCTTCGAGAGGTAACTATAAAGATGGGGGAGGAGTCTACAAAGAAAGACCATTGTATCACCTATAGCAATTTCAACCATCCTTTGGTGTGGAGGAATATCATAGGAACCCTATATGATATGATTTTTATAGGATTTTTTCCTTTAGAGCCAATTGGTTCATAGGAATAGATTCATATACTCCACATTTCAAAGGAAATAAACATGATATCATTTCTATAGCTTTAGAGCCACTTGGTTCATATTAATGGATTCCTATACTCCCATAATTTCAAAGGAAAATAAACATTAGCATATATTCAATAGAAAAGTTCCTATGATATGAACCAAATTACATCTCTTTTCTAATCCCTCCTCATAGGAATTGATATACATGTCATCTCTAGATTCAATTGAAAAGTTCCTATGATGTGAACCAAATGACACCTCTTTTCCAATCCCTACTCATAGGAATTGAGATACTCCATGTCATCTCTTTCCCTACAACTTCCATGTATACATCTTCTATTCCTAAATCGCTAGTACAACCCACTAGTAGCTTTTTTCCAAGACATGCAACTATGGCACAAGAACTATATAGTGTGCGAATAACTTTGAAAGATGGTCGCTGGATGAAGCTAATTCGACAGTGCACAGATGGCAAATCCGAGCACTACTAGCCGTTGGATATCATCAACATTCCACCAGATCTTCCACATGTACAATTTAGAAGACTCCATGGTTGAACTTAAGCATAATGCACAAACCGCAAAACACAAGCACTTCTCCTTTGTTCTAGAATCTTCCGTATCATAATTGAATTTTTTTCTAAATGAATTGCCATTATTTGTTTTTTACTTTATGCTTTACAATGCACAACCCCATGAATCTTAACATTTTTATAAAACTAATTGATTTTGAATGAGATGAACTATAAGAACTAAACGAACATCTACATCATGCATATATGACTCAAAGCTTTACATGTTATAGTGTGTATTTATTCATAATTTGGTTTCAAAATCTCATGCGTTCAATGCATGTGTACCTTACTAGTTTTGAGTAGAGTAGCAAATTTCACGCGGCCCCGGGTATATCAAAATGCAGGGCCCATGCATCATTGCCTTTTGGTCGAACCTACGTCCACAATTTTTTATACGTACTGTATCTCCACTGGTCCCCGAACCCAAAATGCTGCCTCGTCCCCCTAAAACAAAGCGGCCCACACATATTTAAGGCATCGACTCGAACTCAATCCCTCTCCCGTTTACTACGACGTGGCCCCGCAGACCATAGTATTACTCGTACAAACCCTACCGCCGCATGCATCATCGGTTTTCTTCAAGAGGATGAGGGAGAAGCCGATTTGTAGTGGAGGCGCTTTCAAAAAATGATCTGTAGTGGAGACCCCTACCCTAGGGTGCCCTAGGTAGCTGCCGCACGCATCATTGTTTTTCTCTTTTCTTTATGCTCTTGCGCCCTAGAGTGAAATGATGGTTGCTTCGTCCGTCCAGCTTAATGCGGGAAAGGTGGGGCTTTGTGATTTGACCCCTCATCGCTCATTTTCTACTACTGCGGCGCTACGACCGGGGTGCCTCCAATTCCAACCGCAGCTCCGAACTGTAATTTGGTGCATTGCACGTGGAACAAGACGGTGGATGAGCCACATGTTGGCCAAAGGGGTCCTGTTAAGTGTGTCGCCATTTTGTGTGCAGACTGACCCTGCTTGAGTTGCTACGCCAACACGACAGGTGCAGCCTACCACTTGGTTTTGCTCCTTGGTGAATCCTGACTATATTGATCTAAAAAGATACGTACTAAACTACCCTCTCCATCTCGTTTTTTTAGACGTCTCAGTTTATAGGGCGTGCACGTAGTTCTAGGTCATCCATTTAACTAACTAAATATGAGTTACTATGTCACAAAAAGTATATCATTGGATTATTAAAAGGGTGTAGTTTCTAAACATATATTGTTCATCACATATATAGCCAGTTAAATTCTCAACCTAGAACGACGTGCATGCCATGTAAACCGATACGGAGGAAGTATAGTAGTAAAAATGAGGTGATCTTACCGAGCGATCGGCGGGGGAGCATGGCCTGTCATGCGGTCCCACGTGTCATGATGTACCAAGGCGATGCGCGTGTCATTCTTGAGGCAAAAGCAATACTACGTGGTTTGAGATGATGGCGAACCGAAGTGTGAAATAATGGTTGCTTCGTCCGTCTGGGAAGGTGCGGCATTGTGATTTGACTTCTCATTGCTCATTACTACTACTACTGGGGCGGTACGACTGGGTGCGCCCCCCTGCTGTTCTGCACTGTTATTTGGTGCTTGACACGTCGACCCGGTTGCTATATGTCCCACATGTTGGTGACAGGAAGTACAGAATTCATGAAAGCGAGCATCGACGGAGGAGTATAAGACACGGCTTGGGTTTTTGCTGCTTCACGCGATCCATCGATACAAACCCGGACTAAAACAAGGCGAGGGTGGGTCTTTTCCCGCGCGGCAGGCATGGGAGTTTGGCATAGTATGTTCGAGGCAAGGAGGCAGGAAGGGAAACAAGAAAATAAAGGTTGAGCGACTTAGTTTTGGGAAAATCTGATTTTACGGAGTACGTGCCCACTAGGGTTTATAGGGCTCATCTAAAAAACATTCGTTTTTCCATTTTATAAGTCTAAATTCTACTAGTAGTAGTAGTACCATCACATGTTGGATTTCGAGGTGTGTTAGATCACCCGATGCAAGCAGTGTCAAGAGAAAACACACCAATGCATGTAGAAGTTCATGGAAATTTAGTGGTCATTCATGCATTCGTTCTAATCAATGCCTCGGTAAACATAAATTCTTGAGAAAAGCAAGCGTACTAATTACTTGTGAAAACTAGGAGTACGAAATTAATTCGACCACTCATCGTCTACCTTGGTTGGAGAGATTTTAAATTGAACCATAAACTGGAAAGGAGGGAGTAGTAACTTTTGTCTTGATTACTATTTGTGGCCTTGTATAGATGCAAAATGTATTTTTTTATAGTGGCCTTGTATAAGTAAATGGAGGGAGTACTAAAGGACATATACATTCCAAACAATATGATAATCTCTCTAACCAAGGTAGTAGGGACGAGGAGTAAACAGAGGGAGTAGTAAAATTTTCTCCTCATCATGTGAGCCACCGCGCGCGTGGGAAAGGGAGCCGGCATAAGGCATACAATACTACTACTAGTAAGCAAGCTTCACCTCATCCTGCGAGCCACCGCGCCTGTGGGCGGGGGAGACGGCGTACCAAGCAAGCTTCTCCTTGTTCTGCGAGTTGACGGGACACATCAAAAGTACTCTAGTGTATAGAGCCTTGCCTCTAAGGTAGGCCCCACATGGTTTGCCTCTTTTTTAACATAACGCGTCAAGTCGCAATTTGTTTGTTCACACGTGGTAGACGATCCTACCTCCACCAAGTGGACAACTAGTACACAGTCAAATTACCATGTGGGCTGCCTTTTCGTACAGAAATGATCTCCACTGTGTACCGGCGCGGGTGTGGTTGGGAAAGAGACAGGAATACGTGCGCCGTGCGTGCACCTCTTCTCTTCATGCACGTCCCCCACCTATGTGGGTGTGTGTGAGAGATACAAACCTAGACAAATGGCTTGTGCGGAATAACTACTCTTCATAAGCCATTGTAAGAGTGCACAAAATGGTGAAGGGGGAGATAGGGGAGCGGCGGAGGCATGCGATTCTTGGCCGGCCTTTGGCCTCGTTTAAATAGGAGATTAAATAGACGGCGGACGGGAGGAGCTTGGCCGGTGTTGCATTTAATGCCGGCCCGTTCATGAACGGACATGTGTCCGGAGTGGGTTTTTCGGCTTCCACACGGGCGGGTTTCATGGAGGCGTTTGAATGCGGCAAGGAGGCGTTTTCAGCCGGGCGTGTAGCGAGTGGCGCCCTTGGCTCTGATGTAGGACACCACGCCGTTCTTCCACTGACGTGTGGGCTCTTTGGGTACATGGCCTGCATGTCAATGACCCAACGTAGGCAGCGCATAGCAGAGGAACCTTTGGTGGGCCAGGGCGGTCAGAAGCGGGCATTTCATAAACCGATGATTGTTCATTGAGTGTGACGTCATCCTTTTCATGTAGATAAGCCTACTATGTTGATAGCCATACGATCATAAAGACCGCTGCAAACATCAATGTTCTGCTTATCACAGATAAGATTTATTAATACCCGTAACAATCCATGTCCTTAACAAAGGGTGCATGCACGTATAGGTTGAGCGTGTGTCTTGCGTCGTGTGTTGTGTGCATGCAGGCGTGCGAGTGCTATGTGTGTGCAAGGGTATGTTTCAGTGTTGCATGCATGTGTGCGTACGTGCGTGTGTTCGTGAGTGCATGTGTACGTGTCAGTGTTGCATGCATGCGTGCGTGTGTTCGTTATGTGTACGTGTCAGTGTTGCACGCCTGCATGTGTGTGTGTGTGTCTTGCGTGTGTGCATGTGTACGTGCGGGGTGAGGCTACACGTCAGTCGACTGACTTTTTCATCTCTGGTCATTAGATTTTCTAGTCGTTGGATACGAAATCAAGGGCCTGCAGTTTATCATCAAACTCCACCCCCTGAGCCACTAGCCACCACCGGCCGAATCGCCGGCCCCCACCACCCGTGGCCGGCCCGCGCCGCCACGCCGCCCCGCCCGCTCCGAAACCAGTCCCCACCGCTGGTCCGCCGCCGCATCGGCCATCCCTCTAGGCCCACCGCGCTGAGCTTTTTCTCCGGCGATCCCCACCCCACCGCCCAATCAACGCCCCCCCCCCACCATCGGCGACTACCAACCAGAGGTCTCATGACTTCGAGTACCCACCGACCACTAATTTATTACCATTTCTGTCCTTCATATACGCGCTGACGGGTGGGCCCTATGGTAATTTGCGCTGCTGAATGTGGACCGTTTGACTGGTCAATTGATCGTGTCATCAACAAATTACGGAGCTGTATGGTGAGCCAGTGACCGTATGATCACCCTAAAATGTATTTTATTAACCCAGTACAGACTCAAACTACCATTTCTTTCTTTCATATACGGGCTGACAGGTGGGCCCCATGGTTACGCGCCCCGATGGTGCAACACTAGTTGCGCCACGTGGAACGTTTGACTAGTCAATTCATTGTGTCATCAACAAAATACGGAGTTGTACGGGTGAGCCAGTGACCGTATAATCATGACATGTATTTTTTAACACGGTACAGATGCAAGGGCTCATATATACGCGCAAGCACTCACCGCTATAAGCCCACACATGCAGACCCTACCCCTATGAGCACCTTCGAGAGAGTGAGCCAGCATATGATCTTGAGATTTTACAAAGTCACCATAGGTGCCTCGTAGTCGAGTGGAACGTCTCCTCCCACTGAACACACATGCCGGAAAATACTGAAATTAACCAAGGATAAATGCGAGCACTGGGACTTTAACCCTGGTGGGCTCGAGAAACCACTGTCCTCCTAACCATCCAACCACATGTTGGTTAGTACGACAAAATGTATGTCGTGGCCGTGATGAGCTTATTCTGAAGTCCAGTGACCATATCGTGCTTTCACTTCAAATACAATGATCGTAAGTGTCGTCAACAAAATATGGTGCACGCATCAAATGCAAAGTCCGTCAGTGTCATTAAGAAAATACGGAGACGTATCGTGAGCTTGATACTGTATGATCGCCACGAGAATGTATACGGTGACCGTAATGAGCATATTCTGAAGTCCAATGACCATATAGTGCTTTAGCTTGAAATACAGTGACCGTCACGCGTGAATGTGTCGTGGGCATGCATACTTTTAGAGGGTCGAGAGATAGTTTGTGTGCGTACGTGAAAGTGGTGTAGAAAGAGGGGGTGTTCGGTGGAGACAAGGAGAGATATGCCCTTCGTTTCTCTTTCCCGTGACTAATATTTTAGGATAATATATAAACATTCACAATGCAGAACAAATATTTTTGGATGCACCATGCAATTAACTTTCAAGTAGAACATTGTACTATTGTATATGCTTATTTTCTTAGTGGCCGATTGCGTGTGTGGTGTGGTGGGCACATCATTTCTAGTTGTGGTGAGTCAACATGAGGACTCATGGGTCGGTTCCATCCTACGCCACATAGGTTGCACCGAGATGCGTTATACGAAGACCCATGTGGAGGACTCGGCGTACAACACGAAGCTAGCTACCAGAGTCCCGGAGGACTCTATCCCCACTGGTGATAAGCCGACTATATATGATTTGTAACACTAGGCCCCCAATATGTTATAGAAGCTTGGGGGCTAGTTCGTCGATAGTATACACACACGCACAATGCCTGGTATTCACGTGTACTTTGTACACACCCCTATCACTAATATACAGTACCAGGAGTAGGCTTTTTCCACAACTGCAAGGGTCCGAACTAGGGTAAAACTTTGCCTCATATTACCATCCAGCCTAAAAGTCAGGGATACCCTAGCAAATGATATGATGGAATCATATCTGCCAATTACTAAGAGAGAGGTGTGTCTGGGGGGCAATGTGTGCGAGAGAGGCCTAAAGATAATGTGCGTGCGGGAGACACGTAGGCACATATATGTGCATATAGAGGGCTAGTAGAGACCGTGCGTGTGTATATATGAATGTGAGAGAAATAGTGTTTTCCAACTGAGATTAGTGAAAAGAGTGGTACATAGTAGTTAGAAAGAGAGAGAGAGAGAGATGCAGAGAGAGCATGTGTGTGGGACTCCCCGACACCCCGAGAGAGATTGTGAGCATGTGTGAAAGAGAAATGCCGATGCATATAAAGTGTGTGCACTTATGCGGTAGATAGAGAGATATATAGCGCGTTTGTGAGAACGGGCCGAGGCATAGTGCATCTACGTGTAAAAGGTGGTTCTACGGATTAAATTAAAATATAAATGGCATTATTATTTTTGGATGAGATCATGAATTTTGCAAATTGCGTATGGACGAAAATCGGTCTATCAGACACCCATACTCTATTGAATTCTAGTATGTGCATGTGTTTATTTCATATTATCGAACCATAGAGTGAGAGCGGTTTGAAATACAGGCAATGGATGCTTTTGCAATTCATATATAAACATTAATTAGTGCACTCCATGTTGTTAGTGTGAAGCACTTTATACATTTGTCACTTGCATGGATACATTCCAAATTGCTAGCTACGAAACAGAATACATGTCGAATTCAACATAAAGGGGGTTTCGAAGATTCGAATTCATAGGAAGTGCATTCATCTATTTGAACCTGAGATAATGGAATTTGTAAATCAGATGTAAAAGGGGGCATCAATCTTTGTTGTGCGTTTGAACATGCTATATATATTCATACGCATGTCTAACTTTTTTTGCAACCAAGGAGATTATATCTGGAACCATGCATGAACTGAGGTAAGTTGCATATTTTTTAATATATACTCGTGTACAATGTATATTCAAATGTACCCCCTCCATTCCAAAATAATCGTAGCTTTAGGATTTTCAAAAGTAAAGATTTGTGAAGTTTGACAAATCCTGAAAGTTCAATTCAAGAGAACTGAAAACGTTAATGCTTCTGCTCCCAAATATTGAACGAAGCGCCAAATAGTCCTCTGGTCACCCAAAACCGTGCGAGACTAATGTTTGGTGGTAGGAAATTACTGTCCTGACTCTGGCCCATGTAGCCTATCGGCACGATGTCCAAAGGTCTAAACCGGGGTAGGTTTGTAACTTCACCAAGACGCCAGTCTCAACTGCCTCCGAGAAGCATTCATACGCCATGGGTGCCTAAACACCCATGCGCTCGGCCGAAATCTATCCCGCCCACATTTGGGACACCTGAGATTACTGTCCTACCCCCAACCCACAATATGTCCGAAATTTTAGATGGGGGCAAAGTTTGTAACTTTCCCCAAATTTCAAACAAGCGCATCCCAAACTGAAACAGTGTTCCCCCTTAGTTCCATGCCTCCCTCTGTTTCCCCATTCATACTCCATGGGCGCCAAAACGCCCTATCCACCAGCCGCGAAACCCCAGCCTCCTTCGTCCTCCACCCCATAGCGTCAAATCCACCGTCACCCTCCTCCATCACGCCGGAGCCGGTACCCCGACATCGTTGTCCAACGCAACCGCAACCGCAACGACCTCAAGGACATAGCAGTTGAAGCCGAGGTAGAGCTACCTCCACGACACCGACGCCGATGTGCGTTGTACCAGAAGCACTCCGGCCACGCCGTCCTACGCCTCACTGCTGCCACTCCACTGTCGCAACCATCCACCGCACAGGAGCTATTCCCGCTACGCCGTCGTTCGCCGCCTCGGATCTAGTTCCCCGCCGCCGACAGACGGCCACCGCACCACACCCAACAACTTGGTCATGGGTTCGTCCAAGGCTCCACCGTCCTCCACAACTTCTCGTTTCCAGTGAACCACAAGAAGATCGTTGGAAAAACAGAAGGAGCACACAGCACTAAAGGCAGAAAGAGGTACTCCTCTTCCCTTATTCGTGCAAACCTTACGTCTCTGCTCACACCATATTCATCCCACGAAATAAACTAGTTGAGCGCTTCTTACTGGATCTTCTTCGTGATACTAAATGCACAAGGTTTCCTCCCTTTACTATTTCACCTTTGCTAGAGGTTAGTAGCCCACCTGGATTTCAATTCAGGGTCAGTCGAACCGCAATTAAAAGAAGCAGCACCCGCTTAGGCGCGCGGAGCACCTAGTCCGCTTGTTAGCCGGGGAGGCAGCGCATCGGTGTCTATCATAGGGGTGTGGGGCGCGGGAGTTGCTTGCACCGATCTGGAGGTCAGCAGAGCTTGAATGGATGGCCGGGGGGCGGTGCCATGCACGGCGGTGCAGTGAGATCGAGGGGAGGGCGCAGGCAGGGGACTGGGCCGGTGGTCGCTGGTGTTTCGAGGAAGATTGTCAACACTGACTGACTGGAGGTAGATGAAGGTGATCTACCCGTTCTTTGTACATCGAACAGTGTGGAAAAAATGGACTGACCTATTTGTTTTTAGTCGACTGTTATTTTCATAGAATCCTGTAGTAATTTAGTGTGCCATGTATGTTGTAGAGCTATCATATGTCTCCCATCATTTATTTCTCACCGACCTGCTATCTGCTACCTTTACACTGTACTAATTGTGCACACACTTCACCCATGCTCACACTATTGTTTTTTTATCTAGGGGTATTTCAGACTCTGACGTAGTGTTGATGAATGCAAAAAAGAAAAGACAGAAGTTGCTCCAGTGTAATTCGAAGATAAGCACTAAGCGTTTCAGCGCTCTAAAGGGTGCAATGTCAGTAGTTGGAGACAGCAAACATAGCTCTGCAGTTGATGATCTCAATTTCCACACACAACCATCCCAGGTTCTTGCTTTAACTTCGCGATGTCAAATGTGGTTGCATGTTGCATATGGTGTCTAGCTTGTATTGCTTCCAATTTGGTTAAATTGCATCTGCTTACTTTACACATTATACCTTTGATAATGACATGCCTTCCTGTTTTTGATACATACTACATATGTCTATTAACCATGTTCATACATCCAACTAATGCTCTTTTGTATCCCTCATCAATCACTTATGATGAGACAGTCACCCAAGTGGGTTACTGTGAGACGCCATACTCGTTTCAAGAGTGCAGTGTCATCCTTCCCACATGATTCTCAAGAAACAGTAAGGCTAAATGAAGATAGTCAACGTAGCTCTCTAGTTGATGACCGCAATTCCCCCACACCACCATCATAGGTGCTTGCTCTAACTTCGTAGTGTGATATGTGGTTGCATGTTGCATACGGTGTCTAGCTTGTAATGCTTCTAATTAGGGTAAGTTGCATCTGCTTATTTTACACATTATACCTATGAATATGACATGCCTTCCTATTTTTGGTACACACTACATCTATGTGTTAACCTTGTTCTTATATGAAACTACCTCTCTTCTATATCCTACATCAATCACTTACGATGAGTCGCCTTTATTCGTTGCATATTGCATATTATTTCTAGCCTGTTGCCATGTATTGCTTCTAATTTGGTCAAATACATTTGTTAGGGAAACCTATTAATTTGGCAGAGTGATATTGGTTTCATCTTTCATATGGTTTCTAGCTTGCATTTATTCTAACAAGTTCAAGCACGTTGTGCTTAGTTTACACTTTATACATCATACATGTCAATATGTCACGCCGTCCTATTTTTCATACATATTCCATCCTGCTGTCATGTGGCTGCCTTACATGAAAGTAGTGTTCGTCAGTATCATGCACCAATGAGTTCTGAAGAGCAAATTTTATTCCTTTTTCTTGTGGGTTTGATTTGACAAGGCAAAATCAAGAATGAGGAAGGAAAAGAGTAAGGAAGGCGATGATGGTGGTCCTCTGCAACAACGTAAATGGAGCATCTGTACCGATTCTCCTCGTACTGATAGTGCATTACAAGGTCCAAGTCACTGCTCCCCTACTCCACCATCCAAGGTGCTTGCTCTAACTTGGCAGTGTGAAATCTGGTTGCATGTTGCATATGGTGTCTAGCTTGTATTGCTCCTAATTAGTGTAAACTGCATCTACTTAGCTTACACATGATACGTGTGAATATGACACACTTTCTTGTTTTTGGTACATACTATATCTGTCTATCACACCATGTTCTTACATGAAACTACTCTTCTTGTGTATCTTGCATCAGTCACTTATGATGGGACACCTTTAAGTTAGCAGTGTGATATTGGTTTCCGTCTTGAATATGATTTCTAGCATGTATTGCTTCTAGTTTGATGAATGCCACCTATGACGAGACAGTTTTAACTTGGCAGAGTGATATTGATTGCACCTTTCATATGGTGTATAGTTTGCAGTGCTTCTAATTTGTTGAAGTGCCTTCTGCTTAGTTACCACATCATAGGTGTGAATATGTCAAGCCGTCCATTTTTTCATACATATTCCATCCTCGTATCATGACTTTGCCTTTCATCATAGTAGTGTTCGTCAGTACCATGCATGAATGAGTTCTGAAGAGCGAATTATATTCCTTTTTCTTGTCGGTTTGACCTCACAATGCAAAATCAATAAAGCTAAAGGAAATTGGCAAGGCATTGGATGATGGTGGTCCTTTCGAGCAACTAAAACGGAGGTTCTCTAAAGATTCTACTCCGCCATCCTCCCAACAAGATTCGCAAGACAACGCAAGGCTAGACAGTCAACGTAGTTGTGTAGATGATGAGCACATCTCCCCTACTCCACCATCACAGGTTCTTGCTCTAACTTGGCACTATTATATGTGGTTGCATGTTGCGTATGATGTCTAGCTTGTATTGCTTCTAACTTTGTTGAATTGCATCTGCTTACTTTACACATAATACTTGTGAATATGACATATGTTCCTGTTTCTAGAACATACTATATCTGATCACACGATGTTCTTACATCAGACTATTGTTCTTGCATATCCCGCATCAGTCACTTATGATAAGGCACCTTTAAGTCGCCACTGTGATATTGGTTGTGTCTTGCATATGATTTCTAGCATGTACTGCTTCTAATTTGTTGAAACGCCATATAGTTTGAACTTGGCAGAGTGATATTGGTTGCATCTTTCATATGGTGTCAAGCTTGCAGTGCTTCTAATTTGTTGAAATGCCTTCTACTTAGTTACCACATCATAGGTGTGAGTATGTCACGCCATCCTGTTTTTCATACATATTCCATCCTTGAATCATGTGTTTGCCTTTCATCCGAGTAGTGTTCGTCAGTATCATGCATGAATGCGTTCTCAAGAGTGAATTTTATTCCTTTTTCTTATCGGTTTGACTTCACAATGCAAAATCATTACAACTAAAGGAAATTAGTCTGGCAGTGGATGATGGTGGTCCTTCGGAGCAACTCAAACAGGGGGTGATTCTACTCCGCCATCCTCCCAACAAGATTCGCAAGACAACACAAGGCTGGACAGTCAACGTAGCTGTGTAGATGATGAGCACATCTCCCCTACTCCACCATCACAGGTGCTTGCTCTAACTTAGCACTATTATATGTGGTTGCATGTTGCGTATGATGTCTAGCTTGTATTTCTTCTAAATTTGTTGAATTGCATCTACTTACTTTACACATAATGTCTGTGAATATGACACGTGTTCCTGTTTCTAGAACATATGTGCACATGATGAGCACATCTCCCCTACTCCACCATCACAGGTGCTTGCTCTAACTTGGAACTGTTATATGTGGTTGCGTTTTCCTTATGATGTCCAGTTTGTATTGCTTCTGATTATGTTAAATTGCATCTGCGTAGCTTACAACTTATACCTGCAACGATCACTTACCCGTAAGACACATTTAACCTGGGATTGTGATGTAGGTTGCATCTTGCATTGTCTTCTAGCTTGTACTGCTTCTAATTTCTTGAAATGGCACTTACGACGAGACACTTTTTACCTGATAGAGTGATATTGGTTGCATGTTCATATGGTGCCTAGCTTTCATTTCTTCTAATTTTGTTAAAATGCCTTCCGCTTACTGTTTTTTCATACATATTCCATCCTCCTATCATACATGTGAATAAGAAACACTATCTTTTTGTATATATTCCATCCTCCTATCATGTGCTTGCCTTACATCAAAGTAGTGTTCGTCTGTATCATGCATCAACCAGTTATGCAGAGCTAATTTTATTCATCTTCTTGTGGTTTTGACTTCATAAGGCAATATCAGAAAATAGGAAGGAAAAGAGTAAGTTAGGGGATGTTGGTGGTCCTCTGCACCGACGCAAACAGAGACTCTCTAGATTTGCCACTACTACTGCTAATGAAGTTGAAGTCCCAAGTCTACATGATGAGTTCATCTCCCGTACTCCACCATCGCAGGTGCTTGCTCTAAGTTGACAGTGTGATACTTGGTTTCATGTTGCATATGTTGTCTAGCCTATATTTCATCTATTTTGATTAAATTGCACCTGCTGAGTTTATACGTTATACATGTGCATATGACATGGCGTTCTGTGTCTAGAATACACTGTATCTATCTATCATACCATGTTCTTACATCAAAGTACCGCTGTTGTGTATCCTGCATCAGTCACTCATGATTGGACGCTTTTAACATGGCAGTTTGATAGTGGTTGCATCTTGCATTGATTTCTACATTGTACTGCTTCTAATTTTTCGAATTGCCACTTATGACAAGACACTTTTAACTTGGCAGAGTAATATTGGTTGCATCTTTCATATGGTGTCTAGCTTGCATTACTTCTATTCTCTTGAAAATCCTTCTACTTAGTTTACACATCGTAGCTATGAATATGTCATTCCATCCTATTTTCCTTACATATTCCATCCTCATACGGTTGTCTTACATCAAAGTATTGCTTGTCTATATCATGCATCAGTGAGTTCTAAAGAGCGATTTTATTCTTTTGTGTTGTGGGTACGGCTTGACATGGAAAAGTCAAAAAAGAGCAAGGAAAATAATATAGTAGGGAGTGGTGTTACTCGTCGGGTGAAACGGAAAAGGATCTGCCGTCCAGATTCTCCTGGTACTTATAGTGCAGTAGAAGGTCCAAATCCACCGACTAAATCTACAAACACAGTATCACCTGCTCCACCAGCTGCAACATCTGCTTCAACTGTACCAGTATCTCAACGAGTTACTCGTTTGTTTGCTCCGGAACTGGCAAGTTCCCAAGCTGCCTTGACACCTAACACTACTTCCGAAGCACTGCTGACACACCAAGACTTGGCAAGATCAGATGAACCTCATGAGCATCAACACCAAGATGGTACCTGACCGAGTCAAGTTGCAGTTGCATGCTCCTTTATATGTACTCTCACAGTTTGATGTACACTAACACTTTCCATATTCGTTGTTGAACTAGCACCATGGCGCAAGCGGAAACAGACATCAGGGATAATGCTTGACAGATTAACAAAATCTAAAGGAGGAAGACTGGAGATCCATTTTGAGGCAGGTTTAAAAAGTCCACGTGATGCTACAGAGTCAGCCAAGTTAGTATCAGAGGCAGCCGTTGCCGTTAGGTGTCATGCACGTATCCTCCCAACATGGATCCAGTACAGGAATGAGAAAGACAATACCCAGTTTAACACCTTCCTTGACCACTTATCCGTAAGTAATGTTATTCATCGCAATTAGTAATATTGTCTTGCTCTGTCCCATACTTTCTAGCTTCCTCCTAATAAGACTCACATTCTTTTTTCAACAGATGAGGTTCAAGTTGGATCTGAAAGATGATGCAACTAAACAAGCATGCACTCATGTTTTTCAGTCTGCTCTTCGACAATATCGGTACCACCTTAGAAAATCTCACTTTGAAGGCAAGGCTAACAATGAAATCGCCCAAACATCTCCAGTGGAATATATTACAGATGAATACTGGACAGCCCTTGTTAAACACTGGTTTGATCCAAAGTATCAGGTAGGCTATATGTATTTGATCAGACCACATATTGAACTTGTATTTATGTATGTGCCTTACAAGTGTATCTTCTTCTAGGCTAACTGTTTGAAGAACAAGACCAGCCGTTCTAAAGTGAAATTCCAACAGACAACAGGATCTCGTAGCTGTATTGCACACTGCGAGGCTCTTGTAAATAGCTACTACTTCCTTCTTTTTTCTGTGCCATATTGTCGTATCTATATTGACTCCACACCCGCAAGATGACGGCCATGAGCACACCAGTTCAAGCCGCTGTTGTAAGTCCTTATGCCTCCTGCCTTTGAACTGATTGGTACTGTGATGTGTTCCTTTAACTACTTGGTTTGCAAGCAATGTCAGTTACTCTGTTCACTTTTATACACAGTTGTCTTAACGTATCATTTCACCTTACATGGTTTAAAAGAGATGGAGGATATTTTTTTGGTCTTGATCTGTAATCTAGTTGTTATGTTCACGTGCGCACAAAATGATAAAATAGCATGTTTGTTTTATATCTGTTTGCCCATTATATGAATGATGTCATACTATGTTCATCCTACTTTAAACCATGTCTCTTTATCATTAGATGTCAACAAATGTGAGGAAATAAACAATACAGTAGGCATGCTACATGGACATATGTTCCGAAAGTGGTTTTATTATGTAGTTGGCACTACAATACATGCTAATGTATTACAGTAGTTCACCAAAATAAGTTATGTATAAACGTGTAACCTACTTTGTTAGTTTTTGTCTCATTAGTAACTCATCTGGTACACTAATCTACAAGTTCAAACTTTCAGGAAGCTATGGAGCAAATGATTGAACAGCCACAACCACCTGAAGGTGGCAAGGCTACCACAGGCACAATGTCACCTCTTGTTGTAGTGCGTCAGTATCTCTCCACTAACAGTGCAAAAAGCACCTTTGAAATTGCGTTATATCGACTAGAGGGGGGAGAATATGTGATTTTTATGAATTTTTCACTGAGGAATTTGTGGGTGAGGAAATTCCTGAGTGAAGAACTACTTGCAGCGGAATAAGTACTCAGAAGTAAACATAACAGAACATGAGCATGGTCTTCATGATGAAATGAAAACAAGCACATAGTACAGAAAGCGTAAAACATTGGATAAACAGAATGAAGGCAAACAGACTGAAGAAATGGAGCTGAGGAAATAGAGAAAGTCTTCAGTCAAAGTCTTCAAACAGATATGAACAAGCACACAACACAGAGACGAGGAAAATAGAAGGGTTGAGGAATTGGAACTAGTTAGCTCGGTGAAGACAATGATTTGGTAGACCAGTTCCAACTACTGTGACAGTTGTACGTCTGGTTAGGGAGGCTAAGTATTTAAACCTGAGGACACACAGTCCCGGACACCCAGTCCTGAACACGCAGCTCAGGACACTTAATCCTCACCGTATTCCCCTTGAGCTAAGGTCACACAGACCTCGCCCAATCACTAGTGGTAAGTCTTCAGGTGACTTCCAAACCTTCGCAGACTCGGTCACTCGGCGATCCACAATTTCCTCTTGGATGCTCTAGACCATGACGCCTAACAATCTGGAAGATGCACTGTAACACCCTCGATGCGGCTATATCTCATACGTGTCGAAGCACGACTTAGAGGCATAACCGCATTGAAAGCAATGTCGCAAGTGAGGTAATCTTCACAACAACCCATGTAAATAAATAAAGGGGAAAGGATACATAGTTGGCTTACACTCGCCACGTCACACAAATACATAAATAACATTACATTCATCCAATACACTCAGGGTCCGACTACGGAACCAAAATAAAGATCAACCCCCAAATGCAACAAAGTCCCCGATCACCCCAACTGGGCACCACTACTGATCATCTGGGAAAGACATGTAGTAACGACGAGAGTCTTCATCGAACACCCACTTGAGCTCGGTCATATCATCTGGAATGGTATCATCGGTCCCTGCATCTGGTTTTGGAAGTAATCTGTGAGTCACAGGGACTCGGCAATCTCGCACCCTCACGATCAAAACTATTTAAGCTTATAGGTAAGGTAAAGGTATGATGTGGAGCTGCAGCAAGCGACTAGCATATATGGTGGCTAACATACGCAAAAGAGAGCGAGAAGAGAAGGCAAAAGCACGGTCAAACAACTATGATCAAGAAGTGATCCTAGAACAACCTACGTCAAGCATTACTCCAACACCGTGTTCACTTCTCGGACTCCGCCGAGAAGAGAGCATCATGGTTACACACGCGGTTGGTGCATTTTAATTAAGTTAAGTTTCATGTTATCTACAACTGGACATTAACAAATTCCCATCTGCCCATAACTGCGGGCACGGCTTTCGAAAGTTCAAATCCCTGCAGGGAAGTCCCAACTTAGCCCATCACAAGCTCTCACGGTCAACGAAGGATATTCCTTCTCCCAAGACAATCCGATCAGACTCGGCATCCCGGTTACAAGACATCCTCGACAATGGTAAAACAAGTCCAGCAACACCGCCCGAATGTGCCGACAAATCCCGATAGGAGATGCACATATCTCGTTCTCAGGGCACACTCAGATAAGCAATCCGTACAACTAAAACAAGCCCTCGAGTTTCCCCGAGGTGGCGCTACAAGGGGCTCTAGTTTGGACCAACACTCACAGGAGCACTGGCCCGGGAGGGTTTAAGTAAAGATGACCCTTGGGCTCCGGAAACCCAAGGGAAAAAGAGGCTAGGTGGCAAATGGTAAAACCAAGGTTGGGCATTGCTGGAGGAGTTTTATTCAAGGCGAACTATCAAGGGGTTCCCATTATAACCCAGCCGTGTAAGGAACACAAACTCCGGGAACATAACGCCGATATGACGGAAACTAGGGCGGCAAGAGTGGAACAAAACACTAGGCAAAAGGCTAAGCCATCCACCCTTTACCAAGTATGTAGATGCATTAAGATAAACAAGATAATATTGTGATATCCCAACAATAAACAATGTTCCAACAAGGAACAATCTCCAATCTTCACCTCCAACTAGCAACGCTATAAGAGGGGTTGAGCAAAGCGGTAACATAGCCAAACAACGGTTTGCTAAGACATGGTGGGTTAGAGGTTTGACATGGCAATATGGGAGGCATGATAAGAAAGTGGTAGGTATCGTGGCATAGGCATAGCAAAAGAGCGAGCATCTAGCAAGCAAAGATAGAAGTGATTTCGAGGGTATGGTCATCTTGCCTGCAAAGTTCTCGGAGTTGCCTTGATCCTCATAAGAGAACTCGACGGGCTCCTTGTTCACGTACTCGTCTCCTGGCTCTACCCAAGCAAGAACAACAAACAAGAGGAACACAATCAACCACGTGCAATGCTCAAGCAACATGATGCAAACATGGTATGATATGCGGGGTGCGATATGGGATGCATAGGCATGATTTGGAAAGGAATGATTGAACCTGGCCTCATCTTGGAAATCCAAGAGTGCCACTGGAAAGGTGAGGTGATTTCGGTTGAAATCGATATAAAGATCACCGGAATCGGATGCACGGTTTGGAAATGGCAAGCAAAACAAATATGGCACCGGTCTGCGATAATCAGCAAGTAGCCTCCTAAATGCATCAAGAACCACATGCTACAGCGCTCCAACATGACAATAAAATACATGGCATGGATCCACTCATGATGCTTGACAAAAGATGAACACTGAGCTACGGCTAATTCAATCAATAGCAGGTTCAAACAAGCATGGCAAAAGTGCAAAAGATAACAGGTTTCAGACTTTGTGAAATTAACAGCATGTCAGGAATTTATCATCAGGAAGCAATCTTTAGAGCACGAAAACTACATGCTACAGGAACATATCTTGGCAAAGCAAGGCATGGCATGAAGCTACTCAAAGCATATAGCAAACATCCCTTAGTGACCATGAGCCAAAAGGGATCAAAAAATATAATTGCAAGCATGTGAACATAGCAAAACGATAAACAGATTCAGACTTAGTGAAAAACTGGAGCATGGCAAAACAGTTAACAAGTAGGCATGTTTACGAGCTCGATGCACTCACTACGAGGCATTGCACGACAATCTAAGCATACACCCAGCAAATAGACATGGCACAGAAGCTAGACATGGCAAGAACAACAACATAGCATGCACGGATCAACAACAACAAGCTCGGCAAAATTGCTAAACAAGTTAACAATCTGCCAGGAACATTTTATAGCAGAAGTAGAGCTCGATTGACTCAAGCTAGGGTGCTCCATAATTGCAAACAAAGACATGGATGGATAGAGCACCACAATATCTACAAAACATCCTTACTGATCATCCTCAAAAGAGGAACGGATCACTACGAAACAACATGAACATGTGGCATAAAAACAAAAACAGAACAAGGACTTAGTGAAATTCTAAGTCCCTGAAATCAGCATCATTGAGTAAGCTACTTTGCATGCTTGTGCTAGTCACCACAAAGATCACAAAAATACATGACATACACCCCTGTAAAGATGGCATGACATATAACAAAACACATGTAGAGATCAGGATCATACAGTGCACACATTAATCATGGCAAAAATGACAAAAGGCCACTTGCTGAAACAAATCTGACATAATCATCACATAGCCCTCTTCCAACAGCCTTTTGGGCATCAAGATGAGCCCAAATGAAAATGATGCAATGAGATGAAATTATGTACTCGTCGAGGAGAACGTTTTGATACGCTACATGCACGAATCGGAGCTACAGATGCAGAGTTATGGCATGTCAAAGATGGCAAAAATGATAGGGTTTAGGGACAAAAAAGTCAACCGGTCTCCCAGATCCAGATCTGGATCCGGCGTGGGTTACGAGGATGGTCAGAGTTCCTATAGCTGCCGGAATCACTGTTCACCGGCGACGAACCCCGAGGCGGCCGGAGGTGGCGACGTCGGCGGTCGGCGGTGTCGGCAGGTCGCCGGCCGGCGCGGTAGGACGGCGGGGAGGAGGTCGGCGGCGGGGCTCGGCAGGAGCAGCGGGACGGCGGGTGGCGCTAGAGGAGGCGACCCTCACCGGAGATGGGCGGCGGCGGCCGGAACGGCGGCTCGGCGACGCGCGGGAGGAGGAGGACGACCTGGGCGGCGGCGGTGAGGATTGGAGGCGCGGGCGCGCGCGGGCTCTCGCGGGCCCGGCGTGGGCTGTGGCGGGCCGTGGTGGGAGGCGCCAACGGTTGCCACGTGGCAGCCTCCGGTTGGCGGCGCGGCGATGTCCGGCGCACCCGGACGTTGTCTGGCAAGCTGCGGGGGAAATGGCTAGGGTTAGGGAAGAAGATCCGGGATTTTTGAGGGGAGACTTATTTATAGAGGTAGAGGGAGCTAGGAAGCTCTAAATGAGGTGCGGTTTGCGGCCACGCGATCGTGATCGAACGCTCTAGATGATAGAAGGGGTTTAGGTGGGTTTTGGGCCAGTTTGGAAGGGTGTTGGGCTGCAACATACACGAGGCCTTTTCGGTCCCTCGGTTAACCGTTGGAGTATCAAACGAAGTCCAAATGGTACGAAACTAGACAGGCGGTCTACCGGTAGTAAACCAAGGCCGCATGGCAAGTCTCGGT
Organism: Triticum urartu; assembly: GCF_056163025.1. Taxonomy (NCBI): domain Eukaryota; kingdom Viridiplantae; phylum Streptophyta; class Magnoliopsida; order Poales; family Poaceae; genus Triticum; species Triticum urartu. Next base: position 190,441,709 of record NC_141878.1, on the reverse strand, counting down.
CCAATCTAGAAATGTTTAACACCCGCACACGAAAAGAGGTAGAAAGGGACACCGGGTGACATAGGAGTGCCGGAATGCAAAACAGACAATGGGGAAAATGCTCGGATGCATGAGACGAACACGTATGCAAATGCAATGCACATGATGACATGATATGAGATGAATGACAAAGACAAAACACACAGAGACAAAAACCCGACAATGATGAAATAAAATAACTTAGTGCCGGAAACAGCAAGAGTTGGAATACAATAAGGTAAATTACATCCGGGGTGTTACAACACTCCACCACTACGAAAGGATCTCGTCCCGAGATCTATGACTGGAAAAACTCCGGGTACTCAGAACGGAGGTGATCCTCGCGTTCCCAGGTGGCTTCACGGTCGGAATGATGTGACCACTTGACTTTGAGGAATTTGATTGACTTGTTGCGAGTCTTGCGCTCAGTTTCTTCAAGAATAGCAACTGGGTGTTCACGATCAGACAAGTCTTCCTGGAGATCAATGTCTTCGAAGTTGACGGTGCGGTCAGGAGTCTTGAAGCACTTGCGGAGCTGAGAGACATGAAACACGTCGTGCACGTTTGCAAAGTTGGAGGGAAGCTCAAGTTGATAGGAGAGATCGCCTCTCTTGCTGATGATCTTGAAAGGACCCACGTATCTAGGGGAAAGCTTCCCTTTGATACCGAAGTGACGAGTACCTTTCATTGGAGAGACGCGGAGGTAAACATGGTCTCTGATCTTGAAAGCCAAGTCACGATGCTTGCTATCATAGTAGCTCTTCTGGCGCGATTGCGCGGCTTTGAGATTATCACGAATGACTTTGCACATCTCTTCTGCCTCTGTGATCAAGTCATTGCCAAGAAGTTGACGTTCACCAGTCTCTGACCAGTTAAGGGGAGTACAGCACTTCCTGCCATAGAGAATTTCGAATGGGGCCTTGCCCGAACTCGCTTGAAAGCTGTTGTTGTAGGAGAACTCGGCATATGGAAGACAATCTTCCCACTTCATACCAAAAGAGATGACGCAAGCCCTAAGCATATCTTCAAGAATTTGGTTAACTCGCTCAACTTGGCCACTAGTTTGAGGATAAAAAGTTGTGCTGAAACGGATGTTGGTGCCCATGGCCTTCTGAAAAGAATCCCAAAACTTGGAGGTGAAGATGTTGCCACGATCTGAAGAAATCAACTGCGGAATGCCGTGCAGAGAGACAATCCGGGAGGTATATAGCTCTGCCAATTGAGATGTTGTGATAGATTCTTTGATAGGAAGGAAATGAGCCACTTTAGTGAGTTTGTCGATGACAACGAAGATAGCATCATTGCCACGCTTGGACTTTGGAAATCCAGTCACGAAGTCCATCTCAATGTGGTCAAACTTCCATTCTAGAATGGCAAGAGGTTGGAGGAGACCAGCTGGTCATTGGTGTTCTGCTTTCACTCTTCTGCAGACATCACATTCATTCACGAACTGAGCAATCTCACGCTTCATTCGAGTCCACCAATATGACTGCTTGACGTCATTGTACATCTTTGTACTTCTAGGGTGAATGGAGAGGAGTGAATTGTGAGCCTCGTTCATAATGACTTTACAAAGGTCACCTTTAGGCACAACAATGCGATCCTTGAAGAATAGAGTATCCTTGTCATCAAGGCGATAGCATTTGTACTTGGGTTGACTCTTGGCAATCCCAATCTTCACCTTCTTCACCATAGCATCAAGAAGTTGAGCCTCGCGAATCTGATCTTCCAAAGTAGGAGAGACTTGGAGGATGGCGAGGAAACCTTGAGGAACAACTTGCAGATTGAGTTTGCGGAAAGCTTCACAAAGCTTGGGTTGGTAAGGCTTGAGAATCAGACTGTTGCAGTAAGCCTTCCTGCTCAGTGCGTCAGCAATAACATTGGCCTTTCCTGGAGTATATTCGATACTCGGATTATACTCTTGAATCATCTCGACCCAACGAGTCTGCCTGAGGTTGAGGTTTGGCTGAGTGAAGATGTACTTGAGACTCTTATGATCAGTGAAGATGTCCACTTTTCTTCCCAATAAGAGATGTCTCCAAGTCAAAAGAGCATGCACGACTGCCGCCAACTCGAGGTCGTGAGTGGGGTAGTTCTTTTCATTGGGCTTCAACTGGCGAGAGGTATAAGCCACAACTTTCTTCTCTTGCATCAACACTGCACCAAGACCTTGAAGAGAAGCATCACAGAAGACCTCAAACGGTTTGGATTCATCAGGAGGAGTCAGAACTGGAGCAGTGACTAACTTCTCTTTCAGGGTGTTGAAAGCGATGTCACATTCAGGAGACCAAACATACTTGACGTGCTTCTGGAGAAGGTTGGAAAGAGGCTTCGTGATCTTTGAGAAGTTCTCGACGAATCTTCGACAATAGCTTGCGAGCCCAAGGAAGCTGCAGAGTTGCTTCACGTTCAGAGGTGGTTCCCAATTCACAATTGCAGACACCTTCTCAGGATTCACCGCTATGCCCTTGGCAGAGATGATATGCCCAAGGTAGAGAACCTCATCGAGCCAAAACTCGCACTTTGAAAACTTGACATAGAACTAATGTTCTCTGAGTTTATCCAGCACCAAACGCAAGTGCTTGGCATGATCCTCCTTGTTCTTGGAAAAGACCAAAATGTCATCGAGGTAGACCAAGAAGAAGTCATTTGTGTAGGGGTTGAAGATGAAGTTCATCATGCGAGAGAATGTTGGCGGAGCGTTGACAAGGCCAAAAGACATGACAGTGTATTCATATGAACCATAGCTTGTTCTGAATGTTTTCTTAGGAATATCTTGCTCACGAATGTGAATCTGATGATAGCCCATACGGAGATCAAGCTTGGAGAATACTTGAGCACCTTTGAGTTGTTCAAACAGCTCGTTGATGTTGGGAAGTGGGTACTTGTTCTTTATAGTCTTCTTGTTCAATGGACGGTAGTCGACATAGAGTTGGTCCGTTCCATCCTTCTTCTTCACAAAAAGAACTCCACAACCCCACGGAGAAGAACTAGGTCAGATGAGACCCATTCGCTCTTGAATATTGAGTTGCTTCTTCAGCTCCTTCAACTCTTCAGGTCAGAGCTTGTAAGGACGTTTGCAAACAGGTTCCGTGCCAGGCTCAAGATCGATGGCGAATTCAACTGGCCGGTGCGGAGGCATTCCTGGAAGCTCTTCTGGAAAGACGTCTTGATATTTGCAAACGACTGGAATTTGAGAGATGGCATCCAACTCGCCCTTCTCATTGAGAGAAAACAGTCGAATGGTATCATCCCGAGCGGCAAAGACAATTACATCCTCAAACGAATGAGTCAATTGAATCTGCCTGGCAGCACAATCAAGCTGAGCCTTGTTCTTAGAAAGCCAATCCATTCGAAGAATAAGATCGATATCCGAGTCACCAAGAACATTAGGAGAAGACAGGAACTTATAGTCACCCAATGTGATTGAAACATCCGGAACGCATACTCGAGAAGTCATTTGACGGGCCGGAGAGACAATAGCCAAAGGTTTTGGCAACACTTGAGTAACAAAATCATGCTTAGATGCAAAAGGTCTCGAGATGAAACAATGTGATGTACCAGTGTCAAAAAGAACTTTTGCAGGAATATCGTTAACAGGAAGGTTATCCATGATGACATCTGACGAGTCCTCTGCCTGAGCTGCATTCATCATGTTGACCTTGGCGTGCTTGGGGTTATGCTTGACCACTGCATTGCTAGCAGATCTCACAGGAGGAGGTGGAGGAAGACACCTCTGATTGAAGCATTTGTTGGCATAGTGACCCTTCTATTGGCACTTGTTGCACGTGACCTCCGAGAGCGGACGATGATACGGAGCACTTGATCTTGGAGCTTGAGACGAAGTCTTGTTCCAAAAGCCTGGGTTGGGTGGGTGGGAAGATCCATTGCCACCTTTTCTCTTCTGCTGATAAGGCTGACAGAACGGAGGAGGAGGCAGCCAATACTTTTTCTGCTTAGCCACTTGAGTTGAGGAAGAAGGAGTTGCATCTCTGACTCGCTTCTTGGAAGCATCACACTTCAGTTGGGCAGCCTCTTGCTTCATTGCCATGTTGTAAAACTCATCGTACTTCTTGGGCTCAAAGAGGATGAGAGCTAGCTGGAGTTCTTCTCTGAGACCACCTCTGAACTGGTATAGCATGTTCTTCTCGTCAGGGACGTCTTGCTTAGAGAAATGGGTGAGCTTCTGAAACATGATGTTGTACTGGTAAACAGACATAGTGCCTTGCTTCAGGTTGAGGAATTCCTCATGCTTGCTTTCAACAACACTCTGAGGAATGTGATGAGCTTTGAAGTCTTGACGGAATTCATCCCAGGTAATCACACGGCCTCCTCTGGAATCTTTGTACTGCTGAAACCATTCTGCAGCTTGGTCTTTGAGTTGGAAGGAAGCAAACTTGACAATGTCCTCAGGCCTGACGTTGCTGCACTCTAAATGCTTGCAGATATCCACGAGCCAATCATCAGCGTCTGTTGCCTCAACACAGTTGCTGAAGGTCTTTGGCTGGTTAGCAAGGAACTGGTTGAGTGTAGCAAACTGATTCTGATTGTTGCCATGGCCTTGGTTGCGCTCTTGTAGAATTTGCATGATCAGCTGCGTGTTTGCATTGGTAGCGGCCATCACAGCTTGCCATGCCTCCGGAGGTGGAGGTGGTGGTGGCGGATCCTGATTCTGATTGTTGCCCTTAGCAGGAGCCATCTTGAAGAGGGTGACATCCGTTAGCATCTTGACAGATAAATATTCAAGCTGAATCAAATGGATCGAAATTGCACATATAGTCTTCACATCCGAACAAAAGAACGAATGCATTCCAATCGAAATGGTCACATTTCCATAAATTGAGAAGCCACTTGAATAGAGGTAGAAGAAAAACAACAAGGTACGGACAAGAGCAAATACTTGGTGAGGATTACCCAATCCCAAACCAAATATTCGCGGAAGAAGAACTAGAGCTACATGAATTCCCACCTATGAAACTCCCAAACCTTCCCGGTTATGCAATCAGGTGTTGGGGATACAGGGGAAGCATAATATCTCACCCAAAACTAGCAAATCCTGCATCCAGGTGTATCCATCCTTCAACACATAACCAAGAAACCTTCGGAAATCATTTACCTCAACCTTCGAACAGCATCTGTTATACGATTTATGACAATACTCCCGAACTCCCGCCCCAGTACTGGGTGGCATCGAGGTTATCTCACCAACAACTGCATAAAAGAGATTTTTGATGTCGGCGAAACTCAGGTATTCCAGAATCTCAATGATAAAATTGTGACAACAACACCTCGGAGCTCAACTCCCCGGGACACTACCACAACCCCTAAATGTCAGGAGGCACCAAGAACAATGTTCTCGTCACAAAACCATCAGAACGATTCCAAGATACCCGCGTGATCCTAAAAAAAATTTAGTGAAATTTGAGAAGAGAAGAGTCAAAACTCTACATCAGGATGCCTCACCAGAGCGACGAAGGGACTGAGGAGTAAAAAGAAATCCTAACTCTCCGATATATATAGTCCTAAATGACACAAAACATTTTTCTAGACTCAACAACGCCAACGATTCGATCAAGCAGGGGGCTCCTAAGGTCGGGGAAGGCTCTGATTACCAACTTGTAACGCCCTTGATGCGGCTATATCTCCTACGTGTCGAAGCATGACTTAGAGGCATAACCGCATTGAAAGCAATGTCGCAAGTGAGGTAATCTTCACAACAACCCATGTAAATAAATAAAGGGGAAAGGATACATAGTTGGCTTACACTCGCCACGTCACACAAATACATAAATAACATTACATTCATCCAATACACTCAGGGTCCGACTACGGAACCAAAATAAAGATCAACCCCCAAATGCGACAAAGTCCCCGATCGCCCCAACTGGGCACCACTACTGATCATCTGGGAAAGACACGTAGTAACGACGAGAGTCTTCATCGAACTCCCACTTGAGCTCGGTCATATCATCTGGAATGGTATCATTGGTCCCTGCATCTGGTTTTGGAAGTAATCTATGAGTCACGGGGACTCAGCAATCTCGCACCCTTGCGATCAAGACTATTTAAGCTTATAGGTAAGGTAAAGGTATGATGTGGAGCTGCAACAAGCGACTAGCATATATGGTGGCTAACATACGCAAAAGAGAGCGAGAAGAGAAGGAAAAAGCACGGTCGAACAACTATGATCAAGAAGTGATCCTAGAACAACCTAAGTCAAGCATTACTCCAACACCGTGTTCACTTCCCGGACTCCGCCGAGAAGAGACCATCACGGTTACACACGCGGTGGGTGCATTTTAATTAAGTTAAGTTTCATGTTATCTACAACCGGACATTAACAAATTCACATCTGCCCATAACCGCGGGCGCGGCTTTCGAAAGTTCAAATCCCTGCAGGGGAATCCCAACTTAGCCCATCACAAGCTCTCACGGTCAACGAAGGATATTCCTTCTCCCAAGACAGTCCGATCAGACTCGGCATCCCGGTTACAAGACATCCTCGACAATGGTAAAACAAGTCCAGCAACACTGCCCGAATGTGCCGACAAATCTCGATAGGAGCTGCACATATCTCGTTCTCAGGGCACACTCAGATAAGCAATCTGTACAACTAAAACCAGCCCTCGAGTTTCCCCGAGGTGGCGCTACAAGCGGCTCTAGTTTGGACCAACACTCAGAGGAGCACTGGCCCGGGAGGGTTTAAATAAAGATGACCCTTGGGCTCCGGAAACCCAAGGGAAAAAGAGGCTAGGTGGCAAATGTTAAAACCAAGGTTGGGCATTGCTAGAGGAGTTTTATTCAAGGCGAACTGTCAAGGGGTTCCCATTATAACCCAACCGTGTAAGGAACGCAAACTCCGGGAACATAACACCGATATGACGGAAACTAGGGAGGCAAGAGTGGAAAAAAACACTAGGCAAAAGGCCGAGCCTTCCACCCTTTACCAAGTATATAGATGCATTAAGATAAACAAGATAATATTGTGATATCCCAACAATAAACAATGTTCCAACAAGGAACTATCTCCAATCTTCACCTGCAACTAGCAACGCTATAAGAGGGGCTAAGCAAAGCGGTAACATAGCCAAACAACGGTTTGCTAGGACATGGTGGGTTAGAGGTTTGACATGGTAATATGGGAGGCATGATAAGCAAGTGGTAGGTACCGTAGCATAGGCATAGCAAAAGAGCGAGCATCTAGCAAGCAAAGATAGAAGTGATTTCGAGGGTATGGTCATCTTGCCTGCAAAGTTCTCAGAGTTGCCTTGATCCTCGTAAGCGAACTTGACGGGCTCCTCGTTCACGTACTCGTCTCCCGGCTCTACCCAAGCAAGAACAACAAACAAAAGGAACACAATCAACCACGTGCAATGCTCAAGCAACATGATGCAAACATGATATGATATGCCGGGTGCGATATGGGATGCATAGGCATGATTTGAAAAGGAATGATTGAACCTGGCCTCATCTTGGAAATCCAAGAGTTCCACTGGAAAGGTGAGGTGATTTTGGGTGAAATCGATATAAAGATCACCGGAATCGGATGCACGGTTTGGAAATGGCAAGCAAAAGAAATATGGCACCGGTCTACGATAATCAGCAAGTAGCCTCCTAAATGCATCAAGAACCACATGCTACAGCGCTCCAACATGACAATAAAATACATGGCATGGATCCACTCATGATGCTTGACAAAAGATGAACACTGAGCTACGGCTAATTCAATCAATAGCAGGTTCAAACAAGCATGGCAAAAGTGCAAAAGATAACAGGTTTCAGACTTTGTGAAATTAACAGCATGTCAGGAATTTATCATCAGGAAGCAATCTTTAGAGCACGAAAACTACATGCTACGGGAACATATCATGGAAAAGCAAGGCATGGTATGAAGCTACCCAAAGCATATAACAAAACTCCCTTAGTGACCATGAGCCAAAAGGGATCAGAAAATACAATTGCAAGCATGTGAACATAGCAAAAACATAAACAGATTCAGACTTAGTGAAAAACTGGAGCATGGCAAAACAGTTAACAAGTAGGCATGTTTACGAGCTCGATGCACTCACTACGTGGCATTGCACGACAAGATAAGCATACACCCAGCAAATAGACATGGCATAGAAGCTAGACATGGCAAGAACAACAACATAGAATGCATGGATCAAGAACAACAAGCTCGGCAAAATCGCTAAACAAGTTAACAATCTGCCAGGAACATTTTATAGTAAAAGTAGAGCTCAATTGACTCAAGCTAGGGTGCTCCATAATTGCAAACAAAGACATGGATGGATAGAGCACCACAATATCTAGAAAACATCCTTACTGATCATCCTCAAAAGAGGCATGGATCACTAGGAAACAACATGAACATATGGCATAAAAACAAAAACAGAACAAGGACTTAGTGAAATTCTAAGTCCCTGAATTTAGCATCGTTGAGTAAGCTACTTTGCATGGTTGTGCTAGTCACCACAAAGATCACACAAATACATTGCATACACCCCTATAAATATGGCATGGTATATAACAAAACACATGTAGAGATTAGGATCATAGCATGCACACATTAATCATGGCAAAAATGACAAAAGGCCACTTGCTGAAACAGATCTGACATAATCATCACATAGCCCTCTTCCAACAGCCTTTCAGGCATCAAGATGAGCTCAAATGAAAATGATGCAATGAGACGAAATGATGTACTCGTCGAAGCAAACATTTTGATATGCTACACGCACGAATCGGAGCTATGCATGCAGAGTTATGGCATGTCAAAGATGACGAAAATGCTAGGGTTTGGGGACGAAAAAGTCAACCGATCTCCCAGATCCAGATCTAGATCCGGCACGGGTTACGAGGATGGCCGGAGTTCCTGTAGCTGCCGGAACACTGTTCACCAGCGACGAAGCTCGAGGCGGCCGGAGGTGGCGACGTCGGTGGTGGGCGGGGTCGGCAGGTCGCCGGCCGGCGCGGTGGGACGGCGGGGAGGAGGTCGGCGACGGGGCTCGGACGGAACAGCGGGACGGCGGGTGGCGCTGGTGGCAGCGACCCTTGCCGGAGATGGGCGGCGGCGGCCTGAGCGGCGGCTCGGCGACGCGCGGGAGGAGGAGGACGACATGGGCGGCGGCGGTGAGGAGAGGAGGCGCGCGCGCGCGGGCTCTCGGGGCCCGGCGTGGGCTGCGACGGGCCGTGGTGGGAGGCGCCAACGGCGCGCCCGGACGTTGTCCGGCGCTGTGGGGAAAAATGGCTAGGGTTAGGGAAGAAGACCCGGGATTTTTGAGGGGAGACCTATTTATAGAGGTAGAGGGAGCTAGGAAGCTCCAAATGAGGTGTGGTTTGCGGCCACGCGATCGTGATCGAACGCTCTAGATGATAGATGGGGTTTAGGTGGGTTTTGGGACAGTTTGGAAGGGTGTTGGGCTGCAACACACACGAGGCCTTTTCGGTCCCTCGGTTAACCGTTGGAGTATCAAACGATGTCCAAATGGTACGAAACTTTGACAGGCGGTCTACCGGTAGTAAACCAAGACCGCATGGCAAGCCTTGGTCCAATCTGGAAATGTTTAACACCTGCACACAAAAAGAGGTAGAAAGGGACACCGGGTGACATAGGAGCGCCGGAATGCAAAACGGACAACGGGGAAAATGCTCGGATGCATGAGACGAACACGTACGCAAATGCAATGCACATGATGACATGATATGAAATGCATGACAAAGACAAAACACACAGAGACAAAAACCTGACAATGATGAAATAAAAAAACTTAGTGCCGGAAACGGCAAGAGTTGGAATACAATAAGGTAAATTACATCCGGGGTGTTACATGCACATTCTTCAAAGGTAACAAGCGTCGGATCCACGTAGGATCAATCTCTTCACTGATGCTCAATCACTTTGGGTTTGGGTTTTCCTCACTTGATGATTTTCGCTCAAAGTCCTCGGAGGAAAGGATGCTCTCAAATGATAAGTGTCAGTTTCTCTCGGAGCAGCCAACCAGCTAGAGGTTGTAGGGGGCGGCTATTTATAGCCTAGGGAGCAGCCCGACATGATAAGACATAAATGCCCTTCAATGATATGACCATTAGGTGGGTAGATATTTTGGGACAGCTGGTGCATAGCACAACAACGGTCGGAATTTTGAGTATCAAATTCCTCAGGGCTATCATGTTCCTCACTGTGTAGGCAATCCGCACTGGCGAATTCCTAACTCCTCAGTCAGAACAAATTCCTCAGAGACCAGAAGAACTTCGTCTCTGTCACTGAAGAAATTTGACTGAACTATATGAGATTTCCAATAGCTTCACTCGAAGGGGTTGGTAGATGTAGGATTTGAGTTGAGCATCACTTGGAAATTTTTCCTTAGTATTTCCTCGACCCCCTTTAACAGTATGGTGTTTCCTATGACTCAAGAAATAGAAAATGAAACTACGAAAATAAAAGTCTTCATGCTTCATCTTCCTCGAATGAATACCAAGTCTTCAGGATCACACCAATTTCTTCACTTTCAAAGTCTTCAGAAATCCAAAGTCTTCAGTCGAAGAACTTCATTTTTAGGGGTCGACTTTCTCTGTAAATATCAAACTCCTCATAGACATATAGACCTGTGTACACTCACAAACGCATCAGTCCCTTAACCTATAAGTCTTCAATACACCAAAATCACTAAGGGGCACTAGATGCACTTATAATCTCCCCCTTTTTGGTGATTGATGACAATATAGGTTAAGTTTTCAATGGGGATAAACATATGAAGTGTAAATACTGATATTGAGGAATTTGATTGCAAGATATAGAAGAACTCCCCCTGAAGATGTGCATAGTGAGGAAATAGCTTTTGAAGCAATGCACACTTTGAAGAGTAGGATCATGGAGATCTCCCCCTATATTTTGTAATCCATACACGCATTTAACGTATAATATGAAGAATTTGAAATGCATGATGAAATACGGTGACTGATGTAATTCAACATGTGTGCATTAACATATATGAGGAATAAGCATGCACAAGAACACAACAAAAGTATCAGACCACCATCGGGTTTAAGTTTACAATTCGATCGAATAAAGTCTCAGAAGAATGAGAGTTGTAACTTTGCAACAAAAAATGCCCATATAGATAGACCCGCTTGAAGACTAACTCAAATTTCTCCCCCTTTGTCATCGAATGACCAAAAGGATCGAAAAATGAGGACTAACGCCCCTAAAGAATATCAAGTTGATGGAGGAGCGCCAGCGTTGTCAGGGTCGTTTGTTGTTGTAGGGCCTGCCTCAGTGTCGTCCAAGTCTTCATGTTCATCAATTTCGCGTGATGAAGAATATGAGCTGGCTACCAAGGAAGGAACTTTAGTCTTCTTGAATTTCTTCACCGGTGGCGGCTGAGACCATTCAAAGTCCTGCTTGAAACCCATTTGCTTCAGATCATCATCACCATACATATGTGACAAAACAGCCCAGGTGCGACCGAAGACTTCATGGAGGTAGTAATGGTTTTTCTTCATTGCATCGTGTGTAGCAGTCATGTTGTGAAGAATAGAACCAAACTGACGCTTACCCTGTTTGTGGTTTCGATCCACCTTCTGGTGAAGACTAAGAAGAAGCTCATGGTCAATCATCACCCTGGGAGCTATGGCTTGAGGATTTGGCTTTGATGCATTAGCAGCGGAATCATGAGTAGCAAAATCATCATTTGTGGAGTAAGATGCAGCTTTGTGAAACTGACCATCCAATGGACGAATGCCTTCATCAATAATTACAGTAGCCTTTCCCTTTTCATCAGATGAAGAAAATGTCCTCTTGAGGACTTCAATGGGGGGCAAGTAACTGACATGATTCTGAAAATCAGCCTTGTAGTTGAGTGAAGACCTAGTTCTAAGGAATCTCATAATCCAAGGAGCATAAGGCTTCAACTCAAATGGAGAGAGGGCAACATTTGCGAGAGTCCTCATGAAGAAATCATGGTAGTTGATAGGAATGCCGTGTATGATATTAAATAGTAGATTCTTCATGATGCCAACAACTTCTTCATCATTTGAACCGTGGCCTTCGATTGGACTCAATGTCTTCGTCAGAATGTGATAGACAGTTCTAGGCACAAACACCAATTCCTTCACGAGGAATTTGGTCCTTGGAGCTTGACCTGGCTTCAGCGGTTTCATCAACACTTGCATGTAGTGAGCAGTGAGTTCAGGTTCATGATAGATGCAACAAGCGCCTTCAAGGGGAGGACTGACACGCGGGGCGTGAAGTAATTCAGAGGCTAGTGCTTTGAAATGTGTGTTTTCTTTCATCCAGTCCAATACCCAAGAGTTCGCATCGTCAGCATCGCCTGTGATATGCAGAGTTGCATAGAATTGAAGAATGAGCTCTTCATTCCAATTGCAAATATCCGTGCAAAAGTTGAGCTGTCCTACATCGTGAAGCACACTGAGAACCGGGGTGAAGCAAGGCAGTGATTCCATGTCTATGTGAGGAATATGCTCATGGTCGAAGACTTTGTCCTTGTTGAAGAGCAGTGAAGAATAAAAGTTTGCTTGGCTGACAGTCCAGAAGTGCTTCCTTCTAAGATGAGCAGAGTCATAAGGGTTATAGTCTGTGAAGAACACATGTTTGCCGAAGAAGTCATCAGCCTTGAATTTCTGCTTCTTTGAGAAGGGATCCTTTGGCTTGGGCTAAGGGGTATCGGTCAATTGCATCACTACCTCGGGAATCGCAATCTCAGGATCCACTAGCTGAGGAATTTCAGCTTCTTCTTCAGTGACAGCCTGGGTCTTCAATTCTTCATTAACATTTTCTTCAGCACTAGTGGGTGGAATCTCTTCATGGATAGACGGTGTGGCATGAGGTTCTTCAGATCCCATTTGAACTTCAGTGGTCACATGGGACTGAGGAATTTGTTGAAGGGGTGTGAACAGAGGAGAATTGGGGTGCTGACTTTCCCAAAAGTCATCGTTCAACACTGGAGTTGTTCACCCAATGTCCACATCTTCTTCTTCACTCTTTTCCTCAACACCGGCCTCTTCAGAAGTGAACTAAGGCATGGGCGATGAGACTATTGGGGTTGAAGGGATTGCATCCGCTTCAATTTCTTCATCCAACTGCTCTGAAGAAGCATCAAAAGGAATGTCATCATCAGATCCACTCGGGATCTCATATTCTTCATCAAAAGGAACAAGGTCCTTTGATGGCATGGATGAGACAGGAGCAATATCAATTGGATTGTCAAAAGAGCTAGTCAGCGGCTTCATCTTCTTTGGAGCTAAAGAATCTAATACGGTTGATGCCTTCCTTTTCTTCACAGCTGCACGCTCTGCAGCCTTGGTCTTCTTCACATCTGATGCAGATGGAAGGATCGGAGTTGGGGTAGGTGCAGGAGGAGCAGAGGAATTTCATTCAATAACTTCAGGCACAACTGATGCAGTTGCCCTGACTTCTTCAGTTTCTTTAGGTGCAACACTAGTGGCTGCCCTGGCAATTTCTTCAGCGGCTGGAATGCAGTCATCAGCCCTGGTACTCTGAGTATCTTCAGTGGCCTGATTTTCATCGGTGGTGCTGGCATGCTCTTCAGTAGGCTGAGCAGATGCCTCAGCCTGATGATTTTCTTGTAGCGTTGGGGCTGCAACATTGGAAGTGAACTTCTCAGTTATCTTGACAAATCTGACTTTGGCACCAAGCCAGTCAGCATAGTAGCAATCAAATTCATCACTTAGTTTCTTGATCTCAGATTGAAGAGCAACAAGTTCTTCAGGTGAAAGCTTCAGAACATTTTGCTTCAGAAAGCGCTCTTTCTTGTACTGCGCTTTCTTCACCCTCCTTCCCTGTTCAAATTTCCATTTTTCCTCATCAATGAAGGCAGTCAAAACATGACTTTGACCAGGAGTGAGGTTCATCTCCGGCAAAGGTGTGTTGGGATACTTGTGCCATAGGTCGATGAAGTCTAGGATCAACTTCGGATCCAGTATCAATGGCACATTGCTGCCTTTGGCTCTAGCAGCCCTGAGTTTCCTGTCTCTAATGATTTTAGCAAGTTCCTCATCATCAGCTTCGTCGTCTTCAGACGTTACTTGAAAGGCCACCTGCTTCTTGTGAGGACTTGGTCGAGAGCCTCATCCAACAGTGGCCTTTTTCTTTAGCAGAGAGGGGCCAGTTGATGAATTGGGTGGAGCTAAAGAACTAGCAGAAGCTCCTGAGGCAATAGAGATGCATGTTGTCCTTTGGCACGTGGTGAGATGCACAGGTGCTGAGGATTTTGACGGAGGAGCTGAGGACTTTGGAGGAGCTGGAGCCGCTTGAGGAATTGGTTGTGAGGGCTTTGAAGAATCTGGCCGTGAGGGCATTGCTGAGGAACTTGGCCGTGAGGGAATTGGGGGTGAAGCACTTCGCATATGAGCAGGCTTCTTTGCCATGGCCTTCTTTGGCTTGCTTGCAGAGGCCTCAATAGTGGTAACAGCAGCAGCAGAGTCTTCATTAAATTTCCTCACTGGTTCCTTAACTATTTTGGCTAGCTTGGCCTGGTGCTTGGCCCATTCATCAGGATAGTAGAGGGAGTCCTGGATTAGGAGGTCTCCGGACAGCCGGACTATATCTTTGGCCGGACTGTTGGATATGAAGATACAAGATTGAAGACTTTGTCCCATGTCCGGATAGGACTCTATTTGGCATGGAAGGCAAGCTAGGCAGTACGGATAAGGATATCTCCTCCTTTGTAACCGACCTTGTGTAACCCTAGCCCCCTCCGGTGTCTATATAAACCGGAGGGTTTTAGTCTGTAGGACAACATACAATCATACCATAGGCTAGCTTTTAGGGTTTAGCCTCTCCGATCTCGTGGTAGATCAACTCTTGTAATACTCCTATCATCAAGAATAAATCAAGCAGGACGTAGGGTTTTACCTCCATCAAGAGGGCCCGAACCTGGGTAAAACATCGTGTCCCCTGCCTCCTGTTACCATCCGCCTTAGACGCACAGTTCGGGACCCCCTACCCGAGATCCGTCAGTTTTGACACCGACATTGGTGCTTTCATTGAGAGTTCCTCTGTGTCGTCGCCATTAGGCTTGATGGCTCCTTCAATCATCGATAGCGATGCAGTCCAGGGTGAGACTTTTCTCCCCGGACAGATCTTTGCATTCGGCGGCTTCACACTGTGGGCCAACTCGCTAGGCCATCTAGAGTAGATCGAAAGTTACGCCCCTGGCCACCAGATCAGGTTTGGAAGCTTAAACTACACGGCCGATATCCGCGGAGACTTGATCTTCGACGGATTCGAACCCGTGCCAAGTGCGTTGCACGGTCCCGATGAGCATGATTTAGCTCTGCCATCGGACAATGTTCAGGATATCGCACCGGCGACTACTCCGACCCTCAATTCGGAACCAGTCACGCCATCCATGGACGGGTGGATAGACCCGGCCACGGAAGCCGTATCCTCAGCGGCGATCGAGCCGAATATCGACCTTACCTTTCACGAGAGCCGTGTTGCCAAACTGTTGGATCCTTCTCCGACCACGGACTCCGAACCGCCTGCGCCCGTGCCTATCGAATCCGGCAGGCCGCCGATCATGGAGTTTACCTCCGCGGATATTTTTCAGCACTCGCCCTTTGGAGACATACTAAACTCATTAAGGTCTCTCTCCTTGTCAGGAGAGTCCTGGCCGAACTACATCCGGCAGGATTGGGATGCAGATGACGAAGAAATTCGTCGCCCACCCACCACCCACTTAGTAGCCACTGTCGATGACTTAACCGACATGCTCGACTTTGACTCCGAAGACATCGACGGTATGGACGACGATGCGGGAGGCGAAGAGGAACCACTGCCCATAGGGCACTGGACAGCCACCTCGTTATATCACATATACATGGTGGACACACCCAAAGAAGGCAATAGCGACGGGACAACGGAGAATGACCCCTCCAAGAAGCAACCCAAGCGCCAGCGTCAGCGGCACCGCTCTAAGTCCCGCCAAGGTAAAAGCGGTGATACCGACACCGGAGATGGTAGCACTCCGGACAGTGCCGAAGACAACAACAATCCCCTCCAGCAAGATTTAGAGCAGGAGGATGGAGAAGCCAGCCCTCCTGAGAGAGCGGCAGATGGAGAGGCGGAGGATGATAATTACATGCCTCCCTCTGAAGACGAGGCAAGCCTTGATGATGAAAAATTCGTCGTGCCAGAGGATCCCGTCGAACAAGAGCGCTTCAAGCGCCAGCTTATAGCCACGGCAAATAGCCTTAAGAAAAAGCAGCAACAACTTCAAGCTGATCAAGATTTGCTAGCTGACAGATGGACTGAAGTCCTGGCGGCCGAGGAATATAAACTCGAACGCCCCTCCAAGAGTTACCCAAAGTGCAGGTTGCTACCCCGACTGGAGGAGGAAGCACCGAAACCTACATCCCCGGCGTATGACGCGGCTGATCGGCCACCTCGTGGCCGCGACAAAGAGGCATTCCAGCCAAAAGTTCAGCCCGCACCCCGACGCCATTCAAATAAAAAGGCATGGGGAAATACGCTAGACCTGCGAGACGTATTGGAGGACAAAGCAAAACATGCAAGATCGATCTACGAATCACGAGGGCGCGCCACTATGCGAGATGATAATCGTCACGCCAGATACAGTAAAAGTAAGTCCGGTCGGGCCGAACACAGCGGGCAAGACTCATTTGAGCTGCGTCATGATATAGCCCAGTACAGAGGTGCCGCACATCCCTTATGCTTCACAGACGAAATAATGGATCATCAAATCCCAGAGGGTTTCAAACCCGTAAATATAGAATCATACGATGGCACAACAGATCCTGCGGTATGGATCGAGGATTTACTCCTGCACATCCACATGGCCCGCGGTGATGACCTACACGCCATCAAATACCTCCCACTCAAACTCAAAGGACCAGCTCAGCATTGGCTCAACAGCTTGCCAGTAGAGTCCATTGGCTGTTGGGAAGATCTGGAAGCCACATTCCTCGACAACTTTCAGGGCACTTATGTGCGACCACCAAATGCCGATGACTTGAGTCACATAATTCAGCAGCCATAGGAATCGGCCAGGCAATTCTGGACACGGTTCCTAACAAAGAAAAATCAAATCGTCGACTGTCTGGATGTAGAGGCCCTAGCAGCTTTTAAGCACAACATCCACGACGAATGGCTCGCCCGGCACCTTGCCCAGGAAAAGCCGAAATCTATGGAAGCCCTCACGACACTCATGACCCGCTTTTGTGCGGGAGAGGACAGCTAGTTGGCTCACAGCAATAACATATCAAAGAACCATGGTACTTCAGATACCAAGGACGGCAACGGCAGGTCACGTCGCAACAAACATAAGCGCCGCATTAACAGTGACAATACCGAGGATACGGCAGTCAATGCCGGATTCAAAGGCTCTAAACCCGGTTAGCAGAAAAAGGCATTCAAAAGAAGCACTCCGGGCCCGTCCAGTTTGGACCGTATACTCGATCGCTCATGCCAAATACATGGCACCCCCGACAAGCCAGCCAACCACACCAACAGGGATTGTTGGGTGTTCAAGTAGGCCGGCAAGTTAAATGCCGAAAACAAAGATAAGGGGTCACATAGCGATGACGAGGAGGAGCCCCGGCAGCCGAACACCGGAGGACAGAAGAGGTTCCCCCCACAAGTGCGGACGGTGAACATGATATACGCAACCCACATCCCCAAGAGGGAGCGGAAGCATGCGCTCAGGGACGTATATGCGTTGGAGCCAGTCGCCCCAAAGTTCAACCCATGGTCCTCCTGTCCGATCACCTTCGATCGCAGGGACCACGCCACTAGTATCCGTCATGGTGGATTCGCCGCATTGGTCCTAGACCCAATCATTGACGGATTTCACCTCACTCGAGTCCTTATGGATGGCGGCAGCAGCCTGAACCTGCTTTATCAGGACACAATGCGCAAAATGGGTATAGACCCCTCAAGGATCAAACCCACAAAAACAACCTTTAAAGGCGTCATACCAGGTGTAGAGGCCCATTACACAGGCTCAGTCACACTGGAAGTCGTCTTCAGAGCCCCGGATAACTTCCTAAGCGAAGAGTTAATCTTCGACATAGTCCCGTTCTGCAGTGGCTACCATGCACTGCTCGGGCGAACCGCATTTGCGAGATTCAATGCGGTACCGCATTATGCATATATCAAGCTCAAGATGCCAGGACCCCGGGGGGTCATCACAGTCAATGGAAACACAGAGCGCTCTCTCTGCACGGAGGAGCACACTGCGGCCCTCGCAGCAGAAGCGCAAAGCAGCCTCTTAAGGCAATCCACTAGTTCGGCGATTAAGGACCCGGACACCTTCAAGCGCGCCCAGAGTATTCGGCAACAGGACCGCCTGGCACGTTCCGAGCTCGCATAGCAATGCGGCCCCCACCCCAGTCCCAGCCAAACGGCAAAGTCCGTGCCACACGTACACAATTACGCATTAAAAATACCATGGGCACAGGTGGGAAGGGGGGCACGACTACGGCACGCTCCAAGACGCGGCTTAAACCGCACTAGGGGCTTCCCGCTTTGTTATTTTTCTCTTTCAGGGTGTTAATCTCTGGAAACCCTGTCCGGCAGCATGATTGTCGGACACATGATGCAGCAACCAAGGAGGCAGAAAGCTACGTCAACCACGGAACTCCCAGGTGGATTACGATAACGAGTGAAATACTTGCTTTAATACTATTCCTCATCTTGCCCTTGGAAGGGACATGTAAAATAGTCCTACTTTTTGCTTGTCGCACTACTTGTATCATTCTGCTTTAACGCACCTTTTTGAATAAACAATGCATAGCATTAAGACTATTGTTGCATTCTTCTTCTTTTTACATATATATATATATATATGTTCATTCATGACATCTAGCACCCGTACACTCTGGTACGGCCAATACGCTAGGGGCTTAAGCATACCCCATAATACGGCGTGAGAAGTCCGAACACTTTCGACAATGCGGCACCCCGAACTTATAGCATTATATGCATCAGCTCTGAATCATGACTTGGGTCAATAGTTGGGTTTGCCCGGCTCCCATGTTTTGGTACCTTACGTTCCGCTATATCGGCTAAGGTAGCACTGGGAGAACTACTGTGATTGTGCCCCGATTCTGCTGGGCTAAGCACCTCAGTAGAGAAATCTAAAACTGACTGTCATGATAAGGCGAGAGACTGATCGCTGTTCGAGAGGTTTCAAGTCCCTAAAGACTTATGCCGCTTAGAGCGAGGAGTCGGCTCTGTCCGGGTTAAGGCGTGTATAACGCCCCGACTTCGGCCTTCCGAATACTAGGGGCTTCGCCGAAATTTAAACTTATAGAATTATATGGCTAAGTGAGAGTGATAACGCATTATAGTCCGATTGCCTTGTTCGTTGTGCTGAGCACCTCCCTCGAAGGACCCAAAAATGGGAACAAGAGTGCTCAGGTTTATCCCGAACACCCCAGCACTCGTGGCGTGGGGGCAGAAGCCGACGACTAGCCATCTCTCATATTTGATAAACAGCCGAACAGAAGGTAATATTTTAAATTCAAACAAGCGTTGCATAGCGCATATGAACAAGTTTTCATAATACAGGATTACACGAGCAAGTTTATTCAAATATTACATCTTTCGCACACTCGTCCGGTACAAGACGGGCACCCTTCATGACAGCCTCATAGTACATCTCGGGCTGGCGATGCTCCTTGCCCTGCGGCGGCCCTTCCTTCACCAGCTTCACGGCGTCCAGTTTGGCCCAGTGCACCTTCGCACGGGCAAAAGCCCAGCGTGCACCTTCAATGCAGACGGACCGCTTGATGACTTCCATCCGTGGGCAGGCATCCACAAGCCGCCTCACCAGGCCGAAGTAGCTGTTGGGAAGGGCGTCGCTAGGCCACATCCGAACTATAAAGCCCTTCATGGCCTATTCGGTCACCTTGTGCAGCTCGACCAGTTGCTTCAGCTGGTCGCTCAGAGGCATCGGGTGCTCGGTCCCAGTATACTGAGACCAGAACAGCTTCTCCGTTGAGCTTCCCTCCTCGACCTGGTAAAACTGTGGGGCATCCGACACGCTGCGGGGCAAATCTGCGAATGCTCCTGGAGAGCTCTGGACTCAGGTAAGTAACAAGTAATTTACTTTCACATGCTTGCTTTGCATATTGAATGCCTTACCCGCCGCTATCTTCTTCGTCGCATCAATCTCCTGGAGGGCCTTTTGGGCTTCAGCCTTGGCACTCTTTGCACTCTCAAGGGCCGCGGCAAGCTCGGACTCTCGCGTCTTCAAGTCAAGCTCCAACGCCTCGTGCTTCGTCACGAGAGCATGGAGCTCTTGCTGCACCTCGCCCACCCGTGCTCTCTTTTTTCCCGCTCGGTGCGCTCCTGGGCCGCTTTGTTTTCGGCCTCAGATAGCGCTTGCCTCAGGGTTGCCACTTCGGGTGTGGCCCCTGGCAAATTAAAGATGATCCTGTCATTTTGCAATCGCATCCTTTTTGTATATATATACATATCTATAGACTAGGTATTACTTACCTTTATTCTCCTCAAGCTACCTCTTGGCAAGGCCGAGCTCTTTCTTGGACCCTTCGAGGTCCTGCTTCAGTACGCCGACCTCCGCAGTCAGTGCGGTAGAGGTCAGCAGCGAAGCCTGCATACGCATATAGACATACTTATATTAGACTCCTGCAGATATTAGTTGATCCTCTATTCGGCTTTTCTTTTTGAACACCAAACAGAGCATCAGGGGCTATTGTCTATGCGGTAATATTTTTCCTATATTTCAAATACTTACCTCAATGCCTGTTAGAAGGCTGGCACAGGCTTCAGTCAGTCCGCTCTTGGCGGACTGAACCTTTTGGATCACCGCACTCATAATAGTGCGGTGCTCTTCGCCGATGGAAGCGCTGCGAAGCGCTCCCGGAAGATTGTCTGGTGCCTCTGGATGGACATAGGTCACCGGCACGGGCGTCTTGCCCCTTTTGGAAGGAGGCTGCCTGCCTGAGTCAACCACTGGAGGTTCCGGCGCGGTGTTCGGATGAGGGCCGAACTCGGAGCCCTCGGGAGCCTTACTCCCTCTGCTCCCGGAGTCCGGAAGGTCGCCTTGAGGCGCCTCCGGGATTGTCTTCCCTCGACCCGGTGCCTCTTGAAACAATACCTCGGCATTGTCCGTAGGGCAAGGGGAGGTGGCGGTCGGAAGTGGATTGCTATCCATATCCGACGAGTCCAAGGAGCCGCCCGACGAAGATACATCGATATGGGCTTGGGACGGTCTGCATAATCATATTCAGCGTTAGGAGAAGCAGTGCGACAAAGGTATGCTATGAGTTACTCTGGTATCCGAATACTTACGACTTCGCCAGGGGCTTGGCCCTGAGCAGCCACTCGTCTTCGCCTTCGGCGGTGGTGGTGGAGTAGTCCGGAAGGAGAGTCCTCCCCTTCTTGGACCCTTCGACCCCCCCCCCCCGGTTGGGGCGGCCTTCCTTTTCTTGTCTCCCCCGACTGGAGGGGGAGCATCTTCATCTTCCTCCTCGTCTTCGGGGGAGGAGTGCGTCGCAGAGTCATCGGACGATGAGTCCGATATCACCTAGCGCCGGGAACTCTTTCGGGTTCCCTTGGCCTTCTTCTTGGTCTTCTCCGGCACCTTGTAAGGAGCCGGAGTCAGCATCTCCGTCAGGAGAGCGTCCGCAGTGTCTTCGGGCAGAGGGGCCGGGCAGTCGATCTGCTCCGATGCCTTCACCCAGTCCTGTCAAAGGCATGGGAGCTTAGACCCCGCTTATGGTTAAGCTATGGGAAGTAAAAATCCTACCAGATGTACAAAACTTACCGGATTAGTAGGGCGCTTCGCGCTTAGCCCGCGGTCCTCGGTGAGAGAGGGAGGGACCTCGGCGCCCTTGAACAGCACCCTCCAGATGTCTTTATGCATCGTGTCGAAGAGCTCAATGAGAGTCTGGTGCCGGGCTGGGTCGAACTCCCACAGGTTGAAATCCCGTTGTTGACATGGGAGGATCCGGCGGAAGAGCATGACCTGGACTATGTTGACAAGCTTGAGCTTCTTGCTTGCCATATTCCGGATACATTTCTGGAGTCCGTCCAGCTCCACTGATGAACCCCAGGACAGGCCCTTCTCTTTCCAGGAGGTGAGCCGCATGGGGATTCCAGATCGAAACTCGGGGGCCGCCACCCAGTTGGTGTCGCGCGGTTCGGTGATGTAGAACCACGCCGATTGCCACCCCTTTATGGTCTCCACGAAGGAGCCTTCGAGCCATATAACATTGGGCATCTTGCCCACCATGGCTCCGCCGCATTCCGCTTGCTGGCCCCCCACCACCTTCGGCTTGATATTGAAGGTCTTCAGCCACAGACCGAAGTGGGACCGGATGCGGAGGAAAGCCTCGCACATGACGATGAACGCCGAGATGTTGAGGATGAAATTTGGGGCCAGATCTTGAAAGTCCAGCCCGTACTAGAACATAAGACCACGTACGAATGGATGGAGGGGAAACCCCAGTCCGCAGAGGAAGTGGTGGAGGAAGACTACCCTCTCATGAGGTTCCGGGGTAGGGATGATCTGCCCCGCAGCGGGCAGCCGATGCGCGATATTCACGGCTAAGTATCCGGCTCCGCGCAACTTTTTGATATGTCCCTCTGTCGGTGTCAAAACCGGCGGATCTCGGGTAGGGGTCCCGAACTGTGCGTCTAAGGCGGATGGTAACAGGAGGTAGGGAACACGATATTTTACCCAGGTTCGGGCCCTCTTGATGGAGGTAAAACCCTACGTCCTGCTTGATTTATTCTTGATGATATGAGTATTACCAGAGTTGATCTACCACGAGATCGGAGAGGCTAAACCCTAGAAGCTAGCCTATGGTATGATTGTATGTTGTCCTACGGACTAAAACCCTCCGGTTTATATAGACACCGGAAGGGGCTAGGGTTACACAAGTTTGGTTACAAAGGAGGAGATATACATATCCGTATTGCCTGGCTTGCCTTCCACGCCAAGTAGAGTCTCATCCGGACACGAGACAAAGTCTTCAATCTTGTATCTTGATAGTCCAACAGACTGGCCAAAGGATATAGTCCGGCTGTCCGGAGACCCCCTAATCCAGGACTCCCTCAGTAGCCCCTGAACCAGGCTTCAATAACGACGAGTCCGGTGCGCAGTATTGTCTTCGGCATTGCAAGGCGGGTTCCTCCTCCGAATACACCACGGAAGAATTTGAATACAAGGATAGTGTCCAACCCTGAAAAATAAGTTCCACATACCACCGTAGAGAGAATAATATTTCCACAAATCTAATCTGCTGACACGTTTTGGCAACATGACATCACGCCATGGCCCGGTGATTGTTCGAACCGTTTCCTTTAACTAGCCCCGCACATAACGCGAGGTAGTTTCTTGACACGTCTTGTCAAAGCAGAGATCGTGATCCCCTTATTATGGGATTCTCATCAATACGGGTGTGGGTAACCCAACCGCTCCATCGATTACGGCGCTTGGGGGATAGGCGAGTTTTACCAGGCTAGTGGGGGCGCATAGTTTCGGCCGCCCTTATAAAGGGATAAGGTTTCCTCCTTGCTCATCCATTCTTGCGCACTCGAGCTCCAACGCCCAAGTCCACATCCTTCCCCTCGACCTTCTCCAATCATGTCCGGAGCGGGAGGCAAATGGATGGCTTCCTCCGTTACGGAGGGACACATCAAGAAGCTGC